>NC_141210.1:8637500-9365000 GCF_054491065.1 Syngnathus leptorhynchus | reverse complement strand
ACCGGTGCAATAAATGCTAACGCTCACAAATCACACAATGAGACGAAAACATTGGACGGACATTTCCGCTATGGTTCCTTTGGTGTGCTTTCAGGTCTTTTTAATTTTCCCTTTTATTTACTTTGTTTCATGATGGAAAATGGTTTGTTAACTTTCGTGTTTGTCATTTTCAGACTGAACTGAATTCATCAAGTGGGAATGGCAGTGTGGCAGAATGCCAGTCAAATTAGGGCACAGGCTGCAAAACACACCCGGTGGCCCGCTCGCCCGGTGGCCCGCTCACCCGTCTTTGGTTTTGCTCCTTATTACATTTTTGGTTTTATATCGTCTCCAAATAGGTTCGGTGCTTAACAAGGGCAGGCCACACGTTTCCATATTGCTTTGAGCACAAAACAAATGATTGCCTTTTAAATCGCAATCATGATGAGAGAAAACAAATGATATTTCTAAACTTATGTGACACACATGCGCATGTAGACATTCTTCATAATTGAAAAAAAGGGAAGCACCTCTTCCTGTTGAGGTGCGGGAAACATCTCATGCTCGCCCATCGAATGAAATGGAATCTAAACGAATAGAATCGACATCCCGTGTCACCCACAGACCTTTGAAGGGGACAATTTCTTTTGATTCGGGCACATGCCGCCTTAAACGGATCACCTTTGACTTGATTACATCTACCTCGAGCGGAGAGTGCAAGCTCTTCAAAACAAGCGCCGCTGGCGCTCGCCCCCTTCCCAGAAGGTAACCCGATTAGCCACCGGCTCTTGATGGGCTAATAAAAGTGCACGTGTGGAAGGAGATAAGTGGCATTTTAACTGGAATATAAACATGAACGCCGTGTTTCTTACTGTCTGATCAGCGGTCCAAAGTTTGCAAGACAGAAGATAAGATGGGGTGGTCATCCATCAGAATTCTTTGACGATGAGTTTGCCGCACAGCAACGTTTTTCACTTTTCACTCCCTGCAGTTGTAAGGGCCAGGTGTTCCAATACTTTTGCCCAGAAACCATTGTTGGGGCTCCAATGTTAGTCCTCGGCCAAAAATCCTTCTCACCATATCAAAGATGGAACTTCACTGTGAAAACATTTGCCATGTGGTGCCAAAACCTTAGCGACACCTGCTTCTCTCGTGGCTGATTGATGCCGCAAGGTAGCGATTCCTATGTTATTTCCAGATGCGTGCCCTCGCTATGCAGTGGCATCATGATTTTCTCTCCAGAATTTAGCATTGATGACTCGCTGCCGCTTTATTGCTCTTCCAAACAGACTTCTGTTGTACTATAGCACTTTGTCTTCTTTGCTAATCAACATTTTGTCTTAGCTTAGCATAGTTAGCAAGCTTTCCAACCTCTTCCCATTCTACTCGTCGTTCTTTTTCGATGAAAAAAAACATCCGTCTGCTGCGGCTCAAGTTTTTGTGATGACATTGTACTTGCATCTTTCACTTTTTCTGATTTTAACATTGCAATCGATGAGGTTTGGCTTCAATAGAATAAAAACAAATACAGTAACTGGAAGAAAAATGACGATAGTTGTGCTGCTTGGTTGGTTGGTTCCCAGCCAATCATTCCCTATTTCTAATCCCCCCCCTGTAGCCCACAGTTTGTCGTGGTACCAGATGACACAGAAGCAGATACGGAACCCAGAACATTCCGTCACTTGAGCGAGGCCCAGACGGCTGCCGGTGGCATAGTTTTCTGCCGCCCACCTGTGTGAACAAACGGCGCTTGCACTCCAGCGGGAAACGCTCACATTCATCAAGCTGACGGGGCCCTGAACCCCAGCGTTCAGATTTTGGACAGGTTCAGAGGGATTTGCTCGGTTTTTGCCTCCGCCCGGCCCATCCCTTCAGACGATGTCACAAGAGAGCAACTTGATTGCGTTCTCTTTGGAGAGCAGCCAAACACAGAAAAACGGCAATTGTGACGTGACCAAGTTCAGTGCACAGGGGAAGCAAGACACTAAGTGGTGTACACCCCATATTAAAAAAAAATGCTTCGACACCACCGCATCACATCTCACGGGACCGAAGCGACAAAGCAAAGGTACAGCGGTAGGCCACGGTGAGGTTGGCATACACGCAGGTGCAGTGAAAGCTGGAAGCTCGCCGTCCGTGGCCCCCTCTGGCACTTTGCGAGACGTGCCACACAAATCAAAGTCACTGCCGCATTTAGACGCTCAGGCGGACGAGTCAAGTGGGAGGGGGCCAAGAGGTCACTGGGTTAACGGAAGCATCCATCGCACTAACTCGCTCAAAGCGCAATCAACCCAATTGAGAGCCAAGAGGCTTGATGCGATTAGCTGACTGATGAGCCAGCCGCCCACTCGCACGCCGACCGCGCACGTGGCGCCATTTAAACGGTGGCCTTGGTTTCACGTATGGCTGAGTGGGCGGCATGATTCACAGGGCCCTTTTGGGAGTTCAACTTCCTCTTTAGCACACTGCAAGCCCAGAGCGCATTTATGGCGCACAAATCGATTCCAGCAAAGTGCTGGAAAGTGACGAGCGCAACACGCTTTTGCTTTTCTCCCGCCGCGCTTTTGCTTTGTTCCTATCCAAGTCCATAATACCCCCCCCCCCCCCACACACACACACACACACACACTCGCACGCGTGTGTTTGCACACCACTATGACCTGAACTAATGCATCTGTTTAATTCTGCCGTCCAAGTTGGGTCACTTGCGATGAATGAACCCAAAGTCCATGGGACATGGGAAAATAAGCAACTACGAGCGGCCTCTCTTTTCTAGGAGTGTGACTGAGAAGTTGGCCGTTCGTTGGGTAAACTTTGAGTCCGTTGAGGCAAAGCAGCGTCAGCTGCGTGAGCCATGCTCAACTCTGAGGGGCCTCAGGGCAACTGATTATTTTTGCAAACATTACACAAGAGGCGAAACAAAGCTGTCAATTGCGCTGAGGGCCAGTGAGTTCTTCCTAGTGGCCCTCAGCAGTTTGGAAAGCGCCAAGATGGAAATTAGCGTTTGATCTCTGAACCGTTTTGCCACGGTGACAGTCCCATTTCAATTTCCACAACTTTTGTCTAAGCAAACAAGGTTGAGCAACAGAAGGCCAACAACGTGTGTTTGAAAGTACGTCGGATGCTAAACGGCTGCGCGGCTGCGACCTCTTGCCATGACCCGGCAGCCACCGCCCACTTTGAGCTTGTTCACACGCTGGCTGGCAGCACATGGCCGCATCATGTCCGCCACCCACATTCGCCTAATGTGACCCTGATAGAGACTTAATAAAAACAAATCAATAATGCGCCCAGCAGCGGAGGAGGACAAGGTCATGGCCTAGCGTACACGTGCATCCTCGCGGAGAATTACTGCTTTTGGACTTGAGATGGCGGATTAAGCGCCGCTCATGTCCTTTTTTTGGCCAAACAGGAAATGGGAGCAATTTGCCTCAAAGCAGTTGTCTGTCCATTAATGCCCGCCGCTAAACATGTGGCTTTGTCTCATGCTCAGCAACATGATCAGTCAAATTCTTTGTTTTTATTCTATCTTTATTTCTTTATTTATTATGCAAGGATGACCAAAGATTTGAGGAGGTCAAATTACTTAAAATATAATGGCCAGAACTGCCAGCCACAGCGAGCGTTTTTGGCCAAAGGTGATTCATTAGCGCATTGTTTGGGCAAAATGGGATTCACTACAGCGGAAACTTTTGGGAAACTGAGAGCTTTTTTTTTGCGTACAAGTTACACGTTTTCAAATCGACATGAAGCCAAAGGCGCGGTAAAAAGATAGCGGCCCACCGACTAAATATTGCCTGTGACGTATTTTGCAAACACGGCAGACCAGACGCAGGCCATCCGTCGGACAGCCAAAAGTCAAAGTCCCATTCCAACAAGCGAGAGCACCGGCCGGCGGAGCGACCAAATTAGGCCATGACAGCAGCAGCCGAGGTTACGTGGTTGTTACATATGACGACGAGGAAGCCATTGATCACCAACATACACCCTGTATCGCCTCAATGTGACAACACAAGTGTTTGTCTCTCATTCAACTCTCAAGTGGATTTTGCTGCTCTTGCTATGAATTTACCAGGACATATCTTAAGTGACATTTATTTTAGTCGTTGGGAGGGGGTTAGGGGGGCATTTTAAACTCCAAAGTCCATGTGTACTATGGTGGGTTGTTTTGGGTTTTTTTTGTGGAAAAAAACAGCTTTGGAGGGGGCTCTATGGGCCTTTGCACGTTCACTTGACAAAAACGGTTTTGCATGTTTGCTTTAGTGGCCATTCATTTCATGAACATCTGATGGAAAACAAAGCTTCTCCATTCATGGACTATTCCAACCTGTTTTTTTATAGTTATTATGGTGAATGGGCTTGACTTGATCCCCCTACACGTGTTCAATGTTGTGTCATTAGTAAGTGCCAACGCAAATTGTCCGATAATACATGCACTTGAATCTCTTGTAGTATCGTGCTCAGCAACATTTCCCGCATTCACTCATGATAAGTGTTACGTATGTATTACTCACACAAAGAGCGTATGTTTTACTCACACAAACAATTGAATTCACACCACATCGCTTAAGTTGAGTGTCCATCACTTGAAAAAGTCCAAGGTAAATGAAACAATGTGAAAATGAATAGGTGGCTCACAAAAGTTTGTTTGTGGCAAAAAGTGGGAAATCATTTTCAGCTGAAGCACATCTGCAGTGCTGAAACACACACACAGCAAGCAGCTGAATAGAACGAGGGCAAAGACTTAATGACAAAAGTTGATTCGCTCCGCAAACGCTATGTCGACTGACCATTCAAAACATTCAGTCGGCAGCAACATTGAAAGTTTGCAAAAACAAACGAACCAAAGCAGCAGCCTGAAATGCCAAAAGCATCATGCAAACACTCGATCTCTTCTGGAAAAAGATGAACTGTAAAACCAAAAAAGCACTCTTGCCGCCGAATTGCTCAGAGTTTATCCTGAAAACGTGTGCCCGTATTTTCCGCCGGATAAATTTGCTGGGTGGTTTTGATTCCACAATGCAGCAAATGTTTAAATCTGCCAAAGCGCCAACACACGCATGTTGCCACCACTTGCAAAGTACACCGGGTGCAAACCACACCGGGTGGGCCGCGATTAAAAAATAACGTGATGCTTGAGCACCAAAGTTTGCCCACCTCCGTGAGTAACTAGCTCAGTGGCCCAGTGGTCGAGTGTCCGCCCTGAAACTGGAAGGTTGTGGGATCAAACCCCAGCCGGGTCATACCAAAGCCTATAACAAATGGGACCCATTGCCTCCCTGCTTGGCACTCAGCATTAAGGGTTGGAATTGGGGGGTTATATCACCAAATGATTCCTGAGAGTGACTCCGCTGCCGCTTACTGCTCCCCTCTCCCCCAGGGGATGAATCAAAATCACATGTGGATGGGTTAAATGCAGAGGATAAATTTCACCACACCCAGATGTGTGTGTGACAATCTTTTAACTTTAACCTACCTACAAGATTTCACGAGATTTCAAGACAGCGGAAAGTGGGTCATGCCGAGCAAATAGCAATAGAAGCGGATTTCAAAAAAAGGTTAAATTTAGCATCAGATCTGGTCAAATTTGAACTTTCATCCAAATTGCATGGGCATGACTTCGAGGGGGAAATGGAAGTTAATGTATCTGATTGTTCGATTCAATTAAGAGTGATCTTTTGAAGGGCGGCTCGGTGGAGCAGTGGGTAGCACGTCCGCCTCACAGTTAGGAGGGTGCGGGTTCGATTCCACCTCCGGCCCTCCCTGTGTGGAGTTTGCATGTTCTCCCCGTGTCCGCGTGGGTTTTCTCCGGGCACTCCGGTTTCCTCCCACATCCCAAAAACATGCTTGATAAGCCGATTGAGCACTCCAAATTGTCCCTAGGTGTGAGTGCGAGTGCGAATGGTTGTTCGTCTCTGTGTGCCCTGCGATTGGTTGGCAACCAGTTCAAGGTGTCTCCCGCCTACTGCCCGATGACGGCTGGGATAGGCTCCAGCACGCCCGCGACCCCCGTGGGGACTAAGCGGTTCAGAAAATGGATGGATGGATGGTGATCCTTTGGAGTGACTGCGTGTCTTGAAGGGGAAGCAGCATAAATCCATCCAGTCGTAGATGTCGTTTGCTTGTTAGTGACAAATGGAAACCACACTAACGTGACACAGTATTACTAGGACATGTTATAACACCCTAATCATCCTGCTTGCCGGACTCCAGTGGCAGCCAACGGCTGCCCCGCATCCTCTGCTCATATCTGAGCCATCGTGTCATATAGTATGCTGCATGGACGATGGTCATGACGTCCCACATTATTCATCGGGGCTTTGTCTTTCTTCATCAAAGATGAATTTTTCATCCACATAGAAAAAAGCCATAAATACTTATTAGGCCCATTGGCACTCACACAACTCGGCCGGGGAAGGATGTTTTGAGACACAAGTGCCATTCTTATTGTTGGACATTATTCTTCTTCGACATTATTCTGGCTTTGAGAAAAGCCAAAGAAAAAGCAAAACTCATCCCCTCCAAACTTCATTCTGCACATACCTGACGACGACGTGGCAACTGGAGTTGATCCGATGCCCGTTGGCGCCAGAGGTAATCAGCCAATGCTTCCGATGGCTCATTACTCCGTACGGTCCATTAGGGAAACGGACAGATGCTATCTGAGGTCTCGCTACCATGCCGTCGCACATTTTCAAGCCTTTGTTTAGAATGTTTGAACAAAGCACAGCTGAGAATTGTAGGTCTCGACTACACGCATCTGTCCGCCCGCAAGGACCAGAACCGAATGAAATTTGAAACGTTTTGGCCAAAAATGTTTCCACGTCCAAAGTGGTTTTTGCAGAAACGTTTCAGATTTGGTCCGTTCTCCCGCTTCACACTCTTGCCGGGATGGAAATGGGACGGCTCCTTGAGTAGAGAGCAGCTGAGCAGCCGGCGAAGCTTCCTTCAATGTGGCTGTAGCACGCTTCCTCCTTCCTCTTACAATGCCAATGTATGTGTGTCCAGGTTGTGCGGCCGGCCCAGATAAGTGCCCCCCCCCCCCCCATGAGACAAATTTGACGCTGCCTTTGAAAACGGCATGTCGCAGCTCTTCCTGCTTTCCACAATGCTCCTGGTCCCCGGCAGCATCCAGGTGGGTCAACGGACCTGGAGTCACAGCCGAGATTGCCAGCTGTTGATTTCAGCCATGCTGACCTTTTTGCGTGCAACTAAGCTACATCACAGCGAGAAGGCTTTCTTGCTTTTGTGGTAGCTAATAAGATTTCCTTTTGGTGGCTATAAAAGCGCAAAGGCTCTGTCAACGGTATGGCATATGTGCTCATCGCTTGACCCCCCCCCCCCATACAGATGTCTTCCCCCGTCATCATGGATAAGCTGCACGAGAGCTGGAAGTTGTACATGAACGAGTGTGAGCACAACAACAGCCAAGCTCCGCCGAGCACCGGTGAGCAATGACAACAGAATATCGCCGTTGTACTGTCGTATTATGTGTGCCAACAGCCACGGCCATCTGGGCTATCTCGCATCTTTGTTATTCTCGCCTGTAGTGCCAGTGTGCAATAGAACCTTTGACAAGTACGCCTGCTGGCCCGACGGACTGCCCAACACAACGGTGGGCGTATCGTGCCCATGGTATCTGCCTTGGTACCGCAAAGGTACAAGCGATGGCAATGTGGCGAAACCAGCCGGAGTACTTTGAACTAAGTGTATGCTTTGGCAGAGCAGTTCAGCACGGCTCGGTGTACCAGGAGTGTGACGCTAACGGCCGCTGGCTAACGACGAAGAACACCAGCGAGTGCGACTCCAATGGGCCCGCTCAGGTAAGGCCGAGTTTGGCAGCATTGCAACCAGCGCTCATTTTGAGTCCCTCTACTTCGGGATTTGTGTCAGACCAAGACAAAAGAAAAGAATGACAAAAACTGACATGATTGTGTCGCTATTTGCAGCAGTACTACGGGCAGATCCGGATTATGTACACCGTGGGCTACTCGCTCTCACTGGTGGCTCTGGTTTTGGCTTTGAGCATTCTCATCTTCTTCAGGTAATATTCAATCACCCTGATGAGGGTGGGCGAAAACGAATGAAAGATGGACAAATGGAAAGTAGAACAAGTCCACGGATGTGACCCAACAGGAAGCTACACTGCATGAGAAATAACATCCACATGAACCTGTTTGCATCCTTCATTCTGAGAGCCTTGTCCATCCTCATCAAAGACGCGCTAATGGAGGCCAACATCACATCGCAGGACCTGAGCCAGGAGGAGCAGGGTTTCTCCCGGGGCTCGGCATCACCCGCAGACCTGCTGCTCAACAATGAGGTCAGTCCTGACAATCTTCACGAGCGGCCTCTGAAATGGGCAAATACTCCCACGTCACAGAGGGCATGCCGGTGTGCAGTTGTCTCTGCTGTGACGATTGCTGGCGATTTAACGCCACTGCACTCTGACTCTGGCCCGGCAGATAACAATCAGTTGTCGCGTGGCTGCCGTCATGATGCAGTACAGCATCTTGGCCAACAGTTACTGGCTGCTGGTGGAAGGCATCTACCTCCACAACCTGCTGGTCATCGCTGTCTTTACAGAGAGGAATTACTTCCAGATCTACCTGTGCATTGGCTGGGGTGAGCTGGACCCAAACCGGAGAAGTCTGACGCATAATCGCGCTCAAAATCATGTCGCAATCATTTCTTCTCAGGTACGCCGTTGTTATTCCTCGTTCCCTGGGTGATTGCTAAGTACCTCTATGAGAATCACGAGTAAGTTTTGGCGCATTGTATTTTGTGCTTTGTGTTGTTTTGAAGCGACACTACAATAGATTCCTAGAAAGGAAAAGAAAAGTAAAGCAAGGTCAAACAAGCCAAGGTAAAGCTTTATCCATCTATCCATCCATCCATTTTCCGAATTGCTTTATCCTCGCCTCGTTCAGATAAATCAAATTGGATTTAATTTATTGGTTTATGGATTGGATGGGGGGGCAATGGATCAGCGTTCTCGTCGCGCCCCCTGTCAGTACCCGGGCTTGCCCAGGGAAGCTATTGATCCTACCAGCAGACTAAATTCCAAGAGACGACACCCGAGAGCCAAATCAAGGAATCCTAGGCACAGTCCCAAAACCGACAGCAAACAGCCTCAAGAGCACCTCGCGGTGGAACCTGCCCTTCGAATACCACAGCTAAATGTCGAAGGCCTTTCTGCAGCCAAGCAAAGCCTTATTGAAGTCCTCACCTTCCAACACTCGATTGATGTTATCTGCCTCCAAGAGACTCACATTGGCACAGAGGAAGTAGGCCGCTTCACCATCAAAGGCTTTGACCTCCTGTACTACACCCCACATGCCAAACATGGACGAGCCACTTATGTGCGCTCTGACATAGTTGAAGCAAACCACTTGACAACAACACATTTCTCTGACACCATAACTATCGGTGGTTTCAATATTGTCAATGTGTACAAGCCCCCTAGTGCCAACTGGGATCTGCAGGTCCTACCTACACTACCCCACCCTGCCATCTATGTGGGAGATTTCAACAGCCACCTGGGCCACCCAGCAGCGGATAGTGATGGAGAGGCACTTTCAGACTGGGCATCCAGAAATGACCTTGTTCTGACACACGATCTCAAACAAAGAGGAACTTACTACTCCGCTAGGTGGAAGACCTGTGTTGGGTTAGCTCTTTGAATGGAACGCCCTATCCTGCTCAGATCCTCATTCTTGACGACTTTCCACACAGTCACGGCCCTTGCTCGTGTTGGCCTACAGCTCCCAGTCATTAACAGCCCAAGGAAGATCAAAGTCAAGGTCTGCTTAATTGTCAATTCCTTCCCATGTTAAGACACACAAAGAAATGGAAATTACGTTTCCCACCGTCCCACGGTGACTAGACACATTACACATCGCATACAAGCAAATAGCACAAAGAGTCAAGTCAAGTCAAGTTTTTATATAGCCCTAAATCACAAGCAGTCTCAAAGGGCTCTGTCCTCTGCATTTAACCCATCCCCATGTGATTTTGATCCATCCCCTGGGGGAGAGGGGAGCAGTGAGCAGCAGCGCCGCGCTCGGGAATCATTTTTGGTGATCTAACCCCCCAATTCCAACCCTTAATGCTGAGTGCCAAGCAGGGAGGCAATGGGTTCCATTTTTATAGTCTTTGGTATGACCCGGCCGGGGTTTGAACCCACAACCTTCCAGTCTCAGGGCGGACATTCTACTACTAGGCCACTGATCTGGCCACTGAAATAGACAAAGAGTAAAGACAATAGACAAGAGTGATGAATAAATAATAAGCAAATAAACTAACTAAATAAACAATAAATAAATAAGTAAATAAATAGACAAATAAGAGGAGCAAAATGGAGCAAGCGTGCATACGGCAGACAGCCAGAATATAGCGCGAGCAACCTGCCTGCTGTACTTGTAGCACGACGCGGTAAGACTAGACGAACACGTAAAACTGTCGGACAAACACTTAGTAATTACAGTGAAACTCTGGATAGGAGTATTGTTATCATCCCACTCCACATCATCACTGTAGATGAAGCCTACAACCGCTTCTGCAGCGCTATCTACAAAGCTGCCCACTCAGCCATCCCACGAGGCTATCGACCCCTGTACGTCCCCTGCCTGGACGAAGAAAGCGCTGTACTCCTACAAGCTTACAAAACATCAGCGGACCCTGAGATAGCAGACCATCTCATTGAATCGCTAATTACAGCTCAGAGAAGGAAATGGAAGGAGACCGTAGCTGACCTGTACTTTACACACTCTAGCAGAAAATGTTGGAGCCTCATCCGCCGTCTAGCAACTGCACAAAAGCCCCCCGGCCAAAACCGAGCATCTGACACACCCAACTTTGTTGTTCCCACCTACTGGCTACTGCAAAAGTAACTCAAGACAAATCCACCATAAGAGCAGTTTCATCTGAGCTAAAGAAACACCAACAAGTGCTAAGAGAGGATAGAATTCCTGAGTCTTTTGAGGTTGCTGAACTGGAGAAAGTCCTGCAGGGCCTGAAATGTGGAAAGGCTGCAAGATATGATAACATCTTTCCAGAGTTCATGAAACACCTTGGCCCCCGAGCCCAAACCTGGCTGACACTAGGATTGTAAAAACAAACTCGATCCCAAAGAAATGGCGGACAGCAAAAGTTATTGCCATACCAAAAGACCACAAACTGCCAGCCAGCTACCGCCCAATCTCCCTACTCAGCGTTCCCTTCAAAAGTTTGGAACGACTAATTTTACAACGTATATCACCAGGAGTAGAGGAACTTCTCTGTGTGGATCAAGCAGGTTTCCCTCAAGGACCGCAGCACAGGAGAACAAGTACTGGCCCTATTCACCTTCATAGAAAATGGTTTCGAAAGCAGACTGAAGACAGAGACTGTGTTTCCCGATCTCACAGCTGCCTATGATACTGTCTGGCACAAAGGCCTACTCAAACTCACAAAAGACACACATGGCAAGATGGCGGCGCGTGCACACGCAGCGGCCTCTCTCCGTCCCTGCCGATCGGTGTTTTTGTTCATTTAATGAGTGTTTGTCAGACAGTTTTATGTGTTTGTCTGATCGCACCACGTAGCGCTACGAGTACAGCAAGCAGGTTCTGCTCGACGTCGGCGAAAGCGAGTTTTGCGGCGTTTCGGACTTTGGTGCGGGGACATTAAAGTCACTGGGACTACAATGCCTGCATCATCGCTGGACTCGTCTGCTACTCCTTCCCCGGACCAGCAGCGTCGGAAGCGGTGTGCGAGGAGGCAGAAGAGGGGGAAGCGCGGAGGCGTCCGGGCCAGGCTAGCGGCGTGCCCAACTCGCCCGGCCGTGTCTTCCATTCTTCTGGCGACTGTCCGGTCGCTGGACACCGGACTCTTCTGTGCTACTGGAGCGGCTGGCGTGCTATCGAGCGGACCGGGCACTTATTACTTCTTCGTTGCTCTTGTCTGTTCGTTTTTACTCTTTGTGCTATTTGGTGCGAGTGTTGTGTACTGTCTAGTCACCGTGGGACGGTGGGGAACGTAATTTCGATCTCTTTGTGTGCCTGGCATGTGGAGAAATTGACAATAAAGCGGACTTTGACTTTGACTTTGACTTGAAAAGCGCTCCCTGCCTGGGCAACGGCAATAATACATACTCTGCTGACAAACAGAAGGTTCAGAGTTCACCTCGGTCAGAACACGAGTGCATGGAGGAGGCAGACAAATGGGCTGCCACAAGGCTCAGTTCTAGCTCCAACGCTGTTCAACCTCTGCACAAATAACCGACACACCACCAAATCCCGGAAATTCCTCTATGCCAATGACATCTGTCTGGCATTTCAAGCACCAGACTTCGATCAACTGGAACGGGTGCTCACTGAAGATCTTGCTAAACCGGACCAGCTCTGCAAAATCTGGCACCTAAAGACAAGCCCAGCAAAGACTGTATTCAGCGTATTCCATCTCCATAATGCAAGAGCCGCCAGAGAACTAACATCTATCTGGGTGGACTCAAGCTGAAGCATGCCCCCAACCCAACCTACCTTGGAATGACCCTTGACCGGACCTTATCTTTCAAAGAACACCTAAAACGGACGGCAGCCAAAGTTAAATCAATGAACAACCTGCTCTGCAAACTCGCCGGTGCAAAATGCGGGGCAGCAGCCTCCACACTGCGCACCTCAGCACTGGCCCTTTTGCATATTCTGCAGCTGAATATTGTGCCCCTGTCTGGTCGAGGTCCCTCCATACACACCATGTGGACATCCAGCTCAACACAACCATGAGGACCATAACCGGGACTGTCCGCTCAACACCACTCGCCTGGCTTCCTGTCCTATCAAACATTCCCCGCCCACACACATACATATCCGGTAAGAAGCAGCCCGTTCAAAAGATTTTGTTTATTATGACCAGCTCAGTGGCCTAGTAGTAGAGTGTCCGCCCTGAGACTGGAAGGTTGTGGGTTCAAACCCCGGCCGGGTCATACCAAAGACTATAAAAATGGAACCCATTGCCTCCCTGCTTGGCACTCAGCATTAAGGGTTGGAATTGGGGGGTTACATCACCAAAATGATTCCCGAGCGCGGCGCCGCTGCTGCTCACTGCTCCCCTCTCCCCCAGGGGATGGATCAAAATCACACGGGGATGGGTTAAATGCAGAGGACAGAGCCCTTTGAGACTGCTTGTGATTTAGGGCTATATAAACTTGACTTGATTGATTGATTGATTGATTGAAGATCAAAGACTCTCCCCATCTCCCAATCAATAGATAACTACAACCCACCCACTGCTCGACTCCCATCCAGACGACCAATTTGGAAGAACATCCCACCAACCGACTTCACCATCCAGTTGGCGTGGAAAACGGAATGAGAGTCCAACCAGGTCCCAAACAAACATTTGGTACCAGACCCCAACAGGTCCCCGGCACCAACCTCCCAAGAAGACAGTGGTCCACACTCAATTGTTTCAGGACTCGACATGGCGCCTGCTTGGTCAGCCTTCACAAATGGGGCAGTAGCCCCATCCCACTGTGTGCCTGTGGAGAAGAGCAAACCATGGAACACATCATAGAAGCTTGTCCTCTCCACAGACTTAAAGGAGGGTTAGTCACCCTCCATACAGCAGACCAGTAGGCAAAACTGTTTGGCTTAGGGACTTTGCATTCACTAAATAAAATGGATTTAAGAGCAGAGAACTCAAAGCTCAAAACTCAACTCAATTATGATCTTTGGAGCAAAGCATTCAAAATGACCCCAACTAAAGACGATCCCAACAAGACCAAGAGAAAGGAATTAAACAAAAACAGATTCAGCTCATTTTAATGGCACGAAGATTAATTGACTATTCAAAGCTAACTTCAACAAAGCCAAACAAAGAGGTTTCAATCAAACAATGAATTCCTCTGACAAAACTACAATGAACTAAAGTCAAATCAAACTTAGCATGGTTTCAGCTATCTTTGAGAAGCTCAACTAAATCTGCAAAATCAATCATTTCGACTTGAATGGAAAGAGTGCCACAGTCGTGAGTTTAGCTCAGATGATGGGGAATAACAAGCAAAGCACTAACGGGATGGCAGGCGGGCAGATTGCCTTGCTCCCAAACAAAGTCAATGTTGACGATAAATCTAACGCCTCATTAGAGCGCTCCTCACGCTGTGTCATGAACAGCCAAATATGGCAATTATGTTAAAGCGCTTTGGAAGGCATGCCAGGGAGCTTATTCAGATCTCACGCAACATTTAGGCGAGCGAACGAGCGCTGATCATGCCGTGGCTCTTTTCCAGGTGCTGGGGCCAGAATATCAACATGAACTACTGGTGGATCATCCGTTCGCCCATACTGCTGGCAGTTGTGGTAATTCTCACGCGCAACCTCCAGTCACACACAACTGGAAGCGCAGCCGTGAGACACATTTTGCATTTTCACCAATTCTTGGAAGATGGCAAATTGGAAAAAATGAACTTGCACATCGCGATGGAAAGTGTGTCATAGCAACAAGGAAACCATTTGTCCAAACTGATCAATCATATTTTACGTTTCTTCAGCACTCCCCTTCGACAATCGATAACGTGCCGTAAATACAGAGTGTCCCAAAAAACATTTTCAAAGAGTTGTAGTGGAAAATCTCGACGATTCCTTCAGAATTTTTCCTTCAAAGGTCATCTGCAAGCGTTTATGTAAGTGCCATTTGTCACGACTCTGTCAGGCCCGTCAGAGACATGCACGCGTGCGCACACACATCTCGCTCTTTTTCCAAGCATTAATCGTGTCGTTAAGTGGGCTGAACTGCACAGGAATTTCTGTGTTTGCGTGGACGTGGCGACCAGCGGCCCAGCTCCCATTTCAGTTCTTCCCCCTTGATCCCAATCCCGTCGGACGTTACCGGAGACCGATGCCTTATGTTTGTTTGAACGATGACTCTATAGGCAGCACTGCGACGAAACCATCGAAGCCGTGCTATGTGTGGCGCTAACAAGTTACTCAACATGGTAAAGGTCACATCGCAAGAGATCAGAGAGCGTGCACAAATGACACTTGACTTCGTGATAGTGCAGCAGGGACATTTGCGGAAAGAAACATGTGGTACAATGTGCTCCTCGCGCACTGTGCGTATCTCGCGCAGATCAACCTCCTGATCTTCATCCACATCATCCAAATCCTGGTGTCCAAACTGAGAGCGCATCAAATGAGATACAGCGACTACAAGTTCAGGTGAGCACCAATTGGAAGACACTTTGGAAAAGCTTGCACGTGACCGTGTGGTGCTCCTCCGTTGCAGGTTGGCCAAGTCGACGCTCACCCTCATCCCTCTGCTGGGCATCCACCAGGTGGTTTTTATTTACGTCACGGACGAGGCAACAGAGACTGCCATCGGTTTGCGTCTCACCAAGCTGGTCATTGACCTCTTCTTCTCCTCATTCCAGGTACGCTAGCACCTCAGAGTGGGGAGTGGGTTATGGTTAGGCCAAAATCCCGACCAGATGTGGATGGATCTCAAGTTGACATTTCATTGACAAATGTCCTTGTTGTCTATCTAGGGCCTCCTGGTGGCCATTTTGTACTGCTTTGTCAACAAAGAAGTAAGTTATCCCTGCTCTGTCCTCGATGCGTCCAGTTTTGGCACCCTGGCTAACGCACACATGCACAGGTTCAGTCGGAAGTGACCAAGAAGTGGAAGCGCTGGAAACTGGGCCGAAACATCGAGGAGGAATACCGCCATACGTACAGCAACACGCCCAACACCAAGGTGGCTATCCTGCTCAACCATGTGGCCCAGCGGCCACCCCAGCTCACCGAAGCTTGCGCCAAGCCACCCACACCCGTCTGCAACCCTGAAGAGTGGCATGCCCTGGCAGCCAACGGCAAAGTGGCAGCAGACCAGCACCAGGCCACGCTCACCCCAGTGGAGGACGTGGGCCTTGTGGACAATGAAAAGAGCGAGCAGGCTGAGAGCCGCCACTGAAGCGGGCGGACGCACTGAGCACGGCGCGCCCAGCCACGTCAAAGAATAGCACGACCACAACGCTGAAACCTCACATGGCCACCCGTCAATGGAGCCGTCACTTTTCTTTGGAGTAGGCAAACGTGAAAACACGCAAAATAACCGACTGCACTCAAGATTCCTTCAAATGCGCCCTTGCAAATGTTTGACTTCCTGTATCATCCAACCAGGGTATGAGCCAAAGTCTTATTTAAGGCCACTGTGATCAAGTTGAAGACCTCGCCTTCAGTAATGTGAACACAGGGCGGGCCGTACTCACCCAATAATTTGTTGATATTGTGAAATTAACACCAAGATCTACTTGAGCTATACTAATAAAAAAAATCACTAGGCTTCTTTTAGGTCCTTTGAACTGTTTCAAGGATAATTGAGGAAAATAAATCCAGATGAGGACTTTTTTTAAGGATCCTCAGACATCCAAATGACAGATACCTTAATGCTGTCACAAATGTAAAATCCTAAAAAAAACATTCACAATGTCGTATGCTCTGTTTATTCTCAATATCAAAAGTGTTTTTAAGATACGTCTAAAAAGGCAAACCCCTCCAAAAGGGCTCGTCAAACACGTACACACACCTAGCATTGCAATGTCAAATGTGTGATGCAACCACCAGATGGGCTAACATGGATCATTCAGAAACATATTTCTTAAGGATCGACATAAACCCTGTCTAATGCTGAAAATGTTCATCTGCCTTGGAATCCAAAATCTTTCAAAACATCTTCAAATGACAAACATGTAGCCACCTAGCATTGCAATAATGTGTTATTAGGACACAAGGATGACTACGGGGCTTTCTTGAGGATCCACTGACACTCTTGTCTCGTGCTAGAACCTCCCGAGAGTAATGCCTCCAAAGATATCTGTCAAAATTACAAATGCTAAACCGTAGCCATGATGCAACGCAACCAGAAAATTGCAATTTCAAGTATGCCTGTCTTAACGCCAGATATGTTAAATCCGCCGAGAATGCAACGCTAACATGTAGCTAGCATTGTAACGTCTAATGGCAGAAAATGCGCTTGACGTGAAATTGGGGAGTGGGCTCAGAGTGCGCAGGCGTAGTTTTCGTATTTTCTTTGGTGAACACTGAAATGGTTGATTTGGTGTCATCCTACAGACCTTGCCGAGGGCGGTCGGTGCACAAGAACCGGCTCGTGTCGTGCAAAGGCTACTTGGAGACAAGACATACGGACGGCCTCGCGCGCGTTATCCGACAAAGCAAACAAAGGTTTTGGTACGTTTTAGTTTGTGTGTCAACTGCTCTGCTTGCGTTGTGTTGCATATGAATTTATCACGCGCTGCAGTCATGGCATGGCTTACTACTGTGTGCTCTTGTGGACAGATTCGGTATTACAAGGTAAGCCGTGGGGTCAAGCCCGCCCGCTGTTAGAAGACGCTTAAGCGTCAGTAAGCCGAAATTGGCGTAGCGTGTCGATGCCGTCCGTCACTTGGGCGGGTCAACGTGTCCTTGGAAAGCAGATGGATAAAGAAGCTGTGACCTGACCTGGATGTTGTTCTTCTTGGGTGGCCTTTTTTCAAAGTAGTTCTGCAATGTGAATGTATTCTCCAAGATGTTTTTCTTCAACGTGTACAGTGTTTTTGCTGTGAATGCTCAGGTGTAAACAGTTGATCGTGCTTGTATGTATATATTGTGTCCGAAATGGCGGAAGAAGAATAAATCGCAGTGTCAAATGATTTTTTTGGAGCTGTGGGTATCTCTTTGTCTTAATGTGAAAATAAAGACGAGGATGCACGGGCGCACACACACACAAACACACACACACACGGTCCTTTGTAAGGTCTGGCTCCTCGCCCATCAAATTCAATCGAGTTAAAGTGCAATCACATCGCAGCCACGCCTACGCGCGCACACGGCGATTAAATAGGGTTACACAGGAAGGGGCAACATTACTACACTCACTGGCCTGAGAAGTTCAAGCGAAGACCCATCATTCTGGAGGATCGTGGCAATTCATGAGCCAGGGTTTGCTGTCAAAATTGTGACGCAGAATATCGGAAGCCCTTGGGGCAGGCGGCAATATGTCGACGTGTAATGTTAATCAAAATGTCAAACATTTCTTCATGTGCTTGTAAAAATTGGGGAAAGAAAATCTCCAGAGCAAGTTCAACATTTACAAAATTGCTCAAGACGTACAAGAAGGAGCTCAAAATGGGAATTTTAATGTGAAAATGAATGTGCTTCACATTTGAAATGGGAACATTTTGCTTGAAAAGTCCCAATGATCATCGTCACACAAATTTGTCCTCTGCATTTAACCCATCCCCATGTGATTTTGATCCATCCCCTGGGGGAGAGGGGAGCAGTGAGCAGCAGCAGTGCCGCACTTGGAAATCTTTTGGTGATCTAACCCCCCAATTCCAACCCTTAATGCTGAATGCCAAGCAGGGAGGCAGTGGGTTTCATTTTTATAATCTTTGGTATGACCCGGCCGGGGTTTGAACCCACAACCTTCCAGTCTCAGGGCGGACACTCTACTACTAGGCCATTGAGCTGGTCCACCGTCAACATTGAACGTCTCATTCAAAGTTTCATACAAGCCCTGGCCGCAAAGTGAAAGTTGTTGGTCTTTCTGGCAATATGGCCAGGCAGCTTCTCGAATAAGGTGCGTCCGTGGGAAGCGCCATTGAACGTGTGACGCCCGCAAGCTGTTCAAGAGGAGCACTAATATGGCTCATCTTTTAGCCCTCTCAACAAATAAATGCAGTGGATCTTTTTTTTCAGATTTTATGCTGGCGGGGGGGGTGCAACAACATTCCGCTGACATTGTCCTAAGCTTTTAAGCCATTTGGAAGCTTGCTTATCACTTGGACACATCCACAGGCTTCAATATTCACGATTGAAGACAGACAAAGACGCTAACACACTGCGCATCGCACACGAGTCCTCCGGGTACTTTAAGGCATCTCTTCTGTCTGACTTTGCAAGCACAATTCTTTTGCTGCTGACAAGCATGGGAGGCAAATGTCAGCAGACACTTTGAAGAGGTGGCATCACAATGGAACACGCCACGCTTTAAAGGTTCTGGGCATTCAGGGTGTTCTTGGAGGGCACGCCGACTTTTCAATTCATGCATGTTTTGTGAACAAGGTGTGAACTTGAGCGCAAGAGCTACTTCGACTGTCGAGCAAAGACGAGCAAGCAATCGGCTTCAAAGTTACGTACGTTCATGAAAGTTTGATGAGCATGCTGACAGTTGGAATTCAAGCTGCAAGCCTCGCACCACACCGTCGTTATAGTCTGGATTTTTTTTTGCAGCGATGCCGGTCCAGCATTTGAACAAGTGCCAGATGGGCTCATTTGCGAGCTTTTGGTTAAAAACATGCCATGAAGCCGACGGCTTATCAAGGCTGTTTACACGGGCGGTGAAAAGAAGTCCAAAACAATGTCTTTAAAATAAAACATGTTGAGCACACACGCAGACACGGTTGAAGAGGGAGCAACATCAATGTGTACATGTTCTATTAGGGGAGACAATCTCTGTACAATGTGATGCTCATATATGTACAATTCTTTTATTATTTTATGTAAACATAACTGCTCAATCAGAACACGTTTACAACACACACAACTGGATGAACACACACAGGGGGGTGATGCCCCCCACACTCAGGTACGAAATAGTCATGTGACAAGTTCCCGCCTTTCCGGGCAGTATAAAATAAGATGACCTGGAGACAGAAGCTGTAGTTTCATCTGCTCCGTGCCTTGTGTATTGACCGCCATGAAACAACCCAAGATCTTGCCAATAAAGAACCAACTCCGTACCCCACATCCTTGCTTTCCTGGCTCAACAACGGACATCCTGTGCAACACGGTATACGCAGAAGCATATTTTGCACGGAGAAACAATTGCTGTAATTTTCCGCCTTTAACTGGCAAATTCAGATTATTTGAGGCCAAGGAAAAAACAATGAAAGCAAATAACAGCTGCGGTCGGTCAAGTTGATGAGGGCAGCGCCTGGGGTATTACGGAGCAGAATACGGCGGTTATGCTAGGGAGCCAAGCTCCAATTCTATATTTTTACTTAAATGCTGTAGGTCGCATGTACAATTCAAAAGGAATTGAGAAAAATGATCACAGCTACATATTTAAATGTCAATTCAAAAACAGGTGTGTACAACTTTGCAAATGTAATTTTTAGAAGGCTGGCAAAAGTAATAATTAACTAAATGTGTTTACTTTTATCATGATTTTGTTCAATTGAAATAAGCAAACCACTCATAATCATTAATTTCTTAGATTTGTGTGTATTTCGATTCAGGAACTACATTTTTATTATTTTTTATTAAAACTTCCATCCAAAACAAATATCTCCAATTCTATATTTTTACGACAAATTTAAGACAGATAAATTTAAAATTTAACAAATAATGCTAATTAATCATGAATTCTTGATGATAAAAGTAGATTCATGTACTATATTAATTTATAATTTAAAATGATTAAATAACTTAAATAGCAACATGTTTAATTTTACATATTATTAATACATTAATAATTCGAAAGACGGATACAGACATCGATAATATTTTATTTGGTGCAGTTGAATTGAAACAATGCACGGAAGAGGATTAGGGCCAGTGAAGAAATAAAACGAGGGGTGACAGGATTCTGACTTTTTTTCTCGGAATTATGACTTTAAAGTCAGAAATCCGACTTTAAAGTCAGAATTCTGAGAATAATGTCAGAATGACTTTAAAGTCAGAATTCTGAGAATAAAGTCAGAATTCCGACTTTAAAGTTAGAATTCTGAGAATAAAGTCAGAATTCTGAGTTTAAAGTCAGAAATTGGGAATTCTGACTTCAGAAATCTGAGAATAAAGTCAGAATTCTGACTTTAAAGTCAGAATTCCCAATTTCTGACTTTAAACTCAGAATTCTGACTTTATTCTCAGAATTCTGACTTTAAAGTCGGAATTCTGACCTTAAACTCAGAATTCTGACTTTATTCTCAGATTTCTGAAGTCAGAATTCCCAATTTCTGACTTTAAACTCAGAATTCTGACTTTATTCTCAGAATTCTGACTTTAAAGTCGGAATCCTGACTTTATTCTCAGAATTCTGACTTTAAAGTCGGAATTCTGACTTTATTCTCAGAATTCTGACTTTAAAGTCAGTAATGATACTTTTGCTTTAATTTGAAATTTTGGGCATCGTGGCGCCTGGCCGCATTTAATTTGACTTTGAAGTCAGAATTCTGACTTTATTCTCAGAATTTCTTTAAAGTCAGATTTCTGAGAATAAAGTTAGAATTCTGAGAATAAAGTCAGAATTCTGAGTTTAAAGTCAGAAATTGGGAATTCTGACTTTAAAGTCAGAAATTGGGAATTCTGACTTTAAAGACAGAATTCTGACTTTATTCTTAGAATTCTGACTTGAAAGTTCTGACTTTAATTCTGTTCTGACAGGATTCTGACTTAATTCTCAGAATTCTGACTTTAAAGTCGGAATTCAGACTTTAAAGTCAGAATTCTGAGAAAAAAAGTCAGAATCCTGTCACCCCTCGTTTTTTTTTTCTTCACTGGCCCTAATCCTCTTCCGTAACAATGTCTCGTCCAACTACAACCATTGAAAGTCTCCCATTGCATGTCCAATGCACGAGTCCCTAATGTTGGGTCCCGCAGGACTTTTCGAGTTGAACTTTGATTTGGCTTGTTGTCCCTGTGTCCACATTGCGAAACACAGTGGATGGTGGGGGTATGGGGTCACAATTGATTTCAGGTTGATGCAACTTGCAGTGTCAGCTACGTTATCGCACTTGTGCATCTTGGTGCAATTTCTCAAACAGATCAATACCAAACAACTAGACAAGGTCAGTAGTGTGTAGTCAGTGGTAGGCAGTCATAGTAATAGTTTAGACATTGTTTCTTTGGAGTATTCAATTCAGTACTTTTTTGTATGTACCTCTACTGTACATAGTAAATGTAAGTGGTAAACAATAAAGGGGCTTTTGCTACAACACTACAAACCTCTACATACGAATTTAATTCATTCCAGGACCTACTTCAAATGTTGAAATAGTCATATGTTGGATCAAATATTCCCATAAGAATGCTCTGTAATTCATTTAATTCGTTCTGCTTAATGATCGTCAAAATTGTTGGACACGTTTTTACGGCCATACTGTTTCTGACGTCATCCCGACGGCCGCCATCAAGCGGGCTAACCATGATGACGTCGTATGTTGGGAATTACTTCGGATGTTGAGTCAAATATTTAATCAAATTTCACATCGTGTGCTGAAAATTTCGTTTGTTTAAGCAATCGACTGTACGTACTTGGCTGAGTGCTTTGAGCTAAGTCAGACCCTGTTGAAATTCTGGATTTCTGCTCCTCTAGTGGCCAAGAGTGGCAACGCACCACGAGGGACAGTCGCAGCTCGAGTTAAACGCAATTCTAGAAGAAAAAATATTCTAGTTGGCCAAAGTAGCTCACCTTATTTCTTCTTTAAAGCTAACCCATCTTACAATTGTATATAATTGGTAATGATCTACAATCAGTATTTGAAATGGGATGTATCTCAAATTTAAGTAAATTGACACGTTACAATAAGGCAGGGGTGTCGAACTTTTTCGCGGGCCGCATTGTAGTCATAGCTTCTTTTGGGGGGCCATTATGACTGTCAACCCAAATAAATGTATGAGCACCTCATATTATATACAGTAAAAGCTACAAAACAAACTGACAAATAACTCACTTACAAATCAGACGACTAAAAACTAGTTGAATATTTAAAAAAAAAAAAAAGCTATTAAAAGTGAGGACAATTTGCAATTCTAGTAACGACACAAATTTGATGCACAATTTGTCTTCACGGGCCACATAAAATGATGTGGTGGGCCCTATTTGTCCCCAGGCCTTGAGTTTGACACATGCAATAAGTTGACAACTGTATTCAAAACATCCAAATATTTCATTACATATTCAATCATTTGTTAAATTATTACTAAATACTACACATTTGTCTTATTCTGAAAATGCTCACTTTTATTTCATCAGAGGGTTGCATGAAACAATCTGGGTGCAGACATCTTCCAAGCAGATACATTTGTCTACTTAAGAAAAATGCATCTGGAGGCAGATGATTTTATTTCAGGCACCTACTTGATGAAATGAAATTGCGTAAACTCAAATGAATTGTGTCATACCGTGTGGCGAATACTGTGATCGACCGGGTGCCGTATTGAAAGGAATCTCATCACTTGACTTCTTGTGTAGAAAACAGGACAAGATAAGCTCGTGTTTCACCTTTTAATGACAACTATTCCTTTTGCAATCAATTAAGCAGTCCTACGCTGAATGGAAGGAAATGTTCTTCTTTTCACGTCAAAAAAAAGCAGTAAATGGAGAGCAGGCCTTAAAAGGTTTGCAAGAAAGATGGAATAATGTGCGATAACATCAGCCAATTTATATAGAATAAGCTCAATTTTTTTTTTTTGCGCGCACACGCGCGCACACGCGTACGCACACGCGTACGCACACACACAAAAACACACACATACACAAAAACACACATACACAAAAACACACAAGGGTCACCGGCAGATGGCGAGCTTATTTGTAAAAAGTTCAGTTTGACTTGTTACGGCCCCACTGAAGAGACTGTATGGAAGAGGGAAGGCTGTTTTGGTAGACAATGGAAATGGCCAAAGTGCATGGGGGCGGGGGTTTACTCCAGGGCCACGGTACCGCCCGCCGCCTGCAACGCCACTTTCAGTTTCTCTGCCTCGTCTTTGGAAACGTTGGCGCGGATCTCCTGAGGAAGCGACTCCACCAGCTTCTTCGCCTGGTTTAGAAAGAAAGGCGCAACCATTGACACTCACATACACTCAAATGAGCAAAAGCAAATAAATGTGATCTGTGATGGAGCGCTTGTACACACACAAGAAACTTTGGTAAAGGCTCTCTCGTTTTGGCAGTTTTCCTTAACGGTCGACATTGCGGCATCTGTGACTGTAAAAAGAGGGACCTCTTGGCGAGTGCGTTAACAAATGGGAACGCGGTTGCTATTTTGCCGTCTCTATATTTATCTTGCCCGTTTGGAAGCTGTTCGGTTCCGAAAATGGCCAAGCAAATGCAATCCTCAAAAAGTCTGGTGGAAATATGGTACCTACCTGCACCAGGTTCAAACCTTGGATGCAGTTCTTCACCTCCTTAATGAGTTTGACCTTCTCTGCCGCATTGACTTCAGTTAGCTTGACAGTGAAGTGAGTCTTCTCTTTCTTGACCGGCACCTCCTCTTCAGCAGCCTGAACAAACGTTTTCTTACTCCACTGCAGATGGCGGAGGAATTGGTTGCAAATCTACTTCTGGAAACATGCCGCCGATAGATCACACAGTGGAGCCTCGGTTTTCGAACACAATCCGTTCCAGAAGGCTGTTCGAGAAGTGAATCGTTCGAATTCCGAATCACGTTTTCCCATTACAAAAAATGGAAAAAAAAAAATTAATCCGTTCCAAGCAACAAAAAAAAAAGTCATTTTTTCATTTGCGCATTTTTGTCCAATCGCGCAACTGCAGCGCACCGCCGAACGCGCAACCGTAGTGGGTTACCGAACGCGCAACTGCACCGCTGGTCGCATTATTGTTACTGAGCCGTCACTGAAATTTAGAAAATATTTTTAAAGTCCTGATGTACTTTCCAAAATTTAAGTGGACCTCAGTGCGCAGAGAGCTTAATCTTGTCCGATCGTGCAACTGCAGCGCACCACCGACCGTGCAACCGTAGCATGCGGCCTACCACGCAACTGCACCGCGTGGTCGCATTATTGTGACAGAGCGGTCGCTAAAATTTCAAAAATATTTTTCCGAATGGACTTTCCAAAACTTAAGTGGACCTCAGTGCGCAGGGAGTTTAATTTGGTCCGATCACGCAACTGCAGCGCACCGGCCGGCGCTCACTGTCGCATTGCTTTAGGAGCATCTTTGTGTTTTAGGATGGCTTTACTGCTCCCACTTGCTTCATTTGGAGGCATGATTAGAGTTGATGCAATCCTTAGAGTGACGAGAATGTAATAACGAACGGAGTCCGTTGGCATGCGGGAGCTCTTGGCTCATCTCGCGAGGTTCGACAACCGAATTTTGTCCAACATCCGAAGCAAAAAAAAATCTCGAATTTTTTGTTCAAAAGAATTACCAGGTCATTCGAAAACCGAGGATCGACTGTATTTGTGAAAATGGAGTTGGGCCAAATGGCAAGAAACAAAGCAGACCAGAGAGTTTGGAGAAAACGGTCCTCAAATAAATTAATCAAAAGATTGCACTTTCCTTCAATGCAATTGAAATGTACATGCTTTAAGGACTTGTGTCTGTCTACTTTCTTCAGGTTGATTGTAAACTTTTGGCAAAGTCTGTAACTCTGCCTTCTATTCATTAATTCAAATACATTCCGCTCGTGATGTCTGAAATGGATCTTGTTTGTATTCAAGTCAGAAGAGGCGAAAGCCCTCGCAGGTAAGAGTTTGGGCACCGCTGTCGCGCTAATCAAGGGGCGGCTCTCAGCTGCAGACGGTTCTTACCTGAGGTCCTGGAGCAGCTGATGCAGCCGTCGCGCCTGTCTGCATCATTGTGACATCCTGAATGTTCAACGTTTTCTGTAACAAGTGCAAATGAACATTCAGGACAAAAATAGAACCGACGTCATGTGAACAGTCAGCTAGGGCAAAAAAAAAACAAAAAAAAAAATAGAAGCGACGTCATGTGAACAGTCGGCTAGGGCAAAAAAAAAAAAAAAAAAAAAAAGGCAACTTAAATAGTAAAACATACAGATAATAGTGCTGATAATTGGGATTTTTTTTCCCCATTTCCCCCAGCCCAGGTAGGGTTAGTGGGGGTGGTTTACCTTGAGAAGCTCATTGAGGTCCGACACCTCTAACAAGGTGAGGCTGGCTATGTCGCTGACCAGTTTCTGGATTTTGGGTGAGTAGTGTTTGGGGGTGCCGTCCAGCGGCGGCGTGACCAGGACGTCAGAGCGGACATTGGCGCTTGTCCTGAGGAGTCTCAGCGAGCACCAGGCCGACATATGCTGCTGCTCCTGCTGAAGCCATTGTCTGAAGAAAGAGCACACGGGATTAGAGCCTATTGGCGGACACATTAGTTTGTTTGTTTATACGGTGGGCACAGCAAAAGAACATTTGATGGCTTATTAAAACGGTTTTACACACAAACATGATGCAAACTTGATTCACCAAACAATTTCAAACTGTTTTAAATTCATCTTACATTACTATCACAGGGAATAGGTTCCATGGGGGGGGGGGGGGGGTGTATTTGTAACTAGAGTAATGAGTTGCTCACCTGTGCCCAAATGAGCAACTTTCACTGAAATTGATCATACAAACAATTTGCTACAAACATTGCATTACATTAATAAGGCACACAATTTAAATGCCTTCTGCAAGCAAAACGAGAAAAGAGGTCAAGCTTGTCATCCAATGTTGCCATTCACACGACCAAATAATTGCTTCATGTTCACACCCATCAGATAAATTTGGGCAGGTTATTTGTGACTCGATCATCATTACATCTGTACATGCAGTACTTTTGTCAAAAATATTTGAGGGTGCTGTGACATTTTTCCTAATGTCAAACCTACTGTAGCACTTTGAGATTCAACAGAAATGTGAAGTGCAATATGAAACAATTGTATAATTTGTTAGTATAATTACGTGCAGAGCCTCTTTTGAAAATAGAGTAATCCACCATCACGGCTTTCTTAAAAAGCACTGTTCACTTTTTGACAAGAGAAAAATCATAGCTTTTCAGTCACAGCTAACAAAACACGTGTTTTTAACAACCCAATGGCACGCCAACAGTGTCAGAGCGTTACTGAGCATCGTTAAGCAAACGAGTGACCTTGACTGCCGACAGCATAAACTTCAGACGACGAACAAAAGACTAAATGTGTGCGAAATGTGGTATAGTAATATCCAAAACGGGTGCACAACAGTCACCTGACCTATGCACCGCTATAATTGCTATAAGGCGCACAATGACGAATACATTGTGCTAACAAGCGCTAACAGCATAGCTCAATGACAAATACGCAGTTTGACAGAAAACATTGTGGAGGAAGTGGAGTAATGCTTGTTTTTCTGTAAAGTACAAGCCTCAGGTCCATCGTCATTGGCCGGCTGCCTGCCCTTGACGAGCCTGACGGACTCCGCCTCGGCCACGGCGTTCGGTAAAACGGCGGGGGAGGGACGGCGCAAACGTACCGGTGGAGGCTCACCGCGGCCCGCAGCGGCATTTGGACGCAGCGTCTGGTGCAGTACATGCTAAGCGCTAACCCAGAGTCCCAAATTCACTGCGGTGCCTTCGATAAGCGGCCTCGTTGCTCGACAAACCGAGGAACTAGTTGTGCCTCAAAAACACATGGCGCCTTTTTCACCGAAGCTGACCTACCCAGCATGCATTGGGAACAAGTACGGGTGCCCGTGTAGACCCCAGCAGATGGGATTTGGGGTTTCACTTTTTTTCTTGCATCAATAGCATCCATTATTTAACAAAATAATCCAAGCAACCAGCTAATGGTAAATTATTGGCTTCCACACTGAATGTTTGCATATTATACTCCTCTCATCCAAATAATCTGGAGGTGGAGCTCGAAGGCGAGCGTCAGGTGGCCGGATTTTCACCCATGGGGCCAGGCAACGTCGGTCCCCCTTCCCCCCATGGATTCACCACCTGTAGGAGAGGCCAATGGTTCACCCCGGTGGATGAGAGGGTAGCCTCCCTCTGCCTTCGGGTGGGGGGACTGGTCCTGACTGTTGTTTGTGTCTATGCACCAAACGGCAGCTCAGAGTACCGATCCTTTTTGGAGTCCTTGGAAGAAGCGCTCTCCTCCTCCATCGTTCTGCTGGGTGACTTCAATGCTCACGTGGGCAATGACAGTGAGACCTGGAAGGGCGTGATTGGGAGGAAGGTCTGGTAAGGTCAATTCAGGAGTGCTGGAGAGGAGGGACCATCGAGAGGTCGAATCTCGGATTCAGGAGCTACAGTGTCCTTTTCCTTCTGGCCGTGGAAAAGTGGACCAGCTCGGCAGCTCCACGTGTTTTGTGAACATGGAGAAGGCATTTGACCCTGTCCCTCGAGGTGTTCTGTCGGGGTACTTCGGGAGTACGGGGTGCCAAACCAACTGATAAGGGCGGTTCGGTCCCTGTAACACCGATGCGAGTGTTTGGTCCGCATTTCTGGCAGCAAGTCGGATTCGTTCCCAGTGAGGATTGGTCTCCGCCAAGGCTGCCCTTTGTCAAGTCAAGTCAAGTTTATTTGTATAGCCCTAAATCACAAGCAGTCTCAAAGGGCTTCACATAGACAATCAATTGACAATAATTCTCAAAGCATCCCCTGATCTTAGGCTCCCAAAAGGGCAAGGAAAAACTAAAAAAAAAAACTACAAGGGGAAAAATGAGAAACCTTGAGAAGGGACCACAGATGGAAGGATCCCCCTTTCAGGATCACCAGGCTGCAATGGATGCAAAGAGGGCACATAAAATACATCATATGGAAACCAAAAAGTGGATGCCCAGGCCAAAGCCAAGAGCTGTCGGAGGTGCCTTCGATTGTCCTGGCAGTGTCCTCCAGGAGGGTATTCCACTGCAGTTCCCTCATGGTGAATTGGTCCACGAGAATCTAGATAGCCATCGTCAGCATGGGTGTCACCTAACCACCTCCCCAGCCGGGGAGGGGTGGGGGAGTGGGGTCGGGGAGAGGTTAAAGGCCACATCATAGAAATACGTCTTTAAACGTGTCTTAAATGTTTCTACTGAGGTAGCAGTTCTAATATCCATTGGCAGGGCATTCCAGAGCTCTGGAGCCCGAATGGAAAATGCTCTAGCCCCTGCAGACATTTTCTTGGCCCTCTGTGTCACTAAAAAACTAGCGTTTTGCGAACGAAGGTTACGAGACGGAACATAAGGAACAACTAAGTCGACGAGATATGAAGGCGCTAAGCCATGCAATGATTTATAGGTTAACAAAAGAACTTTGAAGTCACATCTTAAATGGACCGGGAGCCAATGTAAATTGGCTAATATTGGGGTAATGTGATCAAATTTTCTTGTCCGTGAGAGCAGCCTCGCAGCAGCATTTTGCACTAACTGTAGACTTTTGATGCTGGACTTGGGAAGACCAGAGAATAATGCATTACAGTAGTCCAGGCGCGACGTGATAAATGCATGTATAATAATTTCGGCATCACTGGTCGAGAGGATTGGGCGAATCTTAGCAATATTACGAAGGTGAAAAAATGCTATTCTGGTTATATTTTTAATATGCTGTTGAAAGGAGAGCGTTTGGTCAAATATTACCCCGAGATTAGTTACAGTATCACTCTGAGTGATAGTACGGCTATCTAGAGTTATAGCGGTTTCCTTAAATAAATGTTGATAACGAGCTGGACCAATTATCAACATCTCAGTTTTATCTGGGTTCAGACGAAGGAAGTTGAGAGACATCCATTGCTTGATCTCTGCAAGGCATGCCTCAAGATTACAACAGTCCCGCGGATCTGTCATTGATAATGGCATATATAATTGGGTGTCATCCGCATAACATTGAAAACTAACATTATATTTACGTATTATGTCCCCAAGCGGAGTCATATAAATATTAAATAGAAGTGGTCCTAGCACCGATCCCTGTGGGACACCACACGTAACTTTATAGAGCTCAGAGGACGCATTGCCATGGACCACTCGGTGCGTCCTGTCTGATAGATACGAACGAAACCAGTCTAGTGCTGACCCCGAAATACCAACACAACCTTTAAGACGCTCTAACAAAATATTGAAGTCAACAGTGTCAAAGGCAGCACTAAGATCTAGTAGTAACAATACCGACGAAGTATTTGAATCCATAGCTAAGAGGAGATCATTAGTCACTTTAGCAAGCGCTGTCTCAGTGGAATGATTAGCTCTAAACCCAGACTGAAAAGATTCATATCGATTATTAGCGACCATGTAATCAACAAGCTGCTGCGCTACTACTTTTTCAAGCAGTTTTGCTATGAATGGGAGATTTGAAACTGGCCTATAGTTACCGAGACAGTCCGGGTCAAGATTTGGTCGCTTAAGTAGCGGTTTAATGATAGCGGTTTTAAAGGCTGTAGGCACTATCCCAGAGGAGATAGACAGATTAATTATATTTAGAACGGACGGTCCTAAGATTTGAAATAATTCTTTAAGTAGTTTGGTTGGAAGCGGGTCAAGTAAACATGTTGTTTGTTTAGCCGCACTAACTAATTGTGTAAGCCTTTCGAGGGACACGCATTCAAAATTTGAAAAGGTTATCGCATGATCATCGGCGCCGGTAATCGGCGGTCCTGACTGAATGATCGGAATGGTCATCTTGATCTCATCCCTAATGGAGTCAATCTTCCGAGCAAAAAATTTCATGAACTCGTCAGCCGAGTGAAAGGAGCTATCGGGGGTTGGCTGGCGTAGTGTTAGCTTTGCCACCGATTCTGTTCATAACTTTTATGGACAGAGTTGCCAAGCGCAGCCAAGGCGTTGAGCGTGTCCGGATTGGTGACCTCAGCATTGCATCTCTGCTCTTTGCAGACGATGTGCTGTTGGGTTCTTTAAGCCGTGATCTCCAGCTCTCACTGGAGTGGTTCGCAGCCGAGTGGGAAGCAGTCAGGATGAAAGTCAGCACCTAAATCTGAGACCATGGTCCTCAGTCAGAAAAGGGTGGAATGCCCTCTCCGGTCGAGTATCGAGTTTAAGTATCTTGGGGTCTTGTTCACGAGCGAGGGCAGGATGGAGCATGAGATCGACAGGCGGATCCGTGCAGCATCTGCTGTGATGCGGACTCTGTCCCGTTCCGTTGTGGTTAAGAGGGAGCTGAGCCGAAAGGCGAAGCACTTGATTTACCCGTCAATCTACACTCCTACCCCCACCTATGGTCACAAGCTATGGGTTTTGACTAAAAAAATAAGATCCCGGATACAAGCGGCTGAAATGAGTTCCTCAGCAGAGTGTCTGGGCTCTCCCTTATATGTATAGGGTGAGAAGCTCGGTCATCCGTGAGGGACTCAGTGTTGAGCCGCTGCTCCTCCACATTGAGAGAAGCTAGATGAGGTGGGTCAGCTATCATTTGAATGCCTCCTGGAAGCTTCCTCGCAGAGGTGTTCCAGGCATGTCCCACCAGCAGGAGACCCTGGGGACGACCCAGGGCGCGCTGGAGACTATGTCTCTTGGCTTGCCTGGGAACGCCTTGGGATCCCCCGGGATGAGCTCGACAAAGTGGCTGGGGAGAGGGAAGTCTGGGCGTCCCTCCTACAGCTGCTGCACTCGTGACCCGACCCTGAATAAGCAGTAGAAGATGGATGGACTTTTTTTTTGCACATGTGGGGGGCGTTGACAAAAATGATACTCTGAAGTAAAGTTCAATTAGTTACTCCTCAAGTACTGTTCAGTTCTGCCAGTCACTCAAAATCACATGACTCGGACTCAAGTCCAAGAAAATGTCAAATGTCTGTAAAATAAAAATATAACTAGCATGTGGAATCTATTTGACAGAGTGTTAGAGATGTTCCGACTCTAACTTATTGTGCAAGAACCACACGAGACAGTATGCCCTTTGAACACTTGCACGTGGAGAATTTGTTCGTCATTGTAGATACAGCAATGTCCGAACAAATTCTGCAAGTGGAGAATTTGCTCGTTGCTGTAGACACAGCAATGTCCGAACAAAGTCTGCCGTTGCATTCATGCAAGACAGTATTTATTGAGAGAAGAAGGGTGGGGGTGACAATTTACATGTGTGGTGGCCAAGGTGGGGGTGAAACACCTGGCCTCTGATCACATCATAGCGGGGGATGTTTTACGATGTTGAGTAGACAGAACAACTTTGATTGCGTCTTCTACAATTGGTCAATCAGTGCAAAGGATCTTAGCACTTTGTTCTACTACTTTGTTAAGACAGGACAAGCTTAGGTTAATTATTACTGATTACATTCCAACATAATATGATCAACCTAATCTATTCAACCCTAACATATCCCTCCTGTTTATCATATGATGTTGTCAAGAAAAACAATTTAAAAAACAAAAAAAACAAAACAACAAAAACACAGAAACAGCGTATCATTGCACCCATCACTTGCAAAGCATTTTCGATGGCCAAATCATTAAATGTCTGTAAGACATGTACGGCTAAACAGCATCATTGCAATCTACGTAGATCAATTTTAGTGTGTGAGTGAAAAACCTGCGGCAAGATGTTATAATGCAGGAAAAGTCTCACACGGTCCCTCTGCCTTAGGCGACCAGAATGTTACCAATAACAACAGTCAAGACAAAAATTGCTTGTGATTGTTCAGCCGTCGGGGGTTTGGCACGCCCACTGTTGGAGGGTGAGCACAATTCTCACCCCCTCTGCAGCACTGCTTCGTCGGGGGAGAACCTGGAAGTGTCTGCCGTGCGGTTGTCATCTTCAGTCTTCAGTGGCCAGGGTAGACTACCTGGCCACCAAGGGGGAAGAGGATTATTCTGCCTCTATTTGAATTGGGGGCGCGGACGCTGTCGATGGTGGATCTGCTTCCTTGCTGGAACCGTCGTGTTGCAGTCATCAAGTCCAGAACCATCCCCAGACAGGATCATGAGAGTCAAAGGTCACAACAGCCCTGCGTCGACATCCAGAAGAGTTGCGTGCTGTCGTCAGCTGATGATGTTGTATCCTGTAGGTGTGGTCTGTCACCCACACTGGTGCACACACTCTTGTCCAGTTGGCGGGCAGCATCGGACAACCACTTGAAATGGCTCTCTTATCCTGACACTCAACGGTGATGTCCAAAGCTCCCATCCAGTGTCCTCCTGGAGAGCAGTCGTCGTTGATGCATTTGTGGGTCTTGTTTCTTGTCCCCTGGTTCGTTGCACTGCCGGATTCCGTCAATCCACTGTTGTTCGACGAAGGCAGACCTAAGATGCTGGCCCAGCGAAGAATTTACTTGCCAGGTCTTTTCTTTACCAGGTCCTCCTAATGGACGCTGGCTTGTCGACAATGCAGCACGTCGTCCTCCGTCGATCAGCAGTGGGTATGTTGGATCTGGGTCACGGCACCAAAATGTTAGAGATGTTCCGACTCTAACTTATTGTGCAAGAACCACACGGGAGACAGTATGCCCTTTGAACACTTGCAAGTGGAGAACTTGTTCGTTACTGTAGATACAGCAATGTCCGAACAAATTCTGCAAGTGGAGAATTTGTTCGTTGCTGTAGACACAGCAATGTCCGAACAAAGTCTGCCGTTGCATTCATGCAAGACAGTATTTATTGAGAGAAGAAGGGTGGGGGTGACAATTTACATGTGTGGTGGCCAAGGTGGGGGTGAAACCCCTGGCCTCTGATCACATCATAGCAGGGGTTGTTTTCCGATGTTGAGTAGACAGAACAACTTTGATTGCGTCTTTTACAGTTGGTCAATCAGTGCAAAGGATCTTAGCACTTTGTTCTACTACTTTGTTAAGACAGGACAAGCTTAGGTTAATTATTACTGATTACATTCCAACATAATATGATCAACCTAATCTATTCAACCCTAACACAGAGTAAAATTAGTATTTCATCCTAATTGATTGATTGATTAATATCTTTATTTCGAACATCCAAAACAAAAAGAAAATTAAGCAAAACAGATAGCACTTTGAAGTGCCATATATAAGTCCATACAACAGACAAACAAAAAATAAACCAACAAAAAGAAAGAATAATTATTTTAAATAAAATAAATAATAATAATAATACATAAATAAATAGATCAATAAAGAATGCTCGAAAAGGAGTAGGAGGAAGCATAGTTTTTTAGATTCCTACCCCTTTTTCACTTTATCCATTAAACCAGTGATTCAACATATACTGTAATTTTACCACAGAACGCAAGTAGACACACTTTCACACTTATTTTCTGTTTCATTTTTACTTGCATGTAGCCCTTTGGCACTTTTAGCCTTTGTACTCGCTAAACAACATATTTTTGTACATTCTTTTAAACTGGTGGATATTTGGACTTTGCTTGAGTTCCTCACTTAGATTGTTCCATAGTTTGACCCCGGTTATAGTTATACAGAAACGTTTTAAGGTTGTTCTTATGTTTAAGATTTTGAAGTTGTGATGCCCCCTTAACTTATAACCTCCCTCCCGATTCCAAAATAAGTTTTGGATATTTTCTGGTAGTTGTTTTGCTTTCGCCCTATACATGATGATTGCTGTTTGATAAGATACTATGTCGGTGAATTTTAATAGTTTGGATTGTATGAAAAGTGGATTTGTGTGTTCCAAGTAGTTGATTTATGAATAGTCCTTATTGCTCTTTTCTGCAGAATGATAAGTGGCTGTAGTGAAGTTTTATAAGTATTCCCCCAAACCTCAACACAGTAATGCAAATAGGGCAAGACAAGAGAACAATAAAGTGTACGAAGTGAATGATAATCCAGTAATTCTTTTGCTTTGTATATGACTGCCATGCTTCTTGAAATTTTAGACTTTACGTGTTCGATGTGTGGCTTCCAACTCAGCCTGTCATCTATTATAACCCCAAGAAATGTGTTTTCCTGCACTCTTTCAATTTCAGTCCCATCTATTTCTATTCGTATCTTTTTGTTCTTTTTGCCAAATACCATAAACTTGGTCTTACTTACATTTAATGATCATTTGTTCCAATCGAACCACATTTTGATTTTTTTCATTTCCTCATTCAACACTGATTCCACTTGTTGAATGTTGTCACCTGAACAAAAGATATTTGTGTCATCTGCAAAATTTACGAGTTTTAGTTCTTTAGAGACTTTGCACATGTCATTTATATACAAAATAAAAAATTTAGGGCCTAAAACTGATCCTTGTGGAACACCACAAGCTATGTCCAAATATCCAGAGCAGTGATTACCCAACTTTACATATTGTTGCCGTTCTCGCAGATAATCTTTTATCCAGTCTAATAGTAATCCCCTTATCCCATATTTTTCTAATTTATTAAATAGTATATCATGATTAATTGTGTCAAAAGCTTTTTTGAGGTCAATGAAAACTCCTACTGCATGTCGTTTGTTGTCGATTGCATCAGTGATTTACTCGATTGATTCCATTAATGCCTGTGCTGTTGATCTGTTTACTCTAAAACCATATTGGTTCTCAGCAAATAATTTATATTTTTCCAAAAATCCATCCATTCTACTGTTAAAAAGCTTTCCCAATATTTTTGAGAGTTGTGGCAATATTGAGATAGGTCTGTAGTCTGTAAAGTTGTGTTTGCTCCCAGTTTTATAAAGAGGAATGGCCTTAGCAATTTTCATCTTCTTTGGGAATGTACCAGTTAAAAATGACAAGTTACAGATGTACACAAGTGGCTTTGAAATCCCCTCAATGATTTGCTTAACTAACATCATATCAATCCCATTGCAGTCGGTAGATGTTTTATTTTTGCATTGTTTTACAGTGTTAATAATTTCATTTTCATCAACTGCCTTCAAAAACATTGAGTGAGGATTCCTTTCTATTAATTTATCTCTGTTGCCTGCATCTGGCGCTGGAATCGGTATGTTTTTTGCTATTTGAGGCCCAACATTTACAAAGAACTGATTAAAACTGTTTGCCACTTCTTCCATATTATAATTTTCAGTATCATTTATAACAAAATATTTAGGTAATTTGTGTTGTTCGGTACCTTCTCTAATAATGTGATTTAGGAGAGTCCCCTTAATATTATTTTTGTTATCCTCTAATTTATTTTTATAATATTCTTTCTTACTTAATCTTATAATATTAGTTAATTTATTCTTATATCTCTTATATTTATTTTCAGCGCACTTTGTTCTCTGTTTTATGAAATTCCAATAGAGTAAATTTTTCTTTTTACAGGCATTTACTAATTGTGAATTTTGTCAACCATGGACTGTTCTTATATTTAGTTTTTTTTATTATATTCCTTGATTGGACAATGCTTATTATATAATAAAGTGAATGTAGTCATCAATTTATGGTATGCATTATTTACATCTTTTTCTTTATATATTGCATCCCAGTTCTGTTCCATTAATTCATGTTTTAGAGTACCAATTGTCTCATCTGTCCTGATTCTTCTTTGTTGCTTATACACCCCAATTTCAGATTTGAAATTATTGTCATACACTGTGAACACTGGAAGGTGGTCAGTAATATCAGTAATTAATAACCCGCTTGTTGTCCTGGTTTCTATTATATTGGTGAATATGTTATCTATCAGAGTAGCACTCTGTGATGTTACTCTAGTAGGTCTAGTGATTGTAGGAAAGAGACTCATGCTATGCATTAAATTAATATGCATTTCTAATTATTCCACAGATCAACAATATATAAAGTATATTTCAAATAACTATCATATTACAACAATGTTATCGAACCATCTATGTCACTCCAAATCATTGAATCCATCAAATTCCTCGTCCTTGGTCAACAACGCCGCGCGTGCGCCCTGATGTCAGCCACGTTGTTATTCCACAGATCTAGTATATAACTATATTGTAGCGTTAACAAAGTACAAGCAAAGACGTGGGTTTGGTAAACGGCTCTTTCTTTAACAAAACAAGAGTTCAACAAGGCAACAACTACTGAACTGTAACGATAACATATACAAGTTGTGACACGAAATAAAATATATCAAATATGGATAACATAAATAGTTCGCCGCCACGCGGCCCCGAGCACCGGCGTGGACTTCCAGGCGTGCGGCGGCGTGGACTTCCATCCCCGGAGGTGGCATTTCCAGCCACTGAAGTGGAAGTGAGCTCCATAGAATAGGACCGAGCGTGCGTAAAAGCCATGTCCGAGCCCCATCCACCGTTGCTGGACAGCCACCCTGCCAAGGGCCGGCCCCCGACTTCCATCCACGAAAGTGAAAGAGAGCTCCGTAGAGTAGGACCGGGCGTGCGTAAAAGCCATGTCTGAGCCCCATCCACCGTCCCCGGACAGCCACCCGGCCAAGCGCCGGCCCACGATTTCCATCCACGGAGGTGAAAGATGGAATGCTGCCGTTGAGTAGTACCAGGCGTGCATAAAAGCCATAATAGTTTTTCAAACCTTTTGTGTCACTCCAAATCATTAAATCCTTCAAACTTTTCGTCCTCCTTGTCACTTACAAACAAAGCCGCTAATGATGCCAGTAGTACGTGGGGCCCTTCGTCATCGTCATCATCCCGTGATCGAATCTTTGTCCTTTATGTAAACAACCGCTGCGGCGCTGACGTCACTTGAAATTCAAATTACAGCAATCCCTTGCTACAACGCGGTTCATTTATTGCGTTTTCCCTTTTTTTTGGGGGGGGGGGGGAATCTGTGTAAAAAATTCACCTATAAGTCGCTCCTCAGTATAAGTTGCCCCCCCAGCCTAACTAAGAAAAAATGACGGTACTCACTTTGTGTTAAAGTCGCACACGATCACAAGCAACATACTCAGTCGATACCAGTAACCTTTAACTTACCGCAGTGCACAAGTGAAAATGGGTATAATGTCTAGACCCTGAATATAAAACGACCCCCACTTTTTCAATCTTATTTCAATTCAAATATCCTTGTCTTATATTCGGGCTAATACGGTTTTCAATTATTAATGATACACCAAAATGTATTAGGCTAGCCAGGAGAAGCCACACAGCCTCCTCATTTTCTTTGGGAACATTTTCCCACATACTCAGTCTTCTCAGAGCCTCTTTCCCTTTAGTGATCAGGTCACGTGGGCAAAGGGAAGGGAACGCGAGAAGAATGGGAGCGTCAAGGAACGTAAGAGACGCTCGAGTGTAAAAAATAAAACAAAAGCCCTCGCTGGCCTGCCTGCCTGCCACTTTTGAAAAGGACAGCGCTGAATGCTGCAGAATGTTGCTGAATGCTGGGGGCCCTCAGTGGCTGTTGCCATGGCTCTCACTTAGGAGATTGCTCCTTACACCCAAAAATGGTGCTGCTCCTTCATGCTCTGGTTTGACTGCAGATTTATGGGAAAAGCGCCTTCCTCCCTTGTGAGACCCATCAATATGGTTGTCAAACATGTACTGTGCGATGCAACATTCAAAGTGGCACAGGTGTCGCCACTTTACGTCTTAGGCTAACATTAGCGCCTGGCCACGCTGCTGAAAAATGTCTAGCCACACCCCTGGCTCCATTCATACTTAAGTTGGCTCGAGCAATGATTAAAAAAAATAAAATAACAGAGTTTAGAAATACTGGACAATTTGGAACACACAGTATTTGACTTCCTCTCCTTGCAGACTTCCACCGTTGCCAAGCCAACGCCTCCACAGTGAACACCTCCAAAATGGAACTCAATCTGTTCCCTTGACTTTCAAGATCGTCTTCCCCAAAGTCAAGTCAAGTCAAGTCAAGTTTATTTGTATAGCCCTAAATCACAAGCAGTCTCAAAGGGCTTCACATAGACAATCAATTGACAATAATTCTCAAAGCATCCCCTGATCTTAGGCTCCCAAAAGGGCAAGGAAAAACTCAAAAAAACCCTACAAGGGGAAAAATGAGAAACCTTGAGAAGGGACCACAGATGGAAGGATCCCCCTTTCAGGATCACCAGGCTGCAATGGATGCAAAGAGGGCACATAAAATACATCATATGGAAACCAAAAAGTGGATGCCCAGGCCAAAGCCAAGAGCTGTCGGAGGTGCCTTCGATTGTCCTGGCAGTGTCCTCCAGGAGGGTATTCCACTGCAGTTCCCTCATGGTGAATTGGTCCACGAGAATCTAGATAGCCATCGTCAGCATGGGTGTCACCTAACCACCTCCCCAGCCGGGGAGGGGTGGGGGAGTGGGGTCGGGGAGAGGTTAAAGGCCACATCATAGAAATACGTCTTTAAACGTGTCTTAAATGTTTCTACTGAGGTAGCAGTTCTAATATCCATTGGCAGGGCATTCCAGAGCTCTGGAGCCCGAATGGAAAATGCTCTAGCCCCTGCAGACATTTTCTTGGCCCTCTGTGTCACTAAAAAACTAGCGTTTTGCGAACGAAGGTTACGAGACGGAACATAAGGAACAACTAAGTCGACGAGATATGAAGGCGCTAAGCCATGCAATGATTTATAGGTTAACAAAAGAACTTTGAAGTCACATCTTAAATGGACCGGGAGCCAATGTAAATTGGCTAATATTGGGGTAATGTGATCAAATTTTCTTGTCCGTGAGAGCAGCCTCGCAGCAGCATTTTGCACTAACTGTAGACTTTTGATGCTGGACTTGGGAAGACCAGAGAATAATGCATTACAGTAGTCCAGGCGCGACGTGATAAATGCATGTATAATAATTTCGGCATCACTGGTCGAGAGGATTGGGCGAATCTTAGCAATATTACGAAGGTGAAAAAATGCTATTCTGGTTATATTTTTAATATGCTGTTGAAAGGAGAGCGTTTGGTCAAATATTACCCCGAGATTAGTTACAGTATCACTCTGAGTGATAGTACGGCTATCTAGAGTTATAGCGGTTTCCTTAAATAAATGTTGATAACGAGCTGGACCAATTATCAACATCTCAGTTTTATCTGGGTTCAGACGAAGGAAGTTGAGAGACATCCATTGCTTGATCTCTGCAAGGCATGCCTCAAGATTACAACAGTCCCGCGGATCTGTCATTGATAATGGCATATATAATTGGGTGTCATCCGCATAACATTGAAAACTAACATTATATTTACGTATTATGTCCCCAAGCGGAGTCATATAAATATTAAATAGAAGTGGTCCTAGCACCGATCCCTGTGGGACACCACACGTAACTTTATAGAGCTCAGAGGACGCATTGCCATGGACCACTCGGTGCGTCCTGTCTGATAGATACGAACGAAACCAGTCTAGTGCTGACCCCGAAATACCAACACAACCTTTAAGACGCTCTAACAAAATATTGAAGTCAACAGTGTCAAAGGCAGCACTAAGATCTAGTAGTAACAATACCGACGAAGTATTTGAATCCATAGCTAAGAGGAGATCATTAGTCACTTTAGCAAGCGCTGTCTCAGTGGAATGATTAGCTCTAAACCCAGACTGAAAAGATTCATATCGATTATTAGCGACCATGTAATCAACAAGCTGCTGCGCTACTACTTTTTCAAGCAGTTTTGCTATGAATGGGAGATTTGAAACTGGCCTATAGTTACCGAGACAGTCCGGGTCAAGATTTGGTCGCTTAAGTAGCGGTTTAATGATAGCGGTTTTAAAGGCTGTAGGCACTATCCCAGAGGAGATAGACAGATTAATTATATTTAGAACGGACGGTCCTAAGATTTGAAATAATTCTTTAAGTAGTTTGGTTGGAAGCGGGTCAAGTAAACATGTTGTTTGTTTAGCCGCACTAACTAATTGTGTAAGCCTTTCGAGGGACACGCATTCAAAATTTGAAAAGGTTATCGCATGATCATCGGCGCCGGTAATCGGCGGTCCTGACTGAATGATCGGAATGGTCATCTTGATCTCATCCCTAATGGAGTCAATCTTCCGAGCAAAAAATTTCATGAACTCGTCAGCCGAGTGAAAGGAGCTATCGGGGGTTGGCTGGCGTAGTGTTAGCTTTGCCACCGATTCTGTTCATAACTTTTATGGACAGAGTTGCCAAGCGCAGCCAAGGCGTTGAGCGTGTCCGGATTGGTGACCTCAGCATTGCATCTCTGCTCTTTGCAGACGATGTGCTGTTGGGTTCTTTAAGCCGTGATCTCCAGCTCTCACTGGAGTGGTTCGCAGCCGAGTGGGAAGCAGTCAGGATGAAAGTCAGCACCTAAATCTGAGACCATGGTCCTCAGTCAGAAAAGGGTGGAATGCCCTCTCCGGTCGAGTATCGAGTTTAAGTATCTTGGGGTCTTGTTCACGAGCGAGGGCAGGATGGAGCATGAGATCGACAGGCGGATCCGTGCAGCATCTGCTGTGATGCGGACTCTGTCCCGTTCCGTTGTGGTTAAGAGGGAGCTGAGCCGAAAGGCGAAGCACTTGATTTACCCGTCAATCTACACTCCTACCCCCACCTATGGTCACAAGCTATGGGTTTTGACTAAAAAAATAAGATCCCGGATACAAGCGGCTGAAATGAGTTCCTCAGCAGAGTGTCTGGGCTCTCCCTTATATGTATAGGGTGAGAAGCTCGGTCATCCGTGAGGGACTCAGTGTTGAGCCGCTGCTCCTCCACATTGAGAGAAGCTAGATGAGGTGGGTCAGCTATCATTTGAATGCCTCCTGGAAGCTTCCTCGCAGAGGTGTTCCAGGCATGTCCCACCAGCAGGAGACCCTGGGGACGACCCAGGGCGCGCTGGAGACTATGTCTCTTGGCTTGCCTGGGAACGCCTTGGGATCCCCCGGGATGAGCTCGACAAAGTGGCTGGGGAGAGGGAAGTCTGGGCGTCCCTCCTACAGCTGCTGCACTCGTGACCCGACCCTGAATAAGCAGTAGAAGATGGATGGACTTTTTTTTTGCACATGTGGGGGGCGTTGACAAAAATGATACTCTGAAGTAAAGTTCAATTAGTTACTCCTCAAGTACTGTTCAGTTCTGCCAGTCACTCAAAATCACATGACTCGGACTCAAGTCCAAGAAAATGTCAAATGTCTGTAAAATAAAAATATAACTAGCATGTGGAATCTATTTGACAGAGTGTTAGAGATGTTCCGACTCTAACTTATTGTGCAAGAACCACACGAGACAGTATGCCCTTTGAACACTTGCACGTGGAGAATTTGTTCGTCATTGTAGATACAGCAATGTCCGAACAAATTCTGCAAGTGGAGAATTTGCTCGTTGCTGTAGACACAGCAATGTCCGAACAAAGTCTGCCGTTGCATTCATGCAAGACAGTATTTATTGAGAGAAGAAGGGTGGGGGTGACAATTTACATGTGTGGTGGCCAAGGTGGGGGTGAAACACCTGGCCTCTGATCACATCATAGCGGGGGATGTTTTACGATGTTGAGTAGACAGAACAACTTTGATTGCGTCTTCTACAATTGGTCAATCAGTGCAAAGGATCTTAGCACTTTGTTCTACTACTTTGTTAAGACAGGACAAGCTTAGGTTAATTATTACTGATTACATTCCAACATAATATGATCAACCTAATCTATTCAACCCTAACATATCCCTCCTGTTTATCATATGATGTTGTCAAGAAAAACAATTTAAAAAACAAAAAAAACAAAACAACAAAAACACAGAAACAGCGTATCATTGCACCCATCACTTGCAAAGCATTTTCGATGGCCAAATCATTAAATGTCTGTAAGACATGTACGGCTAAACAGCATCATTGCAATCTACGTAGATCAATTTTAGTGTGTGAGTGAAAAACCTGCGGCAAGATGTTATAATGCAGGAAAAGTCTCACACGGTCCCTCTGCCTTAGGCGACCAGAATGTTACCAATAACAACAGTCAAGACAAAAATTGCTTGTGATTGTTCAGCCGTCGGGGGTTTGGCACGCCCACTGTTGGAGGGTGAGCACAATTCTCACCCCCTCTGCAGCACTGCTTCGTCGGGGGAGAACCTGGAAGTGTCTGCCGTGCGGTTGTCATCTTCAGTCTTCAGTGGCCAGGGTAGACTACCTGGCCACCAAGGGGGAAGAGGATTATTCTGCCTCTATTTGAATTGGGGGCGCGGACGCTGTCGATGGTGGATCTGCTTCCTTGCTGGAACCGTCGTGTTGCAGTCATCAAGTCCAGAACCATCCCCAGACAGGATCATGAGAGTCAAAGGTCACAACAGCCCTGCGTCGACATCCAGAAGAGTTGCGTGCTGTCGTCAGCTGATGATGTTGTATCCTGTAGGTGTGGTCTGTCACCCACACTGGTGCACACACTCTTGTCCAGTTGGCGGGCAGCATCGGACAACCACTTGAAATGGCTCTCTTATCCTGACACTCAACGGTGATGTCCAAAGCTCCCATCCAGTGTCCTCCTGGAGAGCAGTCGTCGTTGATGCATTTGTGGGTCTTGTTTCTTGTCCCCTGGTTCGTTGCACTGCCGGATTCCGTCAATCCACTGTTGTTCGACGAAGGCAGACCTAAGATGCTGGCCCAGCGAAGAATTTACTTGCCAGGTCTTTTCTTTACCAGGTCCTCCTAATGGACGCTGGCTTGTCGACAATGCAGCACGTCGTCCTCCGTCGATCAGCAGTGGGTATGTTGGATCTGGGTCACGGCACCAAAATGTTAGAGATGTTCCGACTCTAACTTATTGTGCAAGAACCACACGGGAGACAGTATGCCCTTTGAACACTTGCAAGTGGAGAACTTGTTCGTTACTGTAGATACAGCAATGTCCGAACAAATTCTGCAAGTGGAGAATTTGTTCGTTGCTGTAGACACAGCAATGTCCGAACAAAGTCTGCCGTTGCATTCATGCAAGACAGTATTTATTGAGAGAAGAAGGGTGGGGGTGACAATTTACATGTGTGGTGGCCAAGGTGGGGGTGAAACCCCTGGCCTCTGATCACATCATAGCAGGGGTTGTTTTCCGATGTTGAGTAGACAGAACAACTTTGATTGCGTCTTTTACAGTTGGTCAATCAGTGCAAAGGATCTTAGCACTTTGTTCTACTACTTTGTTAAGACAGGACAAGCTTAGGTTAATTATTACTGATTACATTCCAACATAATATGATCAACCTAATCTATTCAACCCTAACACAGAGTAAAATTAGTATTTCATCCTAATTGATTGATTGATTAATATCTTTATTTCGAACATCCAAAACAAAAAGAAAATTAAGCAAAACAGATAGCACTTTGAAGTGCCATATATAAGTCCATACAACAGACAAACAAAAAATAAACCAACAAAAAGAAAGAATAATTATTTTAAATAAAATAAATAATAATAATAATACATAAATAAATAGATCAATAAAGAATGCTCGAAAAGGAGTAGGAGGAAGCATAGTTTTTTAGATTCCTACCCCTTTTTCACTTTATCCATTAAACCAGTGATTCAACATATACTGTAATTTTACCACAGAACGCAAGTAGACACACTTTCACACTTATTTTCTGTTTCATTTTTACTTGCATGTAGCCCTTTGGCACTTTTAGCCTTTGTACTCGCTAAACAACATATTTTTGTACATTCTTTTAAACTGGTGGATATTTGGACTTTGCTTGAGTTCCTCACTTAGATTGTTCCATAGTTTGACCCCGGTTATAGTTATACAGAAACGTTTTAAGGTTGTTCTTATGTTTAAGATTTTGAAGTTGTGATGCCCCCTTAACTTATAACCTCCCTCCCGATTCCAAAATAAGTTTTGGATATTTTCTGGTAGTTGTTTTGCTTTCGCCCTATACATGATGATTGCTGTTTGATAAGATACTATGTCGGTGAATTTTAATAGTTTGGATTGTATGAAAAGTGGATTTGTGTGTTCCAAGTAGTTGATTTATGAATAGTCCTTATTGCTCTTTTCTGCAGAATGATAAGTGGCTGTAGTGAAGTTTTATAAGTATTCCCCCAAACCTCAACACAGTAATGCAAATAGGGCAAGACAAGAGAACAATAAAGTGTACGAAGTGAATGATAATCCAGTAATTCTTTTGCTTTGTATATGACTGCCATGCTTCTTGAAATTTTAGACTTTACGTGTTCGATGTGTGGCTTCCAACTCAGCCTGTCATCTATTATAACCCCAAGAAATGTGTTTTCCTGCACTCTTTCAATTTCAGTCCCATCTATTTCTATTCGTATCTTTTTGTTCTTTTTGCCAAATACCATAAACTTGGTCTTACTTACATTTAATGATCATTTGTTCCAATCGAACCACATTTTGATTTTTTTCATTTCCTCATTCAACACTGATTCCACTTGTTGAATGTTGTCACCTGAACAAAAGATATTTGTGTCATCTGCAAAATTTACGAGTTTTAGTTCTTTAGAGACTTTGCACATGTCATTTATATACAAAATAAAAAATTTAGGGCCTAAAACTGATCCTTGTGGAACACCACAAGCTATGTCCAAATATCCAGAGCAGTGATTACCCAACTTTACATATTGTTGCCGTTCTCGCAGATAATCTTTTATCCAGTCTAATAGTAATCCCCTTATCCCATATTTTTCTAATTTATTAAATAGTATATCATGATTAATTGTGTCAAAAGCTTTTTTGAGGTCAATGAAAACTCCTACTGCATGTCGTTTGTTGTCGATTGCATCAGTGATTTACTCGATTGATTCCATTAATGCCTGTGCTGTTGATCTGTTTACTCTAAAACCATATTGGTTCTCAGCAAATAATTTATATTTTTCCAAAAATCCATCCATTCTACTGTTAAAAAGCTTTCCCAATATTTTTGAGAGTTGTGGCAATATTGAGATAGGTCTGTAGTCTGTAAAGTTGTGTTTGCTCCCAGTTTTATAAAGAGGAATGGCCTTAGCAATTTTCATCTTCTTTGGGAATGTACCAGTTAAAAATGACAAGTTACAGATGTACACAAGTGGCTTTGAAATCCCCTCAATGATTTGCTTAACTAACATCATATCAATCCCATTGCAGTCGGTAGATGTTTTATTTTTGCATTGTTTTACAGTGTTAATAATTTCATTTTCATCAACTGCCTTCAAAAACATTGAGTGAGGATTCCTTTCTATTAATTTATCTCTGTTGCCTGCATCTGGCGCTGGAATCGGTATGTTTTTTGCTATTTGAGGCCCAACATTTACAAAGAACTGATTAAAACTGTTTGCCACTTCTTCCATATTATAATTTTCAGTATCATTTATAACAAAATATTTAGGTAATTTGTGTTGTTCGGTACCTTCTCTAATAATGTGATTTAGGAGAGTCCCCTTAATATTATTTTTGTTATCCTCTAATTTATTTTTATAATATTCTTTCTTACTTAATCTTATAATATTAGTTAATTTATTCTTATATCTCTTATATTTATTTTCAGCGCACTTTGTTCTCTGTTTTATGAAATTCCAATAGAGTAAATTTTTCTTTTTACAGGCATTTACTAATTGTGAATTTTGTCAACCATGGACTGTTCTTATATTTAGTTTTTTTTATTATATTCCTTGATTGGACAATGCTTATTATATAATAAAGTGAATGTAGTCATCAATTTATGGTATGCATTATTTACATCTTTTTCTTTATATATTGCATCCCAGTTCTGTTCCATTAATTCATGTTTTAGAGTACCAATTGTCTCATCTGTCCTGATTCTTCTTTGTTGCTTATACACCCCAATTTCAGATTTGAAATTATTGTCATACACTGTGAACACTGGAAGGTGGTCAGTAATATCAGTAATTAATAACCCGCTTGTTGTCCTGGTTTCTATTATATTGGTGAATATGTTATCTATCAGAGTAGCACTCTGTGATGTTACTCTAGTAGGTCTAGTGATTGTAGGAAAGAGACTCATGCTATGCATTAAATTAAAAAAATTAGCAATATTTTGATGCTTGTTTGGATTTAATAGATCAATGTTATAATCCCCGCAAATAAAAATATTTTTGTTGCCTTTTTGTACAATCACACTTTCTATCCATTCTGTGAATGTCTCAATGCTAGAACCAGGAGCTCTATAGACGCAGCTTATAATAATGTATTTTTTTCTTTTTAACACAAATCTGTATTGTGAGACATTCAAGAAGATTGTCCACCACCTGCGTCATAGCCTCTACAATCTTGAATTTCATATTCAAATCAACATAAATTGAAACACCACCCCCACCTTTACTTTGGTTGTTATTATGTATGAATTCATAGCCTTCCATCTCAAAGTGCATTCCCTTCTCAGTCGTAATCCAGGTCTCAGAAATAGTAATAATATTAAATGGTTGTTTGAATGTGTTTAAGTAATCCCGAATGCTACTAAAATTTCTATATAGACTCTATATAGACTTTCTATATAGACCCCTCCGTGAGTCGTCACCTTATCGTGGTGGAGGGGTTTGCGTGCCCCTATGATCCTAGGAGCCATGTTGTCTGGGGCTTCATGCCCCTGGTAGGGTCACCCATGGCAGAAGGGTCCTAGGTGAGGGGCCAGACAAAGCACGGCTCAGAAGACCCCTGATGATGATTACAATAAATGGACGTCGTTTTCCCTCGCCCGGACGCGGGTCACCGGGGCCCCTCTGTGGAGCCAGGCCTGGAGGTGGGGCTCGAAGGCGAGCGCCTGGTGGCCGGGCCTTCGCTCATGGGGTCCGGTCGGGCATAGCCCGAAAAGAAGACGTGGATCCCCCTTCCAATGGGCTCACCACCTATAGGAGGGGCCAAAGGGGTCGGGTGCATAGTGAGCTGGGCGGCGGCCAAAGGCGGGGACCTTGGCGGTCCGATCCCCGGCTGCAGAAACTGGCTCTAGGGACATGGAATGTCACCTCTCTGGCTGGAAAGGAGCCCGAGCTGGTGTGTGAGGCAGAAAGGTTCCGACTAGATATAGTCGGCCTTGCCTCCACACATAGTTTGGGCTCTGGTACAAGTCCTCTCGAGAGGGGCTGGACTCTCTTCCACTCTGGAGTTGCCCACGGTGAGAGGCGTCGAGCAGGTGTTGGCATACTTATTGCCCCCCGGCTGGGCGCCTGCACATTGGGGTTCACCCCGGTGAGCGAGAGGGTAGCCTCCCTCCGCCTTCGGGTGGGGGGACGGGTCCTGACTGTTGTCTGTGTCTATGCACCGAACGGCAGCTCAGAGTACCCACCCTTCTTAGAGTCCCTGGAGGAAGTGCTGGAGAGCGCTCCTTCTGGGGACTCCATCGTTCTACTGGGTGACTTCAATGCTCACGTGGGCAATGACAGTGAGACCTGGAAGGGCGTGATTGGGAGGAACGCCCCCCCCCCGATCTGAACCCGAGCGGTGTTCTATTATTGGAATTCTGTGCTCGACACGGATTTTCTATAATGAACACCATGTTCAAGCATAAGGGTGTCCATGTGTGCACTTGGCACCAGGACACCCTAGGCCGCAGTTCGTTGATCGACCTTGTAGTCGTGTCATCGGATTTGCGGCCGCATGTTTTGGACACTCGGGTGAAGAGAGGGGCGGAGCTGTCAACTGATCACCACCTGGTGGTGGGTTGGCTCCGATGGTGGGGGAAGATGCCGGTCCGACCTGGCAGGCCCAAACGCTCTGTGAGGGTCTGCTGGGAACGTCTGTCAGAATCCCCTGTCAGGAAGAGCTTCAACTCCCACCTCCGGCAGAGCTTTTTCCACGTCCCGAGGGAGGCGGGGGACATTGAGTTCGAGTGGACCTTGTTCCGCGCCTCCATTGTTGAGGCAGCCGACCGGAGCTGTGGCCGTAAGGTTGTTGGTGCCTGTCGTGGCGGCAATCCCCGAACCCGGTGGTGGACACCGGCGGTAAGGGATGCTGTCACACTGAAGAAGGAGTCCTATAGGGCCTTTTTGGCCTGCGGGACTCCGGAGGCAGCTGACAGGTACCGGATGGCCAAGCGGAACGCGGCTTTGGCGGTTGCTGAGGCAAAAACTCGGGCGTGGGAGGAGTTTGGCGAGGCCATGGAGAATGACTTCCGGACGGCTTCGAGGAAATTCTGGTCCACCATCCGGCGTCTCAGGAGGGGGAAGCAGTGCACGGTCAACACTGTTTACAGTGGAGATGGTGTGCTGCTGACCTCGACTCGGGATGTCGTGAGTCGGTGGGGGGAATACTTCGAAGACCTCCTCAATTCCACCGACACGCCTTCCATTGTGGAAGCAGGGCCTGGGGACTCTGAGGCGGACTCTCCAATCTCGGAGGTCGAAGTCACTGAGGTAGTCAAAAAACTCCTCGGTGGCAAGGCCCCGGGGGTGGATGAGATCCGCCCGGAGTTCTTAAAGGCTCTGGATGTTGTGGGGCTGTCATGGCTGACACGCCTCTACAGCATTGCGTGGACATCGGGGACAGTGCCTCTGGATTGGCAGACTGGGGTGGTGGTTCCCCTCTTTAAGAAGGGGGACCGGAGGGTGTGTTCCAATTACAGGGGAATCACACTCCTCAGCCTCCCTGGTAAGGTCTATTCAGGGGTGCTGGAGAGGAGGATCCGTCGGGAGGTCAAACCTCGGATTCAGGAGGAGCAGTGTGGCTTTCGTCCTGGCCGTGGAACAGTGGACCAGCTCTACACCCTCGGCAGGATCCTCGAGGGTGCATGGGAGTTCGCCCAACCAGTCCACATGTGTTTTGTGGACTTGGAGAAGGCGTTCGACCGTGTCCCTCGGGAGGTTCTCTGGGGGGTGCTTCGGGAGTACGGGGTGCCGAGCCAACTGATAAGGGCGGTTCGGTCCCTGTATCACCGATGCCAGAGTTTGGTCCGCATTTCCGGCAGTAAGTCGGATTCGTTCCCAGTGAGGGTTGGACTCCGCCAAGGCTGCCCTTTGTCACCGATTCTGTTCATAATTTTTATGGACAGAATTTCTAGGCGCAGCCGAGGCGTTGAGGGGGTCCGGTTTGGGGACCTCAGCATCGCGTCTCTGCTTTTTGCAGATGACGTGGTGCTGTTGGCTTCTTCAGTCCGTGATCTCCAGCTCTCACTGGAGCGGTTCGCAGCCGAGTGTGAAGCGGTCGGGATGAGGGTCAGCACCTCCAAATCCGAGTCCATGGTCCTCGGTCGGAAAAGGGTGGAATGCCCTCTCCGGATCGGGGATGAGATCCTGCCCCAAGTGGAGGAGTTCAAGTATCTTGGGGTCTTGTTCACGAGTGAGGGCAGGATGGAGCGCGAGATCGACAGGCGGATCGGTGCAGCGTCGGCAGTAATGCGGACTCTGTACCGGTCCGTCGTGGTGAAGAGAGAGCTGAGCCAAAAGGCAAAGCTCTCGATTTACCGGTCGATCTACGCTCCTACCCTCACCTATGGTCACGAGCTATGGGTCGTGACCGAAAGAACGAGATCCAGGATACAAGCGGCTGAAATGAGTTTCCTCCGCAGGGTGTCCAGGCTCTCCCTTAGAGATAGGGTGAGAAGCTCGGTCATCCGGGAGAGACTCGGAGTAGAGCCGCTGCTCCTCCACGTTGAGAGGAGCCAGATGAGGTGGCTCGGGCATCTCATCAGGATGCCTCCTGGACGCCTCCCTGGGGAGGTGTTCCGGGCATGTCCCACCGGTAGGAGACCCCGGGGTCGACCCAGGACGCGCTGGAGAGACTACGTCTCTCGGCTGGCCTGGGAACGCCTTGGGATCCCCCGGGATGAGCTGGAGGAAGTGGCTGGGGAGAGGGAGGTCTGGGAGTCCCTCCTAAAGCTGCTGCGACCCGACCCCGGATAAGCGGAAGAAGATGAAGGTGAAGAAGACTCCGGCTATTGAAATGGATAATAGATAGTTTATCTTTTGTTAAGATGTCCGTGTTGTACTGATCATTGCTGTAATAATAACATGTGTTGTTTGTGGTGGAGAAGAAATTATTGTCTGGCTCAATGTCCTGATCTATGTCCAGAGTGCTGCTTTCACTGTAATCAAACGTTAGTTGGAGTTGTTCATGTTCTTGTATCCACTGTGTTACATGTCCATTGTTGCTTGATGTAGGTTGAGTAGTGTCCCTGAGCATTATGTTTATGTTTTGTGTTGTTACCTCCATTCAGTTCCAAGTCCACTCCAGTTGATTTTCTATTGAGGATACTTATTCAAGCTTTTCCAGTTCTTCAATACTCCTCACCATCAGTATCTTGGCCTCTTCTGGTGATCCATTTTGTTTGATGTATATCTTACAATTTCTGGTCCATGTACTCTGTATTTTTCCCATTCTTCTCAAGTGACGTGCTTTCTTTGCAATATCCGCATTGGTCTTTGTCAAATGTTCATTTATGTAGCTTTCTGTGCCTTTGAGCAACTTACCCTGCTTTAGAAGTGCAACTTTGTGCTTCCTGTTGACAAATTTCAGAATGACTGCTGGCTTGTCGTGACTGTTTCTTCTGGGCAGTGGATGACATGCTTCAACCTGGTTAGAGTCCATAGTTATTCCTTTAGTTTGCAGAAACGCAGCTACCTGTTGCTCGGCTGAGCTTGCATCTTGCTCACAGCCATCGTTACCTGCCGTCACTGCCCTTGCATAAGATATTGGTTTAATTGCTATTCCCGTGATGACAGTGTCATTTATTCTTGTATATTGCTCAATATCCGCTACCCGACTTTCAAGGTAGGCAAGCCGCTTGTCCTTCTCAGCATTGAGCATACTCTTCCACCAGTGCCAAGATGTTTTTCTAATGCATCCTTACAGCAGAAACTTCTTCCGAAAAGAAGTCAAGTGACCTTTTTATGTCCTCGACCTCCTCCGTGGACATGGTTAGGGTTTTTTTCGGCCCCATATTGCTCACGTTAGTCGCAACTATCTATTTGACAGCTCAATCAGCTGGGTGAAAACACACACACGCTCACATGCAGACTTGTCTTGAGAGTTCGCCTCAATACGTGAGGCGTTGCATGCATACTCCTGCTTCGACGCCGAGTGGGTAGGTCCGGTGTTCTTTGAAAGATCTGAAATTCTTTTGGGCTTCTTACGTCGATGTTGTTCTCTGGAAAGCTAACCAGCTAACGCGGCTGCGGCAACTTCGGACACCCGTACGCTCGTAGGTGTGTCAGACGACGAGACTAATGAATTGTATGTTGCATTTGAACTATTCTCACAAGCACAATCGAGCCAAATTGTTGTTGGTAAATGTTACCGATATGTACATGGACATGTTCCATGGCCAGAACATTGCTAACTAGAATTGGCAATTTCTGGAGAAATTGCGTGTGAAGGCGAAGACACTTCACACTATTGTGGGACTCGAAATGATAATTAAATGACATAAAAATGGTAAATTAATAATGATGATTAAGTAAAATAAAAATGGTAAATTAATGATGATGATGATGAAAATAATTATTAAAATGTGTTAAAATTGAATGAATGAAAAATTAATGAATAAAAAATTATGACCAAGCGGGATTTGAACTCCCTCGCGGAAGTGGCTCGTGTTCAAAGCGCCATTGTCTTCTAACTGAGCTAAACAGCGACTTAATGTTGCTGCGATGGAATGATGCTATTAAACGAGAAATAAAAATGGTAAATGCCGTTAAAACGGTAAAATGATGTTTTTAACTTAAAATTAAATGAACTAAATGAATGAATGAAAAATAAATAAATAAAAAATAAAAGAGTTAATAAATGAGTTAAGGAAAGAAATCATGAAAAAAGTTGTCAGATGTCAAAATTCGAACTCCCTCTTGAACGTCGCTCGTGTCTAATGCACCATTAAGAATGAATGGGGGATTTTAAGGCACAAATTTGCTAATTATGCAAAAACGGTAAATGTTATGAACAAATAAAATACTAGCAGTCATGCCGTGAATTTTTGGAACGTGTGAAAGTTGGAATGGGGTGAATCGGTTAAAGCATGTGGGAGTAGTTTGGTGTCAAAAAAGTGGGAGGAATAAATTGTTTAATAACTAGAATTGGCAATTTCTGGAGAAATTGCGTGTGAAGGCGAAGGCACTTCACACTATTGTGGGACTCGAAATGATGATTAAATGACAAAAAAATGGTAAATTGATGATGATTAAATAAAATAAAAACGGTAAATTAATGATGATGATGAAAATAATTATTAAAGTGATGTGTTAAAATTGAATGAATAAAAAAAAGATATTGGTCAAGCGGGATTCGAACTCGCACGGGAACAGCGCTCGTGCTCCAAATTGCAGTCTCTTCTTACTGAGCTAAACAGCGGCTAAGTGTTGCTGTGGTGGAATGATGATATTAAACAAGAAATAAAAATGGTACATGCCGTTAAAACGGTAAAATGATGTTTTTTACTTAAAATTAAATGAATAACTAAATGAATGATGAAAATAATTATTAAAATGTGTTAAAATTGAATGAATGAAAAATTAATGAAAAATTTTTTATCACCAACCGGGATCGAACTCACTCGTGGAAGTGGCTTGTGTTCCAAACATCATTGTATTCTTACTGAGCTAAACAGCGACATAGTGTTAGAGCGGTGGAATGATGGTATTAAACGAGAAATAAAAACGGTGAATGCCGTTAAAACGGTAAAATTATGTTTTTAACTTAAAATTAAATGAATAACTAAATCAATGAATCAAAAATAAATAAATAAAAAATAAAAGAGTTAAATAAATGAGTTAAGGAAAGAAATCATGAAAAAAGTTGTCAGATGTCAAAATTCGAACTTGAACGTCGCTCGTGTCTAATGCGCCATTAAGAATGAATGGGGGATTTTAAGGCACAAATTTGCTAATTATGCAAAAACGGTAAATGTTATGAACAAATAAAATACTAGCAATCATGCCGTGAATTTTTGGAACGTGTGAAAGTTGGAATGGAGTGAATCGGTTAAAGCATGTGGGAGTAGTTAGGTGTCAAAAAAGTGGGAGGAATAAAGTAGGATAATAACTAGAATTGGCAATTTCTGGAGAAATTGCGTGTGAAGGCGAAGGCACTTCACACTATTGTGGGACTCGAAATGATGATTAAATGACATAAAATTGGTAAATTGATGATTAAATAAAATAAAAATGTTAAATTAATGATGATGAAAATAATTATTAAAGTGATGTGTTAAAATTGAATGAATGAAAAAAAAATATTGGTCAAGCCGGATTCGAACTCGCACGGGAACAGCGCTCGTGCTCCAAATTCCAGTCTCTTCTTACTGAGCTAAACAGCGGCTTAGTGTTGCTGTGGTGGAATGATGATATTAAACAAGAAATAAAAATGGTACGCCGTTAAAACGGTAAAATGATGTTTTTTACTTAAAATTAAATGAATAACTAAATGAATGATGAAAATAATTATTAAAATGTGTTAAAATTGAATGAATGAAAAATTAATGAATAAAAAAAGTATCACCATCCGGGATCGAACTCCCTCGCGGAAGTGGCTTGTGTTCCAAACATCATTGTATTCTTACTGAGCTAAACAGCGACTTAGTGTTGGCGCGGTGGAATGATGGTATTAAACAAGAAATAAAAATGGCGAATGCCGTTAAAACGGTAAAATGATGTTTTTAACTTAAAATTAAATGAATAACTAAATCAATGAATGAAAAATAAATAAATAAAAAATAAAAGAGTTAAATAAACGAGTTAAGGAAAGAAATCATGAAAAAAGTTGTCAGATGTCAAAATTTGAACTCACTCCTGAACGTCGCTCGTGTCTAATGCGCCATTAAGAATGAATGGGGGATTTTAAGGCACAAATTTGCTAATTATGCAAAAACGGTAAATGTTATGAACAAATAAAATACTAGCAATCATGCCGTGAATTTTTGGAACGTGTGAAAGTTGGAATGGGGTGAATCGGTTAAAGCATGTGGGAGTAGTTAGGTGTCAAAAAAGTGGGAGGAATAAATTGTTTAATAACTAGAATTGGCAATTTCTGGAGAAATTGCGTGTGAAGGCGAAGGCACTTCACACTATTGTGGGACTCGAAATAATGATTAAATGAAATAAAAATGGTAAATTGATAATGCTGATTAAATAAAAATAAAACTGGTAATTTAATGATGATGATGAAAATAATTATTAAAATGTGTTAAAATTGAATGAATGAAAAATTAATGAATAAAAAAATTAGAGCCAACCGGGATTCGAACTCGCTCGCGGAAGTGGCTCGTGGTCAGATGACCAGTGTATTCTTACTGAGCTAAACAGCGGCTTAGTGTTGCTGAGGTGGAATGTTGATATTAAACAAGAAATAAATGGTAAATGCCAAAACGGTAAAATAATGTTTTTAACTTAAAATTAAATGAATAACTAAATGAATGAATGGAAAATAACCAAATAAAAAATAAAAGAGTTAAATAAACGAGTTAAGGAAAGAAATCATGAAAAAAGTTGTCAGATGTCAAAATTTGAACTCACTCCTGAACGTCGCTCGTGTCTAATGCGCCATTAAGAATGAATGGGGGATTTTAAGGCACAAATTTGCTAATTATGCAAAAACGGTAAATGTTATGAACAAATGAAATACTAGCAGTCATGCCGTGAATTTTTGGAACGTGTGAAAGTTGGAATGGGGTGAATCGGTTAAAGCATGTGGGAGTAGTTAAGTGTCAAAAAAGTGGGAGGAATAAAGTAGGATAATAACTAGAATTGGCAATTTCTGGAGAAATTGCGTGTGAAGGCGAAGGCACTTCACACTATTGTGGGACTCGAAATGATGATTAAATGACATAAAATTGGTAAATTGATGATTAAATAAAATAAAAATGTTAAATTAATGATGATGATGAAAATAATTATTAAAGTGATGTGTTAAAATTGAATGAATGAAAAAAAAATATTGGTCAAGCCGGATTCGAACTCGCACGGGAACAGCGCTCGTGCTCCAAATTCCAGTCTCTTCTTACTGAGCTAAACAGCGGCTTAGTGTTGCTGTGGTGGAATGATGATATTAAACGAGAAATAAAAACGGTAAATGCCGTTAAAACGGTAAAATGATGTTTTTAACTTAAAATTAAATGAATAACTAAATGAATGAATGGAAAATAAATAAATAAAAAATAAAAGAGTTAAATAAACGAGTTAAGGAAAGAAATCATGAAAAAAGTTGTCAGATGTCAAAATTTGAACTCACTCCTGAACGTCGCTCGTGTCTAATGCGCCATTAAGAATGAATGGGGGATTTTAAGGCACAAATTTGCTAATTATGCAAAAACGGTAAATGTTATGAACAAATAAAATACTAGCAATCATGCCGTGAATTTTTGGAACGTGTGAAAGTTGGAATGGGGTGAATCGGTTAAAGCATGTGGGAGTAGTTAGGTGTCAAAAAAGTGGGAGGAATAAATTGTTTAATAATAATAAGAAGAAGAAAAATAAAGTAGAATAACAATAGTGTGAAGGCCTTCGCCTTCACACTAATAACAATAGTGTGAAGGCCTTCGCCTTCACACTAACTAGAATTGGCAATTTCTGGAGAAATTGCGTGTGAAGGCGAAGGCACTTTACACTATTGTGGGACTCGAAATGATGATTAAATGACATAAAATTGGTAAATTGATGATTAAATAAAATAAAAATGTTAAATTAATGATGATGATGAAAATAATTATTAAAATGTGTTAAAATTGAATGAATGAAAAATTAATGAATAAAAAAATTATGGCCAAGCGGGATTCGAACGCCCTCGTGGAAGTAGCTCGTGTTCAGAGCGCCATTGTCTTCTTACTGAGCTAAACACCGATTTAATGCTATTCTGGTGGACTGATGCTATTAAACGAGAAATAAAAATGGTACATGCCGTTAAAACGGTAAAATGATGTTTTTAACTTAAAATTAAATGAATAACTAAATGAATGATGAAAATAATTATTAAAATGTGTTAAAATTGAATGAATGAAAAATTAATGAATAAAAAAATTATCACCAACCGGGACTCGAACTCGCTCACGGACGTGGCTCGTGTTCAAAGGACCATTGTCTTCTTACTGAGCTAAACGGTGGCTTAGTGTTGCTGCGGTGGAATGATGATATTAAACAAGAAATAAAAACGGTAAATGCCGTTAAAACGGTAAAATGATGTTTTTAACTTAAAATTAAATGAATAACTAAATGAATGATGAAAATAATTATTAAAATGTGTTAAAATTGAATGAATGAAAAATTAATGAATAAAAAAATTATCACCAACCGGGATCGAACTCGCTCACGGACGTGGCTCGTGTTCAAAGGACCATTGTCTTCTTACTGAGCTAAACGGTGGCTTAGTGTTGCTGCGGTGGAATGATGATATTAAACAAGAAATAAAAACGGTAAATGCCGTTAAAACGGTAAAATGATGTTTTTAACTTAAAATTAAATGAATAACTAAATCAATGAATGAAAAATAAATAAATAAAAAATAAAAGAGTTAAATAAATGAGTTAAGGAAAGAAATCATGAAAAAAGTTGTCAGATGTCAAAATTCGAACTTGAACGTCGCTCGTGTCTAATGCGCCATTAAGAATGAATGGGGGATTTTAAGGCACAAATTTGCTAATTATGCAAAAACGGTAAATGTTATGAACAAATGAAATACTAGCAGTCATGCCGTGAATTTTTGGAACGTGTGAAAGTTGGAATGGAGTGAATCGGTAAAAGCATGTGGGAGTAGTTAGGTGTCAAAAAGGTGGGAGGAATAAATTGTTTAATAACTAGAATTGGCAATTTCTGGAGAAATTGCGTGTGAAGGCGAAGGCACTTCACACTATTGTGGGACTCGAAATAATGATTAAATGAAATAAAAATGGTAAATTGATAATGCTGATTAAATAAAAATAAAACTGGTAATTTAATGATGATGATGAAAATAATTATTAAAATGTGTTAAAATTGAATGAATGAAAAATTAATGAATAAAAAAATTAGAGCCAACCGGGATTCGAACTCGCTCGCGGAAGTGGCTCGTGGTCAGATGACCAGTGTATTCTTACTGAGCTAAACAGCGGCTTAGTGTTGCTGAGGTGGAATGATGATATTAAACAAGAAATGGTAAATGCCAAAACGGTAAAATGATGTTTTTAACTTAAAATTAAATGAATAACTAAATGAATGAATGGAAAATAACCAAATAAAAAATAAAAGAGTTAAATAAACGAGTTAAGGAAAGAAATCATGAAAAAAGTTGTCAGATGTCAAAATTTGAACTCACTCCTGAACGTCGCTCGTGTCTAATGCGCCATTAAGAATGAATGGGGGATTTTAAGGCACAAATTTGCTAATTATGGAATAATGGAAAATAAATAAATAAAAAATAAAAGAGTTAAATAAACGAGTTAAGGAAAGAAATCATGAAAAAAGTTGTCAGATGTCAAAATTCGAACTTGAACGTCGCTCGTGTCTAATGCGCCATTAAGAATGAATGGGGGATTTTAAGGCACAAATTTGCTAATTATGCAAAAACGGTAAATGTTATGAACAAATAAAATACTAGCAGTCATGCCGTGAATTTTTGGAACGTGTGAAAGTTGGAATGGAGTGAATCGGTTAAAGCATGTGGGAGTAGTTAGGTGTCAAAAAAGTGGGAGGAATAAAGTAGGATAATAACTAGAACTAGAATTGGCAATTTCTGGAGAAATTGCGTGTGAAGGCGAAGGCACTTCACACTATTGTGGGACTCGAAATGATGATTAAATGACATAAAATTGGTAAATTGATGATTAAATAAAATAAAAATGTTAAATTAATGATGATGATGAAAATAATTATTAAAGTGATGTGTTAAAATTGAATGAATGAAAAAAAAATATTGGTCAAGCCGGATTCGAACTCGCACGGGAACAGCGCTCGTGCTCCAAATTCCAGTCTCTTCTTACTGAGCTAAACAGCGGTTTAGTGTTGCTGTGGTGGAATGATGATATTAAACGAGAAATAAAAATGGTACATGCCGTTAAAACGGTAAAATGATGTTTTTAACTTAAAATTAAATGAAAAACTAAATGAATGATGAAAATAATTGTTAAAATGTGTTAAAATTGAATGAATGAAGAATTAATGAATAAAAAAATTGTGGCCAACCGGGACTCGAACTCGCTCGCGGACGTGGCTCGTGTTCTTAGGATCATTGTCTTCTTACTGAGCTAAACAGCGGCTTAGTGTTGCTGCGGTGGAATGATGATATTAAACAAGAAATAAAAACGGTAAATGCCGTTAAAACGGTAAAATGATGTTTTTAACTTAAAATTAAATGAATAACTAAATCAATGAATGAAAAATAAATAAATAAAAAATAAAAGAGTTAAATAAACGAGTTAAGGAAAGAAATCATGAAAAAAGTTGTCAGATGTCAAAATTTGAACTCACTCCTGAACGTCGCTCGTGTCTAATGTGCCATTAAGAATGAATGGGGGATTTTAAGGCACAAATTTGCTAATTATGCAAAAACGGTAAATGTTATGAACAAATAAAATACTAGCAGTCATGCCGTGAATTTTTGGAACGTGTGAAAGTTGGAATGGAGTGAATCGGTTAAAGCATGTGGGAGTAGTTAGGTGTCAAAAAAGTGGGAGGAATAAATTGTTTAATAATAATAAGAAGAAAAATAAAGTAGAATAACAATAGTGTGAAGGCCTTCGCCTTCACACTAATAAGAAGAAAAATAAAGTAGAATAACAATAGTGTGAAGGCCTTCGCCTTCACACTAATAATAAGAAGAAAAATAAAGTAGAATAACAATAGTGTGAAGGCCTTCGCCTTCACACTAACTAGAATTGGCAATTTCTGGAGAAATTGCGTGTGAAGGCGAAGGCACTTCACACTATTGTGGGACTCGAAATAATGATTAAATGAAATAAAAATGGTAAATTGATAATGCTGATTAAATAAAAATAAAACTGGTAATTTAATGATGATGATGAAAATAATTATTAAAATGTGTTAAAATTGAATGAATGAAAAATTAATGAATAAAAAAAATAGTGCCAACCGGGATTCGAACTCGCTCGCGGAAGTGGCTCGTGGTCAGATGACCAGTGTATTCTTACTGAGCTAAACAGCGTCTTAATGTTGCTGAGGTGGAATGATGATATTAAACAAGAAATGGTAAATGCCAAAACGGTAAAATGATGTTTTTAACTTAAAATTAAATGAATAACTAAATGAATGAATGGAAAATAACCAAATAAAAAATAAAAGAGTTAAATAAACGAGTTAAGGAAAGAAATCATGAAAAAAGTTGTCAGATGTCAAAATTTGAACTCACTCCTGAACGTCGCTCGTGTCTAATGCGCCATTAAGAATGAATGGGGGATTTTAAGGCACAAATTTGCTAATTATGCAAAAACGGTAAATGTTATGAACAAATGAAATACTAGCAGTCATGCCGTGAATTTTTGGAACGTGTGAAAGTTGGAATGGGGTGAATCGGTTAAAGCATGTGGGAGTAGTTAAGTGTCAAAAAAGTGGGAGGAATAAAGTAGGATAATAATAAGAAGAAAAATAAAGTAGAACTAGAATTGGCAATTTCTGGAGAAATTGCGTGTGAAGGCGAAGGCACTTCACACTATTGTGGGACTCGAAATGATGATTAAATGAAATAAAAATGGTAAATTGATGATGATTAAATAAAATAAAAATAATAAATTAATGATGATGATGAAAATAATTATTAAAATGTGTTAAAATTGAATGAATGAAAAATTAATGAATAAAAAAATAATGGCCAAGCGGGATTCGAACGCCCTCGTGGAAGTAGCTCGTGTTCAGAGCGCCATTGTCTTCTTACTGAGCTAAACACCGATTTAGTGCTATTCTGGTGGAATGATGCAATTAAACGAGAAATAAAAATGGTACATGCCGTTAAAACGGTAAAATGATGTTTTTAACTTAAAATTAAATGAATAACTAAATGAATGATGAAAATAATTATTAAAATGTGTTAAAATTGAATGAATGAAAAATTAATGAATAAAAAAATTATCACCAACCGGGATCGAACTCGCTCACGGACGTGGCTCGTGTTCAAAGGACCATTGTCTTCTTACTGAGCTAAACGGTGGCTTAGTGTTGCTGCGGTGGAATGATGATATTAAACAAGAAATAAAAACGGTAAATGCCGTTAAAACGGTAAAATGATGTTTTTAACTTAAAATTAAATGAATAACTAAATCAATGAATGAAAAATAAATAAATAAAAAATAAAAGAGTTAAATAAATGAGTTAAGGAAAGAAATCATGAAAAAAGTTGTCAGATGTCAAAATTCGAACTTGAACGTCGCTCGTGTCTAATGCGCCATTAAGAATGAATGGGGGATTTTAAGGCACAAATTTGCTAATTATGCAAAAACGGTAAATGTTATGAACAAATAAAATACTAGCAGTCATGCCGTGAATTTTTGGAACGTGTGAAAGTTGGAATGGAGTGAATCGGTTAAAGCATGTGGGAGTAGTTAGGTGTCAAAAAAGTGGGAGGAATAAAGTAGGATAATAATAATAAGAAGAAGAAAAATAAAGTAGAATAACAATAGTGTGAAGGCCTTCGCCTTCACACTAATAAGAAGAAAAATAAAGTAGAATAACAATAGTGTGAAGGCCTTCGCCTTCACACTAATTATCGCCAACCGGGATCGAACTCCCTCGTGGCTCGTGTTCCAAACGCCATTGTATTCTTACTGAGCTAAACAGCGACTTAGTGTTGGTGCGGTGAAATGATGGTATTAAACAAGAAATAGAAATGGTGAATGCCGTTAAAACGGTAAAATGATGTTTTTAACTTAAAATTAAATGAATAACTAAATGAATTAAATAAAATAAAAATGGCACGGCATTGATGATGATGATGAAAATAATTATTAAAATGTGTTAAAATTGAATGAATGAAAAATTAAAGAATAAAAAAATTATCGCCAACCGGGATCGAACTCCCTCGTGGCTCGTGTTCCAAACGCCATTGTATTCTTACTGAGCTAAACAGCGACTTAGTGTTGGTGCGGTGAAATGATGGTATTAAACAAAAAATAGAAATGGTGAATGCCGTTAAAACGGTAAAATGATGTTTTTAACTTAAAATTAAATGAATAACTAAATGAATGAATGAAATATAAATAAATAAAAAATAAAAGAGTTAAATAAATGAGTTAAGGAAAGAAATCATGAAAAAAGTTGTCAGATGACAAAATTCGAACTTGAACGTCGCTCGTGTCTAATGCGCCATTAAGAATGAATGGGGGATTTTAAGGCACAAATTTGCTAATTATGCAAAAACGGTAAATGTTATGAACAAATAAAATACTAGCAGTCATGCCGTGAATTTTTGGAACGTGTGAAAGTTGGAATGGAGTGAATCGGTTAAAGCATGTGGGAGTAGTTAGGTGTCAAAAAAGTGGGAGGAATAAAGTAGGATAATAACTAGAACTAGAATTGGCAATTTCTGGAGAAATTGCGTGTGAAGGCGAAGGCACTTCACACTATTGTGGGACTCGAAATGATGATTAAATGACATAAAATTGGTAAATTGATGATTAAATAAAATAAAAATGTTAAATTAATGATGATGATGAAAATAATTATTAAAGTGATGTGTTAAAATTGAATGAATGAAAAAAAAATATTGGTCAAGCCGGATTCGAACTCGCACGGGAACAGCGCTCGTGCTTCAAATTCCAGTCTCTTCTTACTGAGCTAAACAGCGGCTCAGTGTTGCTGTGGTGGAATGATGATATTAAACGAGAAATAAAAATGGTACATGCCGTTAAAACGGTAAAATGATGTTTTTAACTTAAAATTAAATGAAAAACTAAATGAATGATGAAAATAATTGTTAAAATGTGTTAAAATTGAATGAATGAAGAATTAATGAATAAAAAAATTATGGCCAACCGGGACTCGAACTCGCTCGCGGACGTGGCTCGTGTTCTTAGGATCATTGTCTTCTTACTGAGCTAAACAGCGGCTTAGAGTTGCTGCGGTGGAATGGTGATATTAAACAAGAAATAAAAACGGTAAATGCCGTTAAATCGGTAAAATGATGTTTTTAACTTAAAATTAAATGAATAACTAAATGAATGAATGGAAAATAAATAAATAAAAAATAAAAGAGTTAAATAAACGAGTTAAGGAAAGAAATCATGAAAAAAGTTGTCAGATGTCAAAATTTGAACTCACTCCTGAACGTCGCTCGTGTCTAATGTGCCATTAAGAATGAATGGGGGATTTTAAGGCACAAATTTGCTAATTATGCAAAAACGGTAAATGTTATGAACAAATAAAATACTAGCAGTCATGCCGTGAATTTTTGGAACGTGTGAAAGTTGGAATGGAGTGAATCGGTTAAAGCATGTGGGAGTAGTTAGGTGTCAAAAAAGTGGGAGGAATAAATTGTTTAATAATAAGAAGAAGAAAAATAAAGTAGAATAACAATAGTGTGAAGGCCTTCGCCTTCACACTAATTGGCAATTTCTGGAGAAATTGCGTGTGAAGGCGAAGGCACTTCACACTATTGTGGGACTCGAAATGATGATTAAATGACATAAAATTGGTAAATTGATGATTAAATAAAATAAAAATGTTAAATTAATGATGATGACGAAAATAATTATTAAAGTGATGTGTTAAAATTGAATGAATGAAAAAAAAATATTGGTCAAGCCGGATTCGAACTCGCACGGGAACAGCGCTCGTGCTTCAAATTCCAGTCTCTTCTTACTGAGCTAAACAGCGGCTTAGTGTTGCTGTGGTGGAATGATGATATTAAACGAGAAATAAAAATGGTACATGCCGTTAAAACGGTAAAATGATGTTTTTAACTTAAAATTAAATGAAAAAAAACTAAATGAATGATGAAAATAATTGTTAAAATGTGTTAAAATTGAATGAATGAAGAATTAATGAATAAAAAAATTATGGCCAACCGGGACTCGAACTCGCTCGCGGACGTGGCTCGTGTTCTTAGGATCATTGTCTTCTTACTGAGCTAAACACCGATTTAGTGCTATTCTGGTGGAATGATTCTATTAAACGAGAAATAAAAATGGTACATGCCATTAAAACGGTAAAATGATGTTTTTAACTTAAAATTAAATGAAAAACTAAATGAATGATGAAAATAATTACTAAAATGTGTTAAAATTAATGAATAAAAAAATTATCACCAACCGGGATCGAACTCCCTCGCGGAAGTGGCTTGTGTTCCAAACATCATTGTATTCTTACTGAGCTAAACAGCGACTTAGTGTTGGTGCGGTGGAATGATGGTATTAAACAAGAAATAAACGGTAAAAACGGTTAAAACGGTAAAATGATGTTTTTAACTTAAAATTAAATGAATAACTAAATCAATGAATGAAAAATAAATAAATAAAAAATAAAAGAGTTAAATAAATGAGTTAAGGAAAGAAATCATGAAAAAAGTTGTCAGATGTCAAAATTTGAACTCACTCCTGAACGTCGCTCGTGTCTAATGCGCCATTAAGAAAGAATGGGGGATTTTAAGGCACAAATTTGCTAATTATGCAAAAACGGTAAATGTTATGAACAAATAAAATACTAGCAATCATGCCGTGAATTTTTGGAACGTGTGAAAGTTGGAATGGGGTGAATCGGTTAATGCATGTGGGAGTAGTTAGGTGTCAAAAAAGTGGGAGGAATAAAGTAGGATAATAATAAGAAGAAGAAGAAGAAAAATAAAGTAGAATAACAATAGTGTGAAGGCCTTCGCCTTCACACTAATAAGAAGAAGAAAAATAAAGTAGAATAACAATAGTGTGAAGGCCTTCGCCTTCACACTAATAATAAGAAAAAAAAAAAAAAGTAGAATAACAATAGTGTGAAGGCGAAGGCTAATGACTAGCCTGGGGACTGTAGCGTCGTGTCACAAAAAAATGTTTCTTTACAAAAATACTCCAAACCAGGTTGCGTTAAATCTCACATTTTGAGTAATAATAATTACATAATACACATAAATTTCTACATAATTACACGTGCAATTAAGTACAGTATACACAGTATATAATCCATTACCCACCTATCAAGTGTAACGTAACACAGGCGAATGCTCTTAAGCACAAATCTGCACTCTATCACCTGCACTCGCATCCCACCTCGGTCATCATGTCACATCCTCAATTCTTCTACCCGAGGTGATTGGAAGCCTCGGAGGGTCAGACACAATGGAAGACATCTCTTGGGGTTCTCATGGCCGCCATCCGTCCCGCAGGCCATGCTGCCATCTCCACAGACAGAAAGGAACTCTGAGCGAATGTGCTCAGTAGAAAGGAACTGGGAGCAAGTGTGCTCGGTTCCAAAACCACCATTATTATATTTTTCATACAGGTGGAGATGAAAGAATGCTACAAATATCTTTCACCTTCAGAAAAATAACCCAAATAAGTCACTCGACTCTTGATTGAGCAGAATAGAATAAAAGGTATAGTGATAACTGTGCATGTTGTTCTTGAGCCCAACGACATGGAACAACAAGAATGAAATGAGTGGACAGTAAGAAGATATTTATTAAATATAAATTTAAAATGACTTGCAAGCCAGACAGATGGCTTCAATGGAGTTAAATAGGACCACAAAATTACAGGGGAGCTGATTGGTTAGCGGCCGGCGATGGAGCAAAAGCGTTTCCACTTGTTTCGGAAGTGGTGGCGTCTTAGCGGGCACGTATGGTGCGAGGGCTGTCACGTGTGTGAATTCTAGTATCGGTTTTGCTCAGCCTTAGCGCTTCAACCGTGAACCTTCTCCCAACTCGTTTGGAATATTGGAAACAATTCAGGACAAGGAAATGCCAAAACAGAAGATTCAATGTTAGTTTCAGTGGATGATGAAAAGGACGAAGAGGAAAGAAGCAACGAGCGGAATGTTAAGCTTGCGATCTTGACTTTGTGCCGTTCATTCTGAGCCTCTCGAAGACACGCGCTTGTTTTAACACCTCTCAGTGTATTACAAACTCAGTATTCAGGCTACACTCTGGAATACAAAAACAAACAAAAAAGTGAACATGCATGTTCGCATCCAAGCCAATTTTTTGCCCTGTTATTTTCTTTTTCATTTTGCTACTGAGAGACTATATTTATGAAGGAGGAAATACAAGGAAGAGGTCATGAGATGCGCATTCGCTCACTCACTCCCACACTAAAGTAGAGATCATCACAATATTTCACATCACTAGGATGGTGAGACAGTGAGACCGAGAGGGGTGTGTGCGTGAGTGTGTGTGGGGTCGTAGTATGTGAGTCGCCTCATCACGAACGGCGGCGACGTTCAGTCGAAAGAGATGAGCTGCGCCTCTGCATTACCAGGGACTGCCTGGGGAGGGGGATGCTGCTGCGGCAATGGCGACTGCTGCTGTTGCTGCTGAGGGCCACTGGGATGAGCCACCTAAAGCAGTTAAACCCAGACATTGTGCTTGTTTTTTAAGAATTAAAAACAAGTGCATAGGGTTACGCCTAACATGGCAACAGGGGACAAAGCTTAGATGTTCCAACTTTTTAAAGCAAGATTTGACTTTGAGAACTTTCATTGTATCTCTGTTCCCAAAAGCTAACGCTGGTTTGCAGTTAGGCTGCTACATAGTGAAACCCAAAAAATGATGCGGGGCTGCAATGCTAAGAAAGAACTGACCTGTTGGTACATAGGCTGCTGGCCGGACATGTACGACTGTTGGACGGCCATGTTGGGCTCCTGCCCCGGAAGTGCTGAGATCATGTTCTGCATGCTGTAGGGCGGGTAGCCCATGTAGCCCATGCCATTGGCAGGCGAAGCCTGGGACATGGGGGGCAAGCTCTGCGCCTGTGACGCCACATTCTAAGCAAAGGGGGGGAGGGGGGGAAGCACAATCAAGCCAAATGCTGCTTGGTATTGGGAACGAGCAGGGACTGTTCCAGAACCTGACTAAAATGCATTTGTCTTGATTTGAGCAGACCTGGTAGCCTTGCGAGGGTGTGGGCTGGTAGTTAGAGTAAGGCGCAGCGCCAGCCGGCGGAGCCTGACTAGGAGGAGGAGCCGGCTGTCCATTGCTGGCAGCGGGATGGTACAAGTATGCATTCACCAAATTGGGATCTGGACCAAAACGTGAGTGAATGAATGAGGAGAAAGCAATCAAGTGGAGGTGAAAAGCGAGGCATCCTCAGGTTACCTGAGGCAGCAGCCGACACGGCCTGGTACTGCGGCGGCACGCCCTGGCCTGCCTGGTTCATGTAGAGGTTGTGCATAGGGGAACCTTCCACTGAGTTAGCTGGACTGAAGGTGCCCGGGTAGCTGGGCGGAGCTCCAGGTTGGTACACCCCGCCTGCTATGTTGGGGGGCAAAGACTGCATCTGTCGAAGAATTACGCTGACTTTTACACTTTGCTGTGTTGGAGCGTTTTCGTGTTTGAACAGAAGCCGTTTACTATTTTGTTTCACAGTTAACTTATCACAAGCAGCTTGAAGCAAGCACACTTGGAGTCTTATGTGAAGGAATGCTATGCGTGTGCACGCACCTGTGTGTAGGGCAGAGAGAAAGCGGGCATCTGAGCTCTCATCTGGATGGTGTGCTTCTGCTGCTCCAAACGCATCTGGCGCTCCTTCTCCTGCTCCTGCAGGCGCTGGATGGCCAGCTGCCGCTGCATCTCCAAGTACTCCTACGGGACACAGGTAGAAGAGTGACGACTCGCCAACTTGCGCGCTTTCACAAGACAAGGCCGTCCGGAGCAATGGAAAAGGCCTTCCATTGTTCCGTGTTATGCCATTTGAAGATGCTGTTGGTGGTAATTATTCATAGTCATCTATCCATCCATCCATCCATCCAATCCATCCATCCCAGCGGGTGCTGAGGTGTCCTATCTCCGGTACCTGCTTCTTCTGCCGCATGATCTCCAGTTTTTGCGCCAGTTGCATCTGCCTCTGCCTCTCGGCCTCCTCGGCAGCGCGTCGCAGTTTCTCCATGTGCTCATCCCTCAACGCATTGAGGGCCGCCCGGGCGTCCCGCACCTGAGCCAGCTTGTCTTGAAGCCCCTCGTAGTACACTGCGGGTGCCGTGCAAAAAATGAACGACGTGCAGAGCAGGAGGGGAAAAGCCCGGCCACATGACTCACGTCGCTTCTCGTCCAGCTGGTTGAGGATGTCCAGGAGCTGCGGGTGCATGTTGTTGATGGACTGGAATAGAGACAGCACGGCGCTGTCGTTGGTGATGCTGCGCCCGCGCATGTGGTTGCTCTTCATGCGGTTCAGAAAGGTAGTGACGGCGTTTTGCAGGGACTTCAAGAACTGCTCGTGGTTCTCCTCCGACTCCCCGTTCTGGTACTGCTGCTGGAAAGGCAGACATATTCGGGGAAGTAAAGCAATCAATTCTGGAGCTTTTCCTTTTAATGAAAACTGTTACCGCATTTTTCGGACTATAAATCGAATTTTTTTTTTTTCATAGTTTGGATGGGAATTTTTTCACAAATTTCATGTAGTGAAACCGCGATAAACGGACCACGATGTAGCAAGGGATTACTGTAATTTGAAATGCAAGTGACGTTTTACATAAAGGACAAAGGACTCGATCACGGGACGATGAAGATGACAAAGGGCCCGCCGTTTGAAGGATTTAATGATTTGGAGTGACACAAGGTTTGAAAAACTTGTTATTTACGTTATAGTTATTTGATATATTTTATTTCATGTAGCAACTTGTATATGTTTTTATCGTTACAGTTCAGTAGTTGTTGGCTCGTTGAACTCTTGTTTTGTTAAATTAAGCGCCTTTTACCAAACTCACGTCTTTCCTGGTACTTTGTTAACACTACAATATAGTTATATACTAGATCTGTGTGGCACAGGCGTGGCGTTGCTGACATAAAGGACGAGGAATTTGATCGATGGATTTAATGATTTGGAGTGACACAGATGGTTTGATAATATTGTTGTTATATGATAATTATTTGATATATACTTTATATATCATTATATGGGTCTGTGGAATAATTAGAAATGCAACTCACGACGAGTCCGACGTAAGCGGCGCATACGCGGCATTGTTCACATAAAGAACGATCGATAGATTTAATGAATTGTAGTGACAGATGGTTTGATAAACATGTTATTTATGTAATAGTTATTTGAATAACCCTGAATGTTACGTCAGGCCCGTTCTCAGCTTCTCGTTTGTGTATACCGTATCGTTTAGCCTGTTGTTGCTGGTTCATGTCTGTTCTTGGTGTTGGATTTGCCCCAAAAGTGCGACTTATACTTCAGTGTGACTTATTTATATATATATATATATATATATATATATATATATATATATATATATATATATATATATATATATATATACACATACAGATAGATAGATAGATAGATAGATAGATAGATAGATAGATAGATAGATAGATAGATAGATAGATAGATAGATAGATAGATAGATAGATAGATAGATAGATAGATATAAACAACATTTTCTCAATGGATTTACACGATTCACGATAATGATACTTTCGACGGAAAAAATAGGAAATCTGCGGATCCGTGAAGATTCTCATCCCTGTTTCCAGCTGCTGCACCCGAGTTCATGACGGTCACATCTCGACCCGGTTTAAAGTAGACAACTCGTGATCAATCCCGCCAAACAAAGTATGGCTGGATACCTCCACGATGCTGACGGGCTGTACGGGCACGTGAGCTTCGACAGGCTGGCCAGCAGTCAGCACAGGCTCAGCCAGCGGCGCGGGGGCTGGCGCCGATGGTGTGGGACTCTTGCGGGCCTCCTCCTGCTTCTTCTCCCAGTACGTTCTGTTGAGGTAACGGGCCAGCTAAAACGAGATCACACAGAGGAAACTGATGTGTGTATTTCAAACAAAAGAAAGGAAAACTGAATTCATGAAGCCTGAGTCAGCTCAACGTTCAATCCCAACCTGAATCTGCAACATAACCTTACCTCAGGGTCGACTTCCTCAGCAGTCGGAGCAGAGGAATTCTAAATTAAAGAAAGTCAGTAAAGCTATGCACAGCTTTGCGAAGACAAAAGACAGCGACGCTTTACCACAGGGGCAGTGTAGAGGGTGCCAACTGGGGGTGCCGAGGAGGTGACCGGGGTGGGCTCCGCCTTGAGATACGTGGGGTGGTACGAGTTCTTCTGTTTCTGCACAGGGGGCTTCTTAAAACACTTGTGCATAATGGGCAGCGAAGGAAAGGCGGCCGCGCGGCGTCCTACCATTCGCTCTTTTTCGTCGGCCTCACTTTGGGAGAGGGCAATAGCCAGCTGCAGCTCCTCCTCCTCCTGGAGTGCCGCCTCATCCCTTTTGGGAGGCATCTGAGTGACGAGAGAGACCAAGAGGGAAGATTCGCTTTGGCTTCGTCCGGCGATACTGAGCGCTCCCATAATTTATTTCTTTACTTGCGACTGCTGGGAGAGCGGGCTGGTGAGATACTCAGGAGGCAGCTCTGCAGCGTTGGCGGACACCGGTTTGATTTCTGCTTTTCTAAGCGATGGAGAGGAAGGGTGGCTGCTTGGGTGGGGGGGGGGGGGGGGGGGGGGGAAAGATTTGTGAATGGGCAAAGACAAAGATTTGCGGGGTGACAGCCCGCACGACACAAATAACTTTTTTTTTTAACTAGGTGTGCTCCTAGTTAAAAAAAAACTTCACTTCCCTGAAATTTTAGGAGCACAAGATTTACAGGCTCACATTTTTAATTTTGTGTTAATGCTGCAGGGTTGGGAATGACAAACGTGAAAAAACACTGAAAAGTAGCCGGGAGTCTGAGGAGCCGATTAGATAGGTAGGTAGATAGATATATCCAATAAATGGATAGATAGATAGATATATCCAATAAATAAATGGATGGATGGATGGATGGATGGATGGATGGATGGATGGATGGATGGATGGATGGATGGATGGATGGATGGATGGATGGATAGATAGATAGATAGATAGATAGATAGATAGATAGATAGATAGATAGATAGATAGATAGATAGATAGATAGATAGATAGATAGATAGATAGATAGATAGATAGATAGATAGATAGATAGATAGATAGATAGATAGATAGATAGATAGATAGATAGATAGATAGATAGATAGATAGATAGATAGATAGATAGATAGATAGATAGAGATAGATAGAGATAGATATAGATAGATAGAGATAGATATAGATAGATAGAGCGCGAGAGGGAAATATATATATATTGAAGATTTATTCTTTACCGATATCATGACAATAGCCTAACATTAGCTTACATGTAACATCATGTTACTTTCTAAACCCACATCCTTGTAAAAATTTTTTTAAAAGGTGCCTTTGTGTTTTTTTGTTTCGATGTGCTCCTTAATCTTCCTAGCGCCACGACCTCGATCTTGACAGAGAATACACAAAACCTTCCCCGGGACATCTACTTTACGGATATATTCCATCAGGCACGCGGTTACGGACTGTGCTCCGAGTTGTAAAATGGCGCTGCTCTCGAGCCATGCTCATCTGAAGCAGTTCTTGATCCCCTTCTATTTCACTGGCACGATCCTCGTCTTTTTTCTCCAAAACTTTAGCCATGCTGATGAAAACTGAGTAGGCCCTAGATCTATATAACTAAATATTGTTATTTTCAGAGTATAAGTCGCGGGTTTTTTTCATAGTTTGGGTGGGGGTGCGACTTATACTCAGGAGGGACTTACTTATATGTGAATTTTTTCACAAATTTTCACAATTCAAAAATCTGCAATAAACGAACCGCGATGTAGCAAGGGATTACTCTCATTTGAACTGCAAGTGATGTCACCCGTGCCGCACGGCGGTTGTTTACATAAAGGGCAAAGGATTCGATCATGGGATGACAAAGATGACGAAGGGCCCCACGTACTACCAGCATCATTAGCGGCTTTGTTTGTAAGTGACACGGCGGACGAAGAGTTTGAAGGATTTAATGAAGTGAGTGACACAGAAGGTTTGAAAAACTATTATGGCTTTTACGCACGCCCGATCCTTCTCGACGGGAGCTCTCTTTCACCTCCGTGGATGGAAGTCCGGGACCGGCGCTCGGCCGGGTGGCTGTCCGGTGACGGTGGATGGGGCTCGGACATGGCTTTTACACACGCCCGGTCCTATTCTATGGAGTTATCTTCCACCTCTGTGGCTGGAAGTGCCACCTCCGGGGATGGAAGCCACCTGCGGGGATGGAAGTCCACGGCGCCACACGCCTGGAAGTCGACGCCGGTGCTTGGGGCCGTGTGGCGGTGAACTATTTATGTTAAAGTTATTTGATATATTTTATTTCGTGTAGCAACTTGTATATGTTTTTATCGTTACAGTTCAGTTGTTGTTGGCTCGTTGAACTCTTGTTAAATAAAGAGCCGTTTACCAAACCCACGTCTTTCCCTGTACTTTGTTAACGCTACAATAGTTATATACTAGATATGTGAAATAACGACGAGGCTGACGTCAGGGCGCACGCGCGGCGTTGTTGACAAAGAACGAGGAATTTGATCGATGGATTTAATGATTTGGAGTGACACAGATGGTTTGATAATATTATTGCTTATATCATAGTTATTTGACATATAATTTATATATTGTTATATGTGCCTGTGGAATATTTTGAAGTGCAAGCGCCGTCAGGAGCAAGCACCCAGCCGGCATTGTTGACAAAAAGGACGATCGATGGATTTAATGATTTGGAGTGACACAGATGATTTGATAATATTATTGCTTATATAATAGTTTTTTGATATATAATTTATATATCGTTATATGGGCCTGTGGGATATTTTGAAGTGCAAGCGCCGTCAGCGGCGCGCACCCGGACGGCATTGTTGACATAAATAAGCTGGATGTCGCATCACTGCTGCCAGTGAGTTAGGTTTACAGAAGGAAGACGATTTCTGTACTCACAGCTTAACTAATTTTGCCTTGAGATGTGCCAAAAGATGCCGTCGCGGCGGGCGGGCGAATGCTCGCGAGTCGCGGAGGCTAACGTTGCCCAGCCAGCTGTTCGGCCGCTTCCCCCCCATATATATATAAAAAAAAATAATTCTCAACGGATTAACAAAATTCACAAAAATGATACATTTGACGGGGAAAAAAAAAACGGAAATCCGCAGAAAATTCTCATTCCTGATTCTGACATTTGCACTCCCGTTTAAAAGGGGCCAAAGTGTGGAGCCGCAACAAGAGAGAGAGAAAGAGAAACAACAAATCGTCTTATTTACTGGATGCACTTGAAAATATTAAATACTCAAATTTGGCAATCGCTGAGCATGCCTTCTCATGTCGCACGAGGCCATATTGTGACGCTGTGGCTGTCGGGTCTTTTGCAAACTCGAAACCTCAAGTGTGCGTCCACGTAAGACAGGTACTCACTTGTTGAGATGCTCAAAGCAGGGCTCACACACACGGACCTCCTTCTCGATCCCAAACTTGGGGATGGTGGAATACTTGGAGGAACACTTGCCGCAGAAGATCTGGCCACACGCTCGGCAATGGTGCTTGGAAAAAGACGAGAGAGAGCGCAAAATCCGAGTCAGGCTGCGAGCGCAGGTCATCAATGCCTCTGATTACAAGCAGCGGCTGAAAGAGCCGTGGCAAAGTCCATGTGGCGCCATGGCCAGTTTACAGGCACGCCCCGCCTACCTTCCTTGTCATCACTCCAAATTGGACTCTGCACCGGTGGCATTCCTCAGCGTCCACCCAGTCCGGGGCCTGATGCGACAAAAAGGCACATGCTATGTCTGATATAGGCACGAGACAAAACGGAGCTTTCTCTTACAATAGCCTAAACGAATACGGCGCCCCCTCAAACCAAAAGCCGAATCGGGTCCCCGAGCGCATTGGTTCACTGCCATTTTCTCCGTGCCACCCAAGTGTATGCGACCCGCGGTCGCCTGAGGCCAAACAAATGCACCGAAAGCGAAGGCAAATGCCTCGCACTTTGCTACGCAGCTTTTTGCTAAGCATACAACCAAACAAACACACGCCTTCCCAAATGGAGGTAATCTTACTTTTTCTGCGGAGAACATGGCGTCGCTCTCCTTAAACTCAGGGAACACGTGACCTATGGATGAGAAGCTTTGTGATGTCATCCGCTCGCTACCATGCAGAACAAAAGCAGGTCGATCGAGCTCCGAGACGGCCACCTACCTTCCACTTTCATGATCTGATAAGTGTCTTGCACCACTTTGTATTTGGGCTCGTTGCGGAAGGCGTGGGCCCAAGCTTGGATCAAGTAAAGGATTTTGCTACGGACGTTTGGTTCCGTCTGTTTCTGGTGCAAGGAAAACGACATTTTCAAAACGTACGCACACGTGCGCATGTACACACGCACGCACATGCACACACAGGGTCTTGGCCAAAGTGTTGGGTCTGCTCACTCGCTGGCATGAAACACAATTACCATGGTAAATAGCATTGGCAAATTCACAGCACTTGGGCCACGACACCAATGCCGTGTTGATTTGTTTGTGCGTCAAGTGCGCAAAGGCCACCTGGCTCGGCTTTCCTGGCGCTTTCACATTGCTCTTCATTAGCTGCTGCAATGTTCATGATGGTGGTGTTACTTCAAACCACCGTACTGTCGCAAAACGGATGGAAGTGCCGTTCCATCGAACGTGCCGCCAAACAGTGTGACAACCCATCAAATGTTGGCAAGGAGTTTGGACAAAATGCTGCACTGGGGCTCGCCTGCATCTGAATCAAATGCACACATCACCTTGCTGAGCTCCTTCAGCTCCTCCATGGTTTGTTTACTCGCCACCTCATCGTGAACAGTCTGCCCACAGTTCTTAACCACGGACTCCAGGACCTGAAGAGGGAGGAAGCATCATTTGTTACGCCGTTGCCAGCAACACGGCGCATAAATATTCTTTCACGTGTGCTTTTTCCCTCAAACGGAAACATCTTACCTCAAGTGCATAGAGGGCCACATGTGGATTTTTGTCAGTCAGCTTTTTCTTGATAGCGCCAATTGCATACTTGGCCCTGATGGTAAGGACATCGACCAATTCAATCAGAAAATAAAACGTGGGAGAAGATAATCATCTCAAGACGGAGTGACCGACTGAGTGTCTCCTTGTCGAATGAGATCGCAGATTTGCAGGATGGATTCCCAGTCGGTCTCCAGCAGCAGCTGACTGGTGGCCTTATCTGAAAATATTCACAGAGGGGCGTGACGCAACGAACCGACAAATTGTGATTATCGTTGATGAGCACGTTGAGCATCTCCGGGAGCGAATGGCTCCATCGGGAGCGAGTGGCTCCATCGCGAGCGCGCGGCTCCATCGGGAGCGAGCGGCTCCATTGGAGGCTCCTCTTTGGATTGTCAAATGGCAATGGCAATAGGATTGCGAGCTTTATTCAACGCTGCCTGATGGTAACGTGAATACGTGTTTCTATTAAAACGCGTGACCAAAATTCAAAGGCCATCTTGATTTTTACCTAAAGAGAGGGGGATTTAGACAATTTTAAAGGTCACGAGGCCAAGTATCAAAGAACAGCAATGCCTTAATTTTGCATAAGATGACTAAGCATCTCAAGTTGTCAAAAACATATCTTGGTGTCATATTTTGGGTAGCACACAAATCTGGGCTTTAAACAGGCCTCTGTTGACTTTTAAAAGCCAGTTTGACACTTGACTCCTTCGGTGGGAAAACTACTGACATTGTTCTGTTTGTGGCTGGACATAAGTCCACACTGACATTTGCTGTAAACCGTCTTGCCACTGAGACAGACTTTATTTTGACCATGATGGTGGTACTTAGAGAGCCAAGTATGGCTCTAGGTAGAGTTTGGTCGTGTGCGTTTGTGTGTGTGGGGGGGTCTTTATTGTGAGACAATCTGATCCAGAAGGAAAGCTTGACGTGGTCAAAAGAAGAATTCGAACTTCACGAATCATTTTGAATCACAGCTTGGTCGTCATGTTGACGTTGCTTTATTTCCATAAGGAAGCGAATGATGCGTGTGTTTGCGTTACTTGCTCAAACTGACTAGTGTTCATCTTGTCGCACGTACGACTCACTTTAATAAAATGGACGCCATTTTTCTCTTCGAACGTCGGTTCACACAATCTTGGATTGTATCGCCTCTTATGAACATGAGCGAGCTAATCTGGGCCTTCAGCGGCCGATTTTGTTAGCAGCCAGGATAAAATTAGGTTAGCCTTAGCGCCACGGCGCAAGTGAGTAACGACACACTGTTTAAAATCAACGCACTTTGACCACACAAAGTCGACTGCTAACATGAGCGCGACTTACCGAGGAGCCTTTCGAATGTACCTCCGCCTTTGCCCATAGTTGACCGAACGTCTTCAAGTCGATGCGTGCGTGTGTTTGTGTGTTTTCCCCACTCACTATGCTTCTCACCGTTTTAGCACGGTGGCTTTTAGCACGGTGGCTAACACCTAGCCTGAAGTAGCCACTGCACACTGAAATACAACACACAGCTGTCCACTGGCTCCCACTTCCGCTGCATAAACGTCAACATGCCGAAGGGGTTAGCGCCCTCTAGCGTACATATACAACACAACAACATTGACTCACGAGTCAGTGACGTACAAAAAAAATGAATATAAAATATATTTATCTAACTTTAAAAAGGGTAATTAACGTATATGTTTTGCATTGTAACTTTATCCTAGCTGCAAATGGACAACTGTGAATGTCTGCATGCCACGCAGCTGTTCATTAAAATATATATATATATATATATTAAAGGTCACGAGGGACCTACCATATATATATATATATATATATATATATGCACCTGACCCCGGACCTTCAAACCACACAAGAATTGAGGCCATTTTTAGTGTATTTTTATTTCAGTTCTTTTTTTTATGGACTTACATAGATTAGTGGATTTCTAATTTTTTTATGCAAAGTACCCTCTAAAAATAAAATAAAAATCATTTGCAGTGTATTTTAATTTAATTGGTAGGTTTATTTGACTGGGCGGCTCGGTGGCGCACTGGCTAGCACAGTTAGGAGGGTGCGGGTTCGATTCCACCTCTGGCCCTCCCTGTGTGGAGTTTGCATGTTCTCCTCAAGCCCGCGTGGGTTTTCTCCGGGCACTCCGGTTCCTCCCACATCCCAAAAACATGCTTGGTAGGCCGATTGAGCACTCCAAATTGCCCCTAGGTGTGAGTGCGATAGATGTTTATTTGACTGTAAAGAAGTGCAGCACCCATGTTCAAACTGCATGTTGTAGTGACATCCATCCATCCATCCATTTTCTGAACCGCTTTGTCCCCACGGGGGTCGCGGGCATGCTGGAGCCTATCCCAGCCGTCATTGGGCAGTAGGCGGGGGACACCCTGAACCGGTTGCCAGCCAATCGCAGGGCACACAGAGACGAACAACCATCCGCACTCGCACTCATACCTAGGGAGAGTTTAGAGTCTTCAATCGACCTACCAAGCATGTTTTTGGGATGTGGGAGGAAACCGGAGTTCCCAGAGAAAAGACACGCAGACACAGGGAGAACATGCAAACTCCACACAGGGAGGGCCGGAGGTGGACTCGAACCCGCACCCTCCTAACTGTGAGGCGGACGTGCTACCCAGCGCTCCACCGAGCCGCCTAGTGGAATACGATAATATAAAAATATATATTTTAAATGGGCTGAGAAATGGAAGGTCCATCTTCAAATTCAAAATCCCATTCACTGGCTTCACCAGTTTTGTGTAGATCCGGTCGAAGCGCTGCCTCGATTAACGATTTATTGGCACCTCCTTACTGTCTATTGTCACTTGAGTTATGACTCACTTGCCTTACTGTATTCAACAGTGAGCCCCAATCCGCTTTGTTCCAGGCTGACGTCAGTCCTGTGCGAGTCACTACCTGGCACCCGCCCGCAACACTGGGGCTCATTGTTTATCTGGTGCATCATCAACTCGAATTGTGTTTTTCCAGCTGCCGTCATCGGCATGCAAAAGAGCACATGTGATTTTTCTTTAAGCAGAATATAAGATTGCGTTGCATTCTGTTCCCTATGTACAGGCGGAGGATGGCACGACAAGCATTATTCATTGGTTCTCGTGGGCCAGGGCAAAAGCCAGTGTTGCGTACTCGAAAGAAGCAAGAAAAAATTATGTTTACGAGGATGGCTTCATTTCACAGACGATGAAAACACACTGTTGTCAATAGATTGTTAATGACCTCCACCGCAAAAATAATGTCAGATTAATTTCATTTTAGTAGGCTAGGTTTTAGTAGGCACTTCTGTTTTTACATTGTGATTTTTGTTTTTAAGCACGTATCTCAAGCCTTTTGAATGTTAGTGTAGTAAGTGCTAGGCAAAAATGGCACAAGAAAAATGTTTTATACGAGTAAAGGCCAAATGTTTTATTGTACTTCACGATGGCATACATGGAGGAAAGGGTTATTTGATCATACGTGGAGTTCAATTTTCTCTAAGCCTGCTGGGAAATATTAAATATCAAGAGGGGGGTGAAACAGGCTTATCGTCACGAGATGGGCTGACCTCGGAGCCAGCCAGCTGGCCGGCCGACGGTGTTAGACGTAGCCTTTGACCTGCGAGGCGGGTGCCCGACGGGGGCTGCTTTCTCCGCTACTGAAGGCAGGTGAGCCGGGTGTGCTGGGCGGACTGGAGCCGGCGTACAGCAGAGAGCCGCCAACCAGCAGCAACGCTGCGGCCCCCCAGCCCACATAGAGCCCCGGGCCCAGTTCACGCTTGTGCGGAGCGGCCACGTGCGGGTCGTAGAAATCCCGGATGATGGAGTGGGCGGTCCAGCAGACGGGCACCAGGAAGAGAAAGCCGGCCACGGCAAAGAGTACCCCCGAGATGCGGGCGATGCGCGCCTTGAGGCTGCTGACCCCCACACACTTGGTGCACTTGACCCCGAGCACCCCAAAAGCCAGGGCCACGGCGCACAGCATGACCGAGAGCACCGTCAGGCCGCGGGCGGCCTGCATGTCGCTGGGCAAAGCCAGCATGCTGTCGTAGACCTTGCACTGGATCTGACCCGTGCTCTGCACGATGCAAGTCATCCACAGGCCTTCCCAGATGATCTGAGCGGTCACCAAGTTGTTGCCGATGAAGGCGGTGACCCGCCACAGCGGCACTAGGATCACTACCGCCCCGGCCACCCAGCCCAGGATGGACATGATGAGGCCGACCAGTTGCATGCCCGTTGTGGCCATCTCGCTCGAACACACCCACCGCGCTGGAAAGAAGTCTCCGCTTGTCAAGTGTACGTCTTCAAAGGCGTTCCCCTGCTTAGTCCTTTGCCTTCAGGTGATGAGGTCACTGCACGGGTGATCTAAAAAGCAGCCCAGAAACAAATGGTTCACGACGTTGAAGCACGCTACGGTGAGGTCTCCCGTTTGAATTTTGAACGTCTCATTTTTTTACTTCCTAGGGGGGGGGGGGACCTTTTGGATCCGCCGAGGACACGCGCAGCAGAAAATGGTGGGATTCACGGCATACGGTTGTCGCAAGTATTTGGAGTTCCCAGGCCCGGGTTTTGTGGATTCCAGGGAGTAGCACAGAGAAAGGCAGTCTTTGACAGGCAGCCTGTGGGTGTCGAGCTAAGCGGCTACTCTCACAAAAAGCAGCGAGCCGCTTGGCAAACAAGCCGGCTTTCATGGAGACATTTTGGAGTGGGCCGCACAAGGAGTGCCTCAGTCAGCATCCGCGTTCGACCCGTCAAATTGCGTTCCTCATCAAAGCCTTTGAATGCTTTGGTGAAAGCGATTTCTGCCTAACAATCAACAATGACATCTGAAGCAAAATCTAGTCAAGTGGATCCAGGTCAGAAGAAGCTCTTGGTATCCATCATCATCGATGATGTTTGTCTGAGTCCAAACAAACTTGCTGTCATTTGACAAACAAAAAAGGATAACCTCAACTTGGTTACCTTAAAGCGGGCTCACCCTGTCCTGTCGTCAACGGCTCAGCAGATCAGCCGGTCCAACGTCCTTGAATTGCAATACGGGGATGGGGGTCGACTGGATTCCGCAAGCAGGCGTCAGAACCTCGATCGGCGTCTAGTGGCAACGAGACGCTGGCACTCGAGCGGTGTGGCCGTGGGCACAAGCGTGTGCGTCAAGACATTAATGTGTCTCCCGGTGCCTGGTGTGCGAGCACAATGAGGTGCTGTTTGGCTGCTGGCGAGCATGGCTCGCCCTCGCCTTCTGTCCCGATAGATAGATAGATAGATAGATAGATAGATAGATAGATAGATAGATAGATAGATAGAATGAATGAATGAATGAATGAATGAATGAATGAATGAATGAATGAATGAACGAATGAACGAACGAACGAACAAATTAATGAATGAATGAATGGTGTGGGCGCCACAGACGGCAAAGGATTCTTGCCGCCATTCCCATCAGATGCTGCAAAAAGCCGAGCAAATGACGAGCGCCTGGGCATTCTTGCCAGCATGCAGCCGGCCAGGACAGAAGAAGGGGTGCAGGCTGTCTGTGAAGGTCTCGCTGAAGGTGTGAATGTGGACGCCCGTCTCGGTGCAGTAGAAGGAGACATGACCTAGGGCATAGTCCACAAAGATGCCCACTTTGCGGGGCCTCCGCTCCAACGCCAGCACGGCAGCCGGAGAGTTGTTGGCGACATAGCGCCCATCCGCCTTGAGGCTGAGAGTCCAGAAGCCATTGGCGGGTCAGACGCCGTAGCTGTTGATGGAGCTGCGGACGGCGCCCAAGCTCCACTCTGTCTTCTCGCGACCTCCACCTTCCAGTAGGCCCTCCCGCCGCTGAAACGCTCTTCGCCGAGGACGTTGACCACGCACTCAAAGCGTTTGGGGTGGTCCGCCACCTCGCGGCGGCGCTTGTCACTTTGCCGCACCTCTTTTCTGTCGTCAGAGAGCCACAGAGTGGAGTGGGCCGTCCGGGCACTTAGATTCACGTCCACTGGAACAAAGGTAGACAGGTCAAAGTGTTGTGGAGGGGAAAGAAACGTATCAGGGTTTTTTTTTTGTGGTGGTGTTGGGGAGTCTGATTGAAAAAGACTCGAACACAAATTTGTGTCCATGGAGATAAAGACTCACCAAAGTATCTCTCAATTCGTTTCAGTTCTGCAAGTAAAAACAAGATCTATGTCAGCTTACCATCAGATGCTCACTATAGGTGCGGTCAGAACGGACCTGATTTGGATAGCCTGTTGACCTCCACCTTTATCTTGGCCATCATTTCCGACACCGCTCTCCTGGTGACCCTGAGACAAGGGTCACTTTCTAGGGTAACCATGGACCAATCCTTAAATTGGACCGGATGGCCGGGACACGCAACGGTCTCAAAGAGACACAAGGGTTTTGGGCAGGCGCTCAACAAATGTCACGGTTCGCTCATGGCGGCCGGCAAGACTTACCGTGGATTTTTTTTCAGGAGTCAGGGAGTCGGGTTCGGCGGTCTCCTTTGTCAGTTGCACAATCTCCCGCTCCAGCTCCTTCACCAGGCTCTCCACTTTCTTCTGCTCATTCCTTTGGCACTCCTTGATGGCCGCCGCCATCACCTTCTGGCTTTTCTCCATGGCGCTGACCAGGGTCGAGAAGACTCTCTGGCTCTCGCGCACTTCTCGGAGGTAAGAGCTCTGATTGGTCCGCACAGAAGCATCAGAAATGCCATGCAGTAATTATTTGGCAGTGGCCTTCAACTTAACATTTTGGAGCTCAAGAGAACTCTTCAATCTGTCAATCTTCTGCAGCCTCTCCTCAATCATTTGCTTCAACATTGATCGCCTAGAGCAAGAAACAAAAGATGGGTTCCTGACAACAAGGTGGAACAACAACTTGAACTAAATCCAAGCGTCACTTTTGTCTGTCAGTACACTAGCTGGCCACTTTCTAGTCCATAGAGGACGACACTAAGTGACCGGGGTCCGGCAGTCTGAGAAGGCAAAAAAAAATTTTGCATTTGCGTCAATTGGTCATCAGGATGACAGGAATGTCCCAGTTTTGAGCAGGAAGAATAGTGCGTCCGCTCTTTGGCTTTGGAGCCGCCAGAAGATGCTGCACTTTATTTTGCTCTTTTGTGTTTTTCTCAAGGGGAAAGTGCTTTTGGTTGACGTGCACCCTGCATTGGGCTGGCAAGCAGTCCAGCTTGCACTCCACGGCTTTCTCACCCCAGTGAGGGAAGAAGCTGCATGCAAAGGGCCAAGACGCACTGGAAAAGAAGAAGGCACCTTCTCCTGCGGCGGCTCTTGCGGTCTGCTCTTCTTGTAACTGTCAGAGATTTGGGCCAACACGCGGTTGACGCTGAGGTCGGGCCTGTTGGCGAAGAGTCTCCTGCAGCGCGGGCAGTACCTGGACTGGTGTTGCGTCCAGTAGTGGCAAAGGCAGGCCAGGCAGAAGCTGTGCCCACAACGGGGTGGTGACTGGACCACTGAAGACGTCCTCGCACAGAGAGCACAGCAGGGAATTCTCGGAGAGGAGTCCCACAGGCGACGCCATGGCTGCCGCCAGGAAAGGTCCAAAAAGGTTGTCAGTCCTTGCTGTTCGTCACCTCCAAATAATGTTGCGACGGCCCCCTACTGGTAATTCCTCGGTCGCGCTCTGACAACGGACGCCTCGTTGTGCTGCTACTGCCGTGGTTCTAATCGAGCTGCTCCCCACTCAGCAACAAAGAATAGAGGGCCACAGCTATTTAGAATGTACAAAACATGTGGACCAACAGGTCCATGCCACACATGCGAGGCAACGTATGACAAAAACCTGCTCTGCTCGTGTGATGGTTGGTTGACAAGTCTGGCTCACGTCTGCTCATACCTCCCCGCAGGCTCGAGGCAAAGAAGGAAGTCGAGTTCTCAAGTTTCCAAGGTGTGTTGCCTTATTAAACAATGGCGCTCTGGACTACAACAATGAAGGGAGGGACCTCGACAAACAACAATGCCCTGAACTAGAACAATGAGGGGAGGGGCCTCGTCAAACAGCGCCGCTCTGGACGAGAACAAACTCCACGTGAAATGGGGGGGGGCGGCTTGAATTTCCATGATTTGAAAGATCATTTTAAACATTTCTCCAGTTCCAATTTGCTAACAAGAGTCTTGGCTGTGGTGAGTGCAGTTGCCTTCACTTTACGGGAATGAAATTTGGGCATTGTTTTCTTTGCACGCCGTCAGGGCCGAGGCGTGGCAAAGAAGCGATTGATGAAGATGGAGTTGAAGTCGAGTCTGGCAGGTGGCACCACTCTGTCTTCCATGCGCTTGGTGGCCACCTGAGCGGAAGCCCCCGCCGAGGCGCCCAGTGCCCCGCCGATGAGGCCGTACAACAGCATCCCTCCTGGGCCCTCGATAGAGCCGGCCAGCGCCCCCGTGACGGCCCCTGCCACCACGCCGGAGCCCACCCCCCTTGCCAAGGACGTCCGCAGCCAGTCGTTATCCACTTCGGCTTTGGCCCTAATCTCAGCGCCGGCGTGGGCGTCTTTACGGCAGTACCACTCATGTGACAGGCTCTCCGGCTCGCTCTGGGCTTTCTGGTCATCAGCCGCCGCCTTCTTCATCAGCCTCTTCTCCTCCTTCTTCACGCTGCGCTCGGCCTTGCAGAAGGTTCGGCTGGAGAAGCAGGCGCCGCCCAGGGAGGCGACCGTCCACTCGACTTTACGCAGCAGCTCGAGCTCATAGCTGCGGTCCCGCCAGTTCTTGCTGAAGATGTAGAATCGGCCGCCAAAGTCCTCGATCAGACGCTTCAGGGGCCAGTCAGCGTTCTGCACGATGCCCGCCGAGGCGGCGCCATCTGGGTTCTTGTCGCAGGCAAGCAGGACCACACAGTGCCTCAAGCAGTGTCTCCCGAAGCGCCGCATCATGAGTTGCGGGGTCCTGATGTCGTTGGGTGAGATTTTCTCCATGTCAAAGGCCACCAGAAAGGCATGGGGACCAGGCACCGACAAGCACTTGGACCTCCTCAGCTCCATCTTCCTCTTGACGCCAGTTATGTCCTTATCGTAAAGGTTGGGGGCGCTAATCAGGGCCACCCGTCGCCCCGACAGCTCCCCCAAAATCTTGCGGCTGCCAGAGATGCTGACGGTGTCCTTAGGGAACTCCTCCCGCCCCAGGATGACGTTAGCCAGCTGGAACTGAGACGCTCCGCTGCTGCCCACCATCATCAGCCTCAACTCCGGGGAGGACCCTGTAGAAGGGGAAGGGGGGGGCGGTCACAAATCAGCACTTGCATCTTCCTCTTGATGCCGAATGTGTAAGAGTACAAAAGCTCAGAAAATTGTCAAATTGCATCTTTTCAAAGGTTTTCAGCTCAAGTCGGAAAGGCGCTTCCTCCGTGGATCTAGACATACTCAAATAAAGCGCAGGCACGCAGCAAAGACGTGTCTGCTGATGTTACAAAGACAACTGGCAAGCCATTTTGCCCCCGCAGCCCTTGTGCAACCTTACCTTTTCTCCTCTTCTCCATTTGTGTTGTCAAGCCTCATCTGGCAAATAACCATGCAAATGAAATGTGTCTGAGACCGTTGCCCCACCCACACGCACACACCGCCACCATCCACCCTCCTCTGACCCTCTTTCTGGATCTGCCGTATTGGGTAATTGGGTGCCAGATTTTATATCAAGTGGAAAATGGCCTCAGGGTGCACAGTACAAGCAAACGTGCTTGCACGTTTCATCGTTTTTTTCATTATGACCACAATGGTCTGTGTTGTTTGACAATCAACATTTCACCCATTTTTCGCATACTGATTCGGACTTGATTCCTATTTGACCGCAGACTAAGTGAAATGAGCGTATTTCCCTGCCATTGGTTTTAGCGGCACAGTTCTTTGATATCCGTTCAGCAGACAGCTCTGGAAAATCGATACTTCATTAAATGAAATTTGATCCTGCCCGGGTGCAACTCAAATGGGATTCTAAATACAGATCGGTCTTCGGAGTGGCGTCGCAGTGACACGCAATGACACCGCGTGGAAATCCAGACATGGTTACACAGGCTCAACATTTTAATTGGACTCTCTGCCTCACATTATGTAAGCAAAATATAGGGTTGGAGGGAAATTTCGGTGCTTACGTATTATCGGGAGGACCTTTGATTTTTACTTTTTCTTTTTTTTCACATGGAAAAATCAGGCTTTCATCACCTCAACGTCAACCACAAGTACAACTTTGTGGATCCGAACACCGGGGCTCATACGCAGACAGTGGAACGCCTATGGGGATCGGCAAAGTGGCGAAACAAGAAGCACTGTGGCACTGCACGTCACCATTTGGAGTCGTATTTGGCCGAATTCATGTGGCGGAAGCATGTTGCCTGTACTGATGTCTTTGAGTCACTTTTGGAAGCAATTGCGACGTTCTGGCCTCCGGAATTACAAATGTAATGTTATCGTTTCAATAAATAATTTACTTTAATTTTTGAGTCGTTTTTTTAAAGGTCCTCCCGATAATACGTAAGCACCGAAATTTCATGTGCACTTCACCTCGTGTCGATGCGCCCAATACGCGCACTAAGCGTTGGGCCTCGCGCGCCGCGCGTGACGTCGTTATTGATTCTGTCATGTGTGTTGTAGGTTAGTAGTGCTGCACGGCTTGCAGCAACGTGTCGGAGACAAATTGCAGCATAGATGTTATGGCATTTTAAATCGGGAAATGAAAAAAGAAAGGCGTCTTTACGACAATGAGTAAAGACAACAGCAGTCAGGTAAGCGAGGCAACGTAACCCCTCTCTTTTATGGTTACGCTACCCATTACCCTTCTTCTGTGGTTAATTTTGTATGGAACATGAGTGAAAATCTTGCACAATGTTAAAACGTGCCCATGTCTTTGATACAGTAAGTACGCAAATACGTTGTAAACTAGGGTTGTTAACATTTTACTGTTGTTTTGAAAGGCAGTAGTTGAGAACCACAAGCTGACTGACGTTTTGTGTTCGTTTAGCCTGTGCATCTTAAATCTGTGGAATTAAATAAACAGGAGAGAGCATATGAGAGGAAAGGGTGTTTTGTTGTCACCGTTTTGCTGTTGGTTCGAAAGTTGTAGTAGTTGAGAACCATCAGCCAACTACCCATTCGTTTAGCCAATAATACGTCAGTGCAAACGAAACAACGGAGGGAGTGTGAGAGAGAGGAAGTTGTGCCGTGTGTGCGCGTGTGTTTGTGTGAGACTGATTAACAGAGTGGACGCTGCAATGAGGAGCAATCTGTTTGTCACCAGATGTTTTATTGACTAAAGTTGTATTTGTTGTTGTCGTACTTGTACACTTGTGGAGATGCTGTTACTGAGTAGGAGGTGGAGCAACTGGTTATTTAAAACTGAGTAATCATTCATTTATTTCACATGAAACTTGTCTCTCTCTCTCTCTTTGGACGACTTAGTTAGGGGGGCCCCTTGACATAATTTTGCCTAGGGCCCCATGGAGCCCTGACCTCACCCCATACTACCCTTCGATTGAAAAAGTAAAACACAATGGGGAAAGAGTCTATTGGAATGGTTGCTTACTATTTCTCTCAAAAATGAACTTGGTTATTGGGAGGACTGGATGCAAGTTGCCCGTGGTATGGCATGCTTTTGGACTCATTCGACTCAATCCACCACTACCAAGTCAAACCACTACTAAGTCAAAATCATTCGACTCAATCTACCACTACCAAGTCAAAATCAGAAAAAGCACCTCTACATTTGTGCTTGCTTTTTTTTAGCCTTTCAATGTGATAACTGCCTTCATTCTTAACAGAAGGATAAAACGTATACATCGTTTGGATCCTTTTTTGCAACTCTTTCCCCTGACGAGCGGGTAGGGAAAGGTCTCAACTTGGCTTTGTTAGGCTCTCCAGAAGGGGGCGGCATGCGTCCAACAAATCACTTTCACGTTTGTCACAACGCTTTTGTCTCCGTGAAGCCCATCGGGTTTCCTCTTTGTCATGGGACCCTTTTACTGCTTTAGCGCGTCACTATAAAACCTACCATAGATTGTAAAAATAAACTACCGTAATTTTCGGACTACAAGTAGCGTTTTTTGTCATAGTTTGGGTGGGGGCGACTTATACTCAGGAGCGACTTATATGTGATTTTTTTTTACAGATTTTCAAAAAATTTTACGCACGCCCGGTCATACTCTGCGGAGCTTCCTTTCACCTCCGTGGATGGAAGTCGGGGGCCGGCGCTCGGCCGGTGCCTGTCCGGGGACGGTGGCTGGAGCTCGGACATGGCTTTTATGCACGCCCGGTCCTATTTTATGGAGCTCTCTTCCACCTCCGTGGCTGGAAGTTCAGTAGTTGTTGGCTCGTTGAACTCTTGTTTTGTTAAATAAAGAACCGTTTACCAAACCCACGTATTTCCTGGTTACTTTGTTAACGCTACAATAGTTATATATTTACAATTTACAACGGGTCCGACGTCAGCATATGCGGCGCATACGCGGCATTGTTTACATAAAGCAAGATCGATGGATTTAATGAATTAGTGACACAAATGGTTTGATAAACGTGTTATTTATGTGATACTTACTTGAATAACTGTTACGTCAGGCCCGTTCTCAGCTTCTCGTTTGTGTATATGTCACATTAGCATATCGTATCGTTTAGCCTGTTGTTGTTGGTTCATGTCTGTTTTTGGTGTTGGATTTTGACAAATAAATTTGCCCCAAAAGTGCGACTTATACTCCGGTGCAACTTACATGTTTTATTTCACTTTATTGTGCATTTTATGGCTGGTTCAAGTTGTACTCCGGAACGACTTATAGTCCAAAATTACAGTACTATAAATTGTAAGCTGCCACTGCCGTTGCGGGAAGCTCTGCTCTGCTGAACTGTGCTGGCAACTGGGTTCTGCCGCAGTAACTTGTATTTGTCGGTCAGTATAATGAGTGCGGAAACTGCAGTTATTTATCAGAAACAAATATTCCGCAACACCAACACCCGGCCGCGTTTGTCAATCATTTTCCCGTCATGGGGTGGGGCGGGGGTTGCCATTGATTGGGATGGGAGCCACGGCCTTCGCCTCACTTTGCCTACGAGTGTAAGCGTTACGAAGCGGTCAAGTTCTGAACTTTTCAGTCCGTCAGACACTGCTGGACTGACAACTGTCAAGAGAAACGGTCACGGTTAGAAGGGCAGGTGTTTTTGAATAGACTGCTTTGACTAGATTTGTACAGTAGATGGCAATTTGTACCAGTGATTTTTTTTTTGATGGACTGACAATTGACAGACTGGTGAAATTTATTTTTTTAAGCTGTATTTTTTTTTTACTTTATTGAAAACTACACCCATTGGGCTGATAATTTAAAATGTAATATTTATTCAACTGAAGTGTCATCAAAGTGCACAAGGGCAGAAATATTTAAATGTTTTCACATCTAGGCATTTTGTAAACAAAATAAAACAATCTTGACTTCATCTATTTCTGTGATAAGAAATAACTTCTGTACATCCTGCTTTTCACAAAGCACGCCTCACTGCCTGCCACAAATATACACTTTTGGTTTGTTCATTCACATTTTGTACACCAAGAGGGGGTGGGGATTCTGCTACATTTCATCCAAAGGGGGTCAAAGGTGACTACGGTCAGTCTCAAATGAATCTACAAAGTGGATGGATTCCTCCAAGTCCTTTCAGTCCACATCCAGGTGACAAGGATTGCTCCCGAGTCTTTGTGCTTCTCTGTACAAGCTTAGGAAGTCCTTGTAACGCCGCGCACAACCCATCCAGGCCTCGCCGAAGCGCAGCGTCCCTGTGAAGAGGAAATCACCCTCGCCGGCTTTTATGCCACACCGCAGCGGCATCATGATGCGTCCCGACCAGCGGCGTGCTCTCGGACCCCCGGGGACAAACACCCGCGTCTTTTGTCTGTGCAAGCGGCTGACGTCCACGCTGACGGACCAGCAATTGTCAGCCACCTCCTCCTGCACCTCCCTGATGATGCCGCGGGCCACTAAACAGTATCGCACGCACACGCACGCGCGCACACACACACGCGCACACACGCACACACACAGACACAGAGTTGTGTAGTAAACTGCTGTGCTAAAAGCTCCACAAAGACATCCTTACCAAAGTCTGTGGTGCAGACTGCCAGAAGAACCTCGGCATCACTGCACGGCTGACAGGGTGCTAAAAGAGATGGAAAAAGAAAAGGTTCATGTCACAATTCCACAAATATAATTTGAAAAAGAGACAATTAAAAATAATTTATAAGAAAAAACAAATTGGTTTTGATGGTCAAAGGAACAAATGAAAATTCCATGACCAACATCAATTTGCACAATCTTGCGCGGGAGTATAATTTTGTTTCAATGTTCTACTTTCGAAGGATGTTGAAAATAGGCAAACAATGCTGCAAAGCGTATTAAAAACATTCCTGAGGCAACGTAACATATGGAGTGGACTGGGGCCTGCGCAAAATGTCATTTCCAAGCTAGCGTATTTCGGGTGGTGTTGCGTAATGGGTAATGGCTCTGGTTGAACTTCACCAGTTTTGTACTAAAATGGCAAACTGCAACTGCAGCAATTTGAATCAGAACCCTCTGGTGTGTCTGATTTGGTTATTTGTTGCCTTCAAAGGCAGAATCGAAGCACGTTCGCGTGTTGACCGTGAAACCTGACCGCAGGAATGAAAGCGAGAGCCACATCAGCATCTTGCTCTGGTCAAATCTGATAGACCACTTGACAGACTGGAAGAAGACACCAAAACATCTAGACCCAAACAGCGTCCATCACGAATAGCACCTAGTCAACCGGGAACCACTTCAAAAAGTCATGAGAGATGACGAGGTTGCAATAAGCAAGAAGGAAAGGAGGAAAAAGGTTTCCATTGAAGGGGTGACAGAGGAACAGCTGCACGGGAGAACATTCCAGCTTGCACGGGTGAGCGAGTTAGATGAGAGGAAGTCGTCCATCCGTTAACCCGCACGAGGACAATGGCTTTGAGAAGCATGCCAGAACCTTGGCAGCGGCCACATTATGACGGCCGTCATGATGCAGGATGTGGATACGCGAGGCCAGACGGCCGCCAATACACAAATGGAGGTGGCTGATTCAGCAGGTACGCGGCATGGAAACACGTGCTGCCATTTTACATCTACAATAACACCGTCTCAGCTGTCGCATGCACACCGCAACTGTGCAATTAGACAGACAGCATAGGCAGCAGGAAGCGGCGGATTGTGCCGGACCTTGAGGCGGAAAGGCACGGGCGACGGTCCCGCTTACCCCTGAGCATGGTGTCCTCAGCTCCTGGAACCTCAGCAACCAGCTCGTATTGCAAGGCGGTAACACGGCGGCCAATGTCGGCGTGGGGGACTGCCTCGATGAAGAGCGCGCCCTCCAAGATGCTGAAGCAGCGCACCTTGACTGGCGGCGGCTCCTCCTCGCGCAGTAGCAAGCGCAGACGGCCGTCGAGATCCAGGTAGATGTTACTTCCACTGGAGCGGGCGGCGGGCTTGACGCAGACAGAGAGGCGGGCGGCGGCGGCGGCACCGTTGGGCCGCAGGTTGACGATGAGGGCGCCTGTGGGGTAGAGCCACTCCAGGGTGCCCTGGGCGCAGCGCAGGTACACCTGCTCCACGTCACGCGTGTGCCCCTCGTGAGTCAGCCCGCTATGGCACCGCACAAAACATGCATGGCGTTAGCGGGACGTGGCTGAGCTCCCATAAGTTACTCGCGCGCCGCGTGGCACGCACAAACGCACACACACATTTCTGCAGTCAATTTGAAATAAAGTTGTCATTTTGAATCAAGGGCTGAAAACTGTTTTTTTCTGATTTGCTTCTTGGTGCTTGAAAATGGAAGAACTTGAGCAAACTGCTGCAATGGAAAGGGGACCACCCGCTGCCCGCCTGCCGTATTAAACGGTGCTGGGAAAAAAAACACGGACCGTCTTTCAGCCAGTCGTTCTGCAGCAAAACGGACGGAGGAAGGAAGCTGTCAGCGGCTGAGTGGCATTAACTCAAGCCTGGTCCCACTTGCATCGTTTCCGCATGCAATTAAAGATCCTTCAACAGCCTGCTAATGAAGTCAAAGTCTGTTTTATTGTCAACTTATTCACGTGTCAAGACGCACAGAGATCGAAACCCCCACGGTGACAAGACGCTCGCGCTCGCTCTCTATAGAGAGAGAGAGAGAGATAAAGAGAGAGAGAGAGAGATAAAGAGAGAGATAAAGAGGGAAAGATAAAGAGAGAAAGATAAAGAGAGAGAGAGAGAAAGATAAAGAGAGAGAGAGAAAGAGAAAGAGAAAGAGAGAGAGAGATAGGAGAATTAGTGGTGGTGGGGTGTTAGGGTTAAACCACATAATGCAGGCTAGACTTTAAGGTTAAAACTTTTCAGCAACTGTCTGACAGAAAGGGTGTGCGACCACACTTGTGATTAACATACTCACTTGATCTTGTAAAATGTATCTATGCCCCATCTACATGAAATCCCATGCTGCTTAACACGCAAATACAGGGTCCGGCAAAATGATCTGCGACTTTTGTAGGTTTAATAAAATGCAAATAAATTAAAGAAACAAGTTTGGGTGGGGGGGGTGGGGGGGGGGGGGGCGACTTATACTCAGGAGCGACTTATATGTGATTTTTTTCAAAAATTGTCAAAATTCCGTGAAAAACGAACCGCGATGTAGCAAGGGATTACTGTCATTTGAACTGCAAGTGACGTCACCCGTGCCGCGCGGGGGTTGTTTACATAAGAGACAAAGGATTTGATCACGGGATGACGAAGATGACAAAGGGCCCCACGTACTACCGGCATCATTAACGGCTTTGTTTGTAAGTGACACGGAGGACAAAGAGTTTGAAGGATTTAATGATTTGGAGTGACACAGAAGATTTGAAAAACTATTATGGCTTTTATGCACGCCCAGTCCTTCTCGACGGGAGCTCTCTTTCACTTTCGTGGATGAAAGTCGGGGGCCGGCGCTCGGCCGGGTGGCTGTCCGGGGACGGTGGATGGGGCTCGGACATGGCTTTTACACACGCCCGGTCATACTCTACGGAGCTGTCTTTCACCTCCGTGGATGGAAGTTGGGGGCCGGCGCTCGGCCGGGTGGCTGTCCAGGGACGGTGGATGGGGCTCGGACATGGCTTTTACGCACACCCGGTCCTATTTATGGAGCGCTCTTCCACCTCCGTGGCTGGATGTTCAGTAGTTGTTGGCTCGTTGAACTCTTGTTTTGTTAAATAAAGAGCCGTTTACCAAACCCACGTCTTTCCTGGTACTTTGTTAACGCTACATTATCGTTATATACTAGATCGCTGCAGCGCACGCGCAGCGTTGTTGACACAAAGAACGAGGAATTTGATCGATGGATTTAATGATTTGGAGTGACACAGATTGTTTGATAATATTGTTATATAAACCCACGTCTTTCCTGGTACTTTGTTAAAGCTACAATATTGTTATATACTAGATCTCTGCAGCGCACGCGCGGCGTTGTTGCCATAAAGAACAAGGACTTTGATCGATGGATTTAATGATTTGGAGTGACACAGATGGTTTGATAATATTGTTTTAATATGATAGTTATTTGAAATATACTTTATATATCGTTACATGGGTCTGTGGAATAATTAGAAATGCAACTTACAAGGGTCCGACGTCAGCATATGCGGCGTATACGCGGCATTGTTTACATCAAGCACAATCGATGGATTTAATGAATTGGAGTGACACAGATGGTTTGATAAATGTGTTATTTATGTAATAGTTACTTGAATAACTCTGAATGTTACGTCAGGCCTGTTTTCAGCTCCTCGTTTGAGTATATGTCACGTTAGCATACCGTATCGTTTAGCCTGTTGTTGCTGGTTCATGTCTGTTTTTGGTGTTGGATTTTGACAAATAAATTTGCCCCAAAAGTGCGACTTATATCCGTGTTATTTTTCACTTTATTATGCATTTTATGGCTGGTGCGACTTATACTCTGGAGCGACTTATAGTCCAAAAATTACGGTATATACTTTTCGAAAATAAAATTTTTGTTTTAATTTGCATGTTATTAAACCTACAAATATGTCAGATCATTTTGCCGGACCCTGTATAAAACAAGAGGCACCGGGAGCTGTTGTAGGCCACAACTCCTGCCCATAAGCTCACATGCAGGCTAAGCAACCAAGTCAGGCTCCTGATGTAGCTCACCATGTTGCTTTAAACCCAAACTTGATGTCAGCTGAGCGATGTGATGTGTCTTTGTTAGCAGCTAAATGCTCCCTTTAACTTTCACGAACATTTTACGTCATTTGCGAGCGATCAATGTACTGTGTCAATAAAGAGCAACATACCTAGGGTGATCAGAAGCAGGGACTTACAGATCTGTGGCAAATAAACATGCCAACGCACCCCGCATGAGCACTGAAGAGGAGCTCTTTCAATGGCACTGCCATACTCATCAGTTTTGCATCAAGTGTTGTTGTTTTTTAAACCCACACGAGGGGATTCTAGTGTGATGCTGAGATTGCTACGACGATATTTTGTAATCCATTGCTATGACGATATTTTTTAATCCATTGCTATGTAGGCCAATTGTGATGCTTGTGTACCATTTAGCTACCTAAAGTGGCAACTAACTGCGCCAGAGTGTTTAAGTGTAAAGTGCCTGGATGAATTATTCTCGTCCTCATTCTTGGTTATCATGGTTATTGCTCACCTGCCTTTCCAGCTGCACTGGTCGCTCGAATACTGGCAGAGAGTGGTCCGACATCGGCTGAGAACGAAGACGACGACAACGACGAGGCGAGGAAGCCAGGAGAAGTCTAGCAGAAGCTGGCTAAGCATGTTGGTCTTCCTTCACCTCAAAGTGGCTTCAAAGTCCGCCGCCACATTTCCTCGCAGCCGCCCACTCGGCATAGGGCACCCCTGGCGTACGATGCTTGTTTCTCCTTCAGTCGTCACTTTGGCGTTTAAAGTTTTAACTTTGTCGGAGCCGAGCCGAGGATTTGCTTCTCCGTCGTCTTGGGTTCTCCGTCAAACGAGCTCGAAGGCTAGGAGCTCCGAGTTGCAACTGTGCCCGTGAGCGCTCCTCCCACACTGCGCCCCCTTCACTTCTTCTTCTTCGTTGGGGTTTAACGGCAGCTTGCATCCTATTAGTTGCATTGCCGCCCCTACTTTTTTTTACTTTTTTTTCAACATCACAACACTATATCCTCTTCACCAAACGTGTGCTTTTTAAAAACTCAAAAAAACAGCGCTTTCCCCTCCCACTTGACCCTACTTCCAGAATGGTTTTCACCGATATTCCCTCAAGCCCTTCTGTCCGCAGCTTCTTCACCAACTCAACCCTTTGCCGATAATATTTCCTACAGGAAAGCAGCGCATGTTGCACCGTCTCCTCCTCCTGACACTCAGAGCACAGCCCATCCCGGTGTTTCCCCAAAAGGTGGAGAGTGCTGTTAAGAAAAGTATGTCCTATCCTCAGTATGGCAATAATGACTTCATCCTTCCTTTTCCACCCTCCTCTCCCACACTCATGAACTGACTCAGCCACTCTACTACACACTGAGAACAGGTGCCTCCCTTTGCTCTCCTGCTCCCGCCGCTGTTGCCACTGCAGCATGACTTCCCTCCACACAATACTTTTACCCTCAGACTTAGACAGCGCTATGTTGGTCTCCACACGCTCTTTTTTTCACTGCCTCTTTTGCCAGTTTGTCAGCCCTCTCATTCGCCAGGATACCCACATGTGCTGGAACCCACATCAGTGCTACCTTAACCCCCCTCGCTGCGACATCCCTAACAGCCAAAATAATTTCCTGAATAAGGTCCTGTCGGCTCAGGGAACTGCCCCTCCCAATACTTTTAACTGCAGACACAGAGTCACTACATACCAAGAAATTACAATTTACAAGTTGCTCCGCCCATTGCACTGCCATCAGGATAGCATGGGCGGGCAGCTTCTTCTTCTTCTTCTTCGTTGGGGTTTAACGGCAGCTTGCATCCTATTAGTTGCATTGCCGCCCCTACTTTTTTTTTTTTTTTTTTTTTTCACATTACAACTCTAAATTCTCCTCACCAGACCAGTGCTTTTTAAAAACTCAAAAAAACAGCGCTTACCCCTCCCACTTGACCCTACTTCCAGAATGGTTTTCACTGATACTCCCTCAAGCCCTTCTGTCCGCAGCTTCTCCACCAACACAACCCTTTGCCCATAATATTTCCTACAGGAAAGCAGCGCATGTTGCACCGTCTCCTCCTCCTGACACTCAGGGCACAGCCCATCCCGGTGCTTCCCCAGAAGGTGGAGAGTGCTGTTAAGAAAAGTATGACCTATCCTCAGTCTGGCAATAATGACTTCATCCTTCCTTTTCCACCCTCCTCTCCCACACTCATGAACTGACTCAGCCACTCTACTACACACTGAGAACAGGTGCCTCCCTCTGCTCTCCTGCTCCCACCTCTGTTGCCACTGCAGCATCACTTCCCTCCACACAATACTTTTACCCTCAGACTTAGACAGTGCTATGTTGATCTCCACTCGCTCTTTTTTCACTGCCTCTTTTGCCAGTTTGTCAGCCCTCTCATTCGCCAGGATACCCACATGTGCTGGAACCCACATCAGTGCTACCTTAACCCCCCTCGCTGCGACATCCCTAACAGCCAAAAGAATTTCCTGAATAAGGTCCTGTCGGCTCAGGGAACTGCCCCTCCCAATACTTTTAACTGCAGACACAGAGTCACTACATACCAAGAAATTACAGTTTACAAGTTGCTCCGCCCATTGCACTGCCATCAGGATAGCAGCTAATTCCACAGTGAACACACTTAGATTGTCCGATGTTCTCTTACATGACTGCACATTTAATTTATTTATGTAAAATGCTGCCCCTGTAGCCCCAGTTTCCTGGTCCTTTGAGCCATCCGTAAAGGCTAGTATATGGTCAGTGTAGTTCTCCACCACCCGGCATTGAAACTCATGCACCAGATTTGCCTCTTTGTCCCTCAACTTGACTTCAAGCAGCTGTAGATCAACCTCTGGGGCCCTCAGCTGCCACAGAGGAGTCACTGGCCACAATACCACTGGGCAGAAATTCATGCCGTAAACAGCCACCTCTTGCGCCACTGTCTCCCCAGTCCACCCAAAGCTTTCCCCTCTCCCTGCCCCTCTCTCCCAGCTCGCCTGAAATGCCGACTTAACTGGATGGTCATCCCCTTGGCACCTCAGGCTAACCCAGTAATTAGCCTGGAGCTGCTTCCTTCTAAAACTGAGTGGCATTTCCCCTACCTCCACTTGCAGTGAGCACACTGGAGAAGACCTCACAGCCCCTGTGCACACCCTCAATGCTGCCGCTTGAACCACATCCAGCCTAGCTAACTGGGACCTTGACGCAGACCCATAAACCACGCTCCCATACTCTATTCTGGATCTTATCAAGGACACGTATATCTGCCTCAAAGACGACTTACTTGCTCCCCACTCTGTTCCAGCCAGACATCTCATTACATTTAAAACTTTCTTAGATTTATCAATCACGTATGTAATGTGGTCCCTCCACGTGGTCCGTACATCAAAAAACACTCCCAGAAACTTAAAACACTTCACCTTCTCCAGGCTCTTTCCATACAGCTGCACCTGCATACTCTCCTCAACCTTCCTTCTAGTAAAAAACATACATTTAGTCTTATCTACAGAGAATCTAAAACCCCATTTCCTTCCCCAATTCTCTACCTGCGTTACAGCTTCCTGCACTTTCTTCACAATATGTTTCATATTTTTTCCCCTCTTCCTCAAACCCACATCATCTGCAAACAATGACTTGCCTACTCCTGGGTGCAGGTCTGTAAAAACATCATTAATCATTACATTGAACAATAATGGGCTTATCACACTTCCCTGCGGGATCCCATTTTTAACAAAGCACCTCCTGGAGATTTCTAGGCCTATCTTAACCTGAATACTTCTGTTACTTAAAAACTCTATTACCCAATTAAACATACTTCCACCCACCCCCAGTAAGTGCAACTTTATCAAAAGACCGTCCACCCACAGCATATCATACGCTTTCTCTACATCTAAAAACACTGCCGCAACCGTCTCTTTCCTTACCTGAGCTGTCCTGATTTCATGCTCCAAGCATACCAGTGAATCAGTAGTACTTCTCCCTTTTCTAAATCCACTCTGACAACTGGCCATCAGTCCTCTTTCCTCCATAAAATGCATCAGTCTCCCATTCACCAGTCTCTCCATTAATTTACCCATATGTGATGTTAAGGCTATAGGCCTATAATTTGCCGGATTGCTTGCATCTTTCCCCGGCTTTCTAATGGGTATAATCACCGCTTCTTCCCATCCTGATGGGATCTTCCCCTCCTCCCAGACTTTATTATACAAGTTCAACAACTTCCGCAATCCCACATCCCTTAAATGCCTTAACATGATATAACAAACACCATCTTTACCCGGAGCCGAGTTCTTACATTTAGCCAGTGCCCTCCTCAATTCCCCTACTGTGAATGGGACATTATACCTATCCTCCAATAACCCTTTCTTGTGAAAAGCCCCTGCATACACACCTTTAGTTTCCTCCCTGCCCCTACTCTCTTCCTCTGCCAGGTTATTGGGACTATGTACTTTGCTCAGAGTGTTCACCATCATTTCTGCCTTTTCCACATTTGTTATAGCTACCTGGCCCCCATCCAAGAGGATTGGGTAACCCCACTCCCTCCTATTACCTCCCATTTTTCTAATCATCCCCCACACTTCACCTATTGTGGTTGTGCTCCCAATAGAACTACAGTACCCCCTCCAATACGCCCTTTTCGTTTCTCTGATAGTCCTTGTTAGGGATGTTCTAACTCTAACTTATTTTGCAAGAACCACACAGAGAGACAGTATGCCCTTTGAACACTTGCAAGTGGAGAATTTGTTCGTTACTGTAGATACAGCAATGTCCGAACAAAGTCTGCCGTTGCAGTCATGCAAGAGAGTCTTTATTGAGAGAAGAAGGGTGGGGGTGAGAGTCAGCCAAGGTGGGGGTGACATTTGACATGTGTAGTGGGCACCTCAACAAATGATTAACCACTTGGGAGGGTCCCAGTCTATCTCTCCACGAGGCCGTGGACATAAATTCTAGTGGAGCAAAACAAGGACGCCTCCACACCACCTGGAGAGCTTCAACAACTGAATGGTTCAACTGTTCAGAATCACGGGAAGGTAAAAGGTTCAAACAAAGTTCATTCTAGTCTACATCCCAACATAATCATACGATCAAGATAGTTTATAAACCCTAACAGTCCTCCTGACCACTGCCTGCAACCTCTTATACTCAATCAGATGTTGGCAATTATGAGTCCTCTTCAGTACTCTCAAAGACCTATTTCTGTTCTTAACTACCTCTCCACACTTATCATTCCACCATGGAACTGCTTTCCTCTTATTCCTGCCTGTACTTTTGGGTATTGTAGTCTCTGCCGCCAGAAGAATAAACTGCCGCACCTCTAATTCATATTCCTCCACATCACTAGTTTCTCGCCCTGCACTGAGAAGTGCATCACTCACTACCCCAAAAGTTTCCCAGTCGGCCTTACTGAACACCCACCTTCCACTCCTATCCTCTACATTCAACGCCACACTAACGTCCATTTTACACAGAATGGGATAGTGATCACTCCCTGTGGTCCCTCCTTCATATACCTCCCATTCACACCTCGGCGCCAGTCTACCAGACACTAAAGTAAGATCCAATACGGATTCCTTTCCAGTTCTTACATCTATCCTAGTCTTTCTACCATCGTTAACACACACTAAGTTTCTACCATTCAACATATCTTCGATTACCTGCCCATTATTATCTGTTTTTTCCCCTCCCCATAATGTATTATGAGCGTTAAAATCCCCGCACCATATAACACTATCACCATCCTGTCCCTCTACCTTCTCCAACTCATTCAACTTCAGCTGCTTACTTGGATTATAATAGTTTATTATCCCTACTTTCCTCCTGCCCGCCCAAACTTCCACCACCACATACTCCTGCTCTGTCCCTCGACCCACTACCCTGTACGGCACTCCCTTCCTTACAAATGTTGCACACCCCCCTCCATTACCGTGATCCCTATCCCTCCTGAAGACAACATAGTCACTCAAAACGAAATCCAGGTTAGGTCTTAACCATGTCTCCTGTACACATATAATATCTGGCTTCACACTCCTGCTGTCAATAAATTTCTTAAAATCTTGGCCATTTGCCACCAAACTCCTAGCATTCCATTGTAAGAGTAACATAATCAGTAGATTATCCTACACTACCTGCTTCCTGGTTTGGCTGTCCATTCAGCCCCTCCCTTATCTCCTCCCACTTTAATCCTACCAAGCCTAGATGTTGAATAGCAACCTTCGTGATTATTTGAATCTTCTCAGTCTTGGACTTAACCTCAGTTGTAGCATTAATTACCCCTGCAATGAATATAACCAGATCCTTCTTCTCTCCCTGTGCCCTGGACTCCTTATCCCTGCTTGTTTCCTGCCTCTCCTCCTGGCTCCCAGCATTCCCTGAGCCAACCTCCACTCCGACCTTCCCTCCACCATTCCTCCCCGTTCCCCCCACCCGTCTGGCTGCCTCAGCATAGGATACTTTGTCCTTCACCTTTACATTCTGAATCTCCGCCTCCCTTCTCATCACTTCACATCCCCAGTACGCCGCGCTGTGCTTCCCACCACAATTGCAGCATTTTGGACTCACTCCCTCCCCCACACTTAGCACATCTATTGACCCCTCTACAGAACTTTGCCACATGTCCAAACTTCTGACACTTAAAACACCTCATTGGCTTCTGCACATACTCTCTCACCCTGTACCTCATGAATCCGAGATACACCTCCTCAGGTATCTCCTTCGAACTGAATAGCACTAGCATAGACTCAGTGACACTCTTCTCAACCCCCCTAGTCAACCGCTGCGCACCCTGCACCACATCACACTTCATCTTGAGGCTCCTCACAATCTCCTTCACATCCATAGACACTGGAATCCCATATATCACACCTTTACTCCCTTCTCCTCCCACCCTCGCCACCTTTTCCACCACACTCTTCCCAACTACCTGCAGCCTTTGAGCTTTTGCAACCTGCTCCTCAGAGGTACACACAAGCAACAGATTGCCGTCATTCAACACTTTCGCAAACTCCACCTCTCCAACCTGTTTTCCAATTACTTTGGTCAATTTAACTGGATCCATACCCTTCACTCCACCCTCTCCTTCAAACCTCACTACAACCCTCCATGTCTCCTCTTTCCTCTGCCTTTCTGCAACTTCCCTGAGACGCTTCACTCCCCTACTCCCCACCATTTCCCAACTCCCACTCCCCTCCTCTTCCTTATCCCCCTCATCCATACCCCAACTACCACCTTCCTGTGACCCAGCCATGGCCAGAGAAGAGAATAATAGCAGGCGTAATGTGTTATGGCGCAATTTTTATTTTTTTTTTTCCTTTCCCCCTCAGCCCAGCGCCGCCATAACTGGCTCGCTACCTTCGAAATATTCAAATCCTAGGTTCTTTTGGAAGAATTTCCATACAAGTTTTGTGCAGTTCCAAGCAAACGCTCCTCGAATACGTGTCAGTGCGAGTCCGGGCGGGGCCCCCTTCACTTCCTTCTTGCGTCTCCCTTAAAGATGCGTTCAAGAATTCAAGCTCATAGTTTTTGCTGAAATCAAACACGTGTCCTTAAATTAAAGGGGTGTGACAAGTACTCGAAAAAGTGAGGGTGAAAAAGGGCATCCAAAATCGCTCCCCTCTTATTGACTTGTATAGTGGTCATTTATGCCGAGGAGGAAGACTCTTTTAAAACAAAGTAGACACAATTCAATGTCGTTTTTCAAAAGAGAATGATCTAATCTAATATCTGCCTTTACCAAAGGCTCAATTTGGACTAACGCTAATGCACCTAGAAACGTTCATGGAGGTGTCCTGATGAGATAACTTGGTTCTTCTGGCTGGTGACGTTGCTATTCATGTTGCACAACTTCCCAAAAAAGAAATTGTGACGTTCCACATCTTAACATTCATCCCCGTATAATGACATTTGGCAGACATAGTACATCACATAGGTTTGCAAATAACGCCGGTTCATGAGGGGACAGCAAAATCACTCACTCACTCACTCACTCACTCACTCACTCACTCACTCACTCACTCACTCACTCACTCACTCACTCACTCACTCACTCACTCACTCCACGAATCGCGGGCATCGCACTCTTGCCAAACTCAACAAATGCGGACTTAGGAGACCTAAAGCCACACAATGAGAAGAAGCAGAACCATCCATTTGTAACTGGTACTTTGCGATTGGCTGAAGTCAAAAAGTCAAAGTCAAAGTCCGCTTTATTGTCAATTTCTTCACATGCCAGGCACACAAAGAGATCGAAATTACGTTTCCCACCGTCCCACGGTGACTAGACAGTACACAACACGCACATCAAACAGCACAAAGAGTAAAAACGAACAGACAAGAGCAACAGATAAGTAATAAGCAAATAACCCAAATAATAAACAATAAATAAATAAATAGACAAATAAGAGCAGTAAAATGGAGCAAGCGCGCTAATAGCAGACAGCCAGATCATAGCGCAAAAGAACAGGACGTCATGTAGCAGAGGGTGGAGGGAATTCAGGATCCGGACAGCTTGGAGCACGAAGCTGTCCCTGAGTCTGGTGGTGCGGGAGCGCAGGCATCTGTATCTCTTCCTAGAGGGCAGAAGTACAAACAAAGAGTGAGATGAAGATGAGCACATGACGACAAATAAGAAGGCGTACAATTCTGGCTCGGGGCCGCGTGCGTCGTCAAAGTGCCCCACCTTGGCCGGCGACACCCGTGCGGGCTGTTGTTCCAATTGACAAGACGTTCTTTGATTCATCAAGCCTTTGCGGCGGTTTGTGCCAGTGGCTGTCTCCAAACGACTCCCCGATGAGCAAACAAGAGCGAGCGTGTTGCGACATGACATCTGCCGCATCTTTCTTCAGTCTAGGATGAAAAAACTCGCAGCCTCCCGTTTGAAACTACAATGTTTCCCCGTTTGACAATAATGTCAAAACCCAGAGTAGAAAACCCTAGAGAACACCACCCAGTTTAATGGCAACTCATTGTGGCATTTATATGTATGTGATGTTCTAATGTAAATATCTCTGGACCTACCATCGAGCCTTGTGGAACACCGATCATGTCGATGGTCAGGGGGGTGCACACCTGATGGTTGTCATCATAAACGGGATGACAAACGGCAGAAGAGTGTTACTCCTCATCCAGCACGCTGCTGCTTTGGAAACAAACTTGGCTTAGTTTGGAGGACTGTTCAGGGGCCGTTGAAGGGCAGAGCTCATGTGGAATCGTGGCCGACAGGGAGGACTTTGGCGCTCATGTGTGCGCGCTGGGGGAAGGGCAACGCTTGTTGTTTTTCCAGCAGGCCTCGCGTCGCTCAGTCTTGTTGACTGACTTTCAAGCTGACGACCCTGCTGCTGCTGCCGCTCACAGGCTGTAATTTGCCTTTTTTTATGTCAGTGATGAAACATTTGCGTTGGTCTCCATAACAACATTCAAACTTCATTTATTTGTTTTGGCCAATGAAATGTATTCAAATGCCATGAATTTCTTCCAGGCCCTAAAAAAACACTATTTTTTGTTATAAATTTGAAAGCCCAAGTATTACGGTAACAAATTCTACTGTTTTACTCATTTAGTTGTGGTCTATATAAGGTGGAACAGTGATGCTTTTGATTGAATTTCTCGTTTTGATAGCATCACAGGTCCCTCTTTTCTACTTGTTCTGAGGTGTGGCTCAGAGTAAGCCGTTTTGGTGTGGTCTCTTTAATGAGATACTTCACACTCCACACCCCCCAGGCCGCAAGACGTGGGCCTCCCTTTCTGGTCGACATATTTTTTTTTTTTTTAGCAGGTGGTAGCCTTTACTTACGCCGCAAACTTTTTGATTGATTAAAGGATATCAACGGCAGAATACTTGTCCATAAAACCATACATAACACAATCAAATAAATCCCCTCACAATATTTACAAACATGTAAACAAGCACTGCAGTCAAGCTACAAAGTAAGCTAGCGCTAGCGAGAAGCTAACGAATGCATTTAACACATTATTGTATTCCCCAAGAATAATACAGCATCTTCGATGCAATTCATTTGATACAACTACTCAAAATACACCCACAAGAAGTGAAAACAGAGAGCGCACAGCTCCAAAATCAGCAGAAAGACTGACACTAATGGTCTGAAATAAGTGCATAGACAAAGAGAAATACGGTTTATTTTTGTGTCATCTCAAGCTTACCACTTTACTGTGTCCGTTGTTTCCATTGAGTTAAGGAACTGAACCATCAACGAAACGAAGTCTTTTGGCGAGTCCTTCTCTATACTGACAAAAGATTTCAGAAACACTTTGCCTACAGATGTGGGAACAGTGCTTGAAAAATGAAATTTGACCAGGCACTTCTTTGAGGTTCTGTTGCTGAGGGAAGAGTTGTGTGGATTTATGCGGCCAACAACGGAGCATTTTGATTGGTCCACTTCAGCATCCTTGAGTTGTTTGGACTACAAAAGTCAGATTTGCAAAACCACTTGGCCACACACATTACCTTGTTTGGTAGTCCTGCCCCAAAGGATGTAACATAAAAGACAAAAATACGTAATAGAAAATGGAGAAAATTGAACAGAGTATATAATAGTCCCCAAATCAGATTTCTGCAACACCTGGAGGGATAGATTACACTTTTCTACAATTTTGGAGACTCCAAGTGCACAACAAAATGAATATAAAAGCAAAAAAAATTGGATTTTGCATGATATTGCTCATTTTGCATTTCTCTTTGGCTCATTTTGCTTGAAAATAATCCCGAAGACCATCTTTTATAGTTCTTTGCTGTACTTTTGCGGGCAGCAGAAGCATATAAAATTTCAGCCATTATGGACATGATCATTTTTCCAAGATAGACAGTTCAGATAACGTGGGCTCCCGTCTCTGTGGCAACACTTTGAGTGGCCCACAGTTAGGCCCCTTCAGGAATAAAGGCAAGCAGACGGGAGCTAAAAAGGATGAGGTGGTGGGCTGGGATGTGGAGTTGATGAAGTAATGGAGACTTGAAGTGGGTGAATTTTTTTTTTGGGGGGGGGGGGGCATTCCTGAGCCAGCTGTAGACTGGAGGGGGAAATTCTCCTTGAATGTCTGACAAATATAACAAGATGTGTGCTATTTCAGAGCTCCGGACGAGGTGGGGGAAAAAGAAAACACTGGCATACTGCGGCAGAATGACGTGGGAAGGCCACAAAGAAGGTTTCTGGATAGCTAACTAATGACAGTAGCAGCACTTTGGTGCAGTGAGGTGGGCCACCGGTCAAGCGTTTTGCGCCACCGACGCAGCTCGCAAATGCTCACGCACAGGTGGCGTGACGGCTGGGCAAAAAGGGGTAGGAGGCCATGCCAGCCAAAGGTCCTGCAAGACTCAACGGTCTCAGGAAGGATTCAATAGCAGCAAGTAAAACTAAGCGGAGTGTCCGCCGATTTTGAGAGCTCATGGGGAGTGCTGCAGGAAATGATCCAAACTTTTGCACTTCATTGGAGTGACCTTCATCGGAGTGACCTTTGAACAAATGATGATAACCCTAAAGCCGTGGCAACCTCACTGGCGCTAACCCTCTTGCGCTCATCCGCACAATAAAGAGAGCCTGTTGTCAGAAGAGGCCTGAGGTGGCGCCACCAAGCAGCCCGCATTTCATGGCTCAGTCCCTGCGGGTGACTGTGGGAAAATACCAGCCCATCTCCATCCTTTCCATCTCCACGGGTCGGGAGGGCAGCTGGACTCGGTGTCACAGATGAGCTCGCATTCACAAGCGCAGCATCCAGTCGTAACCGAAGCTATGTTTGCCTGCTGATGCTGCTTGCCCGTACACCGCTTTAGCGGCTCGTTGTCAATACATCATCAATGCATCTCCTACCAGAGTGTGGCCATTGGCACTCAATTAGCCAAAGCAACTACAAGGAAACTGAAAGGGGAGTGGGTGGGGCAAGGAGAGCAAGCTCACAATGAAGCCACAAGTTAAAGGGTGCCGGGCTTCCCAAATGACTATAATTGTCGGCAGCAGATTACAACTCTGGCCAAGGCTGCGGCTCATAATGATAGCGTCCGCCACGCTATTTCCATCGGCGGCCCGGAGTCTTCTCAGCCGTGTCATTATCCCCGACCCACGGCCACCTTTTATATATGGTGCGGCTTGCTGCATCGCTCATTGATTGCCAGTGGAGAAGCGCGTACCCATTCTAGTAACTTGTGATCTCCTTCCACGTCCAAGCGTCATGAGGCCCGGAAAAAACACGGCTCATTTGTGCACTAAGGCCGGCGCTGAGCCGCCGTCCGGATAAAACCAGCAGCCAGACAAGCGCCGCCATTGTCCCCGCGAGGGCCTGATGACTCGATGCGTGACTGGAAAATGGGGAATGATGATAATCACGCTGCTGCAGGTTTGGAGATATTCAAGTGTCTTTACACAATGCTGGTCGCCTAGACGCCGAGTACAGACTGACCCACATTTCAACCCAATCGTGTTTGTTGGTATCATATTGATCAATTCTCCTCCTTTTGCAGCATTTCTCTTGGCGTAGCGCTTCCGGGATACATATGTGGACTTGAGATGTTTTTGTCCAATCAAATTTTAGCCTGCACGTGTTGCCACATCAAGTGCATCTGCCCAAGCTCCTTCAAAATCACGTGCTCCGGTCCAACTGTGTTTTTCAAATAGGTCCTGACGGGACGGGGGCTGCACGGCGGGCCCTCAATGATGTCAGCATAGAGAAGATAATATTCCAAGTAGGGCTGGTGACACTGATGCCATTTGTTAGCCTTCCTGCGGGGCTTCCGATTATGCACTAGCATGAGGCTAGCGCGCTTGAAGGCAAACCGATGTGGCACGTGTGGCATTCTCTTTGTCTTCTATTTGGTTTGGCAGCACGTACACCAAATGTTAATTTTTATTTATTTATTTTATTTATTTATTTCCCAAGACCGCTGTTTGTTGCAAAGATCTAAACAGGCGATTGCTCATCTCCAAGCAGGAGCCCCCTCCTCCTCGAGCCTCCGACTCGCTCCACAAGGCCGACTTTGTACGTGAGCCAACTGTAAGCCTTTGAACAATGTCATCTCAGGCTCTTGGCATTGTACTGAAAGCTTTTTGCTGACTTTACCGTCAATTCGCCGCAGTGAGACGTGTGTGCACACACACACACGTGCGCGCACGCGCACACACACACACGCGCGCACGCGCACACACACACACGCGCGCACGCGCACACACACACACACACACACACACACACACACACACACACACACACACACACACACACACACACACACACACACACACACACACAAATAAAACCACTCCAGGAATGTCCATCTGGGGCTGGGATTGAATTAAAGTGGAATTACGGGCAGGGCGATAGATATTAAGACTCGGGGCGTCAATGTGGCTGGCTGGCACAATCAACAATGCCAGCGCTTATACACTGGCCTAACATAGCCACAATCAATCCTTGTGGCTGCTATTGTTGAAACGTCACAGAGAGCTCCGAAATCTCCAAAGCACAACGGACCTCAAAAGGCACAGCTGGTTTCAAGGATTCAACAATTCTCAATCATCCATCCATTTTGTCCTCATTTGGAAAGAACATGCTAGCAGCAGAGGGTCTAGTTAGGATTCCATGACTCCTATTCAATGCGCAAATTCTCATTTTATTGTCAACGTTTGACTTTATGTCTAAATGGCGTGGCTTGCCTGTTCAAACGCGGCCTTTGAACGCCAAACAACAGAAAAGGCAAGCAAAGTTCAACTCCATACAAGGCACAGCTCCCCCAGGAAAAGGAAGAAACCTTATGAAATGAAATCCAATTAGCACAGAGAATGCAAGGCAAGATGTCCGCGAGGCTGAAGTCTCGGCATCGGGTGCCAAACGGTCCACAAGCGTGACGCAACAGGCGGCCCTTTGTCAAGAGGCCACGCTAGGGCAAAAGTAGCTAAGCGAGACCTTCAACGCAGGATGACATTCAAATTCAATCATGCCACATCTGTTATTCCTTCAGACATTTCACAAAAGGACAAAGACTGTCGCTGGAATGACAACATGCTTAGTGTGAGCACTTGCTTGACACTGTGAGCACAAATGCAAGAGCAAAATGCAGCATTTCGAGCCAGAGATTGTTACAACAGTTTGAATGCGACAAAAAAGGGCAGTGCAAAGGATGACTTGGCCCTTTTATTTGGCTGACTAAGGGAAGACTCATGGATTCATACGCAATGTTATCCGTCCATTTTGTGACTCTCTTGGGACATCTTCTGCCAGAGGGGAAGAAAGAGACACACATGGAGACAGTTGTGTGTAATGCGCTTGCAAAATATCAACGCAAGTCTTGATTGGTGGATCAGATGACATGTCGTTGAGGTCAAGATCAGCTCTGTGTGGTGCGTTACCTGAGCAATGGGAGGCTTCATGGGGACTCCCAGCAAATGATGTAGCTCATTTCTGGCGGGGTGCAGAGTGGCAGGTTCACGCTCCCTTAAATAAAATTTAAACAAATAAATAAAATTAAAAAAGGATCCTTCCTCTTTGCTCGCTTGGAGACGTGAGGTGAAAAAGGTATGGTCTCTCAAAACGTGGCTCCTTACCAGTCGGTATCGCTGAGCAGGTTCATGACGTCTTCCAATACGTCAGGACAGACGACGTCGTCGTATGTCAGCAGCATCTCGTACATCAGCCTGGCAGTTGTCGTTCTCACCTGCGGAGAGACAACAGAATTAAAGGGAGGTGACTGACGAGCGCACTGTTGTTTTTTTGGAATGTACCAAGAGGAAGGAGTTGCAGAGCAGCATCAGCAGCTCCTCCAAGACCTCCTTGCGGACCTGGCCCGGGAACTGGATGAGGCCGCAGTAGCTGGCAGAGATGCCCAAGTGGGACGATTCAGCGTGGACGTTTGCAATTTGCTTTGTGTGCAGCTACTCACACAGCGACACAGGCGCGCAGCTTGTACACGTCCTTGGACCGCCTGACCGCTCGGCACAGCGACAGCAGCTTCACGCAAAAAGGGTGACTTGGGGGCAAAAGGTGCATCAGCGCCATAGCCCACGCGTGAAAATACCGCGGTGACACTCACTCTTCTTCCGAGGTGAAGATGTCAAAGCAGCCGTTGGACAACAGCAGGTTCGACATCTTGAGGAAAGGGAGGGCGATCCTGAAAAGGACATCCCGTTGAAATCAGTTGTAACCCAGACAAGTCAAAGTAGAGGAAGATGGCTAAGACCATTCAATCCATCCATTCACTCATTCATTCTTTCGTCCATCGCTCCATTAGACTCGATCATTAGATCATTAGATTTGATCACAAAGCAGCAAATGGTTGACTCAACGTGCTTTGGGTGACAACAAAGACCAAGAGCTGTCGTTCGTACCTGGTATTGCGCACATTTTCTCTCAAGATTTGAATCAGGACATCCATGGCAAAGTTCTCCAGGGTGGCGCGGTCACCTTGGATCCCACGCAGGAAGTCAAGCAAGGACTGGGAGGAGGCCGTCACCTGGAAGTAGCACAGCAACTCAGCGGTTTGTTTGCACAAACGGGCCACATTCCAAATCTCGCCGCTGTCCACTCTGCTGGAGCTCGCAGTCCAGCACCATGTTCCAATCGGCGCTAAATTATGAGCCTTGCGATGGCTTGTTCGTTTGTCGATGACATCAAATCCTCTTTTGAGGTCCCTAAATGGATAGGGATCTAGCTGACGTTCCGCCACAGGACGCTTAGTGGAAGGCCAGCGTACGCTTTGGCTCCATGATTGATGTGTGCTGACTTGTGTCTAGCTCATTCTGCAGGCGGCCCCGCGCCAACATTTTTGAGTCTTGCGCATCTATGTGTGGAAAAAGAAACAGACTCGGACAGACCTCGTTGGCAACGCGGTTGATTTGCTAATGACCTCGCAGAGAGAGACAGACAGATAGAGAAAGAGAGACAAAGACAAAGACAGAGACAGAGAGACAGAGAGACAGAGACAGAGACAGAGAGACAGAGAGACAGAGAGACAGAGAGAAAGACAGAGAAAGACAGAGAAAGACAGAGAGCGAGGGAGAGGGAGAGCACGAAGGGGGTGACACTTGACTGAGCCCAATGATGACGGTCACAAACAGTCCACAAGAGGAGCGTGCTGCCGGTACACTTACTGTGGATTGGGCCATCCCACCCACTGACACTGTGAGGCCCAGCAAGGTTTGGTAGCGGTACTCGGGTAGTCCTAGTAGCCGGGTGACATATGGAAAGGCTTGGGATGGCGCTTTCCAGTTCAGACTGGATTTGACATCCCTGAAACAGGAAGGAAGAGCGCCTCGTGAAGGTGACAAGGCAATGGGAGCTGGGCAGGCAACAGTCAGACACTCACGGTGGAAAGATACTCAGAAGCGCCTCCTTGTGGGAGATGTGCGGAATCGGCGGGTCAGAGTAGTGCAGGAGGTGCGTGAAAATGGCGCCGGCGTGCGCTCTGTAGCGGTCGATATTCTCAGCCGACTGTCGCGCCAGCTTGCCCATCATGCACTTCACCCTGCAAGCAACAATCACAACTTCCAGCAGAACAAAACGCCGCTGCGGGTGTGCCGTCGAGCTGCCTGAGAGGGCTGAACCATTTGGAAAAGTACAGGCAAAGTGCCATGACGAACCATCACTTATTTTTTCTTTCAAACTAAAAATGTGTCATGGAAGGAGGCGTTAACAAACAATCTCAAAGGAAGGCGCGATGGAAGGGTCTTGACTTGGACCCTTGGCATCTACTCACTGCTCTGGGAGGAGGATATCTGGAGCTGTTCTGGTTACCAGGATTGTCACATCCTTCAGACTCGTCATTGCTGCCTCTCTCACCCTAATTAAAAAAAAATAAAAATAAATAAAAAGAAGGCGGCGGGGGGCGAAACGGTTATGGTGAGATTGCATTAAAGTGGGTGGCGTACATTGAAATTGTCAAACCAAAATGGAAGGTGACTGGTGTTTTCAAATACAGGTGTATCTCAATAAAGTTAAATATTGTAGAAAAAAACTAAACATCTAATATATATTAGAATAGATTCATTAAACAGGTTAAAGACTTTTTTTCTATCGAATTTTGATTTACAAAAGGGCACATTTAATTTAGAAATGACGTCTTCAGTCATTGGCTCTTTGGAAAAAACTAATCCCAAAACTAATTAAATTGAAACCTAATCAAAATGTATAGTAACCATTCTGATGATGGAAAAAAAGAAAACAATAAATCATGCACTTTACATGCATTTTACATGCATTTTTTAATAAAACTACAAAAATGAATTGCGTTTTGATCACATTGGAGATTTTGAAGATGCACCTGCAGGGCTTATGTTTCTGAAAAGAGGGAGAAAGAACGCGCCTGTTCCATGTCACAAAAAAGGACAACGGACGAGCCGGGCGGGTGGCATTCCTGCCTGCTGAGGAGGCAAGCGTCGCCTCGGGGTATTGCTAAGACAATCAAGTGTGCGCAGGGGAACAAGTGAGGCAGGCCCCAAGGGAGGGCAACATTGTCAACAAAAGAGTAAAAGGCAGAAGAGGAGGGAAAGGCAGCAGAGAAGAAAAAGGCAGCGAGCGAGCGAGCGCCACTCACCAGGCACCCACGCCCCCTCTCCTATCGGTGGCGTAGTCGTCCATGCTGTCCAGCAGGACGGCGTACACGTAGACGATGTTCTCCGAGCACAGAAAGGACGCCGGGGACCCGCCGGTACAAACGCCCGCCTTCAGGCATACTCTGAATAGAAAGAAGACCCACGTCACGTCAACACCCTGCAGCTGTGCTCAAAACGTTGAATGTGTAATCCTTAAAAGTTGTTGGCCTTCAGGGCCAAAGGTTGGCGGTTCATAATGGGTATTCAGTGCGTACTTTCTGGTGCCTTCCTTGCTCAAAATTATACCAACAGGGCAGGACTGATTCAGCTACATCTTTATTTCTCTTCTCCAAGACGTCAACTCAACTCACATTCCCTCTTTTTTCTGTAAGACACTTGAATGCCAATTGAGGCCTTGTTTTTAGATGGATAAAGTTATCTTGAGTTTATCCTGAAGACTTTTGCAGGGCCAGCGGGAGGGGGCCCCGGAACAAGTAAACAGCACAATTGTTTGAGAAACCCTCGTGGGAGCCCTGTCAGGAAACATGTTAATAAATGAGGAAAAAAAAGAAAACGTAGGCTCCCATTTGAGTGACATGACATTCAGGTCCTGCAGGTAGAGCCAGTCGGGTGCTTATCTTGCCCTCAGTGAAGTTTGCGCACGGCAGAACAAACAACAATGAAGACACAAGAGGGCCTTTGACGAACAAGGCCCCGGCAAAAAGCAAACAGATGAAAATCACAACCCAATAATGGAAGAAAAAGAGGGCGCTCACTGGGCCAGTGCTCGGACGGCGTCCCTCCTGGCCTCCGGGAAGCGGTGCTCACGCAGACAGGCGGCATGCATCTGGCCGAGGCCGTCCAAGATCTGGGGCCACGCAAGCGCAACTTAACGATGACGATGTCGAGCGAGTGCGTGCAGTACGAAGGGCACCTTGACTTGAGGCGCACCTGCTTGAACTTGCCGCGGCTCATAAAGCTCGGCAGGCAGCCGAGGGCGAGGGCAGAGCTGCAACGGGTGAGCATCTGCGGACTCCGTAGCCCCTCCGTATAGCGAGTGATGAGCGCACCTAAGCACACACACATTATTTTTGGATGGCAAATTGGACAACTGCGGTGCCTCCGGCCGGCTTCATCAAGTGTTTGCTAGCAGACATTTACAAAACAACAACAAAAGAGACCTGTCGTTGCATGAAAAATGTCACAAATTAATCTCTTGAAAAATAACTCACTCTGCTGCTCTGGGTCAGCCTGGCCGGGCTGAGCCTGGTAGTACTCCTCACACAAGGCAGACAGGGCACGCAGTGCGGCATCCTGCAGGCGCAAACCAGAACACTGCTCAAAGCTGAGCGCACTAATGGTGCCCACGCGGACGCATTACCAAGACGCCGTCCTTGACACGGCCGGAGAGCAGATGAAGTGACCCAATGGTGTCGTCAACAAGCGCCTGCCAGCCGGCTGCAAGGCAAAGCTGCAAGCTCACGCGTCTGTCGCGACATTTCAGGCGGGTTTTAGCAAACTGACTCACCGATGACCGGCTTGTTCTTGAATGGCATTTTGGACAAGGAAAGCGTCTCAATAAATCGGCACACTGCAATTCAAACAAGGAGCTTGGATGTCATCTTGCAGGCCGGAAGAATGACGTTCATTTTAAAAATATTTTTTGGGAGAGTGACTCACTGGCTGGCCTCATCAGCTCTCCACCAAAGCCCCTTCAAAAGAAAACCATCAAAGCCGTCATTATTATGAGGGATGCCCATGAGCAGCATGTTGACTTCTTCCTGTCCGCTTACCTGTACTGTTTCCTGTCTTGGAGCTAAAAGTGGGTCAACACATCCAATTTAGCCCAAAAACGATTGAACATGTCAACGTGCAGCGTGTCTTACTTTCTGATGAAGATCCTTCAAAGCCGCCACACACTCTGAGGGAACCATGTCCACGACGGTCCTGTTGTTTGGAACAATGAGATAACAAAAATTGTAAGAACTTCCAAAGCTCGTTCCAATTAGGATTTGCGGCAGCACGCAACACTTCAACTCATTAACACACGTCTTTCAGTGAAGAGAAACAAAACACTCATTGCAATGGCAGCAAGCTTTTTGCAAGGGAGTGCTACTTGGAATTGCAAAGGGCTGCCGCTTTCACATACAAAATGACCATGTTATCAGTTGTGGTCACGATTTCTCCAAAAAATGATGGTAGGAAAGAGATGAACGGCAAAATAGCATGTTGAAGATGTGAGCGACAGCTACAACCCGGGTGACTTGCGAGTGGTTGTGCGCTTAAAGGCGCCCAGACGCCTCCGGGCGGGTGTTTTGGCGGTGGCGCTTGTAAACATCTACCTGCCAGTGTGGAGGCCTCGTTTGTAGAGCGCATAGGTCACCTCCGCACACGCCAAGATGGCTCCGTGGCGACCTTGAAGGTCTGCCGCCGCCGCCATCTTCAACAGCTGCGGCAGAACTGCAGCAAAGGCTTTGTAAAGCTTTGTACGGCAAAAAATGCAAAAAATGCTCCTGGAACAGTTGAGCAAGGCTGTGCAAAGGGTTTACCCGAAGCCACCATGTAGTCAGGTGCTTGAGGCGTCAGGTTGTGAAGCGCTTTGGAGGTGAGCTCTCGAATTGCACTGGAAAACACGTTTGACAATTGCTTACTTGTTGCTGGTAAAACGTGAAGAGATAACTCAAAGAAAATAAAACATGACACAAAACAAGACACATGACCTACCCATCCCAGTGGTTGACCTTCTTGATGACCAAGTGGTCAATCATGGCTTTGGTGTACTCAGGAAAACTGGCAATGTAAACACTGCAAAGCCAGAAGCAAAGTCTGAAGATGGCCACCTGAGCCACAGTGGCGCTTCTTCCCTCGGCTGACAATTGCTTACCTGGTGTTCAGGTAACAGCGGTTGCGAATGCCCACAGCGTGAAAGTCCGCCGCCGTTGCAATGTCGATGCCATGAGGGAACGTCCCCTGCGGTCAAAAACAAAATGCTTGAACAAAAAATGCAATGCTAAAGGGCAGGCCTGAACTTTGGCTTGCCTTTGTGACTATTGCCCCATTGTTGGAAGGCTTTCACTAGCACTGCAAGATAAGCACTTGGTAGCAAATGAGCTTGGAGAGGAAAAAGCGGAAAATAAAAAACACAATATTGAGGAGAAATGTGATCACCAACCTGCCTGCCAACGTTTTCCTGGAAAGCAGCCTGGGACAAAGCAAAACATTTTCATGAGCAAGACGTACAAGTCACGAAGGTTGCCAGGAGGCACTCACTGAGGCGGCCCTGCGGCAGCTGATGTCTCGGTCGAACGTGGCCGCCACCAGCAAAGAGCTGTCGAGCCAAACAAGCATGAGAACCAAAGTTCAGCTGGCTCACAATTCAGAAATTCTGCTTTGTGCCACCCACTTCACCAAATAGATGCATTCACGTGAGCTCATTCCAAAGCTCATGAAGCTGCTGCTAGTGGAACAATTTCATCTTTTTAGATGATCATGTCAATCGACCCATGCTTGCCACGATCGCAAACCACGACCCGAAGAAAGAAAGAAAGAAAGAAAGAAAACGCTAAGATGAATGCTGTTACCAACACGACCAGCGTGTTTTGCAGACACTTTGGCCTTTAACAACTGCCCCCACCCCGGGATAGGTGAATAAAAAAACACGAGTCCTGATTCTACTCCGGATAAGTCGTTGCTCACAAGGCAGGATCGACCAGTTACCGGCAGGGTCTGTGAGACAAACGCTTTGCCTGGTTCCCACACACGCAACAGTGAGTCAGTTTCCCTTCCAAGGGAGCAGGAACCAGCTTGTCAAAGCGGTGACCGAAACCCACAGCTGACAGGCAAAACCCGGCAATCCTGTCCATGAGGGCAAAGAGAGGGAAAGGTGTTGCTGAGGCCGGCGGGCTGCTGAGTCGCGAGCTCCAACACGTTTGTCTTTGCTACGAGCGTTATCGACCACTCCGACTCACGCCGGCCCGGCCCGAACTGTGTCCGGTTCTCACGGTCAGCCGTCTTTTGCTCTGACCTGGCGATTTGGTTGACAAAGGGCCGCAGCTCTTTGGGATCGTAGGCCCTGGCGAAGGCCCAGCACACGTAGCAGGCGGCGTCGCGCACGTTGTAGCCAACGCTGCATGTGCCCCTCTTCTCATCGTAGGTCAGGGCCCGGGTGATGAGCGGCACCACTGCACAAAACAAAGCGGCCCTCTTCTCAGCATCAGGCAAACAAACCCTCAAAGCATTTCCCACGGGGCGCCTGCTCGCTCACAAACATGGATAAGGCAAAAAAAATGGACACATTCGAGCGATAAACGAGCGTGCCCACAATTATTTGTCAAAAGGAAGACCCGGGGTGAGCGGGGGCGCATGGTGCAAATTGTTGCTGGAGGCTCGATTAATATCAGCAACATTGATGTTGCCCGAGGGCGCCGCTCTTGGGACTACGGAGGCCCCGCCTACAACCGCTCAAGCGAAGGTGAATGGGCTTCAAGCACGCTGGCTCGCACAGTCACTTGAGGCAGAGGAGCGGGAGCCACCTCCACTTCCAGAGCAGGTAATGGTGATGGCTTTTGTCTGACAAGCATATGATGATTGGCAGCATGCCGATTGGCGGGCGGTTGTTGTTCCTTTGATGTTTCGAGAATTCAGGTTGTAAGCTTGACTCAACGTTAAAACCGATACATCCAAAGAGATTTTCTTTTGGATGTAGCAGCCTTGTTTTTTTTTATAGAGCTAATTGGCATTCTTAGCAAGGGAGTGGCCAAACTTGAGCGACAACTTCTTGCGACAGCAAACGACAAGCAAGTTCCTCCGCGTAGGTGTCACCACAGCTTGACGTACGCTTTCAAAAATACAATGTGGAAAAAGGCTCAGGTAAAAGAAGAAAATGCGCACTCATGGTATTTCTGGCAGCAGTGGGTATTTTCCACGGCATTTGCAGCCATGCAAATGCACGGCTTGCATATGTGTTTGCATATGCAAGCGTGCATCTGTTTGGTATCCGACCTGTTTGCGCCAGCAGTTGTAGAAAATCCATTCGCCTCAGGCTGCGCGCTTTTGGGCGGCTTGAGATTTTGGAGCGCCTGCTCATACACTCATATTATTCAAAACAAATATGTCCCAATGCCTTTGGGCCAGGGTGAAACTTATAAGCAAACAGAAAAACAAAAAAAACAAAAAAAAAACACATTATTTGTTGGCTTTCATCCTCCCAAACGATGTTCCAGTTGGTCCCTTCACATGTCTGATGGCTAAGCTGAAAACGAGGTGGGCTTGGGGGTAATGCACCCGCTCGATGGACGGCCGTTCAATTTTGTTTCTAGCCGCAATCAGAGCTTTGAATGCAAACGACAAATGCATTTCCGCCCAACTTGTCTACTCCTCAGACAAGTTGGGCGGAAATGCATTTGTCGTTTGCATTCAAAGCTCTGATTGCGGCTAGAAACAAAATGTACAAAACGTTTAGAGACCACAGCAATGACTCACGCACTGAAAAATGGCACTTAACTTTCAGTCGCACGTAGCTAAAAAACGCTCGACTAAAGACACGAGTCGATACGAGATCATAAGAGTGGAAGAGAAATGTTTGGGCTCTCAAGTGCTGCGTTGGGTGTCACATTTTGCCCCCCCCCCCCCCTCTGTCAATGAAGGAATTGGATGGCAATGGCCAGCACCCAAGAACGCAAGCCCAAAAGGCCGCACTACATCCCGCGCCCGCTGGGGAAACCCTTCAAGTACCAGTGCTTCCAGTGTCCCTTCACCTGCAATGAGAAGTCGCACCTCTTCAACCACATGAAATACAACTTGTGCAAAAACTCCATCTCCCTGGTGTCGCAGAAGAACGGCCATACAGCGCGCCAGCTCAAGGCCCCCGCCAACAAATCAAAGAGTGGGGCCACTTTGCCAGGAGTGCAGGAGAACGCGGCGCTGGAAAGAAGCCACACGGCGGAGGAAGTTGACACAGAGAGCGACAGCTCGGCGGTGAGGGAAAGTGGCCCCTTAACAAAGGCCAGCAACATGGCGGTCGAGGAGCTCACGCAAGACTGGCCTCGTTCGTCTGCCTTCTCCCTGGTGACGCCCAACCCCGATGGAGCCCGAGCAAAGACGTCGTCAGGGCGACTGTCAGACTGTCCCTTCCCCTGGACGCTACGGCAACTCCCCGCACCTGTGGGTCCTGACTACACGCCTTACTTTGGGCCTTTTTATTCTCCCTACTACCACACCACAAGGCATCACACGAGCGAGTCTTCTACTCTGCACCTTGACTTTGCGGATCCCCAGAGGCCGGTGATACTGCAGGCTATTGCCCCGTCTTCCGGTTCAGTCTTGGCCACCACGTACCCATACCACCCGACAGACACGGGAGGGCCGTTTCATTGCGGCCTGTACAGAGCCCGCCAGCTCTCCGGGTATCTCCCTTTGCACTGGTACTGGCAAAGCCCGGCTGCTGGAGATAAGCACGTTGACATGCCGTCTGCTTACAATCATTTGGCTGAAGAAGGGCAAAGCGGCCACAAGGAGACTGGCCTGAGCCCCAAAGAAGGCTGCTCCGCCCTGGGCTCCCCCAATAGACCCAGCCGGAGGAAGCAGCAGGACACCGGCCCGCAGGGCCGCCGCTCGCCTAAAGAAGAGCAAAGCGACGCCCGCCGCAAGGACACAGCTGAGAGCTTGCTGCAGCTCGGAACTCTGCTTGCCGACGGGGGGTAAGAAATGATCCGCTACATTTGTCCGTCCGTCGCACTCACGTTTATATTTGTTGTCATTTTGCACGACTCCAATTGCTGGACGGATCTTGTCAACAGATGGGCCAAGAGGTTTGGAAATTGTGGTATGCCCGCACGTTGCTCGGAAGCGGTGTCCGAAAAGGAGGACAACGCAGGCGCCGCGGCACCGCTAAACCTCTCGACGAGGCACCTGGACAGCTCAGGTGCGGACGAGCCACAGGGTGCCGAGGTGCCGCTCAACCTCAGCCTCCGCTCTCCTCATGTCGAATCCACGGACGAAGAAGCATGTGAGCAGAGGCAAAGGGCGGCGCTGGCACTCTGTCAGCTCGCCTTGCTGCGCCGGCCAGCGCAAGATTCCACTGCTGCCGACCGGCTGCCAGCTTTGAGGGAAAAGAGCAAACGCAGGAATGCGGCAGGCACTGAGCGACCCGGCGGCAGTCAGGTCAAACTGCAAAACCCGCACAAACCAAAGAGGAGAAAAGCGGCAGCACGGCCCGTGAGGAGGCCTCGACGCTACTGAACAAAGAATAGCGACGCTCGCCTTTCATCGCGACTGCTCGGGCCTTTGTTGATTTGGTTTTCCTCTGTACTTCGCTCCAAAATGCATCGTTTCGAGATCTGAGATGAATGCAATTTTTTTCTGGATTAAGAAGGGACAACATGGACTGTATTCTTTGTTATGATGAGATCATCCTCTTGAACATGGACATTACTGAAGCAGTGAAAGATAGATGCTGATAGCTTCGTAAGGAAACGTGTGGTTGCTCTGCCTGGCATGTTATGTCAGTTAAAAAAAAAAAAAAACCTGTGTGAGACAAATTTGACTTCCCCATTAGGAGCTGTGCTTGGGCATCGGGCAGCACAACGCATCCACATGCCGCCACGCGCCACCCCGCGCCACCCCATTGACCACACGAAAATAAAAATGTGCTGATATCATCAGTAAAGATACAGCTCTTGCAGGTGTACCTAATAAAGTACCTGGTGAGGCATGGGGCAGTGAATGATGATGGGGCATGTTTTTTTTTCAGGCAAATAAAAGCATGAATCAAGATATGACTCACCCTGGCTTAATCTGGAGGGCAACAGGAGGCCTCTCCGGCCAAGTTCGGCAAGGGCAAGACAGCCGCCGTGCCAGCTGTCCGTCTCCTGGAAGCTTTTATACACGCACGCACATATGCACAGACAGACACACACACGCACGCGGTGGCTTAATGCCTCGCTCACACTGGGTGCAGAACAGTCTTGCGCTGCACTTTGCAAGGAATAGAAAGCATTGGAGTCGATGAGTCAACTCACACTGGCTGTGGCGCGCCAGTGGAACGTCGCCGCCGTTCACTCACCGTCCGCAAGCCTATTTTTTCCGGATGCCGCAAGCATATTTTCATGAAGCCGACCGAAGACATACTTATATAGAAAATTGGGCATCGGCGTACTAGGTGGATCCGGTATATTTAAAAATAAAACAGTTTGCTGAACTAAATTTTTTGTTCCACATCACATATCTAGAATCTATAGACCTTTCATTTCAGTTAATGCTCATGTTAACTAGCTCAGTGGTCTAGTGGTAGAGTGTCTGCCCTGAGACTGGAAAGTTGTGGGTTCAAACCCGGGCCAGGTCATACCAAAGACTATAAAAATGGGACCCATTGCCTCCCTTCTTGGCACTCAGCGTTAAGGGTTGGAATTGGGGGGTTAGATCACCATATGATTCCCGAGCACGGCACTGCTCACTGCTCCTCTCTCCCCCAGGGGATGGATTAAAATCACATGGGGATGGGTTAAATGCAGAGGACAAATTTCACCACACCCAGATGTGTGTATGACGATAATCATTGGGACTTCAACTTTAACTTTGGGGCTTTAAATAAATGTTGATACCGAGCTGGACCAATTATCAACATCCCAAAAGGCACTATTCCATCTAGTTTGATTCTGGAGATGTTAAGCAGCTAATCATTGGGACTTCAACTTTAACTACATAGCTTGGCACGAGTCGGACATTTGAAAGGCAAAAAACAAGTTAAAATAATGTAACTTGACACAAAAACATTAAACACAAGACATGCTTAATGTCCAAAAGCATATAAATGTGAACGAAAAGATGGCTATTGTTTACAAATAGTCGCAGTCGTTCTGCGCCCGGTCCGAGTGAGGCGTAAGGCTCAGGCAGAAAGGGCTTTCCCTTTGAACTAACCTACCTGAAGCAGTCCAGCACAGAGGCCACCACCTCGTCCGCCAGCTCCTTGGGAAGCCTCCCAGTCACTCTGCCAACACTGAACGGGTTCAAAGGCACACTTGCGGTCAACAGGGAGCATGAAGCAGCGGGTAGTCTTGCGTGTATGACAACTCGTTACCCCTTTGCCGCAGACCAACGCACGATTGTCTCCTTGTCCTTGAGCCCGGCCAGTAGATGCTCTGAGAACAAAGACGTGGGCAAAACGTTGTCCCATCTGCTCAACGGGCAGTCAAGATTACGACCGAGCCCGATTGCGGCTGCTGTGGATCGCATTTGCATGTCCCAAGTGCGGTGCTCAAAAGCAAAACAACAGAGGCCACTTACCAATAACAGTCTCTAACTCTTGTGGGATATCATAGTGGTCCTCCCCTCGCGTGGTCTCTGGGAGGGTGTCGGCGGCTGGGCTGCTCAAAAGGCTGGATACTATGGACCTGCTTCCTCTCTGGTACCTTGGATGCGTTCACATCATGCGTTGCCGATTCGGATCACAGGCGACGTCGCTCTCGCATCTCACCTCCAAGGGGCCAAGCGAGGCTTCAGATAGGTGAGGCCGAGTCGCTGGATCAGTTTGACGTTGAGCTTCCTCAGAGTGGCTTGGCTGCTCTCTGAGAGCCCTTTTGCTTCAAGACAGCGCAAAACCCGACAAGCTAGGAGGGAACAAAGACAATGTTCATGATTGCACAGTTGGGGAAAAAGATCTCAGGAAAGTGTTGTACATTACGTTGTAAATTCAAATGCTCCCATTTATTTCTTTGTCGCAACGATATTCCATCCTCAATTTAGCCTGGCCCGAGGGGATCTTTATAAAAAGAGGAAAAGGCTCCCCCACCCGATTGAGAGAAGCCTAACCTGTCTGCCTGCAAATATGTCCTCTTGATGAATTTTTTTCTATTCACAATTCTTTGTTGCCGCAGGCAAAGGCAACTGAATGGAACAAAGCCCATGCAGGCAAAGTAGAGCGTTAACCTCTACTGAGGAAGAACAAACTCCACAAAATGTGTGTGTGTGTGTGTGTGTGTGTGTGTGTGTGTGTGTGTGTGTGTGTGTGTGTGTGTGTGTGTGTGTATTTGTGTGTGTGTTTGTGGGTGGCAGTGGGTGGCAATACCAAACAGCCAAATGTAATTTCACCTCCAAACAGTTTAGTGAAACACTCTTGGTCATATAGTCAATTCCAATCCCCTGGAAATGAATGTGAATACTAGTTTGATGAATGTGATTACTCGTTTCATTTCACATCCATTCAAACTTGTGCCAAAGCCGAACCTACCGTGCGCTAAGAGATCCTCCCGCTTGCCGTGCTGGAAAAGCATCGCCTGTCAGAACACAATTCAGATGTCAGTGAGAAATTCTATGCATGTGAGATTTCACCATATGTACCAGTCGAAGCTCAATGCCCGTGACAGGGAACAAAACAATAGTTTCATTCATTTAAGGCCTTGAGACGTTGCAGGAATGTGTTCTTCATGTTTAGCAGATCTTCCTGTGCCATTAAAGGCGTCGGCTTGCTTGCGTGACCAGCAATAATGTGACAAAGGCCTCATGGACACAACGTGCAGATTTGGTGGGAGGAATGTTGCTGTGTCACGTGACAACTTTGATGGATACTGCACCTTTTCAAAACCAAACACGCCACCCAAACATCCAGAAAAAATACCGCAAGAGGTATTTGTGGAGTAGTATGCAACTAACGAGATATAATTTTTGATCCTCCTTTTTGACAGAAGCATGTCACAGATAGGTTATTGATAGGCCTGGCAACGCTTTTAACTTATGACAAAATTGATTCATTTATGAATATATACAACGTATCAAAGGTTTCACCCACTTGTTCATGCGTGCGTGTGTTATTCCCATGCTTACCAGAGACTGAAGAGCACCATCCAGAAGCCTGATGGAGTCCAGGGACTGGTCATTATTTTGTTCTATCGTGTTAAGGCTCCAGTCCAGGAAGTCTCCAAGGTGCTTCTTGAGCACATCTGGCCGCGTCATGAACCTCTCAAGCAAACAAATAACATCAATGGAGCACCACATTTATGGGCCAGGCAGCACAACACCGTCCTCTAGCGGTCCACATGAACACACTCCAGTTAAAAGTCAGGAATACTCTTCTGCGTAAGAGTCTTTTGCAGAAGATAATTTTACCATGCTTACTTTGACACCAAGACGGAAGCAGCAAGCCTGCAGTTATCGCTGACACCGAGATAGGACTGCACACAGAAAAGACTTGATCACAAATATGTGGACCGTTTCTTTTCTGGCGGGTGAGAAGGTCATGAAGTAAACGTGCAACGTCGCAAATATGTGGACCATTTCTTTTCCTGTTAAGGAGGCTATAGAGTAAACATGAGCAGTATTAGCAGTATCAAAACCCAAGCATTCACATACAGTGATCCCTCGTTTATTCTTGATAATTGGGTCCAAGATAGGTGAATGTTCGCAATGTGAAGTACATTTTTCTACATCCGTACAAGACTTTTATAAAAAAAATTATAACAGTTTCTTGTATTTTAAATACTTTATTGTGTTTTTAAACACTTTTAAACATTTGAAAGTTAAACTGACTTTTAGAAACATTCTTCAGGGCTTCATTAAAACGTTTATGGCACAAAAGAACTATCGTTAACGTGTCACGGCTCCGCTCTGCTCTCGCTGTGCTGGCCTACTGACGGGTCCTCACGCTGGTCCGCAGGGGCGCGCATATCCAATGCTGAGCTGCTCGTGCTAATCAGTGTTGATCACTGCCACCTGTAGCCCTTGTTACCCGCTGATTAGGGGGCATGTATTTAAACCCCGCGAGCCGATCAATCTGCGGTGGTTTGTCTACCTCGATATAAGTATGCCAGCTACGTGATTCGCATTTGCCTAATCCGCTGTGTAGCGCGATGCCCGTTTTCTAATTCGGTGTTTAATGAAAGCCGTTTTTTATTATCTGCTCTGGACTTTGTTTGGCTCAACTTTCTGCCCGTCCCTGACCATGCTATGCCCGTCTGCTTCAATGACGCCCTCACGGACCGGCTCATCAGCTTGCCTCGTTGTCCTGCTCTGCCGGCATTCCACCCCTCCTTAGCTCCTTTAAACTGAAGAGCCGCATTTAGTTGTCCGGCCTTGTTTGTGACAAAATGAAACACAAATAAGAGATACAGCTGATTCTGCTGAAGTAGAAGAGTGGTGAAGTAGTGGGAGACTGAGCTAAAGCGTGGTTAGAACTGCTCTTACAGCTCTAAGCCAATCAGCGGCAAGGATACAAATTAGTTAGTCTTAGTTAGTCCATTAGTCTTGTCTTCTCTACCGGCCAATAGCGTGCTGTAAAGACAGACAAAGCCCCGTGTTCCAAGTGACCTTGCAAAAACCCACGAAGCACTAAATATTTCATTCATCCATCTGTCGTCCGCCCGCCCGCCCGTCCGTCTTCTATATCGCTTTTCCCCACGGGGGTCGCGGGCATGCTGGAGCCTATCCCAGCAGCCATCGGACAGTAGGTGGGTGACACCCTGAACCGGTTGCCAGCCAATCGCAAGGCACATAGAGATGAACAACCATCCACACTTATACTTTGGAGTGTTCAATCGACCTACCAAGCATGTTTTTGGGATGTGGGAGGAAACCGGAGTGCCCGGAGAAAACCCACGCGGGCACGAGGAGAAATTGCAAACTCCACACAGGGAGGGCCAGAGGTAGAATCGAACCCACACCCTCCTAACTGTGAGGCAAACGCTAAGCAGTGCGCCGCCTTGCACTGAATATATCCGCAATATTTGTTTTTCATAAAAACTCGCAATGCACAGAGGCCGCAATAGGTGAAGCGCAAAGTGGCGAGGGATCACTGTACTGAAAGTAAGTCAACCTAAATCCAAAGTAAACCTCTAAAATGGACTGCATACGGGCCTTTGGAAATTAGTTTGAGAGGGCGCCATACATCTGCATTTTAATGGAAGACCGCTTTTATTAAAACCTAGGAACTGATTTCAATTGCAGGGACAAAGAGCATTAGTGAAGTGTAGTAGGTCTGTCCTTTATCGAGCGTGTTAGAGCGTTCTCAACTGTAGCACCTGGCGATGCATCGGAATGAGTTCAACTTGCCTTGGCAATAGCGAGGATGCGCTCCATGATGGGCTCTCTGGCGCAGCCGTCTTCAGACTGCAGGTTGCCATCCAGGCGAGAAAGGTCAAAGGGCGTGAGGCAGGTCATGGACAGCCACAGCAGCAGAATGTAGCGTGTCGACCATGTCTAGAAGGGCAAAACAGTCAACTCCCTTTCCCAACCCCAAAACGGAAGGACCGTCTCGTGCCGATGGAACCTGTGTGTCTGTTGGATCCTGCTCGGACAGCAAACCCAGAACAGGCTCCATGTCGGCGACCTCGTGAGGCAAACGCCGCATGAAGATTTTATAAACTCGCACCTGGGCACAGACAAAAATCAATCAAGAGAAGTGACCAACGGTCTCGTGTTCACATTTTCGCAGCGTGTATTTTTGAGACCCAATAAATTAGATGCACAACAGACTGACCTTACAGACAATGTAGAGAAACTTGAAGGCCAAATGAAACAAGGAAGAAGGGCAGTCCTCACACCTCACTGGCTTCAACAACATGTTCACCATCCACTCTAAAACATAATGAATGCATTTAAATTGTATTTCTTCTGGGGCCTATTTGAGGTTTTTTTTTTTTTTTTTTACAAACTTACCCAAGTGTGGGTCCAGCAGATGAGGTTGATCTTGATATCGGTCGAGAATCTCTGTTAAGTGGACATGAGCAAAAATAGTACTATTTATTTATGATTAATTGATTCAGAGTACTTGGCAAAATCTCAGTAAAATGTATGCGTATTTTTAAAAAACAAATTGGTTGGTCCCCAAATAAAAAAACAAATTAGTGACTTTGGGGAAGAACATTTGTGGGCTGAGCACGTGAACAGTGAGCAGGTGAGCTTTTCCACTACCGTGAGAACGATGTGCTTAGGCCTGAGGAGCAGGGAAATGTGTGATGTAGGGTGACGAGACCAACTTTTGAGCCCTAAAAAAATGCCGGGGTGGAATTTCAAAATCGTCCGGGATTTTGTTGGACTACCTCAAACATACTACATGTACAGTACATTGTCAATAGAATTGCCACTCCATTCCAGTTCACTCAATTCCAGGTTTTTCTATATCGTTCGCAAATAAGTCAGACCCTTCTCCTCAAATCTAGTCACTTTGCTACGAAGTAGGGTAGGCAACTCACGGAGGAGTTGAATAAAAAAAAATTCCCTTGCTTTCGCCAGGGCCGTGATCCATATGAAGCTGAGTGCTTGACATGCAAGGCAGGCACTTACGTGTCTGTGGCTAATAAATGTGCCAACGCACGTCCTCTTGGACGACTTTTTTTTTTTTTTTGCTTCAAATGCTGCACCGATGGCCGAATTTCCTTTTTTTTTTTTACTTAGTCTATATATATAGAGTTTTGGGTTATTAGGGACAATAAATGCAATTGCTATACAGACACCATGTCATTTGTACATATGACACAAATGACTGCCACACACACACCAAAAAATAAAAGGTGTCCTCTTTTTCAGAAACCCAAATGTGGTCATCCTAGTGTGATGCTCACTCTGAAACTTCTCCGTGGCGGACTCCCGACCGGTCAGCTCTCCGTGGACGTCCGGCAGACCCGCGATGAGAGCCTCGACTTCGTCCCGCTCACTGAAGCCCTCCAACACACACGTTTTTAGCTCTCCTCCGTCCCCAGAGGAGCCAATTTGCTCGCCTTGGCTCGCATCGTCGCACCCGTTCTCCGTTTCTGATAACCCCATTCCGCCACCGTCATCGCCTGGACACGCATCTTGTGTCCTCGATGAAGCCATTTCTCTCTGTTTTACAGGCTCCGATAGGTGTGACGTATAGGCTAGCTTGTGTTAGCACTCGCGGCTGGCAAACAGAACGTGTTGAAGCTCCTGCGTGTACGTTCTTGTACGGACGTAGTGTAAAACTAATTAGACAATGGCTGCACGATTAGTTTGAACTAAAATATTACCAAGTAAACCGCACCCAAGCGGAGCGTTACACTTGTTAGCAAGTCTTGCTAGCCCTGCCCCAATACGGCAAGCGGAAAAGCTCGGTTCGTGCCACATTACCGCGCATGCGCCAATTGAGATGACCAAATAACTAAACAACGGACAACTCCAAATGGGGCTTGGGGAAACTCGGCATGTTTTCCCCAACCGCCATCACTAAATGCTCACCGTTTTCGCGTTCATGACTTTTCCATGGATGCTCGTACGTTACTGTGATTGACACACGGGAGCAGTGAAAGTCTTTCAGGTCTGTGATGGTGCGTGCGGTTGCTGTATGCGTCCCTGATGCACGAAACAACGCGATCAAATGCTGACGTCCAGCCATCACAGCTACAACACTCGTATTTACAGTTCTTTCATTTTATGCCATTTATAACCTGAAACAGATAGTTAAAGTCAAACGAATAGAGAACTTGTCTCAATTCAATGCCTTGCTTCAAAGAAAGTCAGAACTTGTCCAAGCATTTGTGCAAATGAGAGCCTCTGAAATAACCGTCTGCTTCCTCTCAGTATGTGCCTTACCTCAAATCAAGTCAGAAGAATTAATTTTGTAAACACATAACCGGGCACACAGTCCTATTCAAATGAGACAGTCATAACCTAGTTATTTGTTTCATTCCATACTGTTTTCAAAATCTCAACATGTTTTGGTGTAATGTATAGAAACAACTTTTAGAATGGCCTTGGTCAAAGATTCTGCACATGCGCAACACTTCTGAGTCCAATTATTTGAGCAGGTCCTTCATGACTCTTATTGACGAGCCTCTGTAGCCACCGCCAAAGTGATTCCAGTGATTCAAATAGTTGAAGAGTTGATACAGCTGGTTTCTGTGGGCAAAGCCGGGCGCCTTCGGAATTTTCTCATGGTAGGCCGAGTAAAAGGAGCCGTCGAAGCCTCCAAACATGCTGGCGATTCCAAACTCGTATTCGGAATGGCCGTAGAAAGAAGAAGGGTCGAAGATCACCGGGCCCTTGCCGGTTTCTGCCACGTTGCCTCCCCACAAGTCGCCATGGAGAAGAGTTGGGAACACCTGCGCGTCTTGGAACAGCTCCGGGATCTTCAGCTGTCAAAGACGCACTTGGGGTTATCGCTGCGCGCACGCACGCACGCACGCACGCACGCACGCACGCACGCACGCACGCACGCACGCACGCACGCACGCACGCACGCACGCACGCACGCACGCACACACACACACACACACACACACACACACACACACACACACACACACACACACACACACACACACACACACACACACACACACACACACACACACACACACACACACACACACACACACACACCTCACTTCTGGAAACAATCAAGCTTTTACGATAAAATAATAGCGCCCTCCTCTCCAATGCATGCCTTGCTTCAAAGAAACCCCTGGTGTTACGCCCATCAGCGTACCTGCAGTGCCGCCCAAAGCTCTCGGACCTCTCTGTCCCCGTTCGACTTCTCCAGCATGGTTAGCTGACACTCGAGCCTCTGGCGAGTATAAAAGGTCACCCAGTCATCCTGCCATTCGTTTTCCTGGAAGCAACAAGAAACAAAAGAAGCCGCGCTAATGCCGTGTCAGCTTCAAGGATGACACATCGCACATCTGCATGGCCACAATGCTGTTTGCTTTTACCTGTGCGATATAGCCACAACACGTAATGGTCGGGAAGCCAAATTTGTCCACGTAAGTGCCCTCCCGCTGCCCGGCTCCTTTTCCTACTCACACAAAAACCATACTTAAATGCATCTTGCATGTCACCAATAGCACCACTCTCTTCATTGCCATGTTTGTCATCCATACAGAGAGCCAGGTAATACACAGGTAAATTGCAGCAGTGAACAAACACCCTGCTTCTAATAAACAGGTGCCAAGTGCCAGTAGAATCCATTCAAATTCTCTCAGATAGACGCTTGGAACTCACTGCAGTTGTGAAAGTCTTCAGGTCAGACACAGGTAATTGTATAATTAAATGCCTCACTTCAAATACTTTTCTTGTTCTCTCTGTATTCTGGCATATAGAAAGCAGCCAGTTCAGACAAGTATTCAGACAAATAAAGGCCTCCTCGTAAAACGTAATACAGTGGAGCCTCGGTTTTCGAACATCCTGGTTCTCGAACAATTTGGTATTTGAACAGAAAATTCTAGATTTTATTGCTTCGGATGTCGGACGAAATTTGGTTGTCTAACCTCACGAGATGAGCCGAGAGGACCCGCATGCCAACTGATTCCATTCGTTATTACATTCTCGTTACTCTGAGGATTGCATCAACTCTAATCATGCCTCCAAATGAAGCAATTGAGAGCAGTAAAGCCATCCTAAAACACAAAGACGCTCCTCAAGCAATGCGACAGTGAGCGCCCGGCCGGCGCGCTGCGGTTGCGCCATCGGACTAAATTAAGCTCCCTGCGCACTGAGGTCCACTTAAATTTAAGAAAGTCCGTTAGGACTTTAAAAATATTTTCTAAATTTTAGCGACCGCTCTGTCACAATAATGCGACCAGCGCGGTCGGCGGTGCGCAACAGTTGCGCGTTCGGCGGTGCGCTGCAGTTGCGTGATCGGACAAAATTAAGCTCCCTGCGCACTGAGGTCCACTTAAACTTTGGAAAGTACATCAGAACTTTAAAAATATTTTCTAAATTTCAGTGACGGCTCAGTAACATCAATAATGCGACCAGCGGTGTAGTTGCACGGTTGGTGACCCACTACGGTTGCGCGTTCTGAGGTGCGCGATCGGACAAAATTAAACTTCCTGCGCACTGAGGTAAACTTAAATCTTAGAAAGTACATCAGGACTCTCAAATTATTTCCTAAATTTCAGCGACGGCTCTGTCACAATAATGCGACCAGCGCGGTGTAGTTGAGCGGTCGGTGACGCGCAACGGTTGCGCGGTCGGAGGTGCGTTGCAGCTGCACGATCGGACAGAAATGCACAAATGAAAACATGCTTTAAAAAAGGCGTTTTGTTTTATTGGGAACTGATTTTTTCCCCCATTATTTGTAATGGGAAAATATGATACGGAATTCGAACGATTCACTTCTCGAACAACCTTCTCGAACGGATTGTGGTCGAAAACCGAGGCTCCACTGTAGATTTGCATTAGGTGCCACAAACTGCCCTGGCCACGAGTTCAGCAAATAGAAAATGCTAACAAAAAACACCATGCTTTCAGTTGCAAAAAGGCTTGGCGCCGACAACGTTTTAAAATACAGCACGCAAATATGCTGTCATGCAAAATACAAATTTGTCAATATTTGCAGTTACAACACTTACCAACAGTGTGCTGCTCTTTGCTCACTTTCTCCAGCTGTCTCTTGTTGTGAAGGTGCAGATCAGCCAACTGCTCTCCTAGCTGCCTGGAATATCTGCAAGTTGCAAGTCGACATGAGTTTCTAAGATCCTTTTTGATGAATTGGGACCATGCGACCAGCGCGACATTGCCTCACTTGCTTAGGGGACGCATGACCAAATGCTCCATTACAAACATACATCCTCCAGTTGCCGACTCGATCACCTTTACAGGTTTGGGCACTTGAATTGTGCCCGTTTTGATTATAGCCTCCAAACTGGCCATTTCCCCGTCAAACATTAATTTGGCCTGGATATAAAAAAAATGCCATGTTTAAAAATGTACGAGTAGGTTGAAACAAATAAGCAATCGAATAAACAAGAAAGTCAAGAGTTACCTGGCTCTTGTGGTTTGTTTTAACAAACACTTTGCCTGTGTCCGTGTGGTAACTCTGGGCCTGACTGATGCATCCACCTTCGGCGTGGCCGGCTAACTTTAGCGTGGTTGTACCCAACTCTTTCTTTAACTTATCTTCCATTGCTCAGCAAGGATTATATGCAGTCTATCGTATAACCACGATACAACGCGCACTCACCAATAGCCTGCAGCCGTGTTTTAGAATGAACGACGTAAATTGTGTGACGTCTCAGCTAACGGATTAAAGTCCGTCGTTGCATTAATTGACGGATAATTGATTTATACAACATATTGACTCGTCCAATATATTAGATTACATCCAAATATATTATCACGTGTTTCGAATGTTTCAAGGGTTTACGTGTTATATACGCGCTTTCAAAAACAATCATCTCTTTGCTGTTATTGTGACAGTTCCTTGTTTTGTTTGCTTTTGCTTTCCGTAGTGTTGGCATCACACGGACCAATCGGAAATCGGGCGGAGCTTTCTCATATCATGGTCGAGTTGGTTGATCACGTGACCGTCACCATGGTTCCTCTTGAAGCTACGTTTCTCCATGCTAAGGCCCAAAAAAGGCTCCTGAACATAAAATGAGCTGTTATGAAGAGTGCTTGCTCCTCGGAGCGACGGGCGTCGGGAAAACATTGCTCCTCAAACGAATCCTCAATATCCTTTTACCCATTTGGAATAATTAAACGAGATGCGAGTTTCAATGTTTTACGCACACCTTAGCAACAGCTCACTAGTGTCGCATGATTAGCATTGCTAATTGCTAGTGCGACTCGACCCGGAATTATCATTTGCTGTTTGACGAACTCAACGTACTTCATTCAACATTGCTGCAGTTGCTTTCTTAACGTTTCGTCCACAGCTCAGTTTGCGTGGCACTGTTGAAGTGGATAGCCCCCCGCATACTCTGCCAACTGTAAATTACAAGGAAAAATCATGTCTACATTCATTACATTACAAACCCTCTATATGTTCGACTTACTCAACAAGAATTTTATAAGCATTTTTTTCTTATATACGGAAGAATTGTATTCTGTTCTACGTGCTATATTTTTTCACGTTTCTTCACATTTTGGTTTTGAAAATGTTTATTAAAAAGGACTTGCACTTTTTGATGCTATATTAGACCTGCATGGATCATAATTAGATTTAATTAAAAAAATAAATAATGTTTAAAAAAAATCCACATAGTTGGCTATGTGATGCCTCCTCAGGTGGGAACCAACCTGACGGACATGACACTGAGGCGAAAGAAGCTGACGGTGAGGGAGTTGGGAGGCTGCATGGGCCCAATCTGGTCCAGTTACTTCAACGATTGTTCGTCGGTCATAGTCAGTGCCGCCTCCGCTTACTAAAGCAAAAAAGCCGCTCCAGAACACTCGTCTATTTGATGCTTTGTTGTCTGCGTAGTTTGTGGTGGACTCGTCCAATGTGGCTCAAGTGTCGGCATCGTGCATCCAGCTGCTGTCGGTGCTTTCTGCCGAGCCTCTGCAAAACGCTTCTGTGCTTATCATCTTTAACAAGCGGTAAAAAGGCACATGTGTTATACTGAATGCACATAATAAGAACCACTTCTCAAGGGCCCCAAAGATGCTTCACAATAATAACTCAGGGAGGAACTCGGGAGGTACATATGTCATATTACTGGATGGATGCTTCAGGGAACAGATGGTGCTGTGGACTTTGTCATTTTCTTGCTAATCTTTGACAAATCATGTACCTGACTACAAAGGGGGCGGGGCAGCTCCGTCCGTCAATGAAATTGAACCAGAGCATGTGTGTTGTTAATCATCAATGCAAGGGCGCGTTGACGGGTCAGTGTGGTTCCACATGGCCATTAAGTTAGCCAAACAGAAGGATTCAAAAGATGCAGGGAAGCAGCATACCGGCTTGAAGAGATGAGAACTAACATGGCCGCTCCGTTCTGCTCTTGCTGTTTCTCCTCCAGGGACATGCCTTGCACCATAAGCCTGCCGGAGATCCGCTCCCTGTTCCGATTGGATGACGTGGCGGCCTGCGCTCTTCAGCCCATCGTCACGCTGGAAACCAGCGCCCGCTCCGGGATGGGACTGCGGGAGGTGTTGGCCTGGATGGAATCCATCGCGATCAAGTGACAGCCGGCAGGAAAAAGGACGCTACAGTGTCTCTTATTCGGTCAATCAGGAAATCTTTTTGGGTGAACACAGGCCTGAACATGGTGATGTGCTACAAAAATTTAATGGATGGCAGCCAGCCAGCCACAGATGGTGTCAGGCAGAAAATGATGCATGCTCTTGCACTGGATGGAAGAAGGCAAAAACTGTGCATCCACACCTTCTGACATTTTCCACCCTTTCTTCTTTCTAATGGGGCCTGCTTTGTATACACATACAAAAAGGTGTATGCTTTAGGACAGGTATATCCAAAGTCCGGCCCGCGGGCCAATTGCGGCCCGTGGTCAAATTTCATCAGGCCCGCAGCCTCTGTGATAAAATCTTTAGTATGTGGCCCGCCGCCATTGTTGACCAGCGCTTTAATACACACGTACCAAAGCTATTTTATATTTATGCCGCAGAAAATGTAATCTCGCGCGACCCGGCGTGATTTCACAGCGAGAACATGACTCCAGCTGTCCTGCTATGCGGAGCATGCGCAAGTCAAATGCGGAAATAAACCCGTTTAAAAAGGGTACGCGCGAACCGGCTGCGTGAACCCTGTGTGAAATGTTCATGAGGCGAAAATAATTTTAAACTCATGTAAATTTAAGGTATTTCATAGTTTGTCCAATGTTATCGTATTTTATGTATTACTTATAACTCCTGTTTAAAGTGTTCATGAGGCGAAAATAATTAAAATAAACTCATGTAAATTTAAGGTATTTCATACAGTTTGTTCAATGTTATCGGACTCTTCAGATATGAATGAAAGGCAGAATTTGTGTTTTTAGAGTTGTTCACATCTGCCTGAGTGGCTTATATGTGGTTATTTTGTCATTTAAAAAATAAAGACAATTGGGAGAATGAAATGTGTTTTATAACAGTGTTTATTTGGATGAAATTGTAGTTAAAAAAATGTCCGGAAAAACTACTGGCCCCCGGGCCCCTTCACTTTATCAAATCTGGCCCTCCTTGCAAAAAGTTTGGACATCCCTGCTTTAGGATGATCCTGTAGAGCAGTAGTCTATATCCCCCGGGCCGTGAACTGGTACCAGTTCGTGAATCATTTGGTACCGGGCAGCACAAGAAAGTATAAACTTGCATTATTTCCGTTTTATTTGAATGATCTTTTATTTTGAAAAATTGACCGGTTTCTCTCCCACAGCTCATGACATGAACAAAACATAACATTACTCCTGTTATGAGGACGCTGCGAGTAAAGTTGCATAGGTGTTCGCATACAGAATTCCACCATGGAACTCGGGGTAGAAGGGTGTGTTGGGACCGTAGTGTGTGTTCTTTCTATTCCTCGTTTTACGAGTATGGTCGGTATTTTTTTTTTTTTTTGCAACGCGTCTCCATTCCTTTGGCGCTACAATACCGTTGTTTTTTATGTTGGTCTTGTTTTATTTTTATGTATTTATCCGCCACACCTATAAGTACAGTGACGTTTAAGATTGTGGTTGGTCTGTTTTGCGGAAATCGCATTGTTGTCCAAACGAGCGAATTTGGGGGGGAAAAAAAATGAAAACAATGTGGAGTCTTTGATCATTTGATTTGTTTTTACTAGAATTGTTTTAGAAGTTTTCTTCGCAGAAATCGTGAAGTCATCAAATACCGGTCCGTAAAAATACTGTGACAAAAATCCGGTCCGTGATGCTAGAAAGGTTGGGGATCGCTGCCGTAAAGGGCGTGCAGGGAATCAAGATGGGCGAGGCTTGGACAATGCCAACATTTCTGTTCGCGTGAAGTGGAATTTATTACAACATCCAGTCAAGTTTCCACACTTCAGTTATGCCTGAGAATGAGTTGGAGGTGACACGAATATTGCTTAACAAAGCAGTAGTTTAAAATGAACCCAGCCATTTAATCTTTAATGGAAGCGGATGTAAACTGACACGGGAAAGGGAAAAGCAGGCATTTATTTAAAGGTGTTTATTTCTCCCACTGATTATCTATTTTTAAGGGGGCATATTTCAGATTTGAGCAAATACCGCTGGCTACACAAGTAGAAGCAACCGATGGAGCGCTTCCATTGCACTCTACTAAGGTCACGTTAAGACTAAAATTAAAAGCGCTTTCATCCCACCCAAACTGCATTGCATTATCTTCCAGTTGTAAAAGCCACGGGGGGTTTTTGAACGGTGCTGCTTGAGTCCATGGTGAAGAGCAGCAGCAGCAGCAGGTGGAGACGGTGACAAAGTTGAGTGTGCGACGGGACTGTTGACTTCACAAAGGCAGCAGAACACATAAGGGGAGAAAAAAATGGGGTTTCACTTGATTCCTTGGAGCTCGCTGCAGTTCCATTTCCCTTTTTGTGACATGTTGAATGGTTACTCAGAGGAAAGGGTTCTGATTGTTCAACGCGGGCTGTGAGGCCAAAGCGGTACCCGTGGAGAAGGGCAACAGAGGCTGGGGAAGCTCCAGGCCGCTCTGGGCAGGGTGGCTGAAGGACGACGGCAGGCTGGCTGGCTGCTGGCTGCCGGCCAGTGGCAGGGAGGCGCTGTAGGAGAGGGAAGGCCGTGCCGTGGCCGAGCCCATTTGACCCAGAGTGCGTCGGACCGGTTCTGCATCGAACGGGTTGACGGTGGTGGAAGGGCCCGCACCTAAAGATCAGAGGCGTGATCGTTGAACCTTCTCGGAAGGACTTTGCTTCTGTAGCCATAGCTGTGTCCCAATTCAGTGAGGCTATTTTTGACAGCCCGCCCCATTTGAATCATTTTGCAGACCAAAATAGTAGCAAACAAGTGCCTCCCCTTTTCTCTCGGGAATATAATTCACAGCATGATTTGACACGCAGACATTCAAAAGTTAAGAGCAGAGCTCATGTCAGTGTTGTCACCTCCATTTAAAGCACTCAGCCTACCTGCTAGGAAAGGGTTGAGGTAGGCTTGGGGGTTGGTAGGAATCAGCGCATCCAGGTCCACCAGAGAGACTGCGGCGGGGCCCAGGAACGACTCAGGGCTGTGCGACGTATGAGGCTGGGGCTCCGCCAGGCTCTTAGCGAGCTTGGACATGTCAAACATGTCGGGACTGCCCACCCTCCGCCCGTTGGCCATACCTCCGTCCATGGCCGCGTCGAACAAATCATCATCTAAAAGAAGCGCTTGGATTGGGCACAAGTATCGGGACAAAGTGTTAGACTGTTGCCATTACCTGAGGGGCTCACAGCTCTGAGAGACTTTTTGGCTGTCGTGAAGGGATCGGCCGCCAACGATCCTGAAACATTGAAGAGCATTTGAGAGCACACGTCCTCAAGCAAGACTGACGTCAATGGCTGAATGCCGCGTATGAAGAAACAATGCAATGATCCTAACTCAGCTGCGAGCCATGTACACCCACCTGAGGCCCACGGGTTGGCGGCGACCGAGGGGTCCCAAGGGTTGCCGGGCGGCGGGCTGGGCTCCCAGGGCGGAGGAGGGCTGTCTGAGGCGGGCATTATCTTCCAGGCCGCGTCGGCAATTCCCGGCGAGCCGCCGCTTCCATCTTTAAAAATGCCAATCATGTCACTTTTTAAAATATATTCCATAAGCGGCACGCTAAATCGACATCTACGCAGTTGCCTGCTTAAACCTCCACATTATTTCTCTGCTTGTGAATGGATGTCATCTTGAGATTATCGGAGGCAAGCCTTGAGCACATGACGCTCCGACACTCACCCAAGGGGTTCCAGGGCTCCGTGACGCCTGTGCTTCTAGGCCACACTTTTTCCTTTGGAGGAGGTTCTTTGGGTGCGGCAAAAACATCGACCAGGTCCATGAAGGCAGTCTGACGACATGAACGAAAAGATCCATAAGTAGTTTTTCGCATATTGTAGTTGACACATATTAGAGCAAATCTGACTGCTATAAACCGAATCGAACTGAACCCCCCCCTCCTCCCCCAAACTGCTCTCGCATACCCCAAAGTTTCATACCCCGCCTTTAGACGCCATCTCGCGTTTGCTCTCCTCCAAAGCTTTCTTGAGCATCGAGTCGTCTCCTTGGCGACCGAGTTGCTCCTGTCGATGCGCACATTTGGATCGTCACCACTCATTGATGAATTTTTGACATTTTATTGTTCAACGTGCCGCCGCTAAAGAACGCCATTTCTATCAATTGCTCAAATCAAGCGATTTGTCGTCTGGCCGAGCTACCTGTTGGTGCGCTTCCTTGCTCATGCTCATCGCTAACTTGAGTTGAGAGTCCTCATCTATCTCCAGCGTTGTGGGTGGCCGCTTGACAGACTGTCAAAAAGAACAAAGATGTCTGTCAACAACCGTGTGCCACCTCAAGTTCCTCACCTCACACCATCGAGAAGAGCAGATTGAGCACTTTGTTCAATAAAAACCTGGGGAGAAAGTTAGCCAATAGGAGCAAAGTAGGCTCGATGGACAATTGTATTGGAACATCTACAAATGGAGGTTAAATTGGGGTTGTTGTGGTAGCTAGAAGAGGTTTTCCACTTTCGACAGCTTCATGGAATGGTCCCACAAAGCAAGAATTTGGTCAGGGTCACCTAAGGCTCCCTTGATGAGCATGCCTCAATACGCTTGTCCATGTAGCTACTAAGAGGAGGAGGAGAAAGAAAACAAAGTTTCCTTCTTGTCCCTGGCCCCACAGAATGGCTCTCTCTACCTTCTTGGCCTCTTTGCTCAGGCTCACCGCAATCTGCATTGCCGTCTTTTCGTCGAGAACCACCGTTGTAGTGACGGGCTGGGGTCAAGGGGATCAATGGTTAGTGACAGGAACACCAAGCTGAGGACATTTGTTTGTTCGTTCAACCGTCCGTCCAACCAACTGACCGTTCCCTTCCTAAGGTGGGCGGGCAGGCCGCGGCTCTATAACCCGCTTCTCGTTTGGCCGGAAGGCATCGTTACATAGTCGGACACGTGTGGCTTCGTAGCTCCATTCTTTTTATTCCGTATTGTGATCACTATGATTCATCGCAATGACTTATCACGCTCAAGGAAACTTGAAAAAAAACTGCTAATGAAATGAACATGCTATTGAAGAGTGCAATCAAAAGACGTCGACATGGCACACTTGTAGTGGGACTTTCTTGTGTGCACAGGACTCGCTCCGCCTGCGCGCTTGATATTTGTCCAGGTCTTCGGAAGATGACTCGTTGAGAATACTTGAGATGAGATTTGCAACAAGACCAACAACAAACCCTACAGTTGTTGTTTGATCATGGTCACCAAAATTGTAATCATGATACAAACTCCGTGGAGTTGGGCAGCCTGAGCAAACATGGCGTGAAAAACAAAATGCACAAAGATGTCAAGTTACAGGAAGCCCGCCGTTGACTGTTATTACTTATTCGTTGCTCTTGTCTATTCGTTTTTACTCCTTGTACTATTTGATTGTGAGTGTTGTGTACTGTGTCTAGTCGCCGTGGGACGGTGGGAAACATAATTTCGATCTCTTTGTGTGCCTTAACGTGAAGAAATTGACAATAAAGCGGACTTTGACTTTTGACTTTGAATCCGCTTCACACTTTGCCACAATGCACTTTGTCTTGTGTTACGGGCCGGCATACCTTTTCACTCTCCTCGCGGCTCATGGCCAGGGCCAGCTGCAGTTGCAGCTCCTCCTCGCCTGTGGTGGTCGGCCGAGCTTGCTCCAAGTCCGGCGCCAGCCGAGGCAAGGAAGAGGAAGCTGGAGGAAGGAGAGCGGTGCAGAGAAGAGGGGACTGAGTGTTTGGGCAAGCACCAAAAACACTGAGAGACAGAAACAAAACTCTTTGCTTGCGTTCTCGGGTCAGAAAGGCGCCGGTGCTGGCTCCGAATGTTAATTGATCAGCCGGCGCTCCTTGCTTGGGATCTTTGTTGCCGTTGCTTGCTGCTCAGCGGGCCCGCAACGAGAACAATGTTGTGCCTGTGCGAGGAGCTTGGGTGGGGTGGGGGGCAAGGGGGATGGCTGGGGGGGGGGGGGCAAGGAAGATGGATGGGCAAGGAAGATGGATGGGCGACCGCGGCAATAGCATAAATCCTCAGGGTGGGTTTGCAAAGCGTCGGGCAGCATACGGGCTTGAGCAGATGATTTATTCATTATTATGGATTGGACCAGGAGCAACCAAAGAATAAGTCTCCAACAGTGAGAGAACGGGCATTGGCTTTGTCAGCACACGCGAGCGGGAGCTTCCCAGCTTGAGCGGCCGTGTGCTTCTGCTGCCATGCCTTCCTGGTGCGAGGCCCAGAGTAAAAGCACCACAGTTGGTCCATGTTTCGTTTTCAGTGAACATAGTAAATTATTCTATACCGCCCCCCCCCCCCCCCCAAAAAAAAAACAGTCCAAAATTGGTAATAACACATATGACAGCAACCTGCTAACACCATCCGCTAGAAATAATAATGCCACACTGTTTTGTCAAGAGAACAGTGCCACTTTGTAACTTTGAAGATTTGCAACAGGAAACATTGCTTTCAAAATAAGCGGCAGTATGTACGACGCTTGTACCAGTTTGCCTGGTTTTGGATGTGTGCGTGCGTGCATGCGAGGGGTGTGCGGGGGCCTCGTGACTTTGACAGATCAGCTGACGTGACTGTACGTGGGAGGATGACAAGAAGGCTCAAGTGCGCCAATGGGGGAAGGGCAAAATAGGAACGTGGCTGAAAACGCAACAAGAAACTTGTGAATGCGCGACCCGTCATAGGCTACGTGCAAATTTCCATGATTAGCCAGCCACACGGAAAGGAAAGCCATGTCATGCCACGTACGTGGCCGGCTCTCCTCAAATCCACGGGCCTTCTTTTTGTCACACGTCAGAGCGATCCTTGTCGGCTTGAAAAAGACAGACGAGGTGCTCACGGCTACTCACGTTGGAGAAACGAGGACGAACCTCTGGACTCGGACGTCTCGTAGTGCGCAGCGTGGGTGGCCGGGTACGGAGGAGGCACCTCCCCATATTCGCCGTAGAGCCTCACCATGCGCGACCTGGTCTTGGAGGCCTGGGCCCGATCCTTCTTAAGCTTCTCCGGGTCCTTCAGTAGAGCCACCAGTTTCTTGGCCTTCTCGCGGATGTGGATGCCCTGGTCCTCTCCGTCGCGGTCTACGTACTGGAAGTCCTTGAGCGTCTGGATGGAGTAAATGTTGTCCCGGCACTCCTGGGCCACACGCACCGAGCCTGCCTTGATTAGGTAGTCCAGCAGGGTGAGCGCCTTGTAAACGTGACGCCAGTTCTTGCCGTGGTCATTGAGCCGCCTCCAGATTATGCCCATGACCTCAGTGAAGGCCACCATGTTGTAGGTCAGGTCGGCGATCTCGGCCATCAGCGTGCTGGAGGCGCCCCACGGGTCGTTGGAGGTGGCCTCGCGCACCTTGATCTCCGCCTCAGTGTAGTTGTTGACCACGTTTTTCACCTGCCGGCGCAGCGAAGAGGTCTGCATGCTGGCGTTCGGTGATCCAGTTGATAATGAAAAAAAAAAAACGGGCAAAGCTCTCTAGGCAGCGGTGCAGAAAAAACAGATCCAAACTCCAATTCTATGTGCGGGTTTTTTCCTGTTGGGGAGCAAGACAACCAGACGTTTAGTTGGGAACACTTGGGCAAAAGGCATTGGGACATACGTAGGACCTGGAGAGGTCAAAACATGAAACAAAACCAATTTAATGCACAGGAGCACACTATGTGCTTATTTGGGGATCATACGTCTGTTAGACGGACGTAGCAACCACTACAGGAAACATCAAATTGTCCAAAATGACAACAAACTTTGGCAGAACAAAGGGGACTGGCCCAGCACAAGTAAAAAAAAAAGGAGGAGTGAAAAGCGGAGGCAAAATTACAGCGTGCCAAACGAAACCCGCCACCTGGGCTTTTCTTTCTACGTGACAATGCAAAGTGATGACGGCGCAAAAAAACAACCCATTGTTTCCGTGGACATTTTCCATTCACGTCAAGTAAAAGTGAATTCGCCCGGAATTACGGCGGCCGTTTTGAAATGTTGCATACTAAAAATACCTGCCGTCACCTTGAAATAATGACGCATCCTGATGTGATGACGACTAGGTAGTGCACTTCCTGTTACTTTACTTTCGACACAACGAAATGTAAACGAGAATGTTTTCCACGAATCCTTTCTTTAGCTACATTTCAATTATAACATAACCTAGTGTTTAACTACCGGTCACCTCACGTAATATAAATGAACGGTAAATTTCACTTAGAATAAAACTGAAATAGCAGATTTGAGTACAAATTGGCGTGGCAATCTTCAATCAATTGAACGTACGCTAACGGGACGAGGCGGTGAACTATCTCACCGTGCAGCTTCTGTGATTTCAAAGAAAATAAAAATAATACCTGGACATAAAGACGTAACTATACAATAACTATTGCTGTCCTCTTCCCCTGCCTGCTTTTTTACCTTCATGACATGGCAGCGTCGGCGTCCCAACTTGAGTAGGCGGAAGAAAGACCAAAATGTGCCTCCGCCTCTAGACTAAAAATCACGGAGGAAACGTGAATTCCAAACTCCTTCGTTAATATGAGTACTAACGCGGTGGTGAGTAAGAGGCTGCGAGGCGAGGCCCCCTGCACCTCCGCCGAAAGCACAGCAAAGTGCAGGCCGGGTGGGCGGAGTGGGCTGCCGAGGGAGGGAGGCCGGCCGGCCCGCCTGCAGCCCTCATGCCAAGTCAGACTGCTTAACCCTTTCACTGCCCGGGAAGTCACCTGAGAACAAATACTTGCTATGTAGAAAGAAATGGCAAAACAGACGTACAGATTTGACATTGACTTGAGTGCAAATAATATTTTTTGGACAACTTGGCACGAGTTCATACAAGGCTCTGCATTGTTTGCAGGTGTGACTGCGCCTGTTAATGATTTTGTGTGTGTGTGTGTGTGTGTGTGTGTGTGTGTGTGTGTGTGTGTGTGTGTGTGTGTGTGTGTGTGTGTGTGTGTGTGTGTGTGTGTGTGTGTGTGTGTGTGTGTGTGTGTGTGTGTGTGTGTGTGTGTGTGTGTGTGGGCGGGGGGGGTTGACTGGCAATCAGTTCGAGGCAATGTGTCACCTGTCTTTCGCGGAACGTCACGCGTGACAATGATGGAGACAACATTCTAAAAAATGGATGGATATTACAAGCAATATTGAAATATGAGTGCCGATGTCTATTAAGAATCAATATGCAAGCGGGTTAAGCAAATGCCGAAGCTGAACTTCGTTTTGGACTCGATAGATACGATAGATAGTAGTGTAGTTAGAAAAGCGATGCATCCCGTGGGGGGTTCAACTGAGAGCCTCATTTGGTTCTGCAGCAGAAACTCCAGCCTCTTATTTAGCAGCACTAATGGCGCCTTGTCTGAAGCCAGCCCCTCCTGCATTAGACAGGACCGCGCCATTATTGGCTTTGTGGTGCCAAGTTGCGGAAACGTTACGGGTGAGCGACTGGCCTGAGTGCCGGCGAAGCAGGATAGACGGGAAATATCAGCTTCTCTTTAAAACACACACACACTAACGTCATGTGGTGAAATGGTGCAGAAGCCTCGACGAGCACAAGGGGGGGGGGGGGACAAGTCCTTTTGTTGCAGCCTACGGTATCGTTTTAATTCTCGTCCATCAGGTCGGTCAAGCTCGACTTCATAGCTAGTGTCCGGACACGCCCTCCGCTATGGCTTTTCTTCTTCCTCCAAAGAGATGCCTGAGCAATCCAACAAAGGAGGAAGGTCGCGCTTTGACGGAGGAAAGGACACAACCCTGCGAGCATTTTGACGTCTATTAGACGTCTATATGCTAACCAGACGTCTCAAGGTTAAAACACGTCTAAAAGCGTAACAAATATAGACGTCTATGCCATAGACGTCTATAGCATAAACGTCTAAATGACGTCTAAAACACGTCTAGTAGACGTCTATGCTGTAGACGTCTTTTAAATGTCTATGCTATAGGCGTCTTTTAAAAATAAACTTTCACATATAGACGTCTATTAGACGTCTATATGTGAAAGTTTTTTTTAGATGTTTGAGTAGACGTTCAAATGATGGCTAATAGCTATGAGCGCGATTAGTGCTAATTGCGCTAGTCTATTCAACATTGAGGTTCTCTTCAATACATTTAACCGCTGATCCTTACCATTGTGTAGTTCCAGGATGTTGTGAAAATGCATTTGATTAGTGATGGTCCAAGGTGTGAAAATTTACAGTTTTTAAGACAGAAATAGGTTTCAGTAACAGTCATACGTACCTGCAGATATAAATACACCTTTTGATGTTAAAATTAACCAAAACGATAACTGAATCCAGGAGGCTCGGTGATGCACTGGGTAGCACGTCCGCCTCGCAGTTAGGAGGGTGCGGGTTCGATTCCACCTACGACTCTCCCTGTGTGGAGTTTGCATGTTCTCCCCGAGCCCGCGTGGGTTTTCTCCGGGCACTCCGGTTTCCTCCCACATGCCAAAAACATGCTTGGTAGGCCGATTGAGCACTCCAAATTGCCCCTAGGTTGTGAGTGCGGATGGTTGTTCGTCTCTGTGTGCCCTGCGATTGGCTGGCAACCAGTTCAGGGTGTCCCCCGCCTGCTGCCTGATGACGGCTGGGATAGGCTCCAGCACGCCCGCGAACCCCGTGGGGACTAAGCGGTTCAGAAAATGGATGGATGGATGTCTGATAGACGTCTATCCCGTAGATGTCTAAAAAGCGTTCACATATAGACATCTAATAGTTGTCTAAGACGTCTATCCCGAAGACGTAAAAGACGTTCACATATAGACGTCTAAAAAACTTTCACATGTAGACATCTAATAGACGTTTATCCCGTAGACTTCTATAGTATATATGTCTAATAGACATCTATTAGATGCTATAGTCTATGGCCAGGGGTGTCCAAACTTTTTGCAAGGAGGGCCAGATTTGATAAAGTGAAGGGGCCCGGGGGCCAGTAGTTTTTTCAGACATTTTTTTAACTACAATTTCATCCAAATAAACACTGTTATGAAACAAATTTCATTCTCCCAATTGTCTTTATTTTTTAAATGACAAAATAACCAAATATAAGCCACTCGGGCAGATGTGAACAACTCTAAAAACACAAATTCTGCCTTTCATTCATATCTGAAGAGTCCGATAACATTGAACAAACTGTATGAAATACCTTAAATTTACATGAGTTTAAAATTATTTTCGCCTCATGAACATTTTAAACAGGAGTTATAAGTAATACATAAAATACGATAACATTGAACAAACTGTATGAAATACCTTAAATTTACATGAGTTTAAAATTATTTTCACCTCATGAACATTTCACACAGGGTTCACGCAGCCGGTTCGCGCGTACCCTTTTTACAACAGTTTTTTTTCCGCATTTGACTTGCGCATGCTCCGCATAGCAGAACAGCTGGAGTCATGTTCTCGCTGTGAAATCACGCCGGGTCGCGCGAGATTACATTTCTGCGGCATAAATATAAAATAGCTTTGGTACGTGTGTATTAAAGCGCTGGTCAACAATGGCGGCGGGCCACATACTAAAGATTTTATCACAGAGGCTGCGGGCCTGATGAAATTTGACCAAGGGCCGCAATTGGCCCGCGGGCCGGACTTTGGACATGCCTGGTCTATGCTATATACGTTTACGGCATAAACGTCTATAAACATTTCACCTTGAGACGTTTTTTAGATGTGTTTTAGCCAAGACGTCTGGGTAGCATATAGACGTATCTAATAGACGTCTATTAGACGTCAAAATGCTCGCAGGGATGTTTGAGGCAGTCCAACAAAATCGCAGACTATTTTTGAAATTCTACCCGGAAATTGTTTAGGGCTAAAAGTAGGACATGTCCGTAAAAAAGAGGACGTCTGCTCACCCTAGTTTAAGACCCCCAAAAAGTCATGCCAAGTCACGACAATCCATTTTCGACCTTGTCCAGAGGCGCAGTCTAACAAAATCTCCCAAAATTGGGGGGAGGGTAATAGGAAGGCGAGCACACTTGTGCAATCTCAGTTGTTTTTCCTTACTTGCCCCCTTTAGATTTTTCAATTGAGTTGTAAACCCTCCAGGTCAGACAAAGTGCGAAAAACGTTTGGAAACGATTCATGTTGGTCTGAAAAGAGAGTCGCCCGCTTGAGAGTTGCTGCACCTTGTGGAGACTTGAGGACATTTCCACCTGCCCGCAGCCTTTCCTCACGGCTAAAACCGTCCTCTGAATTCTACCCAAACCAACATTATGCAACAATGGCTTCCTGAATAAATTATTGACTGACGTCTGACGTAGGGGTGGAGCTCATTGCTTTCAGTGAATCATAGCGCAGTGAGTGAGCTGTTTCTCCGCGCTTCGTGATCGTTGCAGGGGGGATGGAGGGTGTCAAACGACGACTTTAGTTGCGTCTGCAAAATATTGTATTAACATTATTGTCATTAAAATTAAACATATTCAATAGGCGAGCAGAGCTCTATTTTTTTAACAATCCTCGAACAGATGAACATTACATTCATTTTAATGCGTAACAATAATTTGACAGGAAGGACTGTTTTGAGTCGTGGAACACATTAAACTTTAAGTCAAGACACCAGTGGCTTTTTTTCTTGTTCAGTGAAAGAAAATTGCATTTAATAAGCTTTTTTTTCATACATTTTCATCAAGGTAAAATATAGAAATAAATGAAATACAAATAATTTGGGGTCGGCTCGGTGGTGCACTGGGTAGCACGTCTACCTCGCAGTTAGGAGGGTGCCGGTTCGATTCCACCTCCGACCCTCCCTGTGTGGAGTTTGCATGTTCTCCCCGAGCCTGCGTTGGTTATCTCCGGGCACTCCGGTTTCCTCCCACATGCCGATTGAGCACTCCAAATTGCCCCTAGGTGTGAGTGTGAGTGCGGATGGTTGTTCGTCTCTGTGTGCCCTGCGATTGGCTGGCAACCAGTTCAGGGTGTCCCCCGCCTGCTGCCCGATGACGGCTGGGATAGGCTCCAGCACGCCCACGACCCCCGTGGGGACAAAGCGGTGCAGAAAATGGATGGATGGATATACAAAGTCATCAAATCAGTGTCAGTCGAGGCTGTCAACTGGTTGCCTGTAGTATTTTTAAGGTCCAGCGGGTGTCAGCAATCAGCGACACAGTATCAATACAGTTTGGCCATATGTCGAAATGATACATGACGCCTCATGGACCCATCACTAATAAATAGTGTTATTAGCTTATATATTTTCTGCGTTATTTTATTCTGTGAAGAAAGGAGTGTCAGCATGTTTTCTGGAACACAATAAATTATTACATTTAGGGAGCCCTGCGATTGCCACACTTTTCTGTTAGAAACTGACCCTGGCTCCCCATCAGAGAAGGTAAAAGTTATGTGGCCCTCACTGGAAAAAGTTTGGGGACCCCTGCTATAAATGAAGGTTTCTCAACTTCTATTAGGTACACTTGCGCCCCCCTCATGTCAAACAAATCACTGCACCTCAACAGCAGTATTAGTATATCCGTCTCAGCACGTACAATTAGGCTATATCTTAACAGAGCTTTTGCTCGTTTGAATTGTGGATATTTCAAAGCCACATCAATTATTGCATCTTACATGTATGTAGGGGACGCCTCCTTCGTCAGACTCTCGTCTTGAGCCGATTCCCACGCGTCCTGAGGTTCTGTTGACAATTGTCTGCTGATAGCAAGCCCGGAGAAGCAGCGTTGACGGGCGCCTGCTGCCAGCACACGTCCCGCCGCCCTCGTGTGCTTCATCTGCGTTTGTGCTTTAACCGCCCTAGTTGACAACGCAATTCACAGTCACAACGAATACCGAGTTTCACAGAAAAATGCAACTCGAAAAGGTAAAACGTCAAAAAAGAAAAAAAAAAGAGTAGATTTACACTAAAAGCCCTCGAGAAAGGCCAAGCGCACGAAGAAAAATAAGTCGTTAATGAACACGGACGATACCGCGGTACAACAATGACTGTCAGGGGCAGGTCCACGGTGGTTACTTGCCGCCGCATACGCGGAAGTGACTTAAGCGCGGCCGCGACCCCCGCTGGTTCGACTGCTGCCATCTCACTCGTTATGTGTTACAGGGTGATTGTATTGACATACTGCGCCACCCTGTGGCAGCCACAGAGCCCTCACCTATAATATGCCTGTGTCACGTGTGGTTACTTTCCTACCTGCAGCATGAAAAAAAGGCCAAAAATCAGCATCCCTTCTTTGGTGGTGAGGTAAACACCTTTGTGCAAATACACATACAAACTACGGTCCTGAGACGTAGACTGGACTCATGTCTTCCTCAATATTTTGCTTGCACCATACCATATAACATTATGTTACAGTACTAAAAACAACAACAACATTACAAGTTACAACTCTTGAGTGGAACGAATTTAAAAAGCCACGACGATTAACGACTCTACTGTGCCATTCGACTTCCAATTTCAGTGGCACTGTGCCTTTAAGTGTGAAAAGGCGTTAGAGGCACGTGGGTCAATGTTGCATTTGACGACTCGTGCGTCTCAACTCTTACGAATGCAGCATGGATGACATTGAGCGTCTCGACAGGACACATTTTCAACTCTCCAGTGTTGTAATGTTTTTTATGTTGGTCTGTTAAGAAACTTTTTCACCCGACGGAGTTCCAGCGTGAGTTTTAACTCCGTAGAGAATCGTGTGACTTTTTCAATGATGTACACTATCACCAGAGGTCCAAGCAAACTGGTGACCCAGCGGCGCACGGGTGAGCGCAACAAACATAATATTATTTGAATAATAATAATACCATTAATTTGTGGTCTTTTAGGGCCCACGCAGCCGCTTGAAAGCAAAACAAGCGACTTCAAGCACAAGCAGACGACCTGGAGTTTGCCCAAGTGAGTGATGCGTTCATGGACATTAGGAAAGAAACAAAGCCAATGACCCCACAATGTTTTTAGTGTATTTCTGGGGTTATCAATGAGTCACTAACAAGTGGTGTTCGCTCTGGACGAACCTTTGGCAGCTTATTCACTAATCTCATACAAACACAAACATAAGAAACCACTGCTAAATAAATGATCCATGCTTTTGGTGGTATATACTATCTTACAGCAAAAAGAACACTTGTTTCATTTTACAATCTACAGACAACATAACTCCCAAATGCCAAAAAAAGAAGCTTTTATCTGCAGTTAAAAAATGGTTATGGTTAATGGTATGAAGGTCTATTGCTTTTTTGGGAGAGGGGGCGTCTTTTAATTATATTTATATTCGTGTATGTACGTGCATGTCGCACAACCTTTGACACCCTGCCTTAAATGTGTGTGACCTTGTGCAAAGGTGACACATGGTCCTCCACTCAGCTGTTGTCGACCAAATTGCTTTGACTTTTTCTCCCTACTAAAACGACATATTTGCCATCATGGCTCTTTCTTTCAGTCTTCCGGCACCCAAGATTGTTTTTAACTGGCCCAATGGCAAAAAGTACCACCAGCCCTCCCTGAGTCTGCCCACGGACCCCCGGCAGGAGTGGGAGTCAGCGGCGGCACACGAGGACAACGTAAAGTTTGTGTATGAGGGTAAGGCAGGCAGCCGGCCACGCACGCACACTCTAGTCTTTCCAGTCAGACCTCGTAACAAGAGCTACACGGTATCTACACACACGCTCGTGTGTTTTGTATCAGCACAACTTTGCCTCACTACAGGGCGACACCCTCACAGCTGCTCCTACTCTGATAGGCAACCCCCCACCCCTTCAAGCACTTTTGCGTTCTACCTCTTTCAAAATAACAAACTTTGGACAAAATACACAGTTGTATTTCATCAGGCACCTTCCCCGTGTTTGGACCATAAAAATTGTTAGACCAAATCGATGTGATAGAAAACCAACCATGTATATTTGGAGGAAAACCACGTCTCTATCTTCGTTCATTATCATTTGCGAATCTGGAGTGATTATTTCCTTCTTTTTGGGTGTTCTGACAAAATGACTGCAAAGTCCTCATCGAGAGCGTGGCTCAAAGTCAAAGTCCCAAAGTCAAAGTTCCAATAATCATCGTCACACACACATCTGGGTGTGGTGAAATTTGTCCTCTGCATTTAACCCATCCCCATGTGATTTTGATCCATCCCCTGGGGGAGAGGGGAGCAGTGAGCAGCAGCGGTGCCGCGCTCGGGAATCATTTGGTGATCTAACCGCCCAATTCCAACCCTTAATGCTGAGTGCCAAGCAGGGAGGCAATGGGCTCCATTTTTAAAGTCTTTGGTATGACCCGGCCGGGGTTTGAACTCACAACCTTCCAGTCTCAGGGCGGACACTCTACTACTAGGCCACTGAGCTGGATGGCCTGGAGTTATGATGCGTCGCACATTGATTTTTGAAATATGTGGGTGACATTTCAAAACAAAGACATTTTGGTTAGTATGTAACCAACCTGACTTTGTAACAACGCACGCCCTCATCGATGTGAGGTGTGATTCGGTTTTGTTGCACATTTAATTTTGTGAAGTTACGTTTTTGGGACATTTTTAAACAATGGTTTTGATCATTGCATCATACGATGGCATATTGACGGCGTTTATGCAATAAGATGATGATTAGTGGGGTTGGCGGTAAAGAATAATACTCCTACTAATTTAGCAAGATCAAAGATATACTTTATTATTATTCTGGTTGATGGGATTTGTGACTTAGTATTATATACAGCCTGGCAGGAGGCAATTTGGCATGAGCAAGGAAACGGCCGGACGACAGGAAGCGTGGCAGCTACGGTACACTCCACTACAGTCCACTACAAAGACGACACTCCAAGCACTCACATGAACGGTCAGTATACTCGTTTGCAGCAGACAAAATGACAGTTAAGCCTGACGATAAAAACTATTCAATCACAAACTCAACTTAATGGAGACTTTGAATTTCTTTCTTGGCGTTTATATATATTGAATTTCTTTCTTGGCGTTTATATATAAACTGTTTGCGATGATGATGGTCCTTTCTGTCTTCTCCTCAGACTTTGTGCCTATAGATCTGGACGAGTGGTGGGCGCAGCGCTTCCTCGCTAACATAGACAAACTTTCCTGACATTTCTCCTGAGGGTTTGAAGAGAGTTTCCGGATCCTGATACCGGTCCGGCGGCTAGAAACACAGGAAGAGTAAATTGGGATGAGGTTGGAAATGCGACGGAAAGGGGCAGTCGGGACGCCGGAGCCCCAAAGTACAGAGGCTCACTTCCCCGTGGCCATTTTGACTCGATCTTTGGACGTGAAGTCTAACATACAGGACATGTCATGTCACTTTTTGAGTAAAAAGTGGACCGTGTTCTCCAGACGCTGCCAGCTTATTTACAATTCCCTCTTCAGTTTGCCATCCTCGAAAATACGATGAGAGTTTACAAATTAGTTAATTAAAATACAAAAAGGGCTCATGGAAAAGCGTGAATGACCCACTTGCATTTTAGAGCCTCAAAGGGCAAAGGTAAGATAAAGTGTACTTGGACCCTCAATGCTTCTCCAGTGCTTTTGTCAGCAGGTCGTTGAGGCGGGAAATCATCGGCCGGGGATCGTCACTCAAGCCTGCCGTGATCATGGCGTTGTCGTAAATCTAAACAGAAGTCACATCAAAGTGGTCAACCTTACTTTCAAACTTCAAGTCAAATTTAGACTGTTTCTACTTTTGGACCATACAGTCCTTGAAATTTGTGGAGAATTTCTAGTTCCACATTTGTTTCAGAGGTTTTTGGATGTGATTTCAAGCTGTCTCTCTCACAAGCACGCACGAACAAATGATTCGGTTGAAGTTTGGAAATTGTGTAAAATGTGATTAAAAACAAAATACAACGATTTGAAAATCCTTCTAAACCCTATTTAATTGAATACACCACAAAGACAACATATTTAATGTTCAAACTGATAAACCTAATTGTTTTTTGCCAAATAATAATTAACTTAGAATTTCATGGCTGCAACACATCCAGTAGAAGTTGGGAAAGGTGGTAAAAAATACTAAGAAAGCTGAGAAAAGCTGATTAAACACCTATTTGGAACATCCCACATGTGATCAGGCTAATTGGGAACAGGTGGGTACCATGATTGGGTATAAAAGGAGCCTCCCCAAACATGCTCAGTCATTCACAAGCAAGGATGGGGCGAGGTTCACCCCTTTGTCCACAACTGCGTGAGAAAATAGTAGAAAAGTTTAAGAACAACATTTCTCAAAGCAAAATTGCAAGGAATTTAGGGATTTCAACATCTACGGTCCATAATATCATCAAAAGGTTCAGAGAATCTGGTGAAATCACTGCACGTAAGCGCCACCGCCGGAAACCAAGACTGAATGACCGTGACCCTCGATTCCTCAGACGGCACTGCCTTAAAAACCGACATGAGAGTGTAAAGGATATCACCAAATGGGCTCAGGAAAACTTAAGAAAACCACTGTCAGTAAACACAGTTCATCACTACATCAGTAAGTGCGGGTTAAAACTCTACCATGCAAAGCAAAAGGCGTTTATGAACAACATCCAGAAACGCTGCCAGGTTCTCTGGGCCCGAGCTCATGTAAAATGGACTGATGCACAATGGAAAAGTGTTTTGTGTCCACTTTTCAAATTGTTTTTGGAAACACTGGACGTCGTGTCCTCCGGACCAAAGAGGAAGTGGACCATGCGGACTGTTATCAACGCAAAGTTCAAAAGCCAGCATCTGTGATGGTATGGGGGTACATTAGTTCCCGTGGCATGTTATCAGCGCAAAGTTCAAAAGCCAGCATCTGTGATGGTATGGGGATGCATTGGTTCCCATGGCATGGGTGACTTACATTTCTGTGAAGGCAACATAAATGCTGAAAAGTACATATAGATTTTGGAGCAACATATGCTGTCATCCAAGTGACGTATTTTTCATGGACGCCGCTGCTTATTTCAGCAAGATACCGTTTTTCTGACTATAAGTCGCTCCGGAGTATAAGTCGCACCAGCAATAAAATGCACAATAAAGTGAAAAAAAACCCCATATATAAGTCGCACTGGAGTATAAGTCGCACTTTTGAGGTAATTTATTTGTCAAAATCCAACACCAAGAACAGATATGAACCAGCAACAACAGGCTAAATGATACGTGATGCTAACGTGACATATACACAAACGAAGAGCTGAGAACGGGCTTGACGTAACATTCAGTTATTCTAATAACTATTACATAAATAACACGTTTATCAAACCATCTGTGTCACTCCAATTCAATAAATCCATCGATCATCGTCCTTTATGTAAGCAATGCCGCGTGTGCGCCGCATATGCGCCGCGCCGCTGACGTCAGACTCGTAAGTTGCATTTCTAATTATTCCACAGACCCATATAACAATATACAAGTATATTTCAAATAACTATCATATTACAACAATATTATCAAACCATCTGTGTCATTCCAAATCCAATTCCTCACCCTTCCTGCGCCGCACAGATCTAGTATATAACTATATTGTAGCGTTAACAAAGTACCAGGAAAGACGTGGGTTTATATAACAATATTATCAAACCATCTGTGTCACTCCAAATCATTAAATCCATCGATCAAATTCCTCGTCCTTTATGTCAACAACGCCGCGCGTGCGCCGCAGAGATCTAGAATATAACTATATTTTAGCGTTAAAGTACCAGGAAAGGCGTGGGTTTATATAACAATAATATCAAACCATCTGTGTCACTCCTAATCATTAAATCCATCAATCAAATTCCTCTTCCTTTATGCCAACAACGCCGCGCGTGCGCCGCAGAGATCTAGTATATAACTATATTGTAGCGTTAACAAAGTACCAGGAAAGACGTGGGTTTATCTAACAACAATATTTTCAAACCATCTGTGTCACTCCAAATCATTAAATCCATCGATGAAATTCCTCGTCCTTTATGTCAACAACGCCGCGCGTGCGCCGCAGAGATCTAGTATATATTATATTGTAGCGTTAACAAAGTACCAGAAAAGACGTGGGTTTGGTTTAACGACTCTTTGTTACTGAACTGTAACGATAAAAACATATACAAGTTGCTACACGAAATAAAATATATCAAATAACTATAACAGAAAAAAGTTTTTCAAACCTTGCGTCACTCCAAATCATTAAATCCTTCAAACGTGGGGCCCTTCATCATCTTCGTCATCCCGTGATCGAATCCTTTGTCCTTTATGTAAAGAACTGCCGCACGGCGCCGCTGACGTCACTTGCGGTTCAAATTACAGTAATCCCTTGCTACATCGGGGTTCGTTTATCGCGGATTCACTACATTGCGGATTTTTGAATTTTGAAAATTTGTGAAAAAATTCACATATAGGTCGCTCCTGAGTATAAGAATTAAAAAAAAAATTCAAATTCTAAATAAAACTTCTAATTTGGGGAACTATGGCATGAAGGTTACCCACACACCAGCAGAAGGCAGGGAGTGCCCACACAATTGCAGTGCGTACACTTGTACCTTTTTATATAAAAAATGTTATAATAAGACTTCTAAAAACATATTTACAGTGTTGTACCCTGTTATAGAAAAATTGTTATAATAATAAAAGAGTTCTAAAAACATCTTTACAGTATGTACACTTGTACCTTGTTATAAAAAAGAATATAATAAAAGCTGTTCTAAAAACGTATTTACAGTATATGTTAAGAATTCGCCAAGAGGATGTTATTCAGTCGCGCTTTGATTTGAGGGAGGCTGTTTTATTTTGAAGGCTGTTTTCAGGCGATACCTTGCAGTTTCACATTCATGTACATACATGTGGTACAGCAGTCATTGAGTATGTAAGTGGGTCTCCTAACAAGAGAAATGAACGATCACATATGTCTAACCTTTAGAACAATGTAGTATTGCTCCAAATGTTGGTTTACATTCCTTTAGAGGTCCATTTTCGCATGTTATCACGATCGCGAATTAGCATCTTTACGCTAACTCGATAGCCTGCCCAGTACTTCTTGTTAACATATTACACGTACACACGTATAATATTTATATTTCTTCAATATTTATGCAAAATCTTCTGTATGTTATTTATACTATGGGGACTAAGCGGTTCAGAAAATGGATGTATGTATAATTTACATGTTTGAAACAATGATTTAATGTTCTAATAATAAAATGTGCACTTAAATGGTTTCATATACCGTAATTTTTGGACTATAAGTCACGTTTTTTTTCTTAGTTTGGGTGGGGGGGGCGACTTATACTGAGGAGCGACTTATATGTGATTTTTTTTCACAAATTTGCAAAATTGAAAAAAAAGGAAAAAAGGGGGGGGCAACCGTGATAAACGAACCGCGATGTAGCAAGGGATTGCTGTAATTTGAATTTCAAGTGACGCGATGGTTGTTTACATAAAGGACAAAGATTCGATCACGGGATGGCGAAGATGACGAATGGCCCCACGTACGACCGGGATCATTAGCGGCTTTGTTTGTAAGTGACACGAAGGACGAAGAGTTTGAAGGATTTAATGATTTGGAGTGACACAGAAGGTTTGAAAAACTATTTTTGGCTTTTACGCACGCCCGGTCCTACTCGACGGGAGCTCTCTTTTATCTCCGTGGATGGAAGTCGGGGGCCGGCGCTCAGCCGGATGGCTGTCCGGGCACGGTGGATAGGGCTCGGACATGGCTTCTACGCACGACCGGTCCTATTCTATGGAGCTCTCTTCCACCTCCGTGGGTGGAAATGCCACCTCTGGGGATGGAAGTCCACGCCGGTGGCTTGTACTTTGTTAACGCTACATCCATACATCCATCCATCCATTTTCTGAACCGCTTGGTCCCCACGGGGGTCGCGAGCGTGCTGGAGCCTATCCCAGCCGTCATCGGGCAGCAGGCGGGGGACACTCTGAACTGGTTGCCAGCCAATCGCAGGGCACACAGAAACGAACAACCATCCGCACTCGCACTCACACCTAGGGGCAATTTGGAGTGCTCAATCGGCCTACCAAGCATGTTTTTGGGGATGTGGGAGGAAACCGGAGTGCCCGGGCTCGGGGAGAACATGCAAACTCCACACAGGGAGGGCCGGAGGTGGAATCGAACCCGCACCCTCCTAACTGGGTAGCAGACGTGCTACCCAGTGTGCTACCCAGTGTGCCACTGAGCCGCCTGTTAACGCTACAATATAGTTATATAGCTATACTAGATCTGTGGAATAACGACAAGGCTGACGTTAGGGCGCACGCGCGGTGTTGTTGACAAAGGACGAGGAATTTGATTGATGGATTTAATTATTTGGAGTGACACAGATGGTTTGATAATATTGTTGTAATATGATCGTTATTTGAAATATACTTTATATATCGTTATATGGGTCTGTGGAATAATTAGAAATGCAACTTACGAGTCCAACGTCAGCGGCGCATATGCGGCATTGTTACATAAAGGACGATCGATGGATTTAATGAATTGGAGTGACACAGATGGTTTGATAAACGTGTTATTTATGTAATACTTACTTGAATAACTCTGAATGTTACGTCAGGCCCGTTCTCAGCTCTTCGTTTGTGTTTATGTCACGTTAGCATACCTATCGTTTAGCCTGTTGTTGCTGGTTCATGTCTGTTTTCGGTGTTGGATTTTGACAAATACATTTGCCCTAAAAGTGCGACTTATACTCCGGAGCGACTTATATATGTTTTTTTTCACTTTATTGTGCATTTTATGGCTGGTGCGACTTATACTCCGGAGCGACTAATAGTCCGAAAATTACGGTAGTTAAATACGTAGATCTGTGGAATAATTGGACCCACAACTGACGACGAGTCTGACGTCAGCGGCGCATGGAGTTCCGGAGTCAACAGCGTTTTTTTTTGTTTTTTTTTCAAGTGACACAGAGGATGAAGATTTCGATGGATTGGAGTGACACAAATGGTTCGATAAAATTGTTGTTTGTATTATAGTTTGATATATAGTTTATATATAGTTATATGGGCCTGTGGAATAAGTTGAATTGCAACTGACGTCAGCGGCGCACTCCACACACTTCCGGGCGCCAGTGTTTACACAAAGGACGAAGATTCCAATGGATTCAATGGTTTGGAGTGACACGGATGGTTCAATAAAATGTTTCCATTATTGTTATTTGATATATAGTTTATATTTAGTGATATGGGCCTGTGGAATAATTTTAACTGCAACTGACGACAACAAGTCTGATGTCAGCAGCGCGCCGCACACACTGGATTTAATGATTTGGAGTGACACAGATGGGTTTTTATGTTATTTGAATAACTGTTATTGTTACGTCAGGCTTGTTCTCAGCTCCTCGTTTATGTTTATGTCACGTTAGCATAGCGTATCTTTTAGCCTGTTGTTGCTGTTTCATGTCTGTTCTTGGTGTTGGATTTTGTCAAATAAATTTCCCCCAAAATGCAACTTAAACTCAGTGAGTCATCTTTAAGGCATCCGGCATTGTGCGTTTCCTGTTGAATCTTGTGCAGGGAGTGTTACCTGTTCAAGCAGCAGTGCGGCCAGTTCCCTGTCGGAGTCCTTAAGCGCGTGTAACTTCTTGATGAGATTGTGTCTATGACATAGAAAGACACCAAAGTTGTGCACTGTTAGAGTGGGACTTCTCTGACCTCATCTGGGTCTTACCACATGTCAAAATTCAAGAGACCATCAATACCGGACCAAAAAGTGTGCTATGGACTACATCCTCCCGAAGCAGTTCCGAATCAATGCAAGGGAGCTTCTCTGCTCAGCTCAATAGACGCGCTTGGCCAGCAGATGGCGCCAAACTGAGATTTTTAACGAAACATGACTTTGGAGGACCCAAACTAGTGACATTTCACAGCAACCATCCTGATAGTATGAAAACCAAATGTTTAGTCGTGAAGTTACCCTGAGTTGATCTCCAGAGTGGGCTGCAGTATCTGGGCTCTTTCTTCAGTGCTGCGCACCAGCTGCTGCGTACGCAGGAAGTGGCGCGCGGCTCCCATTTCCAGCACCGTGATCATGGCGGGGTGCGTGTCCAGGCGGGGAGTCAACTGGACAAAACAGTCAGATATTTCTTTAATGGAGGTGGCGTAGACCTGACAACCACAAGTTTTTTTTTGTTTACCTTGACATTGGTGACACGAGGGCCTAGGACATTCTTCATCCACGCCATCAGGTTGTTGGCATGCTCCTGAGTCAGGCGCTCTGATGCTGGCCGATAAAGGGGGGGTTTAAAATAAAAATAAAAGATGATTGTCAAGGTGTGCATCCCATGGAATGCCAGACAACAAACGGAAAACGAAGCGTAGCACACCGGATTTGCTGTCCTCAAACTTTTCCTCCTTGTAATGGTCCACCACAATGTCCGTCTCCACCGAGATCAGCTTCTTCTTGTCAAACTCTCTCAGGTGGAGCAAGGTCAGCTCGTCAAACTGCTCGTAGCAGAACAGCACCTGAGGTGGATACGCAGACATTTTCAAGGCAAATGTCACAAGGGCGCTTACCTTTGATGAAAGCTTCTTGACAGAAGAATTGCTATCATGGGGAGCTCATCAAAAACCTCCATGTCGCTGGCATTGGGCGGAAGCGTGGCATCTCCAAAATCATCGCTGTTCAAAATGGCAACTTTGGTCAACCATTATCATTGCATTGGGGAAAAAGAGCCAGCCATTTTCAACATGCGACGCTGGACAGTCAATCATTTGCTAAAGTAATACCCATACGTCTGGCCTGACGAATGTGAGTTATTCGTTTTGGGCCTGAATCAGTGCGGGTTATTAACGTGTCGATTTTTTCCCTGGAGTGTTCTTGTGTGAAGATAAGAGTACACATTGAGAAAGTGATTTCAGCCTGGTGACCGGCAAGTGACCTCCATGTCTTTACGCTTCATGGCCTCAAAGTAGGGCGAGCACTCTGCCAGATGGCGGTTGGGGGCGCACAGGTAGTAGATGTTGCGCGTGCCCGCCTTCATGCGGGAGGCGTAGTCGCTCAGGTTGGTGTGTTGACCAGCGGGCAGCGCCGACGACTCGTAGCGAAGTAACTTGCCGATGTTCTCCTGTGCAATCGAGCACAAACGCGGAGAGGGCGGTGAGCGCTAGGCAGCCGCTCGCTAATGCAACGTCCGAGTCACCTTGACGTCCTGCTCAGGGGTGGTGACGATGCCCTCGCGCACAAAGAGCCCGAAGTCCTCAAAGAATCTGCTGTACTTCTCCGGCTCTTTCCTGCTCTGCTCCAGTAGGAAGCGTATCACCCTCTGCTGCAGGACATCACGCAGCTTCCTGGAAGATACATATCGAAGGCCACGTGCAAGTGGGGCACACACGTGGAGGAATTTACACAGTCAACTCATTCATTCCAAATATAAACATTGCCAATGAAAAGCTGACGTGAGCGTGTCAGCTGGCTGCCGAGGTAGCTCCGCCTCCGGATAGCGATGTGCGTGAGCGTAAAGACTGCCTGGTACCTGATGAGGACACTCTCCTGCAGCAGCTCTCTGCTCAGATTGAGCGGGATGTCTTCGCTGTCCACCATGCCTGTGCAACGGTAAAATGAGATGAGATTCCGAATTAGGACGGTAGGCGCGGGTAGCTCCAGGCGGCGGTGACGCACCGTGGAGGAAACGCAGCCACTTGGGCAGAATGTCGGTGGCTTTGGTCTGGATAAGGACCTTCCTGCTGTAGAGCGCCACGTTGGAGCCCATCTCCCTGCTCACGTCAAACATGGACGGCTTCTGTTGCCGTAAAGACACCGTTGGACAAAGCGCAAGCGAGCCACGTGGGTGAGTCGTGCCGGCACCCAGATCTGAAGTGAAAGCCCTCACCGTTTCCGGGACGTAGAAGATGCTGCGGATGTTTAGAGGGGCGTCGGCGCGGTACTGCAGCGTGTAGCGCGGCTTGTCATACGCCTGCGCCACGTAGCGGTAAAACTCCTCATGCTGCCACTCGCTGATCTCTTTGGGCTCCATCATCCACAGGGCCTGAGGATGACGCAGTACAGAACATTGGTTCACCATGCAAGTCCAATTGGGGTCTTTTGGATCAAGCGAAAGCGCGTGTACAACATTTTGTTTCATCAGGGATGAGAATAGCAAATGTATAAAAATGAATATAAAAATATATATATATATATATATATATATATATATATATATATATATATATATATATATATATATATATAATCATAATATAAATACCGTAATTTTCGGACTATAAGTCGCTCCGGAGTATAAGTCGCATCAGCCATAAAATGCACAATAAAGTGAAAAAAAACATATAAGTCGCACCGGAGTATAAGTCGCACTTTTGGGGCAAATTTATTTGTCAAAATCCAACACCAAGAAAAGACATGAACCAGCACCAACAGGCTAAACGATATAGTATGCTAACGTGACATATACACAAACGAGGAGCTGAGAACGGGCCTGACGTAACATTCAGGGTTATTCAAATAAGTATTACATAAATAACACGTTTATCAAACCATCTGTGTCACTCCAATTCATTAAATTTGTGCCGCGCCGCTGACATCGGACTCGTTGTAAGTTGCATTTCCAATTATTACACAGACCCATATAACGATATATAAAGTATATTTCAAACAACTATCATATAACAACAATATTATCAAACCATCTGTGTCACTCCTAATAATTAAATCCATCAATCAAATTCCTCATCCTTTATGTCAACATCGCCACGCGCGTGCCGCACAGATCTAGTATATAACTATATTGTAGCGTTAACAAAGTACAAGAAAAACGTGGGTATGGTAAACAGCTCTTTATTTAACAAAACATGAGTTCAACGAGCCAACAACTACTGAAGTGTAACGATAAAAACATATACAAGTTGCTACACGAAATAAAATATATCGAATAACTATAACATAAATACGTTTTTCAAACCTTGTGTCACTCCAAATCATTATATCCTTCAAACGTGGGGCCCTTCGTCATCCCGTGATCGAATCCTTTGTCCTTTATGTAAACAACCCCCGCGTGGCACAGGTGACGTCACTTGCAGTTCAAATGACAGTAATCCCTTGCTACACCGCGGTTCGTTTATCGTGGTTTCACTACATCGCGGATTTTTGAATTGTGAAAATTTGTGAAAAAAAAATCACATATAAGTCACTCCTGAGTATAAGTTGCCCCCCCCAATCAACTTATAGTCCTAAAATTACGGTGTGTGTGTGTGTGTGTGTATATATAAAAAATGAAAAAACAGAAATCCTTGAATCCATGGAAAATTCTCATCCCTGAGAGATGCAAGTAGTAACCTTTGCTGGAGGGTTGGCACCGATTCAGGATTTGCGCTTGTTTTTGCTCTAGCAGAGAAGTTATCATCATCATAAGAACAATGATGTAATAAACATAATTCTAATATACATTGAGTAATGAAGGGTTTGGTTCAACAACAGGTACAATCAGATTCATTGACTCTTCGTGCTGTTTTGAAGGCCAAAATCAAAAAGGCGGCATTGCAAGCGCTTGTACAAACGCCGTCTTCCATCCTCGCAGCTTGTGAGCTAAAAACCCACCTGCAAAGTGTTGAGCCGGCAACCGTTAAGGAAGATGGGGAAACTGACTTGTCGTGCTGTTTTGAAGGCCAAAATCAAAAAGGCGGCATTGCGAGCGCTTGTACAAATGCCGTCTTCCATCCTTGCAGCTTGTGAGCTAACAACCCACCTGCAAAGTGTTGAGCCGGCGACCGTTGAGGAAGATGGGGAAACTGACAAAGTTGCTGTACTTGGTCACCACGTCTGGAAAGGAGAGACGAGAGCTTCTTGGTTTGCCGGGCAAACACACAACGGAAGAGACGCACGAACGGAGGAGGCATGCACCTTTCACCCTGTCCTCTGAGGCAAACTCCTTGCAGTCGTCTTTGAGGCGCAGCACAATCTTCGTTCCCGGCTGGACACCGCTGGCTTCAGCCACCTCGAAGAGCCCCGACCTAAAGTGCGGTGTCATCAGGAGAAATGTCGGATGAGTGGCAATGCGCTTCCCCCGGAATCAAAACAGAAAGAATCCCAGAGTACATGGGCAAAAGGGGATACTTTCTAATTTGGCGGTTCAGGTGAGTTTGTAAATGAAACAAAAAGAGCAAATCCATGAGTAGCTCAAAACTTCAATGACTTGGCAAGCCAAGTGTGGCCCCGGGTCGGATGCCGAGGCTGACCAGTCGGCACTGTCCACAGGGTGCGGCCCTCACCCGTCTGAGGACCACTTGAATCCGGGTGAGTCGGGCTCGGCAGAGCGAGAGTACACATCCACACAGTCGGCCACCATGAAGGCCGAGTAGAAACCGACACCAAACTGTCCGATGATGGCGCTGCTGGCCTCCGCCCGGTTCTGCAACTCCTCCAAGAAGGCCTGCAGAGAGCACGGAGGACTCAGCTGACGCACACATAAAGCGAGCCAAATCGGAAAAATCTTTGCCCTCTCATCAATCTCAAGTCTCAAACAGATGACCCTGAGTGATCGTCAGTCAAACTTCTGTCCTCTTCTTTGCATTTTCATCATCTCAAGCATGCCACAGTATATAAGAGCAGCGAGAGAGAACACATGCCAATTCTTTAAGATGTGTCAAATGCTACGGGTGCAATTCTCTAACTAAATGAAAATAGAAAGAGCAGCTCCCGACCTTCGAACCAGAGCGGGCGATGGTTCCCAAATTTGCAACAAGCTCTGCTTGGTTCATTCCAACTCCTGTGTCCTGTGGAAAATGGAAAAAAACAAATTCTAAAAACGTTGTATGATGTTCATCCATTAAGTGGCAGAACTGTCTTAATACTTTTTTGGAACATTTATGCAACATTTCCCCGCTAAACTCCATTGTTATTTGTTGGACGTGGCATTTGTTAATTGGCTGAATATTTGTTGTGCTGACACCTGTATGGTGAAGGTGCCTTTGGCAGCGTCTGTCTGCAGGTGGATCTCCATGGGAGCCTTGTGGTTGCCCGAGGTCATCAGTTGGTGGCGCAGCTTCTCCAGAGCATCGCTGCTGTTGGAGATAAGCTCCCTGATGAACACCTAAGAAGGAAAAAAAGAGACAGATGCAGACATTTTGTGTGGGCGGGTAAACCATTGGGACATCTACGTTGTTTCCCTTTGGATGTTAGCATTAAGCTAATGGACTTTGGGTATATGAAACCTTGCGTGAATAATTGGCATATGTTATACAATTAATACAATGTAATCAATGTTTATAAAATATTACATTCTTTTGTTTTTAGAGTAAAAATCAGCTGAACTGACAAATCAAGTCAAGCAAGCTTTGCCTCTCATTGGGAGAACTGTACACACTAGACAACAGGCGCTAAGGAATACAGTAATCCCTCGCGATATTTGTTCGTTTATTGCAACTTCAGTACGCAGATTTTTTTTCAAAAATTAAGAATAAAACTTTTAAATTGAGGAATTATGGCCCGAAAGTTGCCCAAACACCAGCAAAATGCAGGGAGTGCCCACACAATTGCAGTACGTACACTTGTAACTTGCTATAAAAAAAAGTTGTTACAATAAAATCATATTTACAGTACTGTACCTTGTTATAAAAAATGTTATAATAACAAGAGTTCTAAAAACATATTTACAGTATGTACACTTATACCTTGTTATAAAAAAGTTAATAATAAGAGTTCTAAAACCATTTACGGTATGTAAACTTTAGCTATATCGGCATGTTTTACACACACACACACACACACACACACACACACACACACACACACACACACACACACACACACACACACACACACACACACACACACACACACACACACACACACACACACACACACACACACACACACACACACACACACACACACACACACACACACACACACACACACACACACACACACACACACACACACACACACACACACACACACACACACACACACACACACACACACACACACACACACACACACACACACACACACACACACACACACACACACACACACACACACACACACACACACACACACACACACACACACACACACACACACACACACACACACACACACACACACACACACACACACACACACACACACACACACACACACACACACACACACACACACACACACACACACACACACACACACACACACACACACACACACACACACACACACACACACACACACACACACACACACACACACACACACACACACACACACACACACACACACACACACACACACACACACACACACACACACACACACACACACACACACACACACACACACACACGCGAAGGTTACGAGACGGAACATAAGGAAAAACTAAGTCGACGAGATATGAAGGCGCTAAGCCATGCAATGATTTATAGGTTAATAGAAGAACCTTGAAGTCACATCTTAAATGGACCGGGAGCCAGTGTAAATTGGCTAATATTGGGGTAATGTGATCAAATTTTCTTGTCCGTGAGAGCAGCCTTGCAGCAGCATTTTGTACTAACTGTAGACTTTTGATGCTGGACTTGGGAAGACCAGAGAATAATGCATTACAGTAGTCCAGGCGCGACGTGATAAATGCATGTATAATAATTTCGGCATCACCGGTCGAGAGGATTGGGCGAATCTTAGCAATATTACGAAGGTGAAAAAATGCTATTCTGGTTATATTCTTAATGTGCTTTTGAAAGGAGAGAGTTTGGTCAAATATTACCCCGAGATTAGTTACAGTATCACTCTGAGTGATAGTACGGTTATCTAGAGTTATAGCGGTTTCCTTAAATAGATGTTGATAACGAGCTGGACCAATTATCAACATCTCAGTTTTATCTGGGTTCAGACGAAGGAAGTTGAGAGACATCCATTGCTTGATCTCCGCAAGGCATGCCTCAAGATTACAACAGTCCCACGGATCTGTCATTGATAAAGGCATATATAATTGGGTGTCATCCGCGTAACATTGAAAGCTAATATTATATTTACGTATTATGTTCCCAAGCGGAGTCATATAAATATTAAATAGAATTGGTCCTAGTACCGATCCCTGTGGGACACCACACGTAACTTTATAGAGCTCAGAGGACGCATTGCCATGGACCACACGGTGCGTCCTGTCCGATAGATACGAATGAAACCAGCCTAGTGCTGACCCCGAAATACCAACACTACCTTTAAGACGCTCTAGTAAAATATTGAAGTCAACAGTGTCGAAGGCAGCACTAAGATCGAGTAGTAACAATACCGATGAAGTATTTGAATCCATAGCTAAGAGGAGATCATTAGTCACTTTAGCAAGTGCTGTCTCAGTGGAATGATTAGCTCTAAACCCAGACTGAAAAGATTCATATCGATTATTAGCGACCATGTAATCAATAAGCTGCTGCGCTACTACTTTTTCAAGCAGTTTTGCTATGAATGGGAGATTTGAAACTGGCCTATAGTTACTGAGACAGTCCGGGTCAAGATTTGGTCGCTTAAGTAGCGGTTTAATAATAGCGGTTTTAAAGGCTGTTGGCACTATCCCAGAGGAGATAGACAGATTAATTATATTTGAAACGGACGGTCCTAAGATTTGAAATAATTCTTTAAATAGTTTGGTTGGAAGCGGGTCAAGTAAACATGTTGTTTGTTTAGCCGCACTAACTAATTGTGAAAGCCTTTCGAGGGACACGCTTTTAAAATTTGAAAGGGTTATTGCATGATCGTCGGCGCCGGTAATCGGCGGTCCCGACTGAGTGATCGGAATGGTCATCTTGATCTCATCCCTAATGGATTCAATCTTTCGAGCAAAAAATTTCATGAACTCGTCAGCCGAGTGAAAGGAGCTATCGGGGGTTGGCTGGCGTAGTGTTAGCTTTGCCACCGTATCAAATAGGTATTTAGGATTGTTCTTATTGAGATTAATGACCTGTGAAAAATAACGAGTTTTTGCTAAAATAAGCGCATCTTTATATTTCAGGAGGCTGTCGCGCCATGCCTGATGGAAAACCTCAAGTTTGGTTAAACGCCATTTGCGCTCATGCTTTCTACTTAATTGTTTAAGCGAACGTGTTTCATCTGTGAACCACGGAGTAGGCTGTCTACGGCGAGTTTTTAGACGTAGCGGCGCCACAGAGTCAATGGCATTTAACAATGTAGCATTGAATTCATTTGTAAGATTATCAATAGAGCCGGTATATGAAGGCAATACAGCAGTTGCTGGTGGCAGTAGCCCAGATAGCGCAGTCGCAGTCATGGAGTTAATATTACGGCTGCTATAATTCTGATTGCTCTCTTGTCTTTGACTAAGAACTAAAATTTCAAATTTTATTAAGTAGTGATCAGACAAAACAGTAGTGTAAGGCAGTACTGTTATATTAGAGGTTGCCAGTCCTCGGGATAATACCAAATCTAAGGTATTACCATTCTTATGCGTTGCTACCTGTACGGCTTGCGTAAAACCAAACGTATCAATTAGAGTCTGAAACGCCGAAGTAAGTGGCTCTGACGGTAAATTCATGTGGACGTTAAAATCGCCCATGATTATTATATTATCCGCGTTTGTCACTAGATCAGCCACGAATTCTGAAAATTCATCCAGGAAGCTAGCGTAAGCCCCAGGTGGACGGTAAATAACAGCAAGATAAAATGACGGTAAAGCGGTGGATCGGACAGTGAGAACTTCAAATGTTTTAAATATGTTAATCGAACGAGGCGTAAATCTAAGATCGGAATTTGAGATGAGGGCAACACCCCCACCCTTTTTTCGAGGACGCGCCACATGCGAGCTCACAAAATTTGGAGGCGAGGCCTCATTAAGCGGTAGCAAGTCATTAGGTTTTAACCAGGTCTCGCAAAGACCAAATATATTTAGATTATGTTCCGTGATGAGGTCATTAACGAGAACCGCTTTTGTATGAAGCGATCTAATATTCATAAAACCAAGTTTAAGTGTAATCGGTTGGTCAGGGTTTGTATTTATCAGAGGAGTTTTGAACGAAATGAAAGTGAGGTTGTGTTCTCTAGGCCTGACATCACCTCTCAATTGTTTATTCGCGCGGTGGGACGATACGACCGTAGGAATTTGATAGTAAATATTTGGTACACACGTAATATTATCTGAAACAGTCACCATATCATCAGCTATACTGGTCGGGGTGGAGCTTTTGGATTTGTCTGCCACCTCAGTAGAAAGCGCGATCATGTGAACTGTAGCACTATTCAAACTGTTACGCTTTAGTCTACCCAAGGAGCTATGTGCATGCTGGAAGTCTAGCCTAGCGCTAGTTAACTTTAACTTAACTGACTCCAAACCCATCCTGACAGGTGGTCTAATCACCTGTGCTCCGGCCTGCTCTAAGGTGACCTGTCATGAGTGGCTCAAACAGTAATCTATGTTTCTAGAAAGAGTGAAGGCGCCTTCACGCCACACACACACACACACACACACACACACACACACACACACACACACACACACACACACACACACACACACACACACACACACACACACACACACACACACACACACACACACACACACACACACACACACACACACACGTATTATATTTATATTATTTATACATTATCTTCAGTATGTCATTCATACTATTAATATAGTATTTACATGTTTGAAACATTACTTAATGTTCTAATGATAACATATGCACATGATAACATATGCACTTATATGGTTTAATATAAATTTCTTGATACACAAAAAAATTATGTATGTTAAAAATGAGAGGGTGACACTACATTGCGGTTTTTTACATCTGTAATGAACGAAGGATTAGTGTTCATTAAAATGTCTATTTAAATAGGTTTCGTAACATTTCAAAACTTTTAAATGTGTTTACAGCATGTACAGCAACATTTTTCCCCCCAAAGTTTTTATAGCATTTCTATGTTGCGGCTGGACCTTTACAATATTTGGGGCGGGGGGGGGGGGTCATTGTGAAAAATTATCTTTACCTCCTTCTCTGAGTACAGAGACCTGGCAACAATGTCCAGAAGCTTCTTGGTCTCAGTTTGAAATTCATATTTGGAGAAGCTGCCTGGATAGATCAGAAGAGATTACTTTAAAAAAAAAAAAAAAAGCGTTGAATAAATTCTAACAATCCAATGACACGTTTCAGCACCTTGCACAGTCTCTGCATCGCTGATGATGGTGTGCAAAGGATCCTCCTCGGGCTCCTTCTCAGCCTCATGCGTACTGTAGTAAGACTGCTGCTTGAGCCGAGGGAACGCCTGTTGAGGACGCCACAGATTGGGCCGACTGCTCCATCTCTGCTTCGGTTCAACCTGGGAGTCTGACAAACACAGGATGGACATTGTCAAGATCTACAAACAATTCTTCTTCTTAAAAAAAAAAAGAACTCGTGGGGGCTTACTCTTAACGGTACATTGACGTGTGCATAATCTGGCTGTCATATATATCAGGGTTATGAAATGGCATGTTGAGTTGAGACGATAGTGCTAAAGTAGGCTAGGCTAGCACATGCTTACCCCGCGTCAAAGTGCGCGAGACCCAACTGCTCAGGCCTCGTTGGCATAGTGGAAACCTCCGAATGGTTCGAGCGGATAAAGACGGGATACCGAACCGGGTTAAAGTGAGGAAGTGGGCCATGGTGACGGCGAGAACGAAACTGTATAGCTGGGCCATGGTGACGGCGAGAACGAAACTGTATAGCAGCTATCCAAAGACCAGGGGACACTAACCTCGGACAACAGCGGAAAGACCTTCGAGTCCTAATGAGAGAAGGTGTCTACCAAACCGCCTGATCACAAAATGCAGAAAAAACAAAAACAAAAACTGTAATATGAAAACATTAAGCCGTTCTTTTGTGTTACTCAAATGTTGATAATTGTATTAGTGATACCGATTTATTCACACATTCTTATACAGCATTTGAAACGGATTATAAAGACTAACCTCATTCATCTCAAGGTCAAAGTAGTCAATGTGACCATGTAAGCTTTTGTTAAATTACTATTACATTTAAATGTATGGATTTAATGTCTTAAACAAGGTTTAATTTTTTTTTAAGTCGAAGAATTTCAAGACCGAGTTTTGCACTTTGGTTAAGGTTTGAAATCATGGTTTGAAGACTGGGTTAGGGTTCCAAAAACTGTATGAATTATTCAGCATTAATTTTGAAAGGAAAATTCAATCAGGAAATAAAAAATAAAAAAAAACATAAAAAAACGATGTCAGAAAGACAGATCAAGACTGTTAGTCTAAAGAGAAGTGACCAAGAGTCTGTGGCTCACAGGTTTATTAAACAATATGGTATATAAGTAGGAAATGAGCCATCCTGAACTGGTTTGTACAGTGATTTCTTCTTATTATCTGCATATTTACAGTGCTGTTGAGCTGCCTGATTTACATTAGACAGGTCATCGTGGATTCAAGTTTAATGGAAGATAGAAAATGATGCACAGAACTCTGAACACAAATCAGCAGTTTCAACATGTTCATTTCTCACCACAGGCAAAAGAAGAGCAGGACTCAGAGAAATCATTAGGACTGAAAAAGAGACAAAGTGATTATTTGCACATATGCAAGACAAATACTGAGCCAAGGCGAGTAGAAAAACATAATTCTGGTTTTTGAACACCTGCCTGTGCAATAGTTCCTAAATCTATACAAACACAGTAATCCTCCATAGGATCTGCAAGCAGGAAGAAAATTAAGGCTTTCCCAAAAGGCAGTCCTTTTTGAATGATGGCATCTTAGAATAAATTAGTCTGGAACTGAGAAGTGAAACCTGGCAACAATTTTTTTTTTTTTTTTAAATCCCACTTTAACTTTGCAGCCTTACTCAATAGAAACACAATTATTTGCAAAGGTACAAAATTTAAAAAGTCAATAGCAGAGCATAAACAAATGAAAATAAACTTTTAACAACACGAAGACCACAGCATCGATTCTTGCATGGCTGCTCTGAACCCAAAATACATCCTTTGCAGCAGTGATGAAGAAAATGGCCCGGTGTTGGAACAAAAAGCCAAAAGGTCACAAAACTTGTAACTCGAGTTTCCCAACTTTCTGCTATAATCCTTCAACAAATCTTTCCAGCGTGTCTCCCGTGGTGTCCCCCACCATGCCCATGTCAGTACTCAAGCCCCCTCGGTTGGGTGCATTAAGCTGCGGTAGCATGGCGCTCTGCTCCTGCGTCCCCATATGTCCCTGCTCCATGGGGCCCCCGATGATGGGATGAGGGGAGCTGGAGAGAAGGGCGCCATGCTGGGGTGAGGGCTGCGGATGTATCCGCGGGGAAGGACTGGAATGCTGGGGCTGCTGCGAGGGCGGCCGAGGAGACTGGACCGGGGCCGGCGAGCGCACCTGGCTGCCCAAAGGGTTGCCCATAACTGGGGCACCGGACAGGTGAGCTGCCGCCGCCATCGCCTGGCCTTGGAGCATGTGTGGTTGAGGGCTCATGGCCTGCGCCGGAGAGCCCATCTGCTGCTTCAACAGCTGCTGCTGCTGGAGCATGCGCTGCTGTAGGAGTTTCTGGGCTCCGTCCATGGCCATTTGGCCCATTTGGGATGAGGGAGGGAGCTGGCCCATCGGCTTGACACCTCCTTGCATAGCCATTTGATGCTGCTGCATGCGGAGCTGCGAGTAGCTTACCGCCGCCGTTGGCTGCTGCTGCTGCTGGTACTGAGCGTGCGTCTGAGGCATGCCTGCCTGATGCTGTTGCATGCGGAACAACTGCTGTCTGCGGTAAAGCTGAGGGTTCCCATTCTGAGCCACACTGATCATCTGGCCTTGGGGTCCCATGGGGGCCAGACCCACCTGTTGCGTAGGCTGCTGCTGAGGCAGGGTCCCGGGCCTCTGCACCTGCATCATGGCCTGCATGGCCGCCATGCTTTGGGGGCTCTGCTGTTGCGATGGCTGGCTGGCTTGGTACTTGGCCGTCCGCTGTTTGATGAAGGCGGCCATAAGCTGCGGGTTGGACTTGAGGATGTTCAGGACCTGCTGCTGCTGCTGCGGCGAGCTGGGAGACTTGAGAGTTCGCAGTAGCTCCTGCAAAGCGTTGGGCCCAATGTTACTGGGCATCCCTCGTGGCACGTTCTGCTGCGGCTGCAGCGTAGTTGTCATGCCCTGCTGCATTTGAAGCCCCTGCGGCTGGGTCATCATGGCTCTATGCATGAGCTGACCTTGCTGCACCATGGCGGCTCCCTGAGCCTGCTGTGGGGCCACAACGCCTTGTTGCAGCTGGCCAGGAGCTTTCTGCATTCCGGGACCCCACTGGCTCTGCTGCATGGCCTGCATCCGTTGGGGCGGGCCTCGCATCATCTGCATCTGCCCCTGCATGGGGCCCATCATGCGTGGGTGGTTCATGGGCATCCCGTTCATGGCGTAACTTTGTTGCTGCTGCTGCTTTGCTTTGGTGCCCATCTCGGCCATCTCCATCTGTTGGGCCACTTTCAAGGCTGTCAGCTGCTGTTGCTGCTGCTGTTGCAGCTGTGGCGTCATCTGGGGCTGAGGTTGCTGCGGCAAGCTGGGCAGAGGCGACTGCTGCTGGTGGAGTGGGGACGACCGGGGGCCCTGTTTGCCCTGCGGGACGGGCGTCGGGGGTTGGCTGCTGCCGCGGCCGTTGTTGGGGAAGCCTTGAACCGCGTTGGGGGGCGGCTGCGGCGGCTGCTGCGGGGTCTGCGGCGTGTGAGGCTGCTGCACAGAGTTGGGTGTGCCAGGAGCGGACGAAGGAGGTGGGGACGGCACTGGTGCGCCCCTTCCGGCCATGGTGGCCATTCGGCGGCGCATCAGCTGAGCCTGCTGGAGGCGGTGCTGGATTTGCTGCTGACGGAGTTTATGCTTGATGTTGAGGCAGAAGGGCACGGGGCACTTGTTCTCCTGACAGTGTTTGGCGTGGTAGCAGCACAGGGCGATGAGCTGCTTGCAGACGGGGCAGCCGCCGTTGGTCTTGCGCTTGCAGCCTTTGGTGTGCTGAACCACCCGCTTCATCTTCTGACAGGATGGCAGGGAGCAGTTGGCGTTGCGACACTGGCAGGCGTGGACCAGGGACTGAATGCAGCGCTGGATGCTGAGACGTCGGCTCTCCTGGGGGCTCTTGGAGGACTCTGCGCCCTGGGAGTTGCTGTCGTCATCCAAGTCCAATCCCCACTTCACCATCTGGTGTTCATGGCCCTTTGTCTTGTAGCAGTTAGCGCATAGGTCGTAGTCCTGCGGCAGGAAAAGGAAAAAAAGACGTTACGGTCATATGGTCATCCACGGCCGATGGGGACAGACACCGCAACCAAAAACGTACAAGCATTCAACCCGACAGGAATTCAAATGTGCATCTCTTTCGTGGCCTACCTCACAGACAGTGCAATGCCAGCGAGTCTCCACGTGACGCTTGCATTCGTTGCAGGTGTACACAAAGCGGTCCTGGCCCTGGTTGTGCAGTTCCACCAGCATGCACATGGTGCTCCACTTGCACCGCCGCAAAGAGCTGAACTCCCAGTGCTTGTCTCGGGCCAAGGTCAGGAAGGAATCACGGCCGTCCATCAAGTCGCATGCCAACAGAGGGTCGGGGTCCATGATGGGAGGCAACGTGTTGATGACAGGCCCAGAATGAAGGTGGATGACAAAAAACACCTGCAAAGAGAAGAAACAGCTGATCAGCTGCCCAAGAAAAATGAGTCATTCAATCTCAACAACATACAGTCCAAAATGAACAAACATTGTGCACAAATGAGAAGTGGAGAGCCGGCTAAAGTGTGCCAAGTGTGTTTGGATATTGCATAATTAGTGGGACCAATACGAGCTTGTTTGTTGGCGGCTTTTGAGTGAAGAGCCAGATGAGAACGAGATGACTCACCTCTTTGTGCTTCTCCATGGTGGCATAGAGCTTTTGGGACAGATCGTTGGCCACATTCGGCATCCCGGGCTTCTTCTTGTTGGCTCGGCTGACGCTGCTCTTATTTTTGTTGGTTTTCTTGTTGTTCTTCTTCTTGGCATTCTTACTGTCGGCGTGGGATCCCTTTGGATTAAAAGACAAATGAGAATGTGACAATTGACCCAACTCGATTCAAAAAGATGCCCCGTTAGCTGCTGGAGGTTTTCAGACAATACATTCCAATCTTATTTGCTCACCTCTGGTGTCTCACAGGAGACTGTGTTCTCCTCCTTCTTCCTCTCCTCCTCCTCCTGCTCCAATTCTTTGATGCTCTCCTCCAACACGTTGGGCCAAAAGTCGCCCTCGAAGTACGGCAGCTCATTGGCGCTGGTCAGCCTATCTTCTGTGGCTTGCTTGAAAATGTCCTGAATGAAGAAGACACCAAGTCAAAACAGTGACTTCATTTTTAGTGTTGGCAAGTTGAACAATGGTTCACAGAAACATCAAGGAAATAAAGCATTACAACTGTGCGGCCAGACACATCAAACACAAGAAGGGTGACAAGTTAGGAACGTTCTCGTCATGACCCTGTTAATCCGTAAGGAGACCAATCCTAACATTACACGCCAAAACAGTCCAACCAACATGCTTTAGCAGTCGTGTGAGTGTGGAGCGCCCAGACCTTCGAGCATGTCCAACGCTGGCTTGCTGAGAGTGGGTCAGAACACCCTAGAATGGTTGGCTGTTTGGCGTGACAAGCTATGATGATGATGAGGGCGACTTATTTTTATGCTTATGCTTATGTTCTGATGCCACGTAGCAACTTAACACTTTGTTTTACATCTTGATTATCTGTCATCTTATTGTGTGAACTAACATTTCACCTGATCTTTCTGACGTAAGCTGCAACGACAACAGCAGCAGCTTACATAATCGGGGACCAACCATGTTAGTTCTAAAAACGTCCCAAGGACAATACGAAATGCATGCAAAAATATCACAAAGAACTAAACTCATCGCACGGATGCGTATCGATAAATTCCAATACGGTCGAGAAGCTCCACCTTTAGTTTTTCTCTTTGGAAAGAAACTCACATTAGAAAATTAACAATGGAAATGTATTAAAGTTTGGACTTCATTTGATTGGGTTTTTCTTTGCAGTAAGGGATGGGAAAAAGAGGACAAATGAAATATTTCACTCTGCACGTAATGAATTGAAAATGTACGCGTTTCAAGTTTTGAACTGAACTCGTGAAATTAATCTTTTTCACCCAACTGAAATTTGAGACACACTTGCCAAGGAGGGACCAATGCGTGAAGTTCAAATGCGTTCTATACATGGTCATTGTTGCTTTTGAGAAAGCCAAACACAAATGTGAAAAAAACCAAAAGCCATAAAGTGCAAGGGAGCATCTGTGAGTCAACTAACATTCAGTCCACTCATGCGTATCTTTCTATTAAACGTCATCTTTGCGATCGAGGTTAAAGACTGCAAAAGCACAAGACGGCCACCTTGAAATCATGGAGAATTCTCTCGGCGAAAGCCTTCTCCAGCATCTTCTTGTACCACTCTTGCAGCCTCTTGGGCTTGGGGATCTTCTGGTCGGGAGGGTGGCAGTGGAAAATGTAGTCGTCTCCTTCGCTGGGTGGGCAGGCCCAGATGTGACCCATTACATACCTGCACGAAGTCCACATGTTTGTTTGTTTTACTTTGGTTTACTTTCAAGCACGACAAAGCTTCCAGTGTCAAGTTCTTGCTCACGTCACGTACCCCAGTTTCTTGACATACTCCAGGTATCCGATGAGGATCTCGTGGTAAACGGCAGTCCTGAGCATGCGTGGTTTGAAGAAGTGAATACTGTCCAGGTACGATATATAAACCCGCCTGGGAAGGAAGAAAAGCTTTTGGCTGCGTGCTCAAGCAGAAACAGGACAAGCTTAAACTTCTCGGATGCTTTGCACACCTGGTATTTGGAAAAGGGCAATCCGACCCATATTCCTGGACGTGCATGCCAAAGAAACAAACGTCCACACCGTCAATTTCTTCAAATGCAAAAAGCGCTTTGGTTCTGTAAGGGAAGCTCTCCACCATCTCGCCCGACTCCACAAACCTGAGCAGCACAAAAGCTAATGCTTGGAGCCATTGGACGTCCCAAAGCGGTCACAGCCACAGCGGTCGCAGCCACAGCGGTCGCAGCCGCAGTGGAAGCGGCAGCCACACTTACCTGGATTTCATTCCGGGCTTCACCTCCACACTTTTGTCAGAGCTGGCCACTACTCGCACAAACACTTCGCCTGCCTCTGGGTGGTTCTGCCTTTTCAAGTACTTATTGACCCGGTCCTCGATGTACGTCCCCAACCTCGTTGACTGCAACCCTTTGCGCACAAACAAACCTCCTTGGAATACACTGCGCACGTTTCATGTTGACATTTGTTGGGCTTACTTTTAGCTGAAAACCTGTTCTCCTTTTTTGTTTTGCCAGACCTCTTCAAACAGTGGTCACAGATGAAGCTAGGGGACAAAAGCAATCACATCAAGAGAAACTCCCCAACGGTGACGCTACACCAATGGCCCAGACTCACCCCGACGGCCAAATGACCTCGTAATGCAGTACGCAGATCTGATGCATCTTGCGTCCGCAATCTTGACATTCAACAAACCTGAGAAGACAGACGGACGTTTGACGCCAATCGCATTCAGACGCAGCGTGGCCAAAGAGCGGCCCGTACTCACGGTTCAGAGTCCAACATGTCATTTTTCTTCTTCTCAAACTGCTCTTTGGATATCATGCTGAAACCCAAAGGAGGTATATGTGTGCGCGTTCAAGTTGCCTTCAGTGATTGATCCGAACAGCAATTTGAAAGTGAAACTTACGTCTGCGACTGGGCCGGGTCGTCTCCCAGCGTCACACTGTTGCCCTGGATCTCATTGAAGCACTTCTCACAGAAGTGATACCTGGTGGCAAAAATTGGGGAAAGCGTGGAAAGAAATGGTTGGAAATGCAGTGGCACCGTTACGTGCAGTCAGGATGCGGCTTCACCTGTTCTGATAGCTGTAGTAGACGCCGTCCCTTGAGATGGTGCACAGTTGTTTGCCGTAGCAGCACAGCGTTTGTGGGGAGAACTCGTACTGCCGAGCAAAGACAAAGGGCGTGGCGCTCAAGTGAGGCTGCTAAGGCGTGTCCCGTGCGAGGGCCCAATAGGTGTGGAGCCAATGGACATCCCGAAGCGGCAGAGAGCCTGCTCTCTCGCGAGAGGAGAGCCCGCTCTATCGCGAGAGGAGAGCCCACTCTCTCGCAAGAGGAGAGCCCGCTCTATCGCGAGAGGAGAGCCCACTCTCTCGCAAGAGGAGAATCAGCCCTATAGCAAGCGCTCACGCACTCTCACTTGCTCTCACCTTGCGGCTGCAGCAGTAGCCTAGCGACTTCATGACGGGCTCGATCTCCATTTCAAAGACCTCAGCCAGCTTGCTGCAGTTTTTGTAAACGCGTGAAGTCTTGCGGTTGTACAGCCAGGCGTTGCTGAACATGAGCCACACGTCGTCCACGTATTGCCACGGCTCCTGGTACTGGCCCGTGTCCAGTTTCCGCTTGATGGTGGACAGGTCGATGGGGTTCTTCACAATGTCAAAATAGTCCTGAAAAGCAGGCAGAGATTCAGCGACAAAAAAAGAAAAGAAAGGTCAAGTCGCGGGCGTTTAGTACGTGTGCCCGGACACTGACCGGAATGTCGAGCAGCAGGGGGTCCACGGGCTGTCTGAATGGCAGGGACTCAGGGTCTTGCCTGTAGAGGGCCTCGAGCGTCGGCATTAGAGCTTGTCTGAGCTCTTCAGGTCTGAAAACTGCACAGACAGCAACACCAGCGTAAGCACGCAAAAAAAGAAAACATTTGGGTTGCGTCAACAATAGAGACCCCTGGAACACAATGCTACCTCGGTTCACTGCAATCTGTGGCCAAGCTCGCAAATTGAATCCAATGAAAAAAGTTCCCCATTGAAATGGAGTGAAATGCCATTCATCTGCCCCAAAACATATTTTTTGCCTACATTTGAACTCATTCACTGCTAGCTATTTTCAAAGGCTGCTGTTTTGAGACCATTTCGACAGATTTTTCAACAATTGGGTTCTGGGGCAAAATAAGCACCCAGCCGAGCGAAAGAAAGAAGAGCTGCTTTAAAAAACAAAAAAAACAAAAAAAAAACCTTTCAAGCTTTATAGCATGAGTTGCTTTCCCCAAAACCAAAACCCCCCCCAAAAAAATACAACACCAACTTTGACAATAAGACGGCTCCTAACGCAAGTCCCCCCACCTCAACTCACTTTTTTTGTGGCTCTGAATAGCGGGGGCATTGCCCCCACTTTCCGCCTCTTCTATGGGTTTCGTCTTCACTGCTGGCTTATTTTCTTCAATGTCCATCGGTTCCTGCTTTGGCTCAGCTGCATCCGGCTCCTTCTTCACCAGAGGGGGCTCGGCTTCATCAGCCAGCTACAAGAACACAAGAAAAAAATAATAAGTCAGGTTCAAAATCTTTTCAGCAATTTGTCACGAACTGAACTAGTTTGCCTTTGATTCTTTGTTTGAAGTCTTGACCATGCACGGAACTGACATCAAGGTAACACAGTCTTGGTCCTTCAATTCAAGGACATACCTCCACTTTGATTCCAGTTGGCTTGCCCCCCGAATGACCGTCATCTTCATCATCTTCATCATCATCGTTCTCTTCCGAATTGGCGGTCACGTCTGGCAGGTTCTGTTGCGAGTCGACCTCGGCCACAGAGGCCGGAGTGGGCGCTCTGCTGTCAGCGCTGGCAGCGGCCTGCGACATCTGAAGGAGGAAAGAGCACATTGTGACGGCAGACCATCGAAGCCTTTTTTCATTCGGAGTCAAAAGCCTCACCGGTGTGCTGGGATACTGCGCCCGCATCGGTGTGGGCTGGTGCGTTTGGCTGGGTGGCTCGGGCTGCGACCGTAGTGGCGTGAGCGGCCGGGAAAGCTCAGGTGACGTACCGACGACAGACGGCGGACCCAGGTGGCCGCCGGCGAGGTGGCCCGGGTTGGAAGCTGGCCCCCCCATCGAGCCGTGAGTGGAGGATTGCTGCGGCAGCGGGGCCTGAAAGGGCAGGTGATGCTGTTGCATTGGGAGGCTGGCGCAAGGGTTGGGCGGAGGCGTGTCCGGCACCTGGGGCACCTGGGTGCCCGGCCCATTCAGAGGCAGGATGGAGTTCTGGGGCTGTTTGGGACGAAATGAACAAAATTACAATGGACATGGGACATTTAAAGGACATTGAGTTTGTATGTGTGACTTGGCCACTGGAGGAGGGGATGTGGGCGATAACACATAACACATTCATGAATGCAAGACTTTCAATTAATATGACGCAATAAACTGCAGTTATTTTTTCTAGAGGATGAGAAAAATTAACTGACGAGTACTTATATTCTCCGTCTACATGTGTTACTGTAACTTTTGTATCCAAATATTCACCGCTTGTATCAGAGACCATTGACGCTATTCTTTAGAATTAGAAAATATTATATATATTATATTATATATTTTGCATTGCATTATTTTGCATTGCATTCTATACACTGCATTGCATTTTGGGATGTGGCAGCCATTTTGGGCGAACGATAACCACAGAAAATGCAAACAAGGCCGATTTGTTGATGGTGGCATAAAAAGCTTCGCGGACACTATCACCAGGGAGCTCTAATAGCTTGCTCAAAGGCGGAACTTTCACTCTGTCCGTGCTGGGTGGCATCTTTCTAAGTCCTGAATATTAAATGAAATCAAACCAGGGCAGCAAACGCACAGCTGAGCCTTCTGCTGCAATCCCAAGACTAAAAATAGTGACTGACCATGGTCAATCCTGCTCCAAAATTTTGTCCATACGCCCAACGGTTTGTAAAGCCACAGACATCAACTCAATGGAACAAAGGATGCCGTATTCGCTCAGTTTCTGCTTTGTGGCCCTGGCGGAAGCCTGCCATTGCCGTCGAGTGAAATTGCAAAGAAGAGACAACATCTCACCTGTGTACCCGGTTGCGTTGCTGGCCGACCCACACCAACGTTCACATTCATGGCTCCGGCGGCGGCAAACTGTGCCTGTGGCAAGAACTGAGTCTGGTTGGCTGGCTGAGGAAGCATGTTGCCTGCGTGATTAGCCATCATTCCAGAATTCTGTGCGGTTCTCGAAGGGGACGTGGCCATCTAGGGAAAAGGGAGAACACATCACTGCGGTACTGGTAGGCATCTCATTTCCTTCCAGGTTTGAGTAGAGTGGAACGCCATGCCGACTGACTTCCAAGTTGTTGTTGGTATGTCAACTGAACTCATTCTCTGCGGGCTTAAACTGTTCCCAACATAAAACTAAGTGACTGAACAGGCAACGTTTTCAGCAGAATTTTAACATTTCAGTAGAAAGCCGCATAATAAAGTACAATGACAGTCTTGAGTTCACTCTTTGAAGCAGCGTTACTTGCATGCCACAGACTGTAGTGCGGGTCCGACCTATTCTGGCTTCAGTATGTCACAGTTTACGTTTTTTGTTCCCCACTACCAAGTTGACGTGCTAACTTGCATACTGTGCTGAATGAAACGAGACTCGCATCTGTTTCCTATTTGCTGTCTGTTTTCCAAGACGTTGTATTCCGCATACTGCACTGAGCTAGTTCATGTTCGCGGGTATCAACAGACTTTTCTCCTTGGTCACCACTAGTATTACGCCGGCGCCACAAGAAAAAAGCCGTGCTGGGGTTCATGGTCGTGGGTATCGACAGACTTTTCTCCATGGTCACCACTGGTATTATGGCAGCGTCACAAGAAAAAAAGTCAACAAACAGCCCAGACTTTATTTCAGTGGGTGCTCAATACATTTGCTGATGGCTGAAGTTTTGTTTTGAGAAAATGTTGCTTTGACTCAAATTTGGACCATTTCTTGTTGTGGCTCTGACAACAATTGATTGATTGAAGCAGTTGATTTTAAAAGCAACTGCTTGCAGTTGCTTTTAAAATCTTAACGAATACGAAGGAGCTCAAACTCACTGCCGGGATGGAGTTCACGTTCAGCTGTGAGGGATGATTCATGGGCGAGGGAGCTCGCGGCCCCAAGACCGCCTGCGACGACTGCGCGTTTTGCATCGCGTTGTACGCGTTGAGTCCTTAAGAAAGAAAACAATGATACGTCGGTCGATGACATTGCCACGAGTCCAAGACGTGACATTTGAACTGAGTGTACTCCCATGAACAGAAATCCCAATACCTTGAGTCACCTGCAGACGGTTCATGATCTGATTTGGCATAGGCGCAGGTCCATCTGAAGTGGAACACAATCAGTCACTCAAAAACGATTGCCGCGCCACAGAAAGAAAAAGTGCTAGATGCGACGACTGACTGGGAATTCGGACGGGCTGTCCCAGCGAGCCCGTGGCCTGAGTCACTGAAGGCACCGTGCCAGGCTGCCTCTGGATCCGCAGCTCCAGCTCCTTCTGGATCTTGTAGATCTTCTCCGCCAGGAAGTGGTAATACTCGTCCTAGTCAGAGGGAGAGAAGAGACAAAAGCCTTAAGAAGGTTGCCACGGCTGTCATTGAGACGGCAAGTGAATTATTTACCCTACTGTTGGCCGACTCGTACATGTCGCCCTCAACTTTGCGCGCGTATGCAACCAGGTTGTCCATTCTGCGGTCCTTCAGTGCTGCAGGGTCTGGGGTTGGGAATATGGCTTGTACTCTGGGGTGGAGTAAGGTGGGTGTTTAGACTCTTTATGATCACATGTCCTTGTGTCAGTAGACGCAGTCTCACTCACTCACTCACTCACTCACTCACTCACTCACTCACTCACTCACTCACTCACTCACTCACTCAACTCACTCAACTCACTCAACTCACTCAACTCACTCACCCAACTCACCCAACTCGCTCAACTCGCTCGCCCACTCGCCCACACGCTCACACACTCACACACTCACACACTCACACACACACACACTCACACTCACACTCACACTCTCACTCTCACACTCTCACACTCTCACACTCTCACACTCTCACACTCACACACGCACAACATACAGTTTGTGCACCAGGTGGGTGCGCAGGTCCTGAGTGACGTGCTCATGCCAGGCCTTCCTGCTCCCCGAAGCGGAGAGCGGGGCGGCGGAAGCCAAGTTTCCCAGGCCCCCTGCCGTCGACCCATCTAGCAATAGTGGACTGGAGGACAAACAGAAGAAAGGCAGCAGGATTCAAACAAAGTCAATCGAACCCAGAAGAGAAGAGGAAACATGATGGATCGCCTCACTTGTTGAGTGAGGAGGGCAAGGAGTCGCCGTGCAAGCCGGTCTGGTCCAAAGAGGGGACCCCCGTGCCTGCTGCCATTTGCTTCATGTGATGAGAGCCTGATAAACAAGAGACAGAAATGAGGCACGTAGTTGTTGTTGATGACAAGAAATGTTGGTCTTCCTCATCTACCGAGCACGTTGATATTTCGCAGCTGCTGGTGCCCCTGGGTGTTCTGGTGAGCAGGACCCTGGCCCTGGTTCTGAGCAGGAGACTGGTTGCCGTAGGGGAGCCCCAGCGCGGCGTAGGCCCTCTGCATGGAGCTGGGGTCGATGTGTGTTGCCGAGCTGTTGATGGGCGTGGCGTTCGGCTGGCTGGCCCCTGTTGTGCCGATAGCAGTCTGCAGGCTGGCCCCAGGGGAACCTAGCATGGCTTTAGTGTGAGGTGAGGGGAGAGGATTGGGGTGGGAAGGTTGAAATCATTCTCCAAAAGAACACCAGGTCAAACTTTGAATTCGTCCACCAAAAAATCCATTTGTGTTGAATAACGGTTGTCAACGAGCGCTCGTCCCAGCGGCGCTCAGGCAGTGTGCCGTCTCGGTGGGGGGTTTAAACTCGTCATTGGCTCTTTTGAACCAATCAGAGAGCGGCTCACCTACAAAGCCCCGCCCCCTCACCAGAAAGAAACAGCAAAGCCCCTCCCCTGCGTATTCCATTACAAGCCCTGCTTTTCCTGAGGAATCCTGCGATGAGTTGCAGCCCTCGCACTCTGCACTTGGCCACCTGCAGGTGGCGCCTCCTCATAATTTCACATTCACTTGAGGCTGACACTGAGCATTTTCCACCTCAATAAGAAAGCATACAGCCCTTCAGTTGATACCTTTTTGTTGTTTGTTTCAACATTTTAATGTCCACAAATCCAGCACTTACGTTGCTGGTTTCTCTTGTCACTTGCATTCTTCAGAGGCAGGCAGACAGGACAGTCGTGCCGCGTGCAGTTCTTCCAATGGGAGATGATCTGTCTGGACGACGCGCAGTGGGTCACTACGGGAAGAGAAATCAGATAAGCTGTGGCTCTGGCAAGCAGACAAAGAACTTTTGCCCTCCTCCCAATTTGAATTTGACCGTTAAGACGAGGACAAGCAGTAAATGAAGCCTCAAATGCCAAATGCTTTTGCCGGCTTTCGCAGTGGGTGTTGCATATAAACAAGAGCTTTTATGAATGGCAGAGCGCACACAGAAACTTGAATACATCACTGAATTGCTTGTCATCATCCTCATGCCCGGAGCACAAAAAAATCTCGAGACAATTCTGAGCCTTTTTGAGTGGGCATCAGTTACTTGCAGGTTTGGCAACTGGCGGCAGGACTGGCTCCCTGTCCACGCTTTGAAAAGCAACAGCACACCATTGTGCAAAAGACTCACCCTGGCAAGACTTGCCCGCCTGGCAGTGGGTCATGTGGTTGAGGACGTTCTTCATGGTGCGGCAGTGGGGCAGAGTACAGGCCCTCACCTCGCCGTTGGCCTGCTCCCACCGCTGGCACTTGTGGGCGTGGAGCAGCAGAACCAGCTGCTGCTGAATAAGTTTGCGCTTCTCGGGATCGGCCGTCGGACCGGCTGACGCTCCGCCGCTGCCGCCACCCATCCCGCCACCGGGTAAGATCCCCGCTGACGTGACCTGCTGCTGCATCTCGGATTAGGACAGAGTGACACTCGTCTCAGTCAGTGTGGACAATCTGGACGACACAATCCATCAAATGCGGCCAGAGCAGTTGGGCAACCAAGTGAATGGGACAGTCTCACCATGTTGGCCACACTGCGGGCTACCTTTAGCTCAGATGGAAACTGGGGTAGACTGTTGGGAAGGGCTGTCTTCCTCTGGAGTTGTTGGGCATTGACAGCCGCAAGCCCGATCTGCTGAGCGTACTGCTGGCCAAACGGAGCTGCGGATATCCCCATCTGGAAGAGGTAGATGGTACAAAAAATGCAGCTCAGAACATCCGTCTGCCGCTTTCTCTCTTTCAAGCCAGTGACGCCAAACCTTGCAAAGTCCCCCTTTTGGTGTTCACGGATTGTTAGGTCTTCATCATTGTTAGGGTTGGGCTCATCAAGTCCAAACATGAAAGGCACCAAGGTCAAGCACTCTGTGCCGGTGCCGTTCATACAGAAGAGCAACACGCAGATTTTGCGAGCAAGGTAAAAAGGCGATAATTTTTGCTAGCTTTTGGGCACCGTGTGCTACGTTGCATCGACCTAGCGGCCAGACGCAGAAGAAGCAAGCCCGTGCCATTCCAAACAGAGACGAGGGAGGGGAGACCCAAAGCGGACCAGATCTGGCTCACAAGACAGCCGAGCAGAGCTCTGGGCTTCGCCCTGAACGCTTGCTCCCATTCACACGTAGCGCAACTTTCACTTCATCTTGCTGCCAGTTTAAAGATGCTCATTTACTAGGGTGTCAGCCAGCCACGTCGATGCGGCAAAACTGAGATGCAAGGAGACGCTGCTACTTGGATTGTTTTGTGTTTTCTATCACATCCCCCCACACCAGCAAGTGCCCAACCAACCCCAATAAACTTGATTTACAGCTCTATTATCTTAAGACCAAAAGGCGCAAGAGAAGCTTATACCGGACAGAGACAAATGGAGGAGAAGCAAAAAAAGAAAAAGCCTGAGTGTCAATTGTTCCAAAAGACTAAAGCGCAGTGCCAACAGGGTTGATCGGTGCGCCGCCGTTTCTTTCAAATTCACTTGACTTTCTAATGGCATTTGATGACGCATCCATGCGCCACATGCTCGCAGCATCGTGGGTGACCGCAAGCCTCCGTCTGTTGAAAAAGGCTCTTCTTCTCTCAACGAACGCTCCGCGAGCTGATGCAAAATGCCGGCCAGCGTCACTTGCCCAAAGGCAGAACACAGGTGAGGGGTGACCGGCACTACCCGAGGCCGCCCGGCACCGCAATGTCATTTTCAGTCCAAAGCAAAATGGCCACCCCCTGATATGATATGATTACAATCAAAGTGCATTTTGCTACTTCATTCATATTCCACAAAAGTAATTTTAATGTGATGCAACCTTGATAATTAAAAATAATAAGAATGACGAGAATGCATCCAATTCACACCACTGTTGAGAAAATAGCACACTTGACTTCCCCTTTCAAAGTGCATTTTTCTACTTCATTCATATTCCACAAACACATTTTTAATGTGATGCAATTGTGATCATTAACAATAATAAGCATGACAATAATGCATTCAATTCACATCACTGTCGAAAAAATGGCACACTTGACTTCCCCTTTAAATGAGCAAACTGCACATCTTTGACCACAAAGAAGGGCTGCAAGTGTGTGTGAACGAGCGAGCATCCAAAGTTTCAAGGCACGGTACTCAGTGTCGGAAAGTGCCAAATCTTTTTTACCCTCACCTTATTAACGCGTCCCGCTTGCTGAGGAGGCAACGAGTTGTGTCCGGCCAACAGCGGCTCTCCTTGGGCGAGCGTCTCGGCAAGCGCTCCGGGTCCGGGCGCCCCTGCCGCACCTTGGCTCTGGTACTGCACGCCGGGTCTTCCTCGACAAGCTGCTCCCAGAGCTCCATTCATCACCTGCCCAGCTGGGTTCGGGAACCCATGTCCTTGGTCGCTGTTCAACAGAGCCTGATTGAAGGCCACGCCTCCGTTGCCTTGCCCCATAGCAGCAGCTACTTTTTGGCCCTGGGGAGAGCGACGATTAGGGGAGCCCTGCCCGAGCGGACTTTTCCCCAGCGCGACTCCGAGCTGGCCTCCCGCCGCGCCGCCTTGTAGGGGACTGGTGGAATTGAGAGAACTAGCCAAGATGGAGGAGCTACCCGGCCGCAGGAGCTCCGACAGTTGCTTGTGTTTGGCGGCAGCATCCGGGATGATGGAGTTGAGAGCAGGGCCTCCTGCGCCGCCATTCGACGACATTCCCATCTGAGACATGTCTCCGTTGGGGATGAGCTCGTCCGGAAGGTCATTTTCCAGGTCAAACAGGGAGACGAGATCTAAGGAGGAAAAATGGAGAAGGGGTTAAGACTCTGTACACCATTCAGGTGGTAGGTGCGAGGATATCTTTACATACTTTTTCAAAGGGGGGGGGGGGCGGCTAGAACGTTGTTTGCAAAGACGATTCTGCCTTTGGATTTGAGCTAAACTGCTGGATCCACTTCCCACACCATACCGTAACGGCCCCTTTCACACAGAGCGAATGCCAGCTGTGGCTCGAAGGGGCAGAGAACCCAAATTAAAGAGACGCTTGCATTTTTTCCCTGCAAAATTGTCTACATCAACTATCACTCGACATCCACTGACTTTTAGCTTTCGCTGCAGGGTCCACATACACCTACTTGTAATTTAGGCAGCCTTGCTAAGAAATACCCAAGTGTCTGCCCCCTAGTGGTTGGCTGACTAATCGAGAATGTGATTGATTGGATATGCAGCAGAGCCCACATTTAAAATGTAAATACTGTACCGCCTACAATTAATTCAATCGTGGTTGACAAAAATCACGATCCCGCTTAAATTTCAAATCACTGCAGAGCGTATTGGTGTATCCCCAAAGTAAAAGCGCATAAATCCTTGTCTATCACGTGAGTCCTCGGTTATCACTTATGAATATGCGCTGTGCGCAAAGCAAGCACTGTCACTTGTGCGATGGAAATGAGCAATGCTCATTAATGTATACTTGTCAATTTCCCTGTGTCAAAAGTAGCTGACGCAAGTTAAGATGTTGGAGAGCCCTCTGTATGACAGAGACAAGGATGGCCTAGCAACTTGACTGTGGCATCTTCCTCCCATCTCAACGGCGACAAATCAAACATAAAGACAAGCAGCAGCACTCACCTGGGCCGTCCGACGCCGAAAGCGATGAATTGAGTTTGGGTCGCTTCGCAGTGGGAGGTCCGACATCAAGCAGATTGTCAGCCATTCTGGGGGCTCAGTCTGGGGTGGTCCCGGGCTTCTTTTATTCTAATTGCTAACCTTCTCTTATGACAGCACGTCAAAAAGAATCAATGGCACTGGATTGATTTTTTTTCCCTTGAGTGGCAAAATGCTTCCCGGTGAGAGGTTTCAAAAGAAAGGCAACAGCGCCCCTCTTCGCCGCCAGAGATCACCCCATGACAATCCAACATCCAACACCCACATAATTTCCCCCCAAAAACTGCATGCAAAATTATTTCCACTCCATAGCAATAAGTAAAAAGCAATCAGGAAATATTGTACCAAGCCAACGTGAGGACATTTCGGCGACGTTCGCCGGAGACGTGTCCAAGCGGAGTCACTGTTTTTCGCCGTCCAAACGAGCCGGTTTAAAATCCACCTCCGTCTCCGATAAAAAGAACAAAATTCGAAAAATATTTCCTTTGAGGCGGATTATTTTTCCGCTGGCTGTCGCGCTGGAAAATACGGCGTCTGGGGATGGACGGACGGCGAGAAGCGCCGCTCTCTAAAAGGGAAATCAAATACACGGCGAGCTTTGGGCACGACAAAATGCCCAGTCGCCCTTATGTATTTGCATTAATCCTCGTCGCAAGAGCTCGCACTTCCATTTGGCCCGAGAAAATGCCGTGCATGGTCCGCTGGGGCTGGCTGCGCTCGATTTTTCGACAATTAATTCTCCCCCAGAAATCCCGATTCGGAGCCGCGTCAAGATGGCGGCGGCTGTTGATTTCTACGATACAAAAAGTTTTTTTTTCTTCCCAGGGAGACTGTCAGGGGAGGGGGTATATGACGTCATGACGTAAACCTGTACCAGTCACGTGGACGTAAGCCCCATTGCTGCCGTAAAAATACTGGATTTCCTCATACGTTTTTAAAAAAAATCGAAATTATGGGATTTATTTTCGTTGAAACAATAAAATTTTTAAAATTAAGACGCAAGCTCACATTTATCATCCACGTGAACGCACTTTTGCAGCTCAGGAAAAGATTGAGACAATCTTTCATTTTTCGCGCCAAACAACATTGTACTTGGAATTTGGGAAATACCTGTCACATGAGCGTGTGGCAAAAACCAACAACTTTAAAATACACCATTTTGCTGCTTGAAAATTATGCAGGACATTTTTGTGTTCATATTCCAATTAAATAAAACAATGAAAATGAAATTACTTGAAGATCAATTTTCTTGTTCAGATTCTAGCGACGTCCTTCTGAGGTGTCTACTTGCTAGTTGGCACTTTAGAACAAAAATCACTGGAAATATTTTGGAAAGGGAATTTAGGGGGAAAACACGTGCAGGCAAACTATACACTATACATCATTATATAGAGTTACTATAGAGTTACTTATTTGTTATACAATACACGTGCATATGTAAATATTACACAATTCAACGTCATACTCTTCATAAAACCGAGCATGTAGCACAGTACCAAGTGCAAGCAGTGAAATTACAGACAAACTATTATAAAGGCATTCACCAAAATTAGACACGCAAGATTTCTTTTTAATGCAGACGAGACAGCAGTGACTTTGGCATCAAGATTTCCCAGCATGCCATTCTACCGACTGAGAACGTCAATTGTCTACTTATGAGACTTATTCAAATATGATGCTCATGACAGAAATTCAGATTAAAGTCTAACAAAACACATTTATTTAAAAAAACAGTGTCAATTTCATAAAGAGCACATGAATATACAGTTTACATGATACTAAATACTCATTGGCTCATTACTGAAACATACCGTATTTTTCAGACTATAAGACGCACCTAAAAACCTAAAATTTTCTCAAAAGCCGACAGTGCGCCTTATAGTCCGGCGCGCCTTATATATGGATAAATTTATAAATTTGTTGATCTATACTGGTTGTACACAGTGCTCTGCCAAAATTGTCAGTACGTTTTAGTACAACTAGGAAATTACAAGGTCGCATCGCTTACCAGCATTACGGCAACCGTGGTCAGGGGGCGTCACTGAATAGCTGTTGTACCCGTGAGGTTATTTTATGTCAAAATAGGCTGCTGTGTTGATGTTTCAAGTATATTTACGGATCGATACGGAAGGGAAACATAGGCAAGCAGTACCAAGGTGTTAGATCAAACCTTAGTCAGTTCCGATCATTTTTTTAAGCCCTCGTTTGAGAAACGCGATTGTTTACACTTTGCTGAGGCTCGTGGGAGTCTGCGAGCTGAGGCTCATGGGAGTTTGCGGGTGGCTAATGCTATAGTGATAGCTGCTATACGCACGATGCTATTTCATGTCAAAATAGGCTGCTCTGTTAATGTTTCGAGTACATTTACGGATCGATACGGAAGGGAAACAGGTAAGCAGCACCAAGGTGTTAGATCGAACTTTAGTCAGTTATGATCATTTTTTAAGCCCTCGTTTGAGAAACGCGATAGTTTACACATTGCCGAGGCTCATGGGAGTTTGCGGGTGACTAATGCTATAGTGATAGCTGCTATACGCACGAGGCTATTTCATGTCAAAATCGGCTGCTCTGTTAATGCTTCGAGTAAATTTACGGATCGATATGGAAGGGAAACATAGGTAAGCAGTACCAAGGTGTTAGATCGAAATTTTGTCCGTTTTGATAATTTCATAGAATAGTTTGAGAAACGAGGCGGCTCGGTGGCGCACTGGGTAGCACGTCCGCCTCACAGTTAGGAGGGTGCGGGTTCGATTCCACCTCCGGCCCTCCCTGTGTGGAGTTTGCATGTTCTCCCCGAGCCCGCGTGGGTTTTCTCCGGGCACTCCGGTTTCCTCCCACATCCCAAAAACATGCTTGGTAGGCCGATTGAAGACTCTAAATTGTCCCCAGGTATGAGTGCGAGTGCGGATGGTTGTTCGTCTCTGTGTGCCCTGCGATTGGCTGGCAACCGGTTCAGGGTGTCCCCCGCCTACTGCCCGATGACGGCTGGGATAGGCTCCAGCACGCCCGCGACCCCCGTGGGGACTAAGCGGTTCAGAAAATGGATGGATGGAGTTTGAGAAACGCGATTGTACAGAGGGCCCATTGGTTATTGGCTAGTGGATGCATATCGCAACCCTAGTCAACTACAGTTTGTTCCAGTATAGCTTCTATTTTATGTGCCTTATAATCCGGTGCACCATATATATGGACAAAGTTTTAAAATGGGTTGTTCATTGAAGGTGCGCCTTATAATCCGGTGCGCCTTTTGGTCCGGAAAATACGGTACCTTTACCTTAGGGTTGGGAAGATTCATCGATATGCATCGGAAAATCGATACAACCTGTAAGATGCAGTTGCATCATATCGCACTGGATCGCATTGTTTTAAAATTAAATCGTACTGTATCGCACCGTATCGCAGGAGAAGGGAGAATCGTATCGCATCTTATCATTGGCAATGCATCAAATCGTTGGCAGTGTATCGAGCTGTGTATCGTATCGCTTTGATGGAGAAGATTCCCATCCCTACTTTACACATTTCGGTGAGAACTGTGTGGCTTATAAGCACAAAATCCCTCTGACTCCATTTGTATGAGTCCGCTCCAAAGGAAATGAATACATCAGGAATAACAACAGCACATGGCAAAAAATAATATGACAATGAGTCACCATGTGCCTTGTGGGTGGAACGTGTTACAATGACTTTTGCTTCAAAAAGGCACGACTGACATACATGGAAAATATCCGTCAATAATTCAATCTAGTTCTCACATTGGTACGGACAGTAGAATTAAAGGGACCCACGACATTACAAAAACGGGCCAATGAATGTCAAATCACACATGCCGTTATTTAATCAGCCAAATGGGCAAGAGAGTTCTTTCTATATGCTATGGGGGCTAACACCAAGGAAGGCCCGAGCCGAGATTGCGACCCGGAGCATCAGAACCGTAGGGCGGAGACTGGCTCGCCCATTGCGAGGTGAGTCGTCTAAAACCAATCTCAGAATCAATGACTATCATGCAAGTGAAGAACTCAGTTTTGAGGGAGCAAGCCAATGATGGCTGAAAGCAAGCGGGACAACCTCTGAGAGCATTTTGGGGAGGTTTTCAGCAGAGGCTTTGCATTTCGATAAACATCAATTCGATGCGGATTTCACAACTGGCAAAGAGCGGCAGTCCAAGGAATAGGCAACTTGAATTTCACAATCGCTCGCCATTGGGGCAGAAAGACAACTGGCGACCGACGGGTCACAAGAACATTTCAAGAGTTGCTGGAATCCAAAAATCCATTGGATTTGCATTGCTTTGCTTCCACACAGAGCTTGGAGATCATTTGAAGCGCGTCTTTTGAGAATCAAAGGCAAGCGGCTTCCAAAGCAAAATAGTGACACATCCAAAGCATTTTGGTTTCCCTTTAAGTGTAAGGAGCAGCTGGATTCCAAAGGCACTAAGAGAAGACGGATGAAAGGTAGAGCAGATCAAGTGTGCACTTGCTCATGTCGTCGTCTTCCTCGGAGCTGGCTGCAGTTTTCAGCATGAAACAAAGCAGGCAGCAGGTCGAGCTTCCTAATATGGACGAAGGGTCCCCCCACCGCTGGGTGGAAAAGTCAGTTGCGAGCCTGCTGTTTGCCCTGCCAAGATGCATGGCGGAGCGTCGGCGAGACCACGAGCTGGCTCTCGGTGGCCGCCTCCAGGTTGTTGAGCTCCGCGCAGGACAGGCCGCCGTGCGACACGGAGCGCCTGGCATGTCGCTGAAGCCCCTCGCCCCTCTCCCAGCAGGTGGAGCCGGCACTAGCGCTGGGCACCATGCTGTTGCCGCCGGCCACCGCGCTCGGCACCGCGGCTTCGATTTCGTCGGTGGGTGAGCGGCCGATGCTGCCATCCAACTGCGCCCGGATCTCCGTCGACACAGAGAGCTGGTATTGAGGCACGGGGCCGCCACCCCCATCACACTTGGGGTAGAGGAAGGTCTTCATCCGCCCTTTGCCCTTGACGTTGACGGTGCCGCGGTAGTCAAAGTCAAAGCCCATGGCGCTCAGTGAGCAGTAGCTCTCCTCACTGACCTGGACGCGGCACTCCACGCCGGTGGTGTCCATGCGAGAGGCGATGTTGACCGTGTCCCCCCAGATGTCGTAGAGGAGCTTGGTGGTGCCAATGACCCCGGCGGTGAGCGGCCCGTGGTTGAAGCCCACGCGCAACTTGAAGCCGAAGCCCAGCATGTTCTTGTTGAAGTCGTCCACTACCCGCATCATTTCCAGGGCAAACTCAAAGAGGGTGCGCAGGTGAGCGCCAGGGTGGCCGGCGCAGCGCTGAGCGTTGAGGCCCGCCGCCGCCATGTAGGTGGCGCCAATGGTCTTGATTTTTTCAATGTCAGCGAAGTCGGGCGTCCGCAGCAGCTCGTCAAAGTCGCCGATCAGCTCGTTGAGGACCCGGTAGCACTCCTTGCCGCCTTCGTAGCTCTCCTCGTAGAAGTCGCCAAAGTTGACGACGCTCGCGAAGATTACACCCACGTTGTCATGGTTCTTGGAGTAGCTCTGCGTGACCTTCAGCTGCTCAGCCACGTGGACGGGGATGATGTTGCGCAGCAGCCAGTCAGCCTGGTCCCTCATGTTCTGTATCTTGATGCGGTGCTGGTCGGCCTCCACATTGCCGTGGTAATGCAGACGGTAACTCACCTCTGATTCCCGGCTGAGGAACCAGACCAGGAGGAGGAGCAGGAAAAGGGCCACACAGGCCTCGGGGCCCAACGGGTCCCGGGCCTGGCTGTGCGCGTTCCACTGGAGGCCCGAGCTGTTGCTGCCGCCGTTCTTCCTGTCTGACCTGCAGGGTAGGAGAGACCACGCGCAACCTCAATTGGAAAATGTGCTCTTAGTCTTCTGGCCTCTGGAAAAAATATGAAGTGGCAAACTAAGTTTAGATTTTTGCACGCCCAAATTTCAGCTCTGGCCCGTGATGTACGTTTCCATTCTGATTGACAGCTCGCAGCAAAACTTGGAGCAGCAAAGGACACGCGTATTAGCAGAGGAGGATTGGGAAGAGGAAAAAAAAACTTACCAGGGGAAAAGGTTTGCAGCAACTCTAGAAGAAATAAAATAAAACACATATACAAATCACAAAGTCAAATGTTGGTTATTGCAGAGCTGCGATAACATGTTCATTTTTCCTCGTGTAGTATATATAGTAACAGTATATTAGTAACACCGCACAAACCTCAGCCGATTTTTGTCTCCGTTGTCAATTTGAGCAAATACGTACTAAAGCATAAAGTCAGTCAATTAAAATCTGGAATTCAAATATTTCTTTTGTCAGTTCATTCAATACGCTTTTTTTGATTGGGCTTGTCTGATTTTATTCTACCAACAGCCGGTATCGTGCTCCTACCTGAAGGGAGACGTGAAGAGCAATGAAAGAAGTACCAGTCCAACTAAGGTGGCTAAGCTGGAGCGCATCCAGTAGCTGAGTGGGCAAGCGTTGCAGAACTGAACGATGGCAATGAGGAAAGCGCAGCAGATGAACTGCAAGAGAGGGGAGAGGGACACGACAAAGCAAAAGAGGCAAGGATTATCGAACATCGTCGCAAGGGCCCAATATGGCACCCCACCTGAAGGGAGCCGTCACAGGTGACGTGTGAGAAGACGGCCAGCGCGGGCAGCGACACGGTGACGGCGCCGATGAAGTGACGCGCCATCCAGCCCGACGCCGCTTCCATCAGCCTTCGCGTGCACTTGGCTGCGCCAACCGGCCAGAAGGCCACACTGGGGGTGGGGGTGTTAGGGTATGGTCAGAGTAACTCTCTGTGGTCTTCATCCGTCAGTCTGCGAGCATTTGGAGCGCTTGCCGGGGCACTTTACTCACCGTACTGCAAAGATGAGAGCCGAGGCCTGCAGCAAGGCAGCCACGGTGGTCACAATCACAGCCGGCGCGGGTAGACTCAGCCCGGTGACCATGGGGCGAAGGAAGCAGGCCAGCGACAAAGCCAGAAACACAGACGAGCACAGCAGCGCGTCCAGGAAGGAACCAAAGGTGGAACTGGCGAAGGTCCGCACCGACGCTCGGGCCACCACCTACGGTACACAAAACGCCACCGAGTCTGAAGATGCTCAAAGTGCACTTCTATCGTCAACCAGCAGAGGGTGGCGCAGCCTCACACTAAAATTGCCAGCGCCCAAATTGTTGAGTGCCTCCGCCAGTGGCGACCCACCAACCTCACCAGCTCAATATGCGGTCGACAATTTTAGAGCATGTTTGCATGCCACTCCCGGGCCGACAGCTCAGCGGTCCCAACCCGGTGACACCAGGACGAGCGTGGTGGCGCAACAAACGCACCTCCTCTCGGTAGCTGATCCGGTAGGCCGATTCCAGGCTCTTATCCAGGAAAGCCAGGCCCAGCTTGTGAATGGGCGGTCTGTAGAAATAGTCCTTCATCAGGCTGTCAAAGAAGGAGCAAGCAGTGCAAATTATCTGCAGTTTGCCAACTGTTGATTCTGGAGGGCCATCCTCACCTGTCCCCTTTGATGACGTCCACAAAGTGGGCGTCGCTTCTCTCACGGAAGTTCTTGGAGCGTAGCGGGATGAGCGCCGAGTGGTCCATGCCTAGAGCTCCTCCGGCCCCCGTCTTCTTCTCCTCCTGCAGCATCTGGCGCAACGACGTTTGGCTGTTGAGAGCTTCCAGCCGGGGACCCAGCAGGCCGTTGGGAACTTTCGCTGAGGCAGCCTTCAAAGGTCCCCAGGTAAGAGACGGCGGGCAGGTCCGCTTCGCAATAAATGGACCGAGGAACCGGCGGCATCACCTTGCCATTGCCGGTCTTGCGCTCTTTCCTGCAGCCCGGCGGCTTCACGTCGCCTTCCTCCGGCACCCACTCCTCCCCAAAACTGCAGGATGGGCACGGGGGCTGCAGGAGAAGGGAGCAAGCGTGGGTGCCAAATCTTTTTAATTGCATTTGGGGGGCTGCCAACCGTAAGGTAAAACGCCGCTGCCGTTTTGGTTAGCAATGAACCCGATGTCGAATGAAGCGCAACATCTCCGAGTGCACAAAACGACTTTAAAAGCCAGGACATAAGCGGCCATCGCGGCAAACAAAGCCAGGATGCAAGCAGCCATCAGGGTCTGGCGTGCGTAAATGCACCATGAAAGCCTCGGCAATGCCCACATGAGCAAAAGCAAATCCATGACTCTCACAAGTGTACACGCACGCGGCTTCAGCAGGCAAAGACAGAAACAAAAAATCCAGCATAACAGATGGGCTCTTCTACCTTCTGAGCCACTCACCGGGGGAAGGCTGGAGACTCCGTCAGAGGGGGGCGCCCCCAGCGAGCTGCACCTCGAGTTGGAGCAGCTACAAAGAGGGGGCTTGTCCCATTTCCTTCCGGAAATCAGGTAGGTCCTCAGGCCTAGAAAGAGAGATTTGGAAGAGCTCATAGGCAGCGTTTGGCCTCCCGCTTTAGGCTCTCATTTAGCTCAAAATAAGCGCAAACGCGATTGTAAGCACTTCAACATTGCAGCAACGACGCCAACTCAAGCGTCAATCAACAAGATTTACAAAGGAGGAAGAGAAATTTGGCAGATTGGGCAAGCCTTTCTACGCCAACCAAGCCATGATGTGGCGTGCCGAGCGCTTTGCTTTTCCAGCAACTACGTCCCAAGGACTCAAAGCGGGAGTTGGACGAGCCCTGCCGTTGCCATTGTTTGGCTTGACGGCCTCGCTCATGCTGAATGCAAACCTGCGCTGGCAAGCATTTGAAACACTTCAAGCAGGGATCAAACAGCGGCCTCACTTTTTTATCCACGTACAGCCATCCACCCTGACCTCCTCTTCGGGCGGACCTTCTGGCAGGATCTCAATTGCTTGATTTTTTTCATTCTTGAGATCTGGCCGCATACAATTGTAATTCGAGTGAGAGTGTGTTTTTTTCCCCCTCAGAATACGTTTGAGGCATACAAAAAAACACCCTGCTCTGACGAGGTCGTGGCTTCAGTATGGCCGTGCGCCGGCAGGCAACATCGCAAAATGTCACTTCGCTTGCTCACTAAATCTCATTTGCCTTTCCCGCTTGAGTCATCTGAATGCCAACAAACCCCGGGACATGCCACAAAGAAAAGCGAGAGGGCCAAGGGCTTCAAAGGCAAACAACAAAATGAGGCATGGCAAAGAGCATGCTTGCTGGTTGTACAGGCGGGCTTCTCGGGCCAGCTGCACCCGTCGTCTCCCCTCATTAAAATTCACGCACACTTCCTGCCATGCACATTAATGAGTCACTGCAGCCACAATTATTGCTCTCGCCAGGGTGGGAATGCAGAATGGGAGAGTGGGCTCTGGCCTTCTGTCACCCCGGGAACGAGGGCTAGCCATCACCATCAGTAACATTTTCGACAACCTCGATCACAAAAGGAGGAAAGCTTGGGCGATATCCAGCCAGCATCTTTAAGGGCGCCAGGTGAGCACAGCCAACTAAAACGCCGCCAGTCTTGAGAGAACCTCATTGCAGACACTTGGCCGGCCGGGAAATCGCTCAAGACGGGACAGTGCCACAAATGGGCCTCAGTTTAGGGTGACAAAAACTTTGCACTCACCTTTCAGCTGAGCTGCCGCCACGCCCGCTCCGATCCTTTGGTCGACGCGTCCGTCTTCACGGGGGTAGCGCTCGTCCAGAAAGTCGGCTGTGGCTTGCGACAGATGGACCTTGCCGGCCACGCCCAGCTGCTCCATCAAGTTGGCCAGGTTGACGTCATTGGACCAGACATCAAACTTGAAGCGTTTCATGCCGAGGATGCCGCAGAGGACGGTACCAGTGTGGACGCCCACCCTCATGTTAACCATCTCCCTCTTCTCCCGGCAGAAGCTTTCGATGGCCCTGATCATGCCTAGGCCCATTTCCACGCAGCAGTAGGCATGGTCAGGCCTGGGCTCAGGACATCCGGCCACGCAGTAGTAGCAGTCCCCCAGCGTGCTGATCTTCTCGCAGCCGCTCAGCTCACACAGCTGATCGAAACGTCCAAACAAGTCGTTGAGAAGGCCCACCAGGGCGTGTGCCGACTTGTTGGCCGACATTTTCGTAAAGCCCACGATGTCGGCAAAGAGGATGCTGACAGGCTCCATCCTTTTCATGTTGAAGGGTCTGAAGATGATCTGACCTCGGGGGATGGAGGCCTTCTTGCCTTTGTCGCCCTTGGGACTGGAAATGACGACGGCCGCCCTGCTGGCGGAGTAGCGCTTGCCTTCGCCTGTGTCCTCGTCGCCCTGCTTCATCAGTTCGTCCGCCACCGTTCTGGGCATGACCGAGTGGATCATTCGCTCCTTCAAGGCCTTCTCTACCTCCAGGTCCTTGCCGTGCATGATGGACTGCCCCACCTTCAGGAAGGTGCTGCGTGAGCGCACCTCGGACATGACAAACAGGTGAACGCCCACGGCGTGAGCGCACAGGTGGAGCAGGGCTTTGGCCGGTGCCAACCAACAAAGGCTTTCCAGGTCTTTGTCGGGCACCAAGCTCAAAGCGCCCCCTTGAGTGCGGGTGAGGTGGAACCAGCCCAGAGTCTCAAAACAGAGGGAGTAGAGGAGCCCCAGTAGGACGGAGGCAAAGAGGCGCACACGGAGGACGCTGTAGAGCAGCAGCAGAACCTGAACACAGAGCGAGAAGGTGCCGACAGGCGAGACACAGGCGGAGTGGGTGCGACCACCCGTGTCCAGGCAGGAGAGGTTGTGCACAGGCCCACCGACGCCAACTGCGTCCAAGCGCTCTCCCAAGCCCATCGTCTGGATTTGAGGGACCAGGGTCAGCCCCAGGGTGACGACAATGAGCAGCAGGGAGGCTCCATCGTAGCAGCGCGGGTAGAACTTGGTGAAGGTGAGCAGTAGGAGGAGGAGGCAGAAGAGGAGAAAGGACGTAGTGGGGAATAGAAAGGCCGTCCTGTTGCAGTGGGACGGGTTGGCAGCAAAGTAGAAGCCCCAAAGGGCGGCGGCGGCCGACAGGTAGAAGAGCACGTAGCGGAAGCGCCGTCGCGTCTGAGGGAAACAGCGTTCTCGGCATGCTTCCTCCAGGATGAAGGAGTCGAATTTCGGGTCCCAGAAGTGACTGGCAGACCTCTCAAAGAGCTGGGGCACTCTCCTCTGCGACCGGAAGCTCTTGACCAACGTCCTCTTGACTGACGATTCGCCAGAGCTGCTGCAGCTGGACGAGATGCTGTACTTGCAGCGTTTGGATCCTGCCGCAAGGCCTCGAACCGGCGGCCCGCCTTCGTGCTTGTGTCTGCCGACACCGAGCCTCACCGAGACGCCCTCGCCACTCGAGTGGCAGCTCGCCTCTGTGCTGCGAGGCAGCAGCTGTTGACGTTGCGGGGATGCCATGTTGCGATCACCGAATGACACCTTTCGTGAGGAGGGAAACACCCAAAGCCCGGGAAGGCTCGCTATGGCCAAACTAATGATTGTTCCAGGTCTTTGTGGCCAAAAGGCAGAGTGGGAACAAAGGGAAGCTCAGTTAGCAGTGGAGACCTCGGGGAAACTTCAACTGACCGGACCACCGCCACTGACTCATCCATCATCAGTATTCGCGGTCGTCCGTCACTTTTGACGCAATGCACACTTCATCCTCCGCAGGCTGGATTAATCCTTAAAGCGTCTTCAACCGTGATTTGAGGTCAGGTTCCAAAATGCAACCGTGCAAACCCGTATTGGGGAAGAAAGTCATTGACTTGATACGTTGGTTGAGCTCCAGTTCGCTAACGCAAGGCAATGTTTTAGCCCTTCCAAATTGATTTCAACAGGATCTTGGAGACTATACAGATTATGCCTGTGTGCTCATTTCTCTTTCACAAGGTCAACAGGCGACAAAATACTTACTTTTTTGCCAGTCTACTGCAAATGCCATGAAAACGATACCAACGGTGTCCTTCTTGGAAAAACAAAATACGTAATCCAATGCATCATCGGATCGGCCCATCATCCCTTAAATTTGGTTTCCTGGGAAATGGCAGACGACGAAGAAGGTCCCCGCGGTCTCTCCCGACCACGCCACAGTCCCGCAGGTCAAAACTGCACGGTACCGCCTTCGTCCGCCCACTTGCATTGAATTTGAAAGAGGTGCTCTGTTCATACCTGCAGTCCCACACGAAATTAGAGGGCAGCTTCAAATCAAAACCCTCCCTCCTCCGCCGCGAGTCTTTCCGCTGCTTGATGCACACATCCAACCCGTCATGACAGCAGCGACACCTGCGAGAGACATGCTGAGTTTCTTCCAGGCCGAAAGCATCTTCATCTTGCCGTTACGTGTCTGTGCACGCGCGCTGTGTGTGTGTGTGTGTGTGTGTGCGTGCGTGCGTGCGTGCGTGCGTGCGTGCGTGCGTGTGTGTGTGTGGCCGCTCGACTTAACGGCGTTTGTCTGTGAGACAGAGAAGAGGACGTGAACTTGTTTCACTTCCGACTCTGCCTTTCAAGCTAAAACGGTGATTCAGTCGAGGCAAAAACAAAACTGCACCTAACTTCCGATCATTTTCGTCAAATTAAAACTTTACACAGTAAGGCGCCATGTGGACGACGCATTGAAAGCCAAAGTTGGTGGTACTGTATTCAAACACTTATGCTTTCGTTTTGCCTTGCTGGCTCGTAAAGTTATGAAATGACAAGAAAATATTCTGTTAGCATTCGTGGTCCGGGTCTTTTTCTTCTTCTTTATTTCACAGTCGTGGCATCGGTGACCAGTTTGAAATGGGACAATGGGAAATGGGAAACGGGACCATCTGGTCCAGCCAGGATGAGTATGATAATGTGTCCGGGACACCTTGCTGGTCCCGTCTGCTCCCCAACAACTCTATTGACACATTACGTGAATGTGTCAAAAGGGGGGGGGGGGGGGGGGGAGTAGAATAATTTTGCCTAATGGAAGATTCAATGTTTTGTCAAATGTAATTGTTTTTGGAGTCTTAACAGGACATGTAAGAATTTAACACACAGTGATGAGAGGAGCAGAAGAAACATCTCAAAATACTGCAAAGGTTGCAGAAAAGATTTGCTCAGCAAACTACTGCGGATACGGAAGCAAGGACCGAGGTCCAGACCACTCCAACGTTCTGGCTGAAGGTCCCAAGAAGGAGGGGGACGGAGCCTGCGTTGATTAGACCCTATAAGAACGGACACTGTTTTCCGGGACCTGCGTCGACCCTTCCGGTTGCGGATTCGGAGGGCGGTAAGCGCTCTCACACACACATCTCCAACTTATTGTCTAGTTCTTTGGTTCCAGGTTTGCAGAGCAGACGACAGCGGACCCGGAAGGGACGGCCGAGATCCAAATAACTCCATCGGTCTGGCTGAAGGTCCTGAGACTGAAGTGGACGGAGCCAAGTGCGCCCCACTGAAGGGTTACTGCAAGGAACCAGATCCGCCATCGACAGCGTCCCCGCCCCCAGTTCAAACAGAGGCAGAAAAATCCTTTTCCCCCTTGGTGGCCAGGTAGTCTACCCTGGCCCACTGAAGACAACGACCGCGCAGCAGACATTTCCAGGTTCTCCCCGGACGGAGCAGAGCTGCAAAGGGGGTGAGAATTGTGCTCACCCTCCACCAGTGGGCGTGCCAAGCCCCCAACGGCTGAACAATCACGAGCAATTTTTTTTGTCCTAAACTGATGGTATTGATAATGTTCTGGTCGCCTAAGGCAGAGGGACTGTGTGAGACTTTTTCTGCAGAATAACATCTTGCCGCAGGTTTTTCACTCACACACTAAAATTGAACTGGAATATTGAGGTAAAACCTCCTCGTCACTGAGAATTATTGCTGTCATTGTTTGCTGTTTTTTATCATGTATCACCCTTCACGATCCAACATGTCCCCTATCATTTACCTTTAGTGTTGGTTTTTTGTGCTCTGTTTTTTGTTGACCTCTTTCTAGGTCAAAAGGGGGATTGAAGAGGGAGCAACGGCAAAGTGGACATGTTCTATTAGGGTGGACAATCTACAATATGATGCTCATATATGTACAATTCTTTTATCATTTCATGCAAACATAACTGCTCAATCAGAACACGAATACAACACACAAGCACACACTGGGGGGTGTCGCCCCCCCCACACTCAGTTACGAACTGGTCATGTGACAAGTTCCCACCCCAGGTATGAAATGGTCATGTGACAAGTTCCCGCCTTTCTGGACAGTATAAAACAAGCTGACCTGGAGACAGAAGTTGTTGTTTCATCTGCTGCCGTGCCTTGTGTATTGGCCGCCATTAAACAACCCAAGATCTTGCCAATAAAGAACCAACTCTAAACTACACACCTTTGCTTTCCTGGCTCAACAACGGACATCCCGCACAACACGCAACAGGACATAGCAACTTGTGTTAAGTGTTGATTGCAATTTGGAGTCAGATCAATAGCTAAAAATCTGTATCCTAACAAGTTTCAATGAATCAGGCACGTCGTGTTTGGTAACTGGCTCTTTATTCCACGCAACAAAGAGGAGTTCTAACCTCTGCGCTCCGAGACAACAAAGTAAAGTCCCCCTCCCTCACACGCGCGCTCCCGCCCCCTTGCTGCCTTCTCGGCCTCCCCAGGCAATCGTACTACCGAATAGTAATTACACACACTCGTTGCTACACTGCTCCCCCACTATCTCAAAAACCTTGTACCGAGGTGTCACAAACAAAATGAGCAAGGTAGTGTTAGCTCCTCAGTGAACAATTCGTTCAAAAAGTGATTCGTTCTTTTTTCAGTTCATATTACTTCAACCAGTAGGTGTCAGTAATGAGCATTGAAGCGGCTGCCACCTCGCCGTAAAACAAAACGAAGAAAAAAATGACGTAACTTCCCGTACACGAACGAGTCCTGGATTGCATTTCCCGTTCACCAACAAACGAATCAGTGAGTGAACGAATAGTGAGTGATTTGCATTTCCGGTTCATCGCGAGAACGGATCAGTGAGGGAACGAATCCTGACTTTCCCGACTTCCCGTTCGCGAGCGAGTCAATGGGTGAACTGCCTTTCCGTGCACAACGGATCAGTCAGTTGCGTCTCCTAGCGTGAACTATGTAAACCAGAATGTAGATTTACGATTTACATATCGTAGGTTTTAAATAACTTGTATGCATATATATGCCTAAATATTGTTATCCAATATATCGACTGCAGTTTCACATTAGATTGCTGGTTTGAGATGTACTTGTATTATTATTATTATTATTATTATTATTATTATTAGTAGTAGTAGTAGTAGTAGTAGTAGTAGTAGTAGTAAACATTTATATTATAACTTGTCTGGTGTTTTATTCCTTGTTTTTATATTCGTCAATCAAAACATAAAAATCTGACATTTGGGTTACTGCTTTATATGACGATATGTATACGTTGTTATGAGTTGTTGCCCCCCAAAATAAAAAGATGTAGGCATAACGGGTTTTTTCAACCTTTTATTCAAACACAGACACATTTGGTATTTTAACACGATCACCTATAAGCCAACAGATACAAAATTAAAACATCAATGTCGGCAGAACGTGTGTCGGCTGGCATAGCGGCAATGCTGTCTGTCACTCCTTCGTGAATCTTCGCGAACGACCAATCAGCAGCGAGTGGAGGAGGGACTTTACGAGTCAGTGACGTAATTTCCCGGTCACGAACGAATCAGTGACGCAACTTCCCGTTCACGACCAGGTGAGAGACCGTTGCCAACGGGTCAGTGTGTAGGTGTTGTATTACAGAAAGAAATGTGTTAATTACACGAGCCAATAATTATTATTATATATAATAATTTGGTGGTGGTGGTGGTGGTGGTGGGGGGGGGGTTTGTGCAGTTGTATTGTTTGATGTGTATGGGTTGTTTCCACGGGATGTATAAAAAAAAAAGAAGAAACAAATTGGCTGCGATTGGTTGGCAACCAGTTCAGGGTGTCCCCCGCCTACTGCCCGATGACGGCTGGGATAGGCTCCAGCACGCCCGCGACCCCCGTGGGGACTAAGCGGTTCAGAAAATGAATGAATGAATGAAGAAACAAATTGGATGGGGGGAAGACGATTCGTTGAACGATTCGTTTGAGTGAACTGATTCTAAAGATTCAGTTCACCTAAAAGAACTGGAATTCCCATCACTAGAGCAAGGTGACCCGGTGGCTTCCTCTGTCGCCAAGGGCGGTCTGGGGTCGGCTGCCTCAGAACAGCCTGTGTGGAACCAGGCGATGAGTCTACAGCAACAACGGCCTGTTCGGGGGAAAGAGGGGGAACAGTGGTCCGTCTTGGGGATGTGAGAGTTGTGCTGCGCCGGGCCTGAGTCCGGGATCCCATGTGCCACTGCGGACGAGCATCACCTTTATATGGGGCCAGGCGGTCCCTATTAAGCGCCACCCGTCTGCCACGAAGGGGTAGCTGTGGCCTGTACACCACGTACCCCAGTCTTTCTAGCGCCTCACACGGCCCCACCCAGTGGCTGTCTAATTTAGGGCACCTGCCTTTTTCCCTCTTGGACTGTACACCCACACCAGCTCTCCAGCCATGAAGTCTGTTCCTTTGGCTCGCATGTTGTAGTTCCTTTTCTGTCTAAGGCCAGCCTTCTGCAGTTGATCTCGAGCAAAAGTGTGGGCTGACTCCAACCGGTCCTGGAGCCTCCTGGCATATTCCGGTCCTGGCGGCACGGCCGGCGTTATCTGGAGGTCTGCCAAATGCCATTTATACCGGCGTCCACAGTTCACGACCCAGCATGAGCAGGGCTGGAGTGCACAAGATAGAATCCTGCACAGCAAGCCTGTAAGCCCACAAGACTAGGGGGAGGTGCTGGTCCCAATCTCAGGGCTCTGCTGTGAGGATTGCAAGTTGTTTTGCCAAGGTCCGATTAAAGCGTTCAACGAGTCCATCACTTTGAGGGTGAAGAGGTGTAGTGCGCATTTTTTCCATGCCCATTGTCACACATTGTCGCAAACACAGCTGACTCAAAGTTTCTTCCCTGTTTGCTGTGAATGACCTCGGCTGCCCTAAACCTCGCGAACATGCCTTCCACCAGAGCATCTGCAACAGTCTCAGCCTCTTAATCGGCAATGGCATATGCTTCCGGCCATTTTGTGAAGTAGTCCATTGCAGCTAGGACAAAACGATTACCATCATCGGTGCAGGGAAATGGGCCCATTACATCCACAGCAACTCTTTCCATTGGTGCGCCGACTGTGAGTTGTTGTAGACATGCACGAGACTGTTCCGGGGGTCCCCTGTACGCTGTGCAGAGGTCACAGCGGCGACAAAAGTCCTCAACATCTCTCCTGAGCTGACCTCAATAAAAACTTTGCCGGAGTCGGCGGAGGGTTTTTGAGACGCCAAAGTGCCCTGCTCCTGGAGGCCCATGACAGGCTGTCAACACAGCCTCTCTCAGAGCCTTGAGGACAACCACCTGCCACGTCTCTTCCCAGTAGCGGGTTCTTTCCAAGCTCTCTGGAGTACTCCATTGCTCACCTGGAGCATCTCCATCTTGGCATACAATCCCTTCGTGGCAGGCGAGTGCCCAGCAACCTCCTCCCACTTTGGTGTTTGGCCCCGTGGGTTGCAGATCCACATCCTGTTGCTGCTGTTTCCTCCATACGGGTGCATCCACAACTTGCATTTGTCTGCAAACATGTTCGCCGAGATCATGCGTAGGATCCTGCTCACCGCACAGCTCTTTCTCTCTGCCTTCTTTTCGCTCACAGAAGCGTCAGCCAGCAAGTGCTCAAGGCGCGTCGAGACATAGTGTCCGCGTTGGTATGGCGAGGCCTGGCCCTGTGCTCCATTCGGAAGGTATATGGTGCCAGTTCTTCAAGCCAGCGTGCAATCTGTCCTTCGGGTTCCTTAAAAGACATGAGCCACTAGAGTGCAGCATGGTCAGTGCGTACTGTGAAGGGTAAACCTGCCAGACAATATCGAAAGTGGCTTATAGCCCTCACGATAGCCAGCAGTTCCCTACGTGTGACGCGATAGCGTCGCTCCGCCTTATTGAAGGTTTTGCTGAAGTATGCCACAACTTTTTCTCCCTTCGCCCCCACCTGACTCAAAAACTGCCTCCATCCCAACTTTGCTGGCATTTGTGTCCAGGAGGAACGGCACTTTAGGATCGGGGGGAACAAGGATGGGAGACTCTGTCAATGCTCCTTTCAAGGAGCTGAAGGCCTGTGCGCACTCCACCATCCACTCGAACTTAGTGTCCTTGCGCTGCAGGCGGAAAAGAGGCGCTGCAGGTGGAAAAGAGGCGCGGCTATGCACAAAAAGCCCCGTACAAACCGCCGGTAATAGGACGCTAATCCAAGAAAGCTCTTCAGCTCACGCAGGTTGTTGGGAGCAGGCCAGTCTCGCACGGCCTGCACCTTCTCCTCCAGAGTCCTAATGCCTTCCCCTCCCACCTTGTGCCCTAAGAACTCCAACTCTCTCCTTATGAGGCAAAACCTTTCAGGATGCAACTTCAGGCCAGCAGTGGAAATTCTTTGTAGTACCTGGCGCAGGGCCCCCAAAGCCGCCTTGAAAGAGTTCCCATAGACAAGAATGTCGTCCAGATAGACCAAACATTAATGTCGGGGAATGCCAGCCAGCACCTTTTCCATAAGCCGCTCGAAAGTAACGGGTGCGTTGCACAGACCAAAACAGAGGACTCAGAACTGCCACAACCTTCTTCCGGTACAGAAAGCTGTTTTTGGCCGTGCCTCAGGGCCGAGAGGCACCTGCCAATACCCACTGCGCAGGTCCAGCGAGGAGAACCAGGATGACCCAGATACTAGGTCCAGGGTCTCATCAATGCGGGGCAGAGGGTAGGAGTCTTTCTGTTGGAATAATTAGATGATCGGCCTGACCAAGGGCCTCATAATTTACGAGTTTGGAGTCTCTTGCTTCAACAAAGCTCTCTGTCTAGCTCCAGAGATTTCCTTTAACTCCCTTCCTTTCTTATGTCACGAGCTATGAGCAAAGCTCCCTCGCGCCTGAAAAAGTACTCTGTTTAGTTCAAAGAAACTTCTTTCTCTTTTAATCAATTCTGTAGCTTTTATCTATGGATTGTTGTTGATCGAGACTGTTTGTCTTTAAGTGTTACAGAAAAGACATATCTGTTGAAGTAGTTGCATATAAATTATCCCATATTTACTCAATATTAGTATTGTGTGAAAATTAGCAAGAAAGTTGCATTGTTCCACAGGAAAGCGGCACTCAACACGCTTCGAGATATCTCATCAAGGACGAGTCAGCTAACCAGCAGCCAACCGGCTGAGGAGGAGCAGGATAGACTGCAACCTAACTGCTGGAGTCACGAACCGGCCAAGGCCTCGCACCACATAACATTCCTTAGCTAATCAGCGTTGCTACAGCCACAATCTCCCCTCCCTTTAGTGTGGCAACGCCTTTTGTAACCAGGGCAACCCAAAATAAAAAGAGGAGATAGCGGAAGAGGAGCTCAGAATTGGTGGAGGACTGTAACTGGGCCTTCTACGTAATTGTCCTCGCGAGTAAAACGAATTAGTTGTCTTCTCTTTGTTTCAGTGTGTGAATTAATGTCTGATGGTATTCGTCTCACTGTTCAGGGGTCGATAATCCACACAAAACCTCTTCTTCACTGACTTTGTCTTGGTAACCATGACGACCCCTGAGGTCCATGGGCTAAGATGACTCGATGATGCCAACCTTCAGTATCTCATCGATTGCCTTGTCAGCGTCCTCCTGATGTGCCAGCGGAAGGCGGCGGGGTCGTGTTTTGATGGGCCGTGCATCCCCAGTGTCAATGTTGTGCTGCACGAGGTGTGTCAGGCCCACCTCCTCTTCATTCAGAGCAAAAATATCCTTGAATTCCCACAGTAGAAGCCACAGCTCCTCCTGTTGCTCCACTTTTAACCCATCACAGCTGCGCTTCTACACCTCCCTCACCGCCGACTCTCTGCCTTCATCATCTACCGTGGAGCCCCGGGCCAGGCAACCGAGGCGGAACTAGGAGCAATGAGGAGGGGTCAGGCTCATGCTCTGTCACTGCTACTCTTGACGTCGGCAGGTGTGGGATTGGGAACTGTGTGGGGTGCACCATTTTAACAGTGGGGCCTCCTGGAAAGGTCAATGTGTTCCTCCCCAAGTCCAACACGCAACGGGCTGCTCGCAGCAAGTCCAATCCAATGATGCAGGCGTCCCACACCGCTGCCACCCACACAGAAAGTTCATGCACATTCCCCCCACATGTAAAGTCACCACCCCTCTTCCAAGCATTGGGGTGAGTTCGCCAGTCACTGTACGCAGCTTGACATCAGTAGGTTCCAACTGTGCTCCTGCTGGGAACACATTGGGTCTCAATGTCATTGCAGTAGAGCCGGTGTCAACAAGGGCCATGCAAAGCACACCTGGGATGGGGATATAGCAAAAATCACCCACATGTGTCCAGCCCACCACCCTCGCAAACTCTGCACTGTCGTCTGCTTCTGGGGGAAGTGGAGCTTCGCTTCCCCGTCTGTGCAGTTGGACTCCACCACCAGGAAACAAGCCGATATTGGACACAGGCGCACGAGTCTGTGGCGTCCACTCTACACAGACTTCGGGCCGATTTCCTGACCACCAGCCTTTTTGGGGCACTTAATAAGAATGTGGCCAGATTGGCCACACACCCAGCACACTTGAGGGCCCCGTCGAGAGCGGGTACTGCTGCGAGGTGCCTTGAGTGGATAAGTTCGGTCAGCTCATCCACCCACGCCGGTTTCTCTGGGCTAAGATTCACCTGTGCAGCAGAACGCACCACATGGCTGCCTTCGACATGGTCACTCCGCGCAGTGTCCCCTATGACCTCTCTTTCCACAGCCAGTTCCAGCGCTTACTGGAGAGTGTGTGGGTGTGTCAGCTGGGTTTGGATCCGCAGTTCTCTTGGTGTAATGGCGCGGATGAACCAGTCTCTGTCATTAGACAGTACACGGAGTGGTTCACCAGCTTGTCTTTACCCGTTCGACAACTCTGAGTGCAGGACATTGGGCTCGCTGCATTGCCCAAAACGCCGTCGCAGGGCACCAACCAAAGCCCCATAGTCATCCCTCTCGGCTGGGCTAAGCAGTAACAAGCAGGACAGGGCCTCCTCCATGAGACACATGGCTAACTGTTGCATTTATTCTTCTCCAACCAGCCAGAAGCCCGTGCCAAGAGTTCAAATTGGGTATGGAAAGCCTCCCAGTCCGCCTTGCCAGAGTATCTCGGTGTCTTGATATGATGATGGTCACCGTGGAGGCTGCCACTGTCCTTCCTTCCGGCGTCCCTCTCATTGTTCAACGAGCCAAGCCCGGCATCGGACGCCAGCTTCCTGGCGGTCTTCCTCAAGAGCTCCACGTGCTCCGACACTTTGGGGTCCAACTGACGGCCCCATGCGCCATTGTAACTGCCGTTCACCACCTCCTCCTTCACCCGCGGCCGACCACCGCCACAGTCCTTACGCAATGCCATACTGACGCTATAGATAACTTTCACTTCTGACACCAATGTAGCGTTTCAATGAATCAGGCACGTCGTGTTTAGTATCTGCCTCTTTATTCCACGCACCAAAGAGGAGTTCTAATCTCTGCGCTCAGAGATAACAAAGTCAAGTCCCCCTCCCACATGCGCGATATGAAGGATATCCAGTCATCTGTTTTGATTTGGGATTGTGAACAATATTGTAAATTTTTATGCATGTAATTTTTCAAAGAAACAATTAGAGCCGGCCAGCTGTCCATAAATAGCTCGCTACGTTCTACAACTGGCCCACTATTTACATTATCAGGAGTCATGTGTGTGGTATAAATTTAGCTCTGTCTTCTTTTTCTGATTTTGGGCGAGAAGTGGGAGTGGCCATCCTGAACTGTCGCTGGCATAGATATATGATCAAGGACACATTATTATCCTTATCTTTCCATAATAGCTTTTCATTTGAAAAGTTTCCAACTGATGGTGTGTTCTCACTTGACTGTGCTTGTGTGAAGCAGACAAAAGAAGATCCTTTCGAGCGAGGGTAGAGTATGCATTCTTCTGGCGAATGTCCGGTCGCTGGCAACATTCCGGACTCTGCTGTGCAACTGGAGCGGTTGGCGTGCTATCGATTTTGCTCTTGTCTGTTCGTTTTTACTCTTTGTGCCATTTGATGTGAGTGTTGTGTACTGTCTAGTCACCGTGGGACGGTGGGAAACGTAATTTCGATATCTTTATGTGCCTGGCATGTGAAGAAATTGACAATAAAGCGGACTTTGACTTTGACTTTGATTTTGACCTATTATGAGGCTGTTATGGAGAATGAATGTAATCGATGACAGACTTAACTTTTGTGGGCGTGAATCATTTCAGCCTGCACACATTTTCTCTCCTAAACAGCAGCCTCAACAAGGACACAGTCAATGTTGCATGCTTGCAAGACATGCTGGTACGTAAACTGCTTGGGAGAATTTCAAGCAGTGGACTTGTGCGCACTTGAAGCAACGTGTCCTTTACGAGGGCCAATCGAATTGAGATGAGCCCTGCACAGAAGGTTAGATTATATGAGAACCACTCTTACAATCTGTGTCAGACAAGTCATGTCTTTAAATAGCATGAGGGACAAGACTAGATGCTTTTAGGCTTTAAAAGCGTGCGCACACCAATGATAAAATCATAAAAGCAATTGCATACATTCTAGAGCGCTATTGTATTAACATTTTTAAGTTCTACATCCGAGTTACAATATGAAGGCAGAAAAATAACGGATACAACCATTTCAGTATCAGAAGAGCACTTGAGGTTTTTATCACCACATACCGTAGTTAACCCCTCCCCACTTCCAGTCACGACAAACTGGTGGTGCAATGCAGGTCCTAGACAAGGAAAAAAAAGCTGTAAGAGAGCAAGGAATAGGCTCAGGCTATTTGTAATTCATTCAAGCTGTGGGTCATATGAGATCTGTGAGCGCATTCAAAACAAATGTCAGAAATATTTCCTCCGTAAATGATGAATTTTAAAACACAAGTTGCGACCGATCACACATACATTGTGCTCTTTCTTTTCCAGTCCAAGTCGTCAAAGGCCCAGTTGTTGGGAGTCTCTGAAAGACTTTCTGGAGCCATTATAAATGCAAGTGTGTGTCGGGTCTGTAAGAGTGATTCTTCATACCTTATCTGGAAATCCGTCTGGGTCTGGTAACCTGTTCGAGATTGGAGACTGCAGATCTGATACGACAGATATCACAACTCCCAATTCTCGCTGGAGATATTCTTATGTGTGTGCTGTGCTGTACTGTGTTGTGGAGGACATCTGGAGTAGGCACACACATGGCCACACAGGAACAGTCACAAAGACAGTGAGTGTGCATCTATCGGGCATTCACTGAGGTAGGTTTGCTTAAGAACTCTGAGCCAGACTTGGACGGTCGGCAGAGATCGGGATCCACTCGTGAGTGTTGCGCTTTGCTTGGATTAGCAAAGACTCTCTGTGGATGGCAAATTCATGCACAAAAGGTGGGCCCAGATCTCAAACTAGATCTAAACTGAAGCTTGAAAAAAGGCTGCTTCAATGTCTGAAGCATTTTGAAACTGACTCACTGTAACCGATCCTCCACCCCCCCCCCCCCCGACACTCTCTCTCTCTCTCTCTCTCACACACACACACACACACACACACACACACACACACACACACACACACACACACACACACACACACACACACACACACACACACACACACACACACGCACACACACATCCCCACCAGGATCTTACAGGACAAACTGACAACACCTCTTTCTACTTCCTGTTTTATTCACATACAAGTGAGTCACCCCCTCCCCCAAGACTTGCAGATGGTTCCATTTTTCAACTCCTTTGCAAGCTGCCTTGTTCAGACAATGAGCCACCCCTCCCACTATCTTGCCTCATCCCCTGTCCCTAAAATGCCTCTCTGGGGAGGAAAATAAAGCTCTGCTATCCATTCTCAGGTGATTGCAAGTCTTCTGAATTAGGGTTGGCCCTACATCAGAGCCCTGTCTTTTTCTTGACCTCCCATGTGCTCCCTCCCTCTGCGTAGTGCTTAATGTCAATTCTTGCGGTAACGATTTTTGGGCCTCTCCCCACAGCCAGTGGCCTCACAGGAAGACAGGCCGGGCTGCTTGTTGATGCTGCTCAATAGAGCAGGCAACTCGTTGGTGATGGCCTTCTCGATCCTCTCCAGCAGGCAGCCCCCAATGTAGGAGCACTGGGCCGACAAGGGTTTGAAGCCGGCAATGGCATTGATGCCAAAGAAGTCACGGTAGGCGTCGCGGTTCGGCAGATCAAACTTGCTGACGTTGGTCTTGGCCAGGATGGATTTGAAGATGTAGAACTTGTCCGGGTCGTCAACGATCTCCTTAAAGACAAGTTCTGGGTCGCTGAAGAAGCTCATCTTCTCCTTGAAGGTCTGGACGTAGCGGTCCACCAAGAGCCCGTGGATGCGAACCCGGATGCCGTGCTGGCGGATGAAAGCGATCTTGTTCTCCATGCGATTTTCAATCACTTGGTTGAGATCCTCCAGCAGGGAGATCTCCTCCCGCTTGAAGAGCTCGCGACTGGTGTCGGCGGCGTAGTCGTAGGGCCAGAAAGAGCTGACATAGACCCGGGGCGGCTCCGTCACGTTGATGAGTGGCGCTAAACTCCAGAACAGTGCTCCGTACACTCGCATCAGGTCCTGGGTGGCCAGGTTGTCAGCCTTGTTGAGGATGATGCGAATCTGCGACTCGCGCCCCTTCAGCTGGCGGAAGAGCATCTCCAGTTCCAGACCCACGTCCAGCTTGGTGGGGTCGAAGACCACAAAGATCAGATCGGCGCGGTCGATGAACCACTGGCAGACGTCGTTGAAGGGGTAGCCTGCGCGGAAGGCCACCACTCAACTGAACTACCCGCCGTTCGCTGCCACGCCATGCTGCCATTTGCCGCGCCATGCCGCTACTTACTGCGCCATGCCGCCAAACGGGACCTCACCTCTCTCCTGCTGCTTGCGGTTCTCGATGATTCCTGGCGTGTCGACAAAAGTCACGCGCTCCAGCAGTTTGTGGGGCATTTCGATCCCAATCAATTTTTCCAGGAAGTTTTGCCCAAATTTCTCCAGCGGGGAGAAGGAGCGAGAGCTGTCCGCTGCCATCACGATGCCCTCCACCGAGCGGATCTTTTCGCCGTGCGTGATGACGGTGAACTCGGAGGTGGTGGGCTCAGCTCCTGATAGAATTCCGATCATGAAAACCACTCACATCGATGGCACCAAATGAGCGAATGCTCGGCGTGCAACCTGTGTACAGCTGGTAGGGGCTGTCGTTCAAGCCCAGGAGGTAGTTAATCATAGAAGACTTTCCCACACTCCAGGGTCCCAGGAACAGAACCATGGGCTTCGATGTGATTTCGCCATCTGTGGGACAAGGGGAAAGAAAGATGCTAATGCATCCCGGTTGCTATGCTCGTGATGCAATTAGGAAGCAAAACACAAATAGAGAAGCAAGCACTCGCGTTTGGAGAAGGCATCTTCCGAGTCATTGGGCACAATCCAACTAAATGAGCTAACTTTTAGCTTTGCTTCTTACTCTTTCTTTTTGTACTTTTCCGCAGTTTGGCTGCTTCTTGTGGGTGAGTCTTGGTACCATGACAGCTAGCTGGTTGGGGGGGTCGGACAGTTGGCGATACGGTGATGTGCCAGTGGTCACAACACATTTGCCAGTCCTTTCATATTTTAAAAATCGGATTTGATGATCGAAATACAGGGGGGTATTTTGCCAGAGTTTGTTCTGTACGTGTAAAAATGTAACAAATGTCCTTTTGATATAGAGCGTTTGTGGCTTTCATTCTTTTTGCTAATTTCAGGACACTTGCTCTGCGGTTCTATTTTATTTTCAGAATTGGCCAGATCCACTGTCACAGATCCCCGCACGAGAGCAAAGAGGGCTCACATACAGGCCGGCCAAGGACAAACCATTCGAGCATCAAGACTAACACGTAAAAGCATCATTCAAAGGAGTGTCACAAAAGCAAGAAACCTGCGATTGGCCGCGCGATGTTGCGTGTGAGCAACTTGAGCCCTTTTGGCCCCATCAAAACGGAGCAAGACCATTTCAGTCCTGTCACCCAAAGCCATTCGAGGTTTGCCCAAGCCACAAGTGCACATGCTGCAACCCCCACGCGTTTGACGCCATAACAGCGAGCATTGTTTTTTTCTCCCTTTGACGCTGGCCACAACTTTACGTATACTTGCACGAGTCGACAGGATCCAGAAGGAGAGCTATGTGCTGTGCAGCCAATGTTGTGGCCAGCGATGTGAAGGCCAATGAGGGAGGGGAGGGGTGGGCCGGGAAGGGGCTGAGCACTTGAGGCAGTGCCATGCGCAGCTAAGCCCCAGCCGCACCCACCTGTGGCTGTGTCCCCCAGGGTTCGTCCAGGGTAGGCTGTTGGGGGGGGGGGGGGGGTCGAGGAGAGTGAGGAGAGCACGGTGAAGGAGGAAGACTATGAATGGGTGGGATATGAGATCCTGACTGCAATGTGGCTTTTCATGACGCTTGAAAAAAACGTGATTTGGTGGCTTAGGTGCAAAACGGCAATGGACAGAGCGGAAAAGTCATTTCAAAGGGGAGAGCTTTTAAATGGAAGGTAATGAACCAAAAGATGCACAAACCTAACGGGAAACTTGATCAAGCGGGAGTAGGGAAAACTTTTCCATGAACGACAATTCTGGTTTCTACGTCACCAGTGTTTCTCCCTTCATAGGTTGAATGCGTTTTTAGGGTGGGACCGTGTGCCCGACCAAATGCTCTCAGTGGCGCCGCAGATTCCCCACCCCAGAACAAAGAGCTCATGTGGTGTAAAAAATGTGTTTCAGTCAGTCACAACCCCAACAAAGCGGACCGGCACAACACGACGCACCAAGAAGACAGATGTCCTCAAGGCCGTCGTAGCGGGCACTACCTGAGATCTCGTGCTGCCTCAGCTCGTTGTACTTGTAGGCCTGCTCCATGGGCTTGATGGAGGAGTGGTAGATCTTGCGCAACCTCTGCACAGCCGCTGGAGGAACAAGACGCAAGGGATGCATTTGCAATCATTCAGGTGGGGAAAGCAGATGACGGCAGTCTATCAAATGTTGGCTACAAGTTGCACTTGACAAAGCAGAGCAAAATCTTGAAGACTACCATGCCATGTGAGACTCACTTGCCCCAGTAGGTGCTGCAGTTTCTGTTAGCAACAGAGCTCATTATATTGGAGGGAGGCCAGTATTGGACCTCAGTGCTTAAGCGCAAGTTCGCCGGCACCATCTGCTGGATCTGCTACGTTTGGGCCAACTCACCTGCATAGTCTGCTGCTTTTTCCTCGGTAGCAAATTGCAGAGTCTCCTCGATGTGAGACCTGTCTCTGAGCATGGACGTGAGGTCTTCTTCTTCTGTCGAGAGGAACAAACGTGTCAACTTAGGCTTCGCAAATGGGGAAACGATACACGGCACCCAAGTCAAGGCAATGGCTGTTTGTTGAGAACATCAATATTTTCTCGATTATTTCCACATAGACCACACAATTTCTTGTTTCACACCCATAGGCAAAACATGAACGTCCTGACCGATCGATACATACATGGTGCAAGCCTGCAACTGTAAACTGGATTGCAGACCTCCTGCCCGTCCATGTCAAATCTACATCCGTAATGGCCAAAGAATGTTTGGCAATGATCGAAGAATGGACCTCACGGTTCGAATACTTTTGGAGGGAAGGAGATGACAGTGCTTGCGAGTTTTCAGCACTCTAAGAAGGCATTCCTCCTTTCAACGTGGGCGGTATCACCGAGGACGGCAACATCGGTGCCCATCCCAGCCACAAGGTCAACCGCTGGCTTGCAGAGTGAAGGCAGATACACCCAAATACGTGTTCACACAATTTATAGAAAACTGGGAAAGACACGTCAGCACAGGGAGAGCTGCCAAGTCCACACAGGAAGGTCGCACCCACATTCCAAGCTCGCATCACTGTTGTCAAATGATCCAATCCAAAGTGGCATCAGCTTTACAAAATTTTGCACGCAGTTGCTATCATCCGGCTGTCCCTCATCGAGCGAGAGCGAGGAAATCAAATGGCGATGTCACGTCCACTTTAGAAGCTCTCAGATGACTTCGCTCACAGCTATTAGTACATCAGGCAACCTCCTAAAAAACAGACACTCGTTTGGTGTGACAATGGGCAAAGAAAAAAGTGCCACAATCTGTCTTTGCTCATATTTAGCCGCCAATCACACACTTTTCGGACTTTGGCGGAGTGACGGCCCTTGCATGCGCTGGTTTTAGCAGGCAAACCTTAGTGCTATACATACCCATACACACGCTATGTCTAGTTAGGAAGACGAGCGTGGCGATTTTGTGCGAGCAGAACCATCCATCCGGCAGGCAGGCATCGGCATAACCGGATGGAATGCACGAGTCGAGCCACGTTGACGTCACGTTATGCGAAATAAATATGGAACATAATGACATTGATATTCAACATGTGGCCTTTCTATTTGTACGTACAACCTTATATGGAGCACCAATGGAGTATTTAGATGGAGTACCAAGTAAAATTCAGAAATCAAAGACGTGTGCCAGTGTAAAATGAATGGAGTTGCCATTTTTTCATCCTCGCCCCAAGTTTTTGCTAAGAAGAATGTAGCACTCTCCAATATTGTACTGCACCAAAATCAACACTACAAGACAGGAAATAACAATCGGTGATACTAATGTCATCAAACAATCAGCATAATTGGGGCACTGCCCCATAAAATTGGAACAGGAAGTCAAACACGCATAAATAAAAACAGTTATGGGACTTGATTTGCAACTCTACACCAAATACAAAATTGGATTCATATTAGGGCGAACATATTGGGAAAACGTTATTGTTGAATATGGCAACATTGCTATTTAACAAGTACCTTAAGAAATGACATTTTTAAAATCTTTTTTATCTATGATTTAATTCTTATGCGGTGGGGAAGAGTTTTTCAAAGTCAGTCAGCTTTATTGTCACTTCACATGCCAAGACACACAAAGAGATCGAAATTGCGTTACCCACTATCCCACGGTGACAATATAACATAGATAACATATAACAAAACATCCAAAAAAACAACACAAAAAGTAAAAACAAGAAGGCACAAACAATGAATAAACAAGAGTGACGAATAAGTACGCCAGGAATCTTCACCATCAAAGCGATACGATACACAGCTCGATACACTGCCAACGATTCGATGCATTCACGATTCATGGAATTGCCAATGATAAGCTGCGATACGATTCTCCATTCTTCCGCGATACAGTAAAATTTAATTTTAAAACAATGCGATCCAGTGCGTGAGTCTCCATTAGTCGTCACCTTATCGTGGTGGAGGGGTTTGCGTGCCCCTATGATCCTAGGAGCCATGTTGTCTGGGGCTTCATGCCCCTGGTAGGGTCACCCATGGCAAGAGGGTCCTAGGTGTGGGGCCAGACAAAGCACGGCTCACCCAAGCCCCTTACGAAGAAAAACCAAAAATGGACTTCGTTTTCCCTCGCCCGGACGCGGATCACCGGGACCCCCATCTGGAGCCAGGCCTGGAGGTGGGGGTCAAAGGCGAGCACCTGGTAGCCGGGCCTTCGCCCATGGGGCCCGGCCGGGCATAGCCCGAAAATAAAATGTGGGTCCCCCTTCCCATGGGCTCACCACCTGTAGGAGGGGCCAAAGGGGTCGGGTGTATAGTGAGCTGAGCGGCAGCCAAAGGCAGGGACCTTGGCGGTCCGATCCCCGGCTGCAGAGGCTGGCTCTAGGGACATGGAATGTCACCTCTCTGGCTGGAAAGGAGCCCGAGCTAGTGTGTGAGGCAGAAAAGTTCCGACTAGACATAGTGGAGACTTGCCTCCACACATAGTTTGGGCTCTGGTACAAGCCCTCTCGAGAGGGGCTGGACTCTCTTCCACTCTGGAGTTGCCCACGGTGAGAGGCGTCAAGCAGGTGTGGGCATACTTATTTCCCCCGGGCTGGGCACCTGCACATTGGGGTTAACCCCGGTGAGCGAGGGGTTAGCCTCCCTCCGCCTTCGGGTGGGGGCGACGGGTTCTGACTGTTGTTTGTGTTTATGCACCAAATGGCAGCTCAGAGTACCCACCCTTCTTGGAGTCCTTGGAGGAAGTGCGGGAGAGCGCTTCTTCTGGGGACTCCATCGTTCTACTGGGTGACTTCAATGCTCACGTGGGCAATGACAGTGAGACCTGGAAGGGCGTGATTGGGAGGAACGGCACCCACGATCTGAACGTGCGCAGTGTTCTATTGTTGGACTTCTGTGCTCGACACGGATTTCTATAATGAACACCATGTTCAAGCATAAGGGTGTCCATGTGTGCACTCGGCACCAGGACACTCTAGGCTGCGGTTCAATGATCAACTTTGTAGTCGTGTCAACAGATTTGCGGCCGCATGTTTTGGACACTCGGATGAAGAGAGGGGCGGAGGTGTCAACTGATCACCACCTGGTGGTGGGTTGGCTCCGATGGTGGGGGAAGATGCCGGTCCAACCTGGCAGACCCAAACGGTCTGTGAGGTTCTGCTGGGAATGTCTGGCAGAGCTTTTCCCACGTCCCGGGGGAGGTGGGAGACATTGAGTCCGAGTGGACCATGTTCCGCGCCTCCATTGTTGAGGCAGGCGACCGGAGCTGTGGCCGTAAGGTCGTCGGTGCCTGTCATGGCGGCAATCCTCGAACCTGCTGGTGGACACCGGCGGTAAGGGATGCCGTCAAGCTGAAGAAGGAGTCCTATTGGGCCGTTTTGGCCTGCGGGACTCCGGAGGCAGTTGACAGGTACCGGATGGCCAAGCGGAACGCGGCTTCGGCGGTTGCTGAGGCAAAAACCCGGGCGTGGGAGGAGTTTGGCGAAGCCAAGGAGAATGACTTCCGGACGGCTTCGAGGAAATTCTGGTCCACAATCCGGCGTCTCAGGAGGGGGAAGCAGTGCACAGTCAACACTGTTTACAGTGGAGATGGCGTGCTGCTGACCTCGACTCGGGACGTCGTGAGCCGGTGGGGAGAATACTTCGAAGACCTCCTAAATTCCACCGACATGCCTTCCATTGTGGAAGCAGGGCCTGGAGACTCTGAGGCGGCCTCTCCAATCTCTGGGGTCGAAGTCACTGAGGTAGTTAAAAACTCCTCGGTGGCAGAGCCCCAGGGGTGGATGAGATCCGCCCGGAGTTCTTAAAGGCTCTGGATGTTGTTGGGGTGTCATGGCTGACACGCCTCTACAGCATTGCGTGGACATCGGGGACGGTGCCTCTGGATTGGCAGACTGGGGTGGTGGTTCCCCTCTTGACGAAGGGGGTGTTCCAATTACAGGGGAATCTCACTCCTCAGCCTCCCTGGCAAGGTCTATTCAGGGGTGCTGGAGAGGTGGATCTGTCGGGAGGTCAAATCTCGGACTCAGGAGGAGTAGTATGGCTTTTGTCCTGGCCGTGGAACAGTGGACCAGCTCTACACCCTCGGCAGGATCCTCGAGGGTGCATGGGAGTTCACCCAACCAGTCCACATGTGTTTTGTGGACTTGGAGAAGGCGTTCGACCGTGTCCCTCGGGAGGTTCTGTGGAGGGTGCTTTGGGAGTATGGGGTCCCAGGCCAACTGATAAGGGCGGTTCAGTCCCTGTATCACCAATGCCAGAGTTTGGTCTGCATTTCCGGCAGTAAGTCGGATTCTTTCCCAGTGAGGGTTGGACTTCGCCAAGGCTGCCCTTTGTCAACGATTCTGTTCCTAATTTTTATGGACAGAATTTCTTGGAGCAGCCGAGGCGTTGAGGGTGTCCAGTTTGGGGACCTCAGCATCGCGTCTCTGCTTTTTGCAGATGACGTGGTGCTGTTGGCTTCTTCAGGCCGTGATCTCCAGCTCTCACTGGAGCGGTTCGCAGCCGAGTGTGACGCGATCGGAATGAGGGCCAGTACCTCCAAATCCGAGTCCATGGTCCTCGGTCGGAAAAGGGCGGAATGCCCTCTCCGGATCGGGGATGAGATCCTGCCCCAAGTGGAGGAGTTCAAATATCTTGGGGTCTTGTTCACGAGTGAGGGCAGGATGGAGTGAGAGATCGACAGGCGGATCGGTGCAGTGTCGGCAGTAATGCGGACTCTGTACCGGTCTGTCGTGGTGAAGAGAGAGCTGAGCCAAAAGGCAAAGCTCTCAATTTACCGGTCGATCTATGCTCCTGCCGTCACCTATGGTCACGAGCTATGGGTCGTGACCGAAAGAACGAGATCCAGGATACGAGCGGCTGAAATGAGTTTCCTCCGCAGAGTGTCCTGGCTCTCCCTTAGAGATAAGGTGAGAAGCTCGGTCATCCGGGAGAGACTCGGAGTAGAGCCGCTGCTCCTCGATGTGGAGAGGAGCCAGATGAGGTGGCTCGGGCATCTCATCAGGATGCCTCCTGGACACCTCCCTGGGGAGGTGTTCCGGGCATGTCCCATCGGTAGGAGACCCCGGGACGACCCGGGACGCGCTTGAGAGACTGTCTCTCAGCTGGCCTGGGAACGCCTTGGGATCCCCCGGGATGAGGTGGATGAAGTGGCTGGGGAGAATGAAGTCTGGGAGTCCCTCCTAAAAGCTGCTGCCCCCGCGACTCGACCCCGGAAAAGCGGAAGAAGATGGATGGATGGATGGTGCAATAAGATACGATGCAACTCCATCTTACAGGTCGTATTGATTTTCCGATGCATATCGGTGAATCTTCCCAGCCCTAGTTTACAGTGCTGAAGGTAAGTTCAATTAGAGTGACCGCCAGGAGCAACTTGCAGGTTTTTTTGGCCACTGGACCAGAGACTGAGAATTCAACCACATTCACAGGGTTTCATCCAAAAAAAGACAAAAACAGTCCCACCCACACAGGCAGCGGCACGCATGTGGCGCATGGAGACAAATGCTGTCGCCATCGCTGCCACGTCCACAACATCACCCAGAAATTAAGCTTGTTTGTCATTTTTTGTCACAAAAACTGCAATATTTTGTGAGGTACTGTTTGTCCTGCACGTCATTCCAAGATATTATGCCTCGTCACATTTGAAAACGGGCCTGGACAAGAGCCGGCCCAAGACCGTACTCAGTCCATTGGCCGTCATCTGTCCCTTTGCAATATCGTGAGCCTTACTTAGCAGGCTGCATGTTGTTTTTACAAGGACACGTGAGTCTCTCTCGGCCACGCTGGGACAGTAACAGGTGGCTGTGTTGGCGGAGCTGGTGCGCCCCCACAAATAGCCCCACAATGGGTCTAAAGGCGGACACACGTTGGAGTAGGTGGGACTTCCTATTTTAAGCATGTGGACAACCAGGAGACAGCCACTTGCTCTTAATTCTACGTTTTCTATTCCCATGGCCACAAAACCTCCGAAAGTGACAAGCCTTTCTTTTATGAATCTCTCTGCCACTCATTGTGAAATTCATTGACGGTGACTCAAGCCACAAAGCAAGGAGAAACCTGGAGCGGCTAGTCAATGCCTCTCAGCCTTCCGGCGCGGCGGTGGGGATGTCCCAATGGTGGCACAGTTTCATTTTCTGCTTCCTGGCCTGAACGGGCCTCAATTTTCCAATCGTGACATCAATTTCGTTGTATAACTGCTGTACGATGAAAATAAAGGCATTCTATTCTATCACCGTGCCAGTGCTGCTCATTAGAGCGGCGGAAGGATGGCGTCAACGGAACAAGGAGAAAAGGAAATCGCCGATGGCACTGCGTCTGAGTACATCAAGTGCATCGTCCATCAGCAGCCACATTGGCAATGTGTCCGATCGTCCCGAGCAATCTCGCTAATGCTTCGATGCTGGAGTTCGACATTGAGCTTGCAGACACCTGCATGGCAAAGCCAGAGGCGGACACGGCCCCTCCCGCCTGGAGAGTGCATGTCCCAACAAGGCTGTGGGCTGGATTGTGACAGTGCAGAGTGACAGCAGCTGTGTGTAGGCCAGGGTGGGAGGAGCGGAGAGACCGCAGTGTTGGGTTTCAGGGGGCCTGCCAATCTTAGACACCTGACGGCCGCCTGGAATAAAAAGGCCCTGGCGACGGCCGGGCTGCCGGGGAGCTCAACGCCATCCCAAGGACGAGCAAGGGTATGGGCCGGACATGCATGCATTCGGCAAGAGTGGCTGCAGTCTGCCTCTAAACGTGTTTAGAAATTCAATCTGGCCCACGTAAGAGAAAAATGGAATTGGGAGTTTCGAGATGGAACGAGCACTGTCCAGCACATTGCCTTCACATGTGTGCGCACTGCTACGAAGAAGTTTGTTGATGTTCGGAGCCCTTACCTGCAATGGCCTGCAATAGCAGCAGCAGCGAGACGAAGCAGCAGATGGAGACCATGCGACCCTTCATGGTGGCGGCCAGGAGACCTCTCATAGGCCCGCATGGTCTATATATGCACCAAGGAGGGAAGGTTAGAGGGCAGGCGGGCCCAAGGGGCGGGGCCTGGAGATTGCTAACAGCTGCGTGAGTGTGTGTGTGTGTGTGTGGGGGCGTCACTGCAGGCACAAAAGAGAGCCCCACATGTGCCACTCAGGGTTATTGTAGCTATGTATTTATTTTTCTCATATTAGCGTTTATTTCCTTTCCACTTTTCTTTTGAAGTTCCACTGAAGTTTAATTTACGCAAACTCTCTTGCTGGAAAAGAACTAAAAAACAGTAAAAGCACTGAAGTGTTTCCCTTCTTCCTTTTGGGGCAAAACGTTCAAGTTCTATTGTTTTGTTGTTTTGATTTCACATGAACTTGTAAAAAGCACTCACGTTTATGTTTCATGACAAAATCTGGTTCACTTGAGTTTTGAAGCCAAGCCGCGTTCGATAATCCTTCGTTTTACATTATGACTTTCACAATGACAAATGAAAATGCAACCACTCCAGCTTTTGTGTACAAAACTGTACTCAGATCAACAGAGCTGCAGAGAATGTTGTTGTATAGCACTTGAGCAAAGTATACAATCAGATCTTAAAAAAAAAAAAAGTAAAAACTTTATTATTCTGTCTTTACAAAGGCACAAGCCTCTATTATCGGCCAAAACGTTTCTTTTACAAAAACAAAGTGGCTTCTTCAATGACAATGCACGAGGGCCAAAGGATAGAAAAACAAACAAAAGACAGCACAGGAGAGTTTGTCAGGTCCATGCTCTGGCATTGTTCGCCTAAGTGCTAATGAAACAAGAGCAACAACCATTTTTTTAAAAAGTACATATTGGCGAAAAAATGCTTACAATTTTCCAAATGTGTTTTCTTTCCATCTATGAGAGGGCATCAAATAACGCAAAGACGTCCAGCAGCAGGATCCGAGTGCCATTTGCAGCCAGAGAACGACGACCGCGCCATCCGGCGGGAACGATGCCAGCGTTCACACCTTGTGGAATGCTTTCGGAGCGGGCCGTGCCACACGGCGCACTCGAGTGACAATCTTCTGGACCTATTGCGGTACCGGACAATCTGAAATTGCAGCCATCGAGAATGCGAGCATGTGCACCTCATGGCTTGAAATTGGAGTCTTTAGGCGGGAGTAAAGGCTCTGCACAGAAGGCAAATGCAATTGAGTGTGCACGCCATTGTAATTTGTCTTCCAGCGGCCGGGATGTGATGGAACCTAATCAGCCTCCAAAAAAAAAAGTGTAAAAAACGGTAACGGGCAGTTGGGGTGTACCGGGAAGCCAGCCCAGTGAAAATGGCAACACGCAGACATGAAAAACCGCTAAGCGCACTCGATCCCTCTGGATACAATCACTTTGAGAAGCCCCCAGGAAAGTGGGCAAGTAAAGCCCGTGCTGATTTCATTGGCTGAAACTGGTCTTCAAATTTGGCAAAAAATTGAAGGAGGGCAACCGCCCCCGCAGATTCTTCTCTCTGCTGTAAAGTTGAACTCATGCTAAAGGAAAAAGTCATGGAAAGCAGTCGGATATTCTGCCCGTGATCCATATTGTTATTGTTGTACGATTTAAGAAAAAAAATCTTTCAGTGTATATATTTTTAATGAATTAATTTCTTCTCGAAATTTTATTTTGCCTAGTTGGTCCCTAGTCTGGGGGATTTTGTTTCAGCGGCGAATGGGAAGCAACAACAAAAAAAGCATTGCCTGGAAGAGCAACATTCAGTGCGAGAGTATCCATCAGTCAAGTCAAGTAGCTGCACTAATAAGCGACCAGATAGGAGCAAGGGGCCTTGTCGTACAGAATGGGGCCACACCGTAGCAGTGTGCTGAAAAAGCCCTGGCCAAAGTCTGTGCGTGTGTGCGTGAGCACGTGCCAGGAACTTAGGGCAGTGAGCAGTCGTCTGGCTCGTTGCCGTCGGTGAGGACGCGGCTCGAACTGACGATGACCACCCTCCGTTGTTCCTCTTCGCACCCACTGCCCTTGTCTTGGGTGCCCTCAATGTGCTGGATGGCCTGTGGACAGAAAGGGAACAGACACATTTGAGAATGAAACCTGTATTCTGGTTCTCTTCCTCGCTCGTTCCTTTCATCGTCTGTGATCAACCTCGTCTTTTTTCTCAGAAGATTCCAGAAGCTCTTACCTGAACGATGGTGTCCAGGTTCTGTCGGGACGTGGACACGGTGTTGATGACGGACGTCGGGCCCACAGTTACCACAGTGACATGATGGGACTGTGGGGGGACGGGCGCGGGGACGATGACCGTGGCGTGGTGCGTGGACGCAGGAGGGCCGATCACCTGACAGAGAGGACCACGCCGCGTCAGCAAATTGGGATTCCACGGACGACAAAAACGGCAACACCGACGGAAGCGTTCTGGCATGTGATTGCTCAACAATGTGTGTGTCATTTTGAGTAAACAATGACCTTGATCAAACATGAAAAGGGGAACAGAACTCGTGCTGGCCACGGACGGAACACAAAGCGGAGAATCCTTTTGTGCTGAATTACATTTCCCACATTGCCCGCCTCACACACAAACAGACAAATCTTTTTTGTAGGATACATGTGTTGCCATGGATCATGAGTGCATGGTAGATGCTGTGTGTCCGTGTGTGTGTGTGCATGTGCGCGTGTGTACCTGTGGGCTGTGGGCAGGTGTAAGGTCCTTCTCCAGCTGCTTGTGTTGCTGCACACACACAAGGCTGTTCAGTTTCTCCGAGTACAACTCTGCGTCCAATGAGCGCAACTGGCACAAGCACACAGAACGATATTTAGCAGAGTGAGAGCATGTGTGAGAATGGCAGTGAAAGTGAAACAGCTAGCCAGCCAGCACTTCCCAGGCACCTGCTCTTCCAGCATCATCCTGACGGAGCGTTCCCTCTCCAGCTGCTGCCTCAGTTCAATCATCTCTCGCCGCAGCTCCTCCGTCTTCTCCTCCTCCAGGATGTCCGGCGACCCGATGCCTTCGTCCTTCTCCTCCACACGCCTCCTCTTTGGGGAGGAACCGCTCAACTCCTGCCGAGGTACACGCTTGTCAGACTCCAAGCAAGTGCTTTTCAAATGGGAGACGGCGAGCTGCAACTTAAATTGGGTAAAAGTCAAATTGAATATCAAACATTGGAAAAAAAAGCAAGAATGTGTCAATTGAATCAATTCATCCATGACATGGGCCAGCAGCATCCCTCAGCTTCGGGTCTCATACTGCAATGGCCCCCGGCGACCGTTCGTTCATACAGAAGGCTACAAATATTTTTGCGGAAGTTTGAAAGGACTCAAAACTCACGCCTTTTTGTCTATTTTTACTTCTTACTGAAATGGAATTGCAAGAATCAAAATCTAATGGAGCCTAAACGTTTGAAAGTTCTGCAAGGCTTAACCTGTATGATTCGCTTGAGTTGGCTGTTCTGCTGCAGTAGTCGTGTCTTCTCCTGCTCCAGCGTGAAAATGTACTCTGCCGTTTGCTGCAAGATGGCAGCCTGAGAAGAGCAACCCGGAAATGAAACTCTTCAAACAGAAGACTCCCGTCTTTTTTGAACCGCGCCGACACCTTGCTGAGCTTCTCGCTGTCGCTGTGCGGGATGAGCGTCTTCAGCGACTGGAAGCCAGCGTTGATGCTCTGCATGCGCCGCCGCTCGTTGCTGTTGGCGATCTCACGGCGGATTCGCCTCTCCTGGTCGCGCGCTGTCTCTGGGTTCAGAGGAATGTTGGCCAGGCTGAGAGCACAAGGAAAATAATACTCGGAATAAGAGAAGATATACCTTTCTTTATCCCACACGGGGCAATTCCAGACCTATATAGTCCATCCAATATTCAAGACGCAGTGGATGACGTCCCTGCTCAAGTGGATGCAACATCCATCCATCCATTATCTGTACCGCTTGCCCCCACAGGGGTCGTGGGCGTGCTGGAGCCTGTCCCAGCAGTCATCGGGCAGTAAGTGGGGGACACCCTGAACTGGTTGCCAGCAAATTGCGGGGCACACAAAGACGAACAACCATTCAAACTCGCGCTCACACCTAGGGACAATTTGGAGTGCTCGATCGGTCTACCAAGCAGGTTTTGGGATGTGTGAGGAAACCGGAGTACCCAGAGAAAACCCACGCGGGGCCGGGGAGAACATGCAAACCCCACACAGGGAGAGCCAAAGGTGGAATCGAACCCGCACCCTCCTGACTGTGAGGCGGTCGTGCTAACCAGTGCTCCACCGAGCCGCCCGAGGATGCAACAATTGGCACAAAAATAATACTTTGCCCAAACACACAGGGAGGATGTGATCGTTGACCGTATGCTGGTATTCGGCTAAACAAACATTGTATTGTATTCCAACACGTCGACATGACATTTAAAAAAAAAAACGTGGTAGTTAATAGTGGCATAAAATTGCACATCAGACTGAAATGTGTCCAATATTTAGATGAATCTTTAAGGTACCGTACATGCAAATGACCAAAGTACCTCCCACATCAGTGAAATCTACATTTAGACGACTATTGTGAACCTCAAAGACATCCTCTCATATAGCGAGTGCTTTTGATTGGGCAGGTGTACCCAATAAAGAAGCCAATGTGTGCGCAGTATGTTTTGTAACGATGAGGCGTCTGGTCGTGTCACGTGGACGCTTAATAAACAAACAAACAAAAAAACTGATGTCAAACATACGGACCGCGGGCCAGAACCAGCCCGCGAGGAGGTTCGATCAGGCCCGCGTTTGATCATTTTTAAAAGTGAAAGAAATGCATAAAATACACGGAATTAATATTTTCAATAATATGCAATTCATGGATTATCCGCAATGGTGCACACTGTTTTGATCGGAGTAGAAGATAACATTGTTTTGATAAGACAGACACAACACAGGAAGACAACATTGTTTTGATAAGAGAAGACAGACCCAACACAGCAGAAATGCCAAATGCTGCTTGTTATGACGTTGTTTCTACCCTGGTCTCTACCCCTCCCCTCCACCCTCATTCGCCAAAATGACATGATCCAAACAAAGAAAAGTAGATACGGAGTGTAGAATTTTCAATGAAAAATGGGTGTCTTATTTATTTATAGATAAGCACGGAAGACTTTTGTGCTTGGTGTGTTTGCAACCAGTTCAGTGGCCTCGTGGTAGGGTATCTGCCCTGAGACTGGAAGGTTGCGAGTTCACACCCTGGCTGGGTCATACCAAGGACTATAAAAATAGGACCCATTTCCTCCCTGCTTGGCACTCAGCATTAAGTGTTGGAATTGGGGGGGTTAGATCACCAAAATGATTCTTGAGCGCGGCACCACTGCTACTCACAGCTCCCCTCTCCCCCGGGGCATGGATCAAAATCACACGGTGATGGCTTAAATGCAGAGGACAAATTTTACCATACCCAGATGTGTGTGACAATCATTGGGACTTTAACTTTAACAAATTTCGGTGTATTGAAGGAATATAATATTCGACGCCACGACGAGACTCTTCACAACGAAAAATATGACGCCTTGCAAGGACAACTGAGATAAGATCAACAGATTGCAGGCGGGTCTGAGAAAACAGCAGTCAACTTTCATCCATTCGACAAGTTACCTGATTGCCAGCGAAATAGCATTAGCATTAATTCTGTATTCCGATGGTGACTTTGTTAAACGATGCATGATGAAGGAGGCTAAATTTGAATGTCCCGAGAAGCGACAAACGTTTGCTAATATTAGCCTGACGAGGAATACTATAGCCGATAGAATTTCTGACCTATCAGGAGATGTAGACAGCCAATTGAAACAGAGAGTCAAGTCATTTATTGCATTTTCTGTTGCAATTGACAAGAGCACCGATATCCCAGACGTGGCACAACTGGCCTTATTTATTTGTGGAGTTGATGAGACATTGACTGTTATTGAAGAGTTTCTTGAGTTAGTGCCAATGATGGACACCACAATAGCCGAAGACATGCAGATTTAAAGGGCAAATTTGCCTCCGTAGGTCTGGACAAATTTTATCAGTATCTACTACCAGGGTACCCCAAATTAACAGCCCTGGCTGCTAAAAGTTTGTGCATGTTTAAGACAACCTACCTTTGTGAACAAATTTTCTCAGTGATGAATATCAATAAAACAAAAATGTGTTCAAGGCTCACAAACATCCTGAAAATGACAGCTAGTCAGGACATGGCACCTGGTATTGATGCACTTGCACAGGTCAAAAGATGCCAAGTATCAGGAACAAAACCAAGTCCAGACTAGTCTAATGCCTTTAAAATACTGCCTTAGATACTATTTGCATTGAAAAAATACAGCTCTGTGAAGATAAATCTGTGGTGATTAAAAAAGTGTGCAGTTTAATGTTGCAGACTCTGAGTATTCGGTTCCAGAAAAGCTGATCTGAGGGAGTTCAATCAAATCTGAGTATGTTCACCTGTAGTTAAGCGTGTACACAACTCCTATAAAAAAGTCATTATTATCAATCAAGCCCCGATACCACGAGTCACCATGACAACTGAGGAAAAACAGATCACCTTATTTTACTTTATTGGTCCTTATGCAGGCCTACAGCGAGTACGAACGTATTTTTTGCTGCAAATCTAATACGGCTGCAGCAGCGAAGAAGAGAGATGTTATGGGAGGAAATTGCTGCTCGATGCACAAGTTTGAATATACTTTTTCATTGATGTAACATGATTCGTAGCATAGCCTATAGTTATGAATTTAAGTAGGAATGAAATCTGATTTTCATTTAGGTGCAATTCAACAGGAGAAAGAAATGACTTGGAAGCAGCTCAAAATGAAACATTAAAACATTAGTCAAAAAAGTAAGGCATGTTTTGCTAGGCTGTGATTGCACCTCACTTTGATTTTCATTTTATTATCTTAAATGGACTCACACTATTAAATAAGGTCAGAATTCTGTGGCTACTCCAAATAATTTAAACCCCAAACAAAAGGTTTTCCAACATCCTTTCAGTTAATTCTACGATTGTGGATTAATTCTTGACACAAATGCAATTGTTTTATACCTATTGTAGTCATTTAGAATGTGAAGCTTTAGCCTACACACATTAAAATACTATTTAAAACAAACGCTGAGTTCTGCTCAGCCAACAGAAAAAAATTAATGCTCTATATCCCCGATATTATGAAGAAAATGCCATTTGCAAAACAAACAAAAAAACAACAACACAATGCTATGCATAAAGGTTGATCTGATATTAGTGCTTGTTCGGAGTGTGTGGGAATCGCACTCATGATGCCCGCACACAAGACACGGCATCTCACTAACAGCGAAGGTTATTGAGATCAATTATACTGTTCAAAGAAAGGAGTGGCGCTCGAAAAGATATTCCTCTAGAAATGATGAAACATCTAATCTGGGTCGGAAGACTCTCTCGCGACGGAAAGCGTTTCGAATTATTAAGGCTTCCATGTCGATCGGATTTTGAACTAACGGCCAATCCATGTTTAACAGGTTTCTTTGTGTGGGAGGAGACAGATTGAAACTCTGGGTCTCTTATAGTAAACCTGCCAGCGAGCAGTTTATGTTCACAGAGTAGGTTACCGCAGTAACCGACCCAGAGTTTAAGTTACCTCTCTTTCTGGAACGGATAACTCAGCGTTTCCCTCGTTTCCGGGGTAAATAACTCAGAGTTTTCACATAACCGCTTTCTGGAATACCGCTCAGGTCAACTGGTGATGAGCGCGACGACCATCTAACTACCAGGAAAAAACAAGATGTCGCAAAAAGATGTAAAGGACAGGACCGTTAATTTAAATTTACAAAACGAACTACTTTTCCCATGGTGCCCCACGCGAGACGGACTCAGCACGCAACACCGGATCCTTCCGCCTCCTCCGCCGATCAGCTTTGCGGAGTCACACACAAACACACCCCCTTAATTATAATTCCTCCTTTCGACGCTTTAATGTGTCAAATCTCTGACGCGCTTGTTGAAAGATACTTTCGTAAGGACGGATTAAAATTCGAAACGTTGGCCAGTGTAGTCCTGCCCCCAAGAGCGTGCCTCCGGGTAGACTTTTTCTTCGTCCCCCGCCATTACTTTAATGCGACAGGCAGCGCAGCAGGCAGCATGGCAGGCGGTGAACACGACGCAGTGGAGGCGAAGTCACTCCGCTGCTTTCCTAAAAAAAAAAATCTTCCACAGCCCCCCCCCCCCCCGCCAAAAAAAAGGCCATTCCAGAAGTCGCAAAGACAACGTCGCGAACAGGAATAGCAGACTTCAGACCCCGCTTGTTGGTTACAGCACTCGTATCCATCCACAAGCAGCAGCATGGCCGCGCTTCCCACTCCAACTTGCCCAACCATACCACCACCACCACCAGCAGCACCCGCAGTCCAAACCACCACTCGGGGCCAGGCTACAAGTGACCGAACACGGCCATCTTTACCACCCCAGTGAAGGAGCAATTGGAGGATAAACGGAGCGAGCGAGCAGCAGCGTGGTTGGCGTGCTGCTGAGCGACCACGTGGTTGGTGTTTGTTAGCCACTAAATTGACACATTTCTCACTGGAACGGGCCGAGGATCGCCGAAAACGCGTATAGTCGTCCGCGTGAAAACCCATATGAATACCGGGGAGTTATTTCCGCGTCAATTAGTTCTCGCAGATGGGTCGTGCGCGCACAATAACAGAAGCGTGTTGCCTCATACGCGCGCGCGCACGTGTGCGTGTTGTGATCAGAAATAGACAATAACACATGCTGGATACACACCTACACAACCCCCCAATGACTTCTTTCTCCGTTTTCCTGAAGTGTTGCATAGAAGGCACCTTCTGAGTGGGCACCATGAAATATTCCATGCTCGCGGCTCTCCAGGTTTGATCCCCCCCACCTTCTGCCAGTCCCCTTGCTCCCCTCAAAAATAACGACAGAAAATCCCCGACAAAATGCAATATCCGCCGGTAACAATAATAAAAAACGAATGCGATTCGGCGTTTATGAATCCGATCCAAAGGAGGTGAAAAGATGAATTCGTGCGTTGGGAGATGGACTTGCAATGTTACTCGGCTTCCAGCTGATGGGGTTCCCTCGTTGCGTGTGGCTCTCGACCTCGCTCTTAGCCCCGCCCCTATGGTGCGTGCGTGCGTGCGCAGCTGATCGCGTTCAAGGCGGGAAACAGCTGGTCGGAGTCACGCTGCACGCCACTCCCGAAGAAAGAAAGCGAGCAAGGAAGCGAGCAGGCGAGCGAGCAAGCCTCCTTCCGAAGAGACGAGGGACTTCATGTAAACAAAAGGACTATTTGAAACGCTACATTGGGCTTACTCGTGTTGGTCGTTTTGCAGAGGTTTAAAGTTCTATTGCTGCCTATTTAATTTCAATTTTTGATGATAAAATGACATTCAATTATGCTGATCACTGACGCACACACAAACCTAACAGTTTAAAAAATTATTTTGTAGGGATTTTGAGACTTGCTTCTGAAGAGGGAGCAACAGCAATGTGTACATGTTCGATTAGGGTGGACAATCTCTGTACAGTATGATGCTCATATGTACAATTCTTTTATTATTTTATGCAACCATAACTGCTCAATCAGAACACGAATACAACACACATAACTGTATGAACACGCACACACATAGGCAAACAAACACGCACACACTGGGGGGTGCCTCCCCCCACACTCAGGTACAAAATGGTCATGTGACAAGTTCCCGCCTCAGGTACGAAATGGTCATGTGACAAGTTCCCGCCTTTCTGGACAGTATAAAACAAGCTGACCTGGAGACAGAAGTCGTTGTTTCATCTGCTGCCGTGCCATGTGTATTGGCCGCCATTAAACAACCCTAGATCTTGCCAATAAAGAACCAACTCTAAATCCACACCTTTGCTTTCCTGGCTCAATAACGGACATCCTGCACAACACGCGACGATTCACTGATTATGTCACGTCTCGTCCCCAGCCGGTCCACTGTGTCTGTTGTCATGGTTTCTGTCTGTGTGCTCGCCCCTCCCCTCCTGTGTGCCCATGATTAGTTTGATTATGCTCACCTGCCTCCTGTTACCTAGCGTGTATATAAGTCCTGTCTGCCCCCTCCCCCCCGGATCATTGTTGTCTTCATGTCTTTGTGTTTCCTGTCGTTTTCAAGTGTGTTTCGGTTAGTCAGTCGTGTTATCGTTTTGTCAAGTCATGTCAGTTTGCCGAGTCTGTTTTTTGTGTTCCTCTAACAAACCCTGCTCCAAGCTGCACTTGATCGCCCTACTCCATTCCTTCCGTGACAGATTATGATATGCAGAGTGCTGATACCTCTTGTATCTTTGACCATATCAAGTTTCTTTAACACAATCACAGATAATGGTGAATGAACCAAAATGCATGTTTAGCATGATTTGCCAGTGTGTCAAACTGAACAGCATAGTGCCAACTACTGCCAAGGAAGACTTATTTAATGTTAGATATTTTCATTTTTAAGATATTTTAAGTATCGGTATATGATACTGCCACTCGGCCATCCCTGTTTTAAAAGAATAAAATCAGTATTCACAATGTTCTATATATTCCCTATGGATGAAGAAGGCTTCAATTAAAATGCATTGTAGGTAAAAAGTTAAATGAAAATTGTACCTAAATAAACAGTTGAAGTCAACACCTTTTTAAGACTTAATGCAACTGTATATAGTTAAATACAACTAAACTGCACAAGGCAGTGATTCTTTTGCATACCACCAGAGGGAGCCTGACCACTATGAAAGTAATCATTTGATTTGTCAGTTATTTAATAATGTGTCTCTGCTTTTGTTGTTGTTGCCATTTTGGGGAGGCAGGTGGTGTGGGAAACATGCAGATGCGCGCATACACAGTCTTTGGAATGTGATATATTGGTGTAAGTACAAGTACAAACTCACGGAAAAGAGGTTTTTGAAACATTCTTAAATATAAATAAAGTGAAGTACACATACGTGAACATTTTACTCAAGCACAGCAGCAAAGTACATGGACTTTGTTGCATTTCAAAGCTTGTGTGTGGGTGTGGTGGTGGGGTATGGGGTAAACTTAACATTCAGTAACCAACCATTTGTACTCCGTTAAATGACATGACTTCATTCATTCATTCATTCATTCATTCATTCATTCATTCATTCATTCATTCATTCATGCATGCATGCATTCATTCATTCATTTTCTGAACCGCTTAGTCCCCACGGGGGCTGCGGTCTTGTATAAATTACTCGAACGTGATACTTGAGTAAAAATATCTCCTTACATTACTCGACTGCGCGCGCGTGCACACGCACACATCGAGGGAGGGAAAGGGAGGCGGAGCCGCAAGCAGCTGTGAGCTGGCAGAAGCTTCGTACTCGGCTGGGCTGCTCCTCCTGACGGGGCTGGCTGGGCTGCTGTCTGGCTGGCGGACAGACGGCGGTGGGGGAGACGAACCTCCGCACAAGGACACCTTTCCTACCCGCGAAAACGACGACAAAGCAGTGGCAAAAGCCCCCTGCCTCCATTTTTCACCAGCAGCCCGTCACTCCGTGTGTGCGTCGCCCGCACCTCCTTATCGCTTTCGACTTGACCAGCGTTTCCGTTGAGCGATGCGCTTCGACGACCACCAGGAGAACACCCTTTTGGGCAAGCTTTTGCTTCACGGCTCATTTGGAGTATTGACAGTCGGCTCTTGAGCAGGCATGGCCAACTAAACCAGGGGCTGTCAACTTGGACTGTCTTGCTTCTTGCTTGATGCGCTTGGGAGTCCAAAACACGCGAGAATGGTGTGCGAAGGGAGTGCCTTCCCAGACACCGACTCATTCTCATCATCATAATACTTTGCTTCCTATTTGCCTCTCATTGAAAGAGGGGTTGGGGGGGGGGGGGGGGGGACACAAGGACGACGTATTGACGACCACTTTGGCTCTGAGCGCCACGCAGGAGGACTTTGCTTGGCCAAGTTTGGAGGCGCTTAGAAGGTAAGAAGCATAAGCCTGCGCGAGCCGCTCCCCCTCTCCACGCATGTCGCGTGTTGTAATTGCTGTCATGTCAAGTGTGTCCACGTCGCACCAGCAGAAGAATGCGCGAGGGGTTGACCTATTTTCCCAGTCGGGCGGCGCGCCTGCGAGCCGGTCGATCGCACTCCACCGGACTCCCAGGTCACTTATAAAAACAAACAAAGTTTGTTCACCAATACTAGGTATCTGCAATGTCCGTGTGTATCTCAACACAAGTAACTATAAAAGACAAATTAGAAATGAGAGCAGGCCTGTCCCAGTTGATGTTGGACAAAAGGTGTGCTCAACGCTGACTAATTTCAACAGAGCAGGTAGGCAAAGCAATGTTTGCCCCCACCCTTTCAAGCATCATTGTGTGCTCAAAGGGACACACTTTGGGATGGAATGCCCCCACCCCTCCACCCCCTCAGGTAAGAGCCTATGGGCCTGCTAAGGATGCCAGCAAAAGCCCCAGGCCCTGCCAAGGCGGGCCTCAGCGGGCCTCAGCGTGCCTCAGCGGGCCTGTGTGGCAGAGGCATTGTTAGAAAGAGGCAGAGGCCCACTTGAAGGGGTTTCATTTGGGACGATTGGGACCAGATTGTTGCTGGATGATGGACTTTTTCAACTCAGATTCTTACACAAAATATCATTGTTCAAAGAATCGTACTGGAGTTGCCATCCCAACTCAAAAGGTTTCACAGTCGTGTAGGAAACGAGCTCCAGAGTGGGAGTGGAGTCTCTTTTGCTCTACACAGAGTGAATCACTTTGCTGGTAAAAGCCTGCCAAATCCAAAAATGTGAGAACTGGCTGTGCGGGCGGGAGCAGCCAAGAACGCTCACTTCCGAAATGCACATCTCATCCAATAAAGCAGATGCAGCTGGCGAGCAAGGAGATGAACTGGGGTGGTGATGCTTAGGGAAATGGACAAGAGAGAAACCCAAAAAACAACATGTTGAACGAAAGTGGCAAAGAGTGAGCCTTTAACTTTTACTGGCCTTCCCAGTAGTTCCCGACTGTTTCATGGGCTTTTGGCGCACTATCGCTCCTTCGCTGCCGCCACCTCCTGTTGCTTCCAGAGCAAGAGAGCGGCGGCGATGCCTTCGCTCGGCTCGCAGCAGCACCTCCGGCCGCTGCTATTGCACGAGGGAGTCGGAGGATTGGCTCACCGCCTGCCGAGAAGGGGGAGCCGAGTGCCATGGACGCCATGCTGTATTGAGTTCAAAGTGGAGCTTGCTATTTTCAAGCTGTGACCAACCTTTAGTAGAATTTGCACACAATTTGTGTATGTGTATGGCTCACTTGCTCTGTCCAAAATGATGACTGAAAATACCCTTTCATTTGAATTGAAAAACAGCATCAAGACTATACAGAGGTCCACGGGGTCTTGATAGATCTCTTAAATGCAAGTGACAGACAATGCCCCCCGACCTGTCTGTTATGAAATGGTGCAAGATGACTGAGAGGCCTTCAAAGCAGACAGTAGCGTTGCGCGACGTACCTCGGGCCATGCTTTCCTAGGTCTGAGATGTACTCCTCTGAGAATTAGAGAAACCTTTGAGTTGATGAAAAGGTTACGTTTTGTGCTGGCTTAGGGTTAACCAGCTGTAACAGAAGCAGCCTAATAAGATTGTGCAAAGGCGCTCACAGATCTGTTCCTATGGTGATGATGCAATTCCAAATTGCTGTAAAACGACTAAAGTCAAGTCAATTGTGACTCAAATGACCACAACAATGGAAACGACCTTGTTTTCTGTTCAGTGCAGCCCCCACAAGAATGCTTTTAGCCTTCTGCCATCCCAGCGTGCTGCACGACAATCAATCCGCTGTCCGTCCCAGGCCATAAGGCTCACTCAACGCAGTGTGAAATGTCCGATGCATGGTTATAATGTGGCGGTACAGATTGAGGGCCACCACATCTGTGCACGCGTCTGAGTCTTCAAGTCCACTTGGAGCTCGATGATATTTGGGACCACTGAACAATACTTGGCCAAGTATGCCAGTAAACAGCTCAAACAAATCATGGAAAAGAATGGAAAAAAATCCACTGGGGTTAGAGGAGCGACATGGCTCAGTGGTAGTGTTCTCACTTCTCAACTCTAAGGTTCTGGGATCTATCCTGAACCCTGGTGAGTGTCCATGAGCAAGACACTGAACACCAATTTGCTCCCATTGTGGACCTGGTAGCGCTTTGCATGGCAGCAGCCTTCCATTGATGTAGGAATGTGTGAGGGCAAATGTTAGGCATTGTAAAGCAGTTTGGGCACCATGTGGTGTCGATAAAAGCGCAATATAAATGCAGTCCATTTACCATTTATTAACAAACATGTACTGCACCATGTTGGCGCACTCGCAAGTTGAGACGCCATTTAGTGCATCACGTCACCTCTTTTGTCCAAATGCTGTCCATTTCATATTTCTTCCGTAAACCAATATATATTTTCTGTTATTTCTACGCAGTATTACAAAGTGTTGAAAATAGCAAATTTTGACACATTCAACTCTGAAAAGTATTGTGAAACTCCACCTCTGCAAGTTTTTATGTGTTTGGAGCTAACGTGTGAAAATAACAACCAATGGATTGCTGCAATGGAAGTGGTCCGCCTCCAAGGTGAGTTGCTGTGAAGATTCATTTGGGCTCATGAAACTCAATCTTTGGTTTTTTTTTTTCAATTGCATGACAAAGACAGTTGAAAGGAAAGATGACATCAGCGCAAAGCCTTTTCTGGCTTTGGGGCTGGATACAAACGCAGTCTTTGATGAGTGCAGTGGCGACCTGCCCGCAACATTTTATTCAATCACGGATGAATGAATGAGCACTTTTGAGCAGAAGAAATTCGCGACTGAACATGACATTGGGCTGGTGGTGTTAAAAGTGGGACTTTTACCGATGCCGCCGGGTTTCTGGTTGGCAGCGACGATATGGATAATGAGATCTTCTCAATAATGAAGAAACCTTTGGAAAGGGCTCAGATGACATTTGATGGGATGCCAACATTCCAACAACAGCGTGCGTCTGCTCGTCCACCGTCCCTGACAACAAACCACAAGCGTGACCCGTTCTCCTACAACTTGACTCCCAGCGCCCCTCCTGGCACCGTTTGCCTCCCCCCCTGGAATTCCTCACATCTCAAGTACTCTGGCGCTAGCTTCCTGTTACTTAGTTGTGCGCTCTTTTTTTGCGTTCCCACTTTTGTTCTTTTTGCACACTCCTATTGGTAATGCTGCCTTTATTTTGGGTTTCCCGTCCAACCACATAAAGCTACCTCGCGTTGCAACTGTGCTTTGATGTAACAGAAGACATGCTGATGAAAGAAGGAATAAAGAAAAGGGGGACAAAGCTAAAAAGGTCCAGCGACACAGAGGCCCAGGAGGTGGAGTGGAAAGTGAGGCTTCCTGTCTGAAGCTCAACTCTCAGCTCATTCATCAGGTGGGTGGATGACGTCTGGACTAAATTCAGGATGAGGGAACTGCAGTGGATTACCCTCCTCGAAGACACTGCCAGTACGATCAAGGGCTCCTCCGACAGCTCTTCGCTTTGGTCTGCACATCCACTTTTTGATTTCCATATTATGTATTTTATGTGCCCTCTTTGCATCCATTGGAGCCTGGTTTCCTTGCCCTTTTGGGAGCTCAAGATCAGGGGATGCTTTGAGAATAATTGTCAATTGTTTGTCTATGGGAGCGGCTCGGTGGGGCAGTGGGTAGCACGTCCGCCTCACAGTTAGGAGGGTGCGGGTTCGATTCCACCTCCGGCCCTCCCCGTGTCCGCGTGGGTTTTCTCCGGGCACTCCGGTTTCCTCCCACATCCCAAAAACATGCTTGATAGGCCGATTGAGCACTCCAAATTGTCCCTAGGTGTGAGTGCGAGTGCGAATGGTTGTTCGTCTCTGTGTGCCCTGCGATTGGTTGGCAACCAGTTCAGGGTGTCCCCCGCCTACTGCCCGATGACGGCTGGGATAGGCTCCAGCACGCCCGCGACTAAGCGGTTCAGAAAATGGATGGAAGTTTGTATCCTAATTTACTTGAATTTAAATGCTGATACACTTTATTGCTGCTGTTGCACAACTTTTGTTACAAATAAATAGTTCATTGCATTAATCTGCTTTATCTTGTTACATTTTGTTTTAGGAAAGAACTGTGTAGTCATGCCTGATGCCATTGCCTTTAGTCTTTTCTGTTCTACATGTAGAGGTATGTAGCTTGTTAAGTCAACCATAATATCGGATCAGTATCGTGTATCGACCGATACGCATAGCCACGGTATCGGTATCAAAACTGAAAACGTCGGATCGGTGCATCTCTAGTACCTTGGTTGCCATGCTAAAGAAAGCCAAATTCTTCAGGAAAAAAAATCACATTTGTTAGCTGAGCACCGTGGCAGCTTGACATGTTTTGCCAGGCAAATCTTTGGGGAAAGTGCTAACCAACAGTTAAATTAACTACTGCTAGCAAACTTCTCTGGCGCATCCCCCAACGGAATTGCGGCAACTGCTCTTTCCAGGCGGCACCGCCGTGTGTGTGCGTGAAAATAAAAGTAAGTTCCGGCTGGCTTGGGGGAAGGAGGGGTCATTGGGTTAGAGCCTGTCTCACCTGAGGGTCAGTGTTGATGATAGCCGCACTTGCTTTTCCCGCATGGTCAGATCCGAAGCACAATCCTCTTGTGCGCAGATCCCAACAAGCTTAAGATCAGTGATTGGTATCAGGGTTAACAAGTGTAAGCTTTAGCCTGACAGGAGCACCAAGGTCCACGAGCCCACCCACCACGTTCTACCTCAATCGCCTGCATCTCAAAGTCAATTTCTGAGACTTGCGTTTTACTGCCACTGTTCTACAATTGCGAAGAACGGTGGAATGTCACTAGGCCACCCGACATTGTGATTCCTGGACAAGACACTTGGTCTCTCGGCCAATGCAGGCTGATGCGGGATCAATTGGGCCTCCCTGCAGCTCCTCCAGGCTAATGCGCCCTTCCTCACTTTGCTCCCTCTTGCCCTTGCGCCTCCCTACCGACCGTCACGCCTCCGCCCGTCCTCTCTCTGCTGGCTCCGTCTTTACTCTGCCCCGTAGCGCCAGGGCCCCCTGAGGGGACAATGCCACCTTTCAGAGAAACTGTCCACACCATGCTCAAGCACGGAAATCCGCTTGTGGGGGAGGGTGCTGAAAATTTGACGGTCAACACCCCTTCCCCAAACTTCACAGCCACCCGCCAACTACACATGCACACAAAAGGAAGCAGTGCATTCTCCTCGCTCTCTTTCCTGCTCTGACCCCCCGTCATTTCTCATAACAACCCCCTGGTCAGCACCAAATGAGATTAAAAAACAGAGTCATTCTCTAACAACTCCAAATTTTGTCCGGTGGTGGCTGAGTCAGGGCTAAAAATAAAAACAGCAATTCATTGGCCCCAAGGCTGTTGAATCGTAATCAAATGGTGTCAAATATTGACGACCCACAAAACCTTTGCTACACAAGCATCAAAAGTGCCGACTGTGCATCTTGGTTTTCTGAAATGATACTTGTTGCAAAGTAAAGAGCATCTTCAACAATAGGAGAATGGTGAGAATAGAAAGACAGGAAGCGATAAAGAAACACACAGTACAGATCAATCAATCTGTCAAGCCGCTCATATCTTAAGGCGAGAACTGCAGATTAATTCAATTAATTGCTCCACCAACTTGATTGTTTGAGTCTTAACGTAGCCAAAGTCAAATTTGTTGAGACGGTTGAGACAATGCTCCTAAGGAACCAATCCGCGTTTCTGCTTGTCCGCTTGGATTTATACAGAAAAATGTTAAGCTGATCCCTGGTCTGCGCCTGGAGCTAAAGGGTCTTACTCATTTAGTGGGTGACGGACGGGCCGTTTTTTGCTTCTTGCCACCGGGCGCTCGAGGCTGAGCACGTCCCAGACACGTTTACAAAACAGCAACACGACTGCTCCGTAGATATCTTGCATTTCAAAGTCTGCAAAGGCACACTGCTCGCTATCGTGTGTATTCCTCCGCTTTGCCAAGTCAATAAGCATCATTCGTTTTGATCCCAACCCTGCCTGCCAGTCATTGCGGGTGGATGAGAGCAAGGGCCCTTCTTCATTGGGCCAGCGACCCTGGCGACACCTCCCGGACACATGGCCTACCTCATGTGCCAAGTCAAGTTTATTTGTATAGCCCTAAATCACAAGCAGTCTCAAAGGGCTTCACATAGACAAACAATTGACAATTATTCTCAAAGCATCCCCTGATCTTGAGCTCCCAAAAGGGCAAGGAAAAACTTAAAAAAAAAAACTTCCAGGGGAAAAATGAGAAACCTTGAGAAGGGACCACAGATGGAAGGATCCCAATTTCAGGATCACCAGGCTGCAATGGATGCAAAGAGGGCACATAAAATACATAATATAGAAATCAAAAAGCGGATGTCCAGGCCAAAGCGAAGAGCTGTCGGAGGAGCACTTGATCGTCCTGGCAGTGTCTTCGAGGAGGGTAATCCGCAGCGGTTCCCTCATCCTGAATTGGTCCACGAGAATCTAGATAGCCGCTGTCAGCTTGGGTGTCACCTAACCACCTCCCTAGCTGGCGAGGGGTCGGGGGAGTGGGGTCGGGGAGAGGGAGCAAAAACAAACTCCAGCCGAATCGGCCACTACAGGTTAATTAAAGGCCATATCATAGAAATATGTCTTTAAATTGTCTTAAATGTTTCTACTGAGGTAGCAGTTCTAATATCCATTGGTAGGGCATTCCGAATAGAAAATGCTCTAGACCCTGCAGACATTTTCTTGGCCCTCGGTGTCACTAAAAGACTAGTGTTTTGTGAACGAATATTACGAGACGGAACATAAGGAACAACAAGGTCGACGAGCTAAGCCATGCAATGATTCATAAGTTAATAGAAGAACCTTGAAGTCACATCTTAAATGGACCGGGACCCAGTGTAAGTTGGCTAATATTGGGGTAATGTGATCAAATTTTCTTGTCCGTGAGAGTAGAGAACACAAACTCCAGCCGAATCAGTCAACACGGGTTAATTAAAGGCCATAGCATAAAAATATGTCTTTAGTCGTGTCTTAAATGGTTCTACTGAGGTAGCAGTTCTGATATCTATTGGTCGGGCATTTCAAAGCTCTGGAGCCTGAATAGAAAAGGCTCTAGACCAGGGGTCGGGAATACTAATGTATTCTTTTTAATAACGTCACCAAAAGAGCCATATCTGGCTCGCGAGCCATAGGTTCCCGACGCCTGCTCTAGACCCTGCAGACTTCTTTTTGGCCCTTGGGGTCACTAAAAGACTAGCGTTTTGCGAGCGAAGGTTACGGGACGACACAACTGGGTCGACGAGATACGAAGGCGCTAAGCCATGGAGTGTTTTATAGATGAATAAAATAACCTTGAAGTCGAATCTTAAATGGACTGGAAGCCAATGTAAATTGGCTAATATTTATATACCATAATTTTCGGACTATAAGTCGCTCCGGAGTATAAGTCGCACCAGTCATAAAATGCACAATAAAGTGAAAAAAAACATAAGTCGTATCGTAGTACAAGTCGCACTTTTGGGGCAAATTTATTTGTCAAAATCCAACACCAAAAACAGAAATGAACCAGCAACAACAGGCTAAACGATACGGTATGCTAACGTGACATATACACAAACGAGGAGCTGAGAACGGGCCTGACGTAACATTCAGAATTATTCAAGTAAGTATTACATAAATAACACGTTTATCAAACCATCTGTGTCACTCCAATTCATTAAATCCATCGATCTTGCTTTATGTAAACAATGCCGCGTGTGCGCCGCATATGCTGACGTCGGACCCGTTGTAAGTTGCATTTCTAATTATTCCACAGACCCATATAACGATATATAAAGTATATTTCAAATAACAATCATATTAAAACAATATTATTAAACCATCTGTGTCACTCCAAATCATTCACTCCAAATCATTAAATACATCGATCAAATTCCTCGTTCTTTATGTCAATGATGTCACTTGCAGTTCAAATGACAGTAATCCCTTGCTACATCGCCGTTCGTTTATCACGGTGTTTTGAATTATGAAAACTTATGAAAAAAATCACATAAGTCGCCCCCCACCCAAACTATGACAAAAACCGCGACTTATAGTCCGAAAACTACGGTGTGTGTGTGTGTGTGTGTGTATGTATGTATGTATGTATGTATGTATGTATGTGTGTGTGTGTGTGTGTGTGTGTGTATATATATATATATATATATATATATATATATATATATATATATATAGATAGAGATAGAGAGAGAGAGAGAGAGAGAGAATATATATTTTTTGTGTGTGTGTATATGTGTGTGTGTGTATATATGTGTGTGTATATATGTGTGTGTGTGTATATATATATATATATATATATATATATATATATATATATATATATTATAGTCTTCAATTTAGAATTTTTATTTTTAATTTTTTGGGGGGGGGAATCCGTGATGTACTGAAGCCGCGATAAATGAACCGCGATATAGCATGGGATTACTGTATTTCTTACTCCAAATATGAACCTCCCAAAATTTTTATGATAAGCTTAAACTAAGAAACATTTGGGGTAATTTGGAGCAAAAGTGCAGGACCTATTTCAAATGTGAGTATTGTCTCCATGTGGGTTCACATGCTAAAATTGCTATTTATGTGAACACAGCCGTTTTGGAGCCTTTAAGAGCTAAATGAGCAATTTGCACTTACAATGCTACTGGTAAAACTCCTCTCCATAAAGTGCCCCTGCCACAACCCTCAGGCTTGGTCTGGCGGTCAGCGTGCTTTGGGGAAGGAGGAGGTGGGTCGGTGCAGCTGGACTTGAAAGCCTGGAGGGATTGTGGGGGGGGGGGGGGGGGGTGAGCGAGGGCTTACCGGTGGGGTCTGGTAAGGTTGCTGGGGGTTGATGGGTGCCCGACCGAGAGGTGGGGCGCTGTTGCTTGGTGGGGAGATGGGACCATCTGGATCAGATTGTAGACATTCCTCAGGAAGAGTAAAGGTTGAGGGGAAAAAAGAGGGGTGGTGGGGTGTGTGTGTGTGTGTTGGGGAGGGGGGCTCTTGGATCGTGGTGTTTATTTTTCTTTAGCTTACTCAGTGCTTTGGTTTACAATTGTGGTCAGTTTACCATTGTTGTAGAGAAATACCTCCGCAGCAGGACAGTGGAATTCCAGATGCATTTAACTTGCAAGACATCACAGGTGTGTTTCATTATTTGTTCCAGTTTGACTCCAACATGTGCCATTTAACTGCATACTATAAGCTCTACAAAAACATCAGTGTCCGTTCTGTTAGTAGACCTCCCTTGGTCTAACTTGACCTCGTGTTTGCGCAGGTGCTGTCATGCTTTCCCTGGACAAGCCCCTGGACCTGAAGCTCCCTCGGCGGACCAACGGACGGGACCAGGGGTCACGCTCGCTGCCCCTCTCACCAATGATAGCCAAAAGGGCTCGCCGTCTCTGCATGACGAACGATGGTACAGCGGTCCTCGATCCGGCATCCCCGCATGGAGGTGGTTGATGTTGCAAGCGGCAGAACAGACCTCATCATTCAACTCATCTATTGCCATCATCAGTCACATGCCTATTTTGTTTCCAGCTGTCTTGGATAAGCGGGTAGCCTCCAGTGACCGAACAGATACCCCCACGCCCCCTGCAGTGGATCTGAGCACGTCTCCTTCCTCCCTTGCTCACACACCTGTCTCACCTGAGATGGCCAACGGCAGCTACACTCCCGCAGCGGTGAGGACCTGCGCCTCTACCTTGGAAGTTGTACAAAAGAATCAACGCTATGAAATCCAGTTGACTATTGTCAAGCTAACACGTTGAGATAATGGAAGTGGAACATCTGCAACTCTAGACAATTGCAAGACAAAAAGAGCGAGTCTTAGACCCCTGTGGTGCCACTCTCGGTTGTGCCTAGTGGAAATAGTCCAGCCAAGAATTTGAGCGCAAGTACAGAGGTTCTCCTCGGTTTACGCAACCCAAATCAAGGTAGAATGCCCAGTCTTCTGTCACTATTTGACATGGCTATCAAAATCCCACCACAAAGCATGTGGTGCAAATGCAATTCCAATAGGGGTTTACGGGATCCGACCCGCTTCACCTTATCGGTCGCTGCTGGGGAAGTGGGTGTCTGCTAAACACCTCATTCTCTCAACTAAAAGCTCTCAGTCTCATTCATTGGTGTGAAGCATGTGTGCGCGTTTACATGAATAATCTGATGAAGGACAAGGTACTGCCACATGCCGACTAATTGCTGTGCCTCCTTGATTGAATTGAGACAAGACACAGGAAGCATTCACCCATGTGCCCGCATCATGGCAAAATAGTCTGCATTCAAGTTGACCCCACACGGGGGCACGATGCCTTCTGTCTCTCCATCTTACAAAATAACAGCAACTCAGGTTGGCATGGCGAGACAGAGCCACATTTGTCACATCTCGTAGGCCTGATGAACATAGCTGCATGTCGACAAGACAATCCATTTAGTAACATTGTTTCCCAACAGATACATCCAATTGGAGCATTTCTTTCCCATCTTCAGCCACACCACACAGTAATCTCAGAGTGGAGTGTACTGGAGGAGGTTCTAATAATCTTTTGAAGTGCACAGAAAGAGGGGAAAACAGAAGCCTGCCCCACACAATAAGCAACCATTTTCTCTGTACACTGATTTTCTTGGAACAGATCATTCCAAAAAGATGAGCAGAAATTTTCAGCGATCATAGTTCTTCTAAATTCATTTTGTTTCACTTGTCAATCACTTCACTGGTTCTTTGATCTCAAACAAAGTATTTTAGGTTGCATTACCTGACATGTTTCGGCGTGTACTTCCGCCTTCATCAGAGTGTCACTGGTGTGGTTGTGACGTGTCTTTCAGCTGATGAAGGCGTGGCACACCTGTCAGATTTGACAGGTGAGTCACGCCCTCTGCTGTCCGTTCACCTCTCCAAAATGCTGCTCCAGGTGGTAGAGAGCATGTAGGCTCCCTCGTCCCTGTTGATGGTATTCGGGCCCCGCTTGCGGATCTCAATGGCCTCCCTGATCCAACGCTGATGTTTATTTTCTTCGGTGCGGATGACTCTGGCCTTTTCCCAGTCCATGATGTGATTTTCGCTTTTGCAGTGGTCGGTAATGGCTGACTTGTAGTGTTCATGTGTAGTGTTTCAGCGATCATTATTTGGTCTTTTCTTACTGTCTGTGGAAGCAAAGCTCGCCACCGTGGCTGTTGATCTTGACCTCCTTGATTGCCTTTTCCTCCCTTGATTCGCCTTTCAGTTTTTTGTGACAATCGGAGCAGGACTTCACCTACCGTCGTCCATGTTCGTTGGCCAAGTGAGTGATAAAAGGGCATCACCCGACCTCTCGTCCGACGAACAGTCGGCTTGCCGCTGGAAGAAGGTGCGATTCCAAAAGGCGGCGATTGCATGTGGCCTCAGGAGGCAAATGAAAACGTGGCTCTATTTCATGCAGTGCCACCTGCTCTTTGACTCTCTTCAAGACCTGGTGGACCATGTCAACGACTTCCACGTCAAGCCAGAGAAAGAGTCGGGCTACTGCTGCCATTGGGAGGGCTGCTCCCGGAAAGGGAGGGGCTTCAACGCCAGGTGAGAATCTCCCTCTTTGCACTTCGGCAGCATCAAGTGCTGATGTTGACCTTTTGCACAGGTACAAGATGCTGATTCACATCCGCACGCACACAAACGAGAAGCCTCACTGCTGTCCCACCTGCAACAAGAGCTTCTCGCGCCTCGAGAACCTCAAGATACACAATCGCTCGCACACAGGTCAGTGGCCTGGGAAGTCTGTTTGTATGGTGTTCAAAGCTAGCTTTGGTCTCTCACCCACAGGCGAGAAGCCCTACTTATGTCCCTACGAGGGTTGCAACAAGCGCTACTCCAACTCCAGCGACCGCTTCAAGCATACGCGCACACACTACGTGGACAAGCCCTACTCTTGCAAAATGGTGGGCTGCCTGAAGCGCTACACCGACCCCAGCTCTCTACGCAAGCACATCAAGGCCCATGGCCACTTTGTGGCTCAGGAGCAGGGCTTGCCGGCCGGACTGGGCTCCTTGCTGAAGGGAAGCCAAAGTGGGGCTTTAGCTAGCGGAGGTGCCAAGGACTGCGCCATGTCCTATGTGAGTGGGGCTCACATTATCATTCCAGGGGCGGGAGCCGCTCTCCTGGATGCCCACACACTCCAGGGTCTGGGTGGATCTCTTCCGTCGTCCCCCCACAGTCCTCGGCCCCTGGACCTCAGCACGTTGGGTTGCTCAGGCTCCCAGCCAGGGAGCTTGGGACCTGCTTCCGTCCTATCTATCAATGGCTCCTCACTAGGCCTGGCCAAATCGCCGCTGCTCTCTGCGCCGTTGTCCTCCTCCACCCTCGGTATGCCTCCCATGCTGGGGGCGAGTGTCGAGTACAGGGACCCCAGCCTGCGGGACAAAAAGGGTCGAGGACCGGAGGCCGAGAACAAGGTGACTGAAGGGGTGCTTAACCTTTCCACAGGAGGGTCTCATGATCCCTTGTCCTGGGTTGTTATCCCCCCAAGCACTGTGGTGCTCAAGCCAGCTGTGGTAAACTGACACGCACACACACGCACGCATTCCAGAAGAGCTCAGTGGGTTGTGTTGGAAGGGGGAACGGACTTACAGGTGGTCAAGGGTGGTGTAGGGGGAGAGTGGGATCGGCTCACAGCTTCAAAGAGGGTTGAATACGTACGACAATGTGGTGACTTGACCGGCGCTACGTATGCAAGAGTTGTAGAACGCAGGCCTCTTTTGTTGTCGAGGGGCTTAAGAATATTCCTATCCCCTTTGTCGTTTTATACTTGATTCCTTCCTTGTTGGTTCTGTGGACGGAGCCCGTAAAGGACAAAGTCTTATACACGTCCTTGAATTCTTTGCAGTATTTGTCAAAGATGACCATGTGCCTCTGGCTAAGCAGCGAGATTGACAAGGAAACAGATTGACACATACTGCGCTGGGCAAACGTGCACTCAGTTTCCCTTTTAAACATAGAAGGTACAGTGTTCTGTACGATTCAGACGAGCTTGCTTGATCAAAGCAGGTGACTGTAAAGGGTCTTGGACTGTTCAGTTACACACAGCACTTAGTTATGGTCCCAAATCCTCCAAACCGCTGCTAGCCTCTTGCTGTGACTGGGAGCACGTCACGTTTTTTTCCTGACAATCAATGGATCCCCATTTTGGGGAAGCCAACCAACATAGCTGATCCAGCAGAATTTCTTGCCAGGCAGAGTAGATCTCTTTGATAGCCATTTGAGGTGAGGTACGAGAAGGCACTGCTGTTTGGCTTCCCAGTAGTGGCAGGACGAGAGTCACGACATGCCAAAAGTGGCATGGATTTTTTTTGCTCCTGGATTGTCCAGCTGCTTTCCCGTAATGGACTGAACACGGGTGGTTTGCGTATGAAAGGCCCAGTGTGGTGATAAACACTGCTGTCTTGTGTTTCTTGAAAACCATCTGTGAAAAACAGATGGCCCTTCACTCACCGCTTCATGTAGTTAGTTGGTGCAAGTTTTTGTCGTGCGTTCAACGTGCCAAAAATAGCAGAGGGATGTTCATATTAGGCTGGGGGAGGGTCTAAATATTTAGTGTCCAACTCTAGCTGGACTGACATTGAAAAAGCAAACGGCCTCATTTGAACAAAAAAGCTTAATCATAGTTCACTCAAGCTGTCGCCATGCACATAACATAAAACGTCCTTGCTTCCTCATCATTTCATGGAACCTTTCTGCCGATTTTAGACGTGGGGTTGGAGCGCTTCTATTCGTGTGTGCAAAATGGATGAGGAGGTGAAATAGAACATTGCTTCAAGAGACTTCCATCTCCTTCTTCCATCTGTTCCGCTTGAGAGCCTTTCCACTTGTGGACATTTTAGATACATTTTACCTCGATGTGTTTGTACGAGACATACTTTCTCCGATGTCGATTCTGCTTGTCTTGTTCGGTGTAAAAGCTCTGTTGCCTGAAGGCTGAGTCTTTGGGAGATTGAGGAGGCGGATGAGGTGGCCTGGGATCAGTAATATTTCAAGTGCTGCTGCTGCTCATAGGGACAGACAAATCAAATGCCAGCGGTGCAAGTTTCAACCCTCATTGGGGTCAAGTAGCTAGACGCTGAACTGATACCTCCTTTCTGTATTGATCTCATTTGCCCTTCCCCCGAGGAAAGAAAGTCATTACAAATCAACCACTCAGCACGAGCGATGTCTTCACAAGCAGGTGCTAAGGAGACTAGACCTTTACGTCTCCATGGCAACGGTGGATGCAGCGCTCGCCATCCATCCTCTTTGAATTGATGGCTTTTCCTCGGCAGCTTGAGTTGAGTCAAATTTCCGTATCAAATAAGGTCCCATTTTTAACCCTCTTAACTTGCGGCAGTCGCAAAGTAACACCATTGCACTGTCGTAGGTGGTGCGAGGCACGGACGTAAAATGGGAGTGGAGAAAAAAAAAATTCCACTGAATCACATACATTCTAAAGGCGGTACATGCTCCAGGAGATTTGGAACTGGTCCCGCAACATGTTGTGGACCGTAAGCTCAAGTCAGTGTCAGCCAAAGTCGCACCATTGACTGGAGCGCTACAAGATTGCACAAAGTGTTCATCGGTAAGACAAAAGCTAGTCCAGGGCTGTTCCAACTTCTCTTTTCCTTTTTTTTGCACATTTCAATTGAGATACTCTGTCAATATTTTCATTTTTCCAAGTGCCTTATTTTACTAGAGGTAAATATAGAAGTTAAACATTATATGGTGTTTAATAAAGCATACTTTAAGAAATGTCTATTTTTTTTCCCTCGTTTCATGTTCTGTGGTCGAAAGTGGGCTGACTTTAGTTATTCAAAGCCTCCAATTGCGACAGCATAGAGGTGTTCACCTGTTTTTGAGGAATTTATGACGATATTGGTAAATGTCAATGAAAAAAGTGTTGAATAAACCTGTTTGATACAAAAGTTGTGTTTCCACATCTGTTCTGTTATGCAGGTCAGGCAAAAAACTTTTTGTTCCACGTCTACAAAATCTTTTCTTGCCAAGATAATCAGGGAGGCAGCCAGTGGTGGAGGCAAATGAGCAGTTATGCACTCACTCTAGCGGCAGGAGACCAGAAGAGCAGTTATGCGCTCCCTTTGGTGTAGGCAGTAGGCCAGAAGAGCAGTTATGCGCTCCCTCTAGTGGCAGGAGACCAGAAAAGCAGTTATGCATTTCCTCTAGTGGCAGGGACACCAGAAGAGCAGTTATGCGCTACCTCTAGTGATGGGAGGTCAGAAGAGCAATTATGCGTTCCCTCTAGTGGCAGGAGGCCAAAAGCGCAGTTATGCGTTCCCTCTAGTGGCAGAAGGCCAGAAGAGCAGTTATGCACTCCCTCTTAGGTTTGTAACATGTAGGAGATGAGCGTCAGCCATTTGAACAAACTGGAGATGTCTGAGAAAAGATTGGCTGCCTCGAAAGTAAATTGCATTACGGTAATCGATCAGAGATGAAATCAAAGGATGAATGACTCTGAAAGGGCTGCTGTGTACTAAAAGACTCGCCCACCCGTCAACCTACCGTACAATTCAAAATGGCTGTCCAATTTAACACCTTTTGATAAACGGTGGCCACCGAGAATTTCAAACCAATGAGTGGAGCGGTAGAGAAAGGCTGACATTTACTGGGGTATAATTTACAGAGGAAAGGTTGGTTGCTCTAATTTACTTCAAGTTTCCGTGCTGTGCTGCGATTGCTGCTTTTGTTGTTGTTCTTTGATACTTAGTTCCTCGTCCAGACGCTCTTTAGCCCGCACCACCTGCACAAAGACAGAAAGTCAAAATGGACACTGACACTAACGACGCTCGCAAATACAATAAGATGAGGGCAGGGCGGGGGAGGGGTCGCTTTGGGCCGAGGGAGAGATTCCTACTGATTGGTCTTCAAATATTGCTTCAGTTTTCCCAACCATTACACGTTGTCGCTTTTGAATTTGAGAACTTGCAGCACACAACAGCAACAGAGAAAAGTGTCTCAAGTAGACTTACTTTTGATTGTAGGTAAAATGATCCGCCCATAGACTTGTCATTGACTTTGAAGAGATGCTCGTAGTTCTGGAACAGAAAGCAAACAAATAATTGGCAGTGTGAGAGAGATTCAAAACTAAGGAACGGATAGGATTCGTTTTTTTTTTTTTTTTTTTTTAAATCTTCCCAAAGGCGGTAGAATTTGTTGAATATATTTCAAGCATTATTTTGCTTGCTGTGTCCAAACGTTGACATTACAGATCCTGTTAGTGTCACTTTTTTTCCTGACCTGCTGGATTTCTTCTGGCTTGAGCTTGGAGACGTTGAGGATCTGCTGGGCTTCTTGTAAGCTCATCCCGGAGATGCCAGTGGCGGCGGCAGAATGCTGACCAGCGCTGCTTCGTGCTCGTGCTGCCGCTTGACTCGCTGCAAAGAAGGTGAGGCATGCCATTTTCATAACTAAGGGATTAGTTTTTTTTTTTTTTTATAGTAATCACTTTAGCACAGTCTGGGGCAGCACTGAAGCACAGCTCAATTGGTACATCTGCCTCAAAGCTTGGGGTTCAACCTCACTATGTCACTCACGAGACTGATAACCTTGTTTTGGTGCAGCTGAGGTGAATTCCAATGCCAACATTGACAGACATTAGGAGGAGGCCTTGACTTTGATTTACAAGAAATCTAGAGCTGGGTGTCTTCCACAAAGCAGTGGAAAAGAACGCTACATTTGCATAAAATAGCGCAAATGGAAAAACAGGTGACGTCATGAATGGAAAAGAGGCCCAATGACGGATCGCGATATGTCGGGGTGGATCTGAAGGGCAGGGTATTGATTGGGGAATTTAATGCTATAGCAGGAGAGTCCACTGAAGAGGATGGTGTGTGAGATGGTGTAAAAATGTGACCAACACAGAGGGGGGTTTATTGGGGTCTTTAATATTTCACAGGAGAAATCAATATAAGAAACAAAAACGGTGTTAAAAGTGGCACAAATATGTAAAAGACGAAGCTTACCTGCATATTCTTGCTGTAGAGCTCGAGCGAAAGCACGGCCGACCACCTGAACCCCCATCACGATGACTTGTGCTAAATACTTGGCCTAGAGAAAGACAACAAAACAATAAACACGAAGCAGGCACAAGTAAGGACTTTCGCTTTTAAGACTGACTGACATTTTTGCAAATTAATCGCTCAATTAGTAGGACAACAAACCACCTAATAAAAACGCCCAAAAACACGATGGGCTGTTACATTTCACATGCTGACGACGCCTGACATCGTCACAACACATTACGCACAAGACAACTATTTTCGAGTGCAGCAACTTGTCCTTCAAGAACATGTCCTACTTTTGAGAATTATAAAAATGACCAGGGGGGGGGGGGGGGGGGAGTTCAAAATCATGTGGGATTTTGTTCGACTGCCTCAAACATGATACATGTACAGTACATTGTCAATAGAATCGCCACTCCGTTGTCTCTATCGTTCGCAAATAAGTCACGCCCTTCTCCTCAAATCTAGTCACTTTGCTACCAAAAAGGTTGGGCTAGCCCGTCTACAACGAGTGTTTGTAAGCAATGCAAAAACAAAAATACACTTTCACGGAGGAGTTGAATAAAAATTCCCGTGCTTTCGCCAGGGTCGTGATCCTCATGAAGCTGAGTGCTTGACATGTACGTAAGGTAGGCACTTCCGTGTCTGTGGCAAATCAAAGTGCAAACGACCTGCAGGCACAACCAAGCACACAAAAACAGCGAGGGGCGAGAGCTCATCATCCAATGTCACAGAAATCTGACTTTGACCAAGTGTGGCAGTTACTGCAGCAGGAGGTAGCTATGCTTTTATGCAGTTAAGCATCATGAAAGCACGTCTGACTTGTTAAGGAACATTTTCCCCCCAAATGCTGCACCGAAGGCCGTATTTTATCTTTTATTTACTGAGTGTACAACTGTAAAACGCAAAAATGTCAGTGTACATGTTTTTGTTAGTATAAATACGTTTTGGTTAATGTACATATGTTGTTTTGTGTTATCGGGTCAATAAATGCCATTGCTATATAGACATGTCATTTGTGTTATAACATACACTGATACTCCGATTACCCCCCCCCCAAAAATAAATAAAGGTGTCCTCCTTTTCAGAAACCCAAATCCGACGGGCGTCTTTCGCGACTCTAACAAACGCAAAGCGACACCATCATCAACATTGTCAAGGAGCGTTTACGTGAATGACAACAGGTTTTTCTTACCATTTCGTGGTGGGAATTTATCTTTAGCAGGACGGCGGTCCCGTTTTCACATGCAGGAAGAGCATCAAAGGTTATGCTGAAGTGTCAAAGTTCAACATTAGCTGGTCGCCTTTTAGCATGTCGACATCTAAAGGCCAGGAAGACGAACTGCAGCTTTTGGTACAGGCCTTCAAAAACCAATTTGAGTGCAGCGAAAAGGTATATTTAGACAGACACTATATATGTATAACAATATTTATTTAGGTTTTTATCCTGTCAAATTTAAATTGCACTTTTTATATCAACTGTACAACTGTGTGAAACTCTTTGTGAATTCTCTGCGCTATGTAAATAAAATTTACTTTGTCACAAAAGGACACTGAAACCTAGGAAAATGTTGATACCACTTCAGAGCGATATAATGGTGATCTAATAATACGAGAACAAACAAATAGAATCAAAGTGCACTTTAATGTTAAGACAATATTGACAAAAGCCAAACGTGAACCATAGAACCATAAAATGCCCTCCACCGTATGAAAAAATTATGCCAGATTCCATAGGAGTAAATTACAAAGTGTGGCTCCTGAGTAGCAGAACAATCAATGCTGAGAACAATGGAAGTTTGCGTGCATCCATCGGAGATTGCAAACAAATGCTGAGCCAGTTGATTGGAAATGACGCTCACTCTGTCTGTTATGACTGAATTGTACCACACCTGTGATGTGGTTTAAGAGACAGTTGGAAACAGCAAAACATTTGGAAGAAGTGTTCTTTAAAAAGGCCTTACAAAAAGCCAAATGACCAGATACAAATATCCCTCTGCGTAGACAATATTCAAATATAACTGGTAGAAATACAAGTGGAAAAGAAAGCACCAAAATAAGTACAAAAATGCAGTTCATAGCGAAATAGATGTGACCCTGTTGTATCCTTTGTATGAAGACTGACTTGGCTCAAGTATTTTATCCAAGACACAGAAAGCTTTTCCAAGATAACAGGTGATGACAGTAATCATTTACTGTTTTTATATATATATTATTTGCTGAAAAGACCCATGATGCAAAAGACACCAACTGATATTTGCAACTGGACTTTTTTCTTTTGAAGATAATTTTGTACTTGACTCAAAGCGACCCAAAAGCCAGATGAAGTCCCAAATGTTCCCATGGTAAATCGTCTGCCCCTTGTCAAGTGCTTCCTACGGACTTCCTCATGATGACGCAGCCTCACGAGTGAGCGGGACTTCAGCATGTTGCTGAAGGACACAATGGCTGGGGAATCGAACCCCCAACCTCTGAGATCGCTGCACCAGGCCGAGACACATTCAAACTTCCAGCTAACAACTGGTAACATCATAAAGTGAATAATTATTTTTTAACATTTCAAAGGATGGACACAAAAATCTTCGCCCAGATTTGTTGGCGTGACGCCGGAGGGCAGAGAGCATACTTGAGAGTCCTCTGTTGTGGCTCCGAGCCCTTTTAATCATCCTGTGAGGGCAAAGATGATGGCGCAAGCATGTCACACATTGACATTTGAATTGTTCGCACGGACGGACGGAGTCGCTTGGCTCTCTCGAATCAAAAATGAACAAAACAACTTCTGCATCCTGGGCAACGTGTCCTTTAAGATAAATGCCTCATACAGGTTTTAATGTCACGTTATTGAAATGAAAGGAGAGATAATATTTTTGCTTTGATTCAATTCATCTCCTCAGTAAGCGCTTTCGTGTTTTGCCGACAATTGCGCCCGGATCTCTTAGATATCTTTTTTGTTTGTGAAAAAATTAACTGATCCAACATAAGATTAGAAAGTGAATCTCCACTGACAAACCAATGTGTCCACAGACAAAAAGGTTTGAAAATGGTCGGACCAAGTGTTTTGAAGATGGAAAAACAGGTGCAGAAGACGAGGCGGCTTAGATGGGCTGAGTTAGGAAAAGGCGCTACACGCATGCTCACCCACTCGTCGTCGTCGACCCCCTGGAAGGAGTCCTGTGGCAAGGGCTCATCCATGTTTCCCAGCTTGGCCACCATGGCCACCAAGAGCTGCGGCGTGTCAAAGTAGATGTCAGCAACATGCGCGCTGCGATATCGCTCACGCGCCAGGCGTGACCTCACCTCCTCTTTCTTCTGCTCGTCACTCTTCTTCTCCAGGTAGAAGGACGAGGGCATATACTTTCTCGCCGGGGCCTCTTTGGGGGCTTGGCTGACTGGCGGCACATGGGCGACACTCTGGTCGGACAGCTGGAAAGAGGAACTGACGCAGCGGCTACAGAGACATACCTGGTGTCATGTCAGCGGGCCGCAAGCTGATCTTCCTGTGCCGGCCGTCGGAGCCGCCGAGCCAGGCCGAGGCGCTCAGTGCCGGCTCCCAGCACACTGGCGTGTCTGGGTACAAGTCGTCCTGGAAAAAGTCTTTCTGCGTGGGAACACATGGTTGCCAAATGAGTATGAGTTCCTTGGCACCAAAATGGCGCAAGAAGACCATGCGTAGCTCCTCGACCGATATTGTTGGCACCGCGGAAGCCAGACGCCACCAGTCGGTGCCCAATCAGGACACAATGCTGCTCAACTCACACCACCAAAGCACAGTGACACAAAGTCACTTTGCACTGGTTGCTTGGCTCGCTGAGACTCGCTCGGGCACCGGGACATGCATGTGCTCGCTGAGACCCGCTGCGGGTCGCGGAGACTCGCTGCGGTTGAGAGCTCACCTTGACTCTGGGCACCTTGAAGACCACCGGCTCCACGGTGGTCTTAGTGAGCATCAGGGCCGTGGCTATCTCCACCTCACGCACGTTACATTCGCTCTTGGGGAGGAAGGCCAAGCCCTGCACTCCAGCAGAGCCGAGAGTCGGAGACACTCCCGGGAAGGCGGCGGCCATTAAAAGATGAGCGCACTTACCTTGTGTGGCTCGGCACTGTTGAATGCGCTGCACTCCACAAAGTAGGGCTCCTCAGGGAGCAGCTGATAAATGCGCACCCGGGTGTCCCCCTTAAAGACAAAAACAGGCCTTGACTATTTCATGGGCATTCTAGTTTCTCACGCTTACCTTCCCACTGAGGAAAAGCAGCCCGGTGTCCGGGTCGTAGAAGGGAATGAGCGTGGCGGGCGAGACATCCACGCAGACGCTGGCCACCGCTCCGGAGCATAGCGAGGCGCCTGAGTACAGGTAGAGGCCTCGCTCGCTGCGGCTGCACAGCAAAACATTCAGGTGGACATAGCGCAGAGATGGACTCACCATGAAGTGTCCATGAAGAAGTACCTGTCAAATCCAGACACCAGCAGGTACCGGCCCTCACACACCCACAGCACACGAGCGCCTCTGTGGCCCTCAGGCCCCGGACCTTCCTGAGTTGGGGAAACGCATGTATTCAGTCCGCTTGTCTTGATATTCGACAGTGAAGCCTTTCTCAATTGACATGACATGAAAACTTGGCCGCATTTGCGAGCCAGTACCAACCTGCAAGGGCACGTCCGACTTGCGTGGGTCGTAGACGCGAATTTTACCATCTTTGCAGACAGTGGCCAGCAGCTTGCCGTCGGGGCTCCAAGACATGCAGAACACCTGAAGGAAAACAAGGCAGATTACCGTGGTGAGCAAAGCGGCGCAGGGCGGCTTCTGCTTTCAGCACATGGTGGCACACTTTGATGGTGCAAAGACTTGAGTGGGCCACCTGATCTTGGTGTCCGGTGAGCAGTTGCACCTCCCGGGCTTCTCGCAGGTTCCACAGTCGCACTGTGAGGTCGTAAGACGAGGACGCCAGGAGGTCGCTGGCCAAAGGATGGAACTTGATGGAGTAGATTTTCTCCGCGTGGCCTACAAGCAAGAACTTGATTTTCTGTCCACGAGCGTCCTCGTGCCCTGGCTTTTGGCGTTCTCACCTCGCAGGACAAGTTCAGGCTCGGTTAGCGTCTCTTGAAGGCCACACTCTGGTACCCGCCACACTCGGATTTTGGAATCCTCGCCAGCTAGTCGCAGGAGACCACATTCAAGTTGGGGGAAAGCCTTCCCCGAAGACACCAAACGTGTGCTCACTCACCCACAGCGAGTCGATGTGTGTCATAGGGGTCCCAGCAAAGGTCTGCCACATTGACTGAGTTCTGGATGGTGGGCAGAGCGGCGTCCGGCAGCTTGCCCGGTCGGGAGCGCTGGCGGAAATGCCACCACCCGTTTCTTGGTTCACATCTCTCTTTCACGCTTTTGGCTTTGCTCTCTACGGCGGGCAGCGTACCTCAAAGACTGCAATCTGACCGCCGGACGTGGCGAGGGGCACGGCCAAGCGCTGGTGATTGACGCAGAAGCCGTCGCACTCACCCGGTGTGGTCAGATTGAGGTCGCGTACGTTGGTGATGTGCGTGTCACGGTGCAGCACCATGCCCTGGATGTGTCGAAACTTTGAGCTCGGTCCTGCGTGCCACGCCGGTACGAAAAAAAAAGCGCAAATTTAATTACATGCACGCAACGCAGACTGTTGGGTCAACGCGCACCTAAACAAACAACCAAGTCGAACATTTTATTGCGCTGTAGAAATGGAGTCTAAAATCTAGACTTCTAGAAATCTTTTCTAAAGCCATTGGAGCATTTCAGTCAATGGCCGTGTTTCTGCTTCTAGAGCACAGGTGTCAAACTCAAGGCCCAGGGGCCAGATACGGCCCGCCACATCATTTTATGTGGCCCGCAAAGACAAATTGTGCATCGAAATTTGTGTCATTACTAGAATTGAAAATTGTCTTCACTTTTAAATATTTGACCAGTTTTTACTCGTCTGATTTGAAATCCAGCTATTTGTCAGTTTGTTTTGTAGCTATTTCTGTATATAATATGAGGTGCTCATACATTTATTTGGGTTGACAGTCATAATGGCACTCTGAAAGAAGCTGTGACTACAATGCGGCCTGCAAAAAAAAAAAGTTTGACTGTTCTACAGGAAGCTCGTAGCGCACTTGACCGTCGTATAGCTTGCCGCTGTTGCTACTCACTTAGAGCTAGGACAAATGTGCATTTGTTTGTGTGAGTTCGGACCGAGAAAGTTGTGGAAGGCCTTGGCTGCCTGGCCTGGACTCGACGAGGGGACGGAGTCCGAGGTGGAGGAGGGGTAGAGGGAGTCGGCCGCGCTGCCATCGTGGGTGCTCAGAGGAGGAGGCCCGCTGGAAGCAGGAGGCTCATTGAAGGCGGGAGGCCCGCCGACCGCTCCCTGTTGCAAAGAGTCAACACTTGAGCACATTTCCTCTTGGCTGCAAAAGAGTGGCAGGCGGAAAATCAATCCGTTCCCACCTTGCGCTCACTGCTGCCACCATGCTTCCTGGGCTTGTCCGGATGGAGGCTGACTTTGTCAACCTGAGAACAAAGTTGCAGCAATAATTGGAGACTTTGAGTTGATCTGTCCATCCACCGCTCTGCGTCGCTGACCTGCTTGTTTCCCCCTCGCCACCACTCTGCCGCAGTCATGGCTGGACTGACGCCCGCCGTGTCGGGGTAGAGGTCGGCATGGAAGTCGTGGCCAGAATTCTGACGCAAAAGGCACATTTGAGCAAACGTTGTATGGTGTGGGCAGGCGAGTTGAAAAAGGCAAACCTTGCGGGGCACTTGGTAGCTGATGGAAACGATGCATTTGTCCGTCAGCTGGAGCACTCGCATTACTTCGCAAGACATAACGGCCAGCGCCAGCTTGGGCACTGCAGTCACGCCGCGGGTTGTCAGGTCACTTACGCAGTGGCTCACTACACTTGCACCGTTGAATGGACACAATGAGTGTCCGGGCGGAGACTTTGCAATGCAACTCGGTATTCAGTCATGTCATGACTGGCAATTCATATTATCAATCAATCAATCAAGTCAAGTTTATATAGCCCTAAATCACAAGCAGTCTCAAAGGGCTCTGTCCTCTGCATTTAACCCATCCCCATGTGATTTTGATCCATCCCCTGAGGGAGAGGGGAGCAGTGAGCAGCAGCGGCGCCGCGCTCGGGAATCATTTTTGGTGATCTAACCCCCCAATTCCAACCCTTAAATGCTGAGTGCCAAGCAGGGAGGCAATGGGTTCCATTTTTATAGTCTTTGGTATGACCCGGCCGGGGTTTGAACCCACAACCTTCCAGTCTCAGGGCGGACACTCTACTACTAGGCCACTGAGCTGGTATAATATTAGAATACAGTGTATCATATTCTCATGAATCTTAGTAAAACAATGGAAAATAACAACAGTTAACAGTTAATGAAATGCCTAGAGTAGCACTTTCTACAACTGAGTTAAAAACAAAACAGCAAACAAAAAGCGAGCCCATTTGACCAAGTGGAGGAGTAAAACTGGCCTTGCGAGAGGAAGGGCTCTGAGGTGGATAATTCCAAGCAGTCCACCGCTGTGTCACCCTGGGCAGAAAAAAAAACATCTCCAGGTTGGAACCCGCGCAAAAGACAAAACCCGGACGAAACCCGGATTGTTCGGCTCCACAATGATGTTACCATGCCAGCCAGCACCAGCAAACCCGTATCTGCATCAAGGAGAGGAAGGAGCGTTCTGAAAGGACAACAGACAAACATTAGCCTTGGACTTTCTTTTGAATGGGATCATTTAAGGGGGGGGGGGGGATTTACAATGGTAAATCTCATCTTTCAACTATCCATGACAAAAACGAGCAATCATTGCACACATGCACCACCAGATGACGCAACACACCGAAGGGAAAAACTTGCAATGGCGTTTTTTTTCCATAGCTCAAGGCCTTGCTCAACTTCAGTTTTTCTTCCAGAAGGCTATTGGTGAAGATGCCTAGAAACTGTTTTGAATTCTGAGTCTTCACTTCACTTGATGGCTAGATCGCAGCAACAATGAAGTTTCATCAGCGGTAGCTTTGAGCAAGCGCCACTCATTTGCAGTGTGGGCGGCAAAGGGTGAACATGTGCTCGGACTCTCTGCCAGTTGCCAATAAAATCCACAAGACTTGTTGCTTGAAAATAGAGTGTGACATTCAGCATGCGTGCTCTTTGGTGTATTTTGGCAGCCACTTTTTTTTAATATGTGGACTAGAAAACAAGTATAAGACATTTGCACAAATACGTACACCAGAAAACAAAGACATTTGCACAATATCTAAGCTTAGTTATGGGCTGCGTTGCGGCAAACAGCAAATGAGACTTGACGGCATACCTTCGGCTGGAAAATCTCCTTCATCCTCTTACCTTTGGCACAGTAGCGCTTTTGTGCTCCAATGAACGCATCATCAACATATTGATTTATTGATTAACATATTGATCAATTGCAACTCTTTTCTTGTGCTTGGTTGAGGCGATTGCCTTTTCCCACGTTAGAGTCGGTAAACACCTCGGTTCCCACAGCGCTTTTCTTCCGGCCGTCTGCACCACCTTGCCACCCCCCCCCCTGCTCTCAGCATGTCTCCAACGCATTTATACCCCACTAAATGCCCTTCCCTCTGTTTCCCACTTTGATGTTCCATGCGTTTTCTCACAGTGAATGCGCAAGAGACTAACTGAGTCTAATATTAGAGACGGCTTTTTTTGGCTGGCGTGGTTCGAGCTGGGCTTCACCAAAGGCCCGCTTTGCCACACCTTGGCATTTGTAATATGGCAGAATGGACGCACGCACCTTCACGCAGTGACTGAATGTTGTGACTGCCGCTTATCAGAGCGGCCGCCTTTTATCACTCCATCTGTCTGCAATGCCGAGGGTCTCGGCACAAAACAAGTCGCTCAAGTCCACGTGCAACTCAATTGCCGGGCAAGAAACTTCTACTGGTGCTGGATAAGGATCACTCCAAAAACCCCAACACGCAAGGTACAATGTTTTCAAAGTTGCGACGGCCATGAGAGAGACGTGCAGGATGCACAGTCATTCAAGTCAGGTGTCAGAATCAGCGCCAAAGAATCTCCACCTCCCAAAGAATGATTCCCTTTCTCTGCCCGCCTTCAACACACTTGTTTTCCCGTCAAGCTCAACCTTCATGTCCCAAATGGGGCGAGCTGTGGTGAGAAGCACTAAAAAAGCCTCTCGAGAGCCGCCACATATACTGGAGTGGAAAGAAAAAAAAAGAAAGCTGGAAAAGAAAGACGGTGGGACAAAGAAATTAGATGATCGTGGCGTTGTAAATCATGACATGTGCGTGCGACGTCATGCTTTGAACGCTGGGCTGACACGCGGGACAGTCAGAAAGAAAAAGCGGTCATGAGCGGCAACAGTGGCTCGGAGTCAAAAAGGCCTAGATAGAGCGGGCCTACGTGACAAACTACGGCTCGGGGCACTTTGTCGCTGGCCGCAGTCGAGCAAACACGCAATTACGTTTGGACTTTGCCACTGGTCTGTCGGACTGCTACATCTTGATCAACGGCAAGAAAGCTTCCAGTGGCGTGGCCATATGCTTGTGTGATGCACAAGCCGTCATTTTTCTTCTTCCCAGTAGAGGGCTTTGGTACAATTGCAAGAGTATTTCCCACAGCCGTCCCGTTCTCACCCCTCACAGAGCCATTCGCAGCTCTTGTTCTTACGGAGCCGAGGACGGTGGGATTCATCCGGCTTCCGTTTCACAAAAGACTCACACATGGCACCTGTCCTGGCACATTTAGGTGTGACGGGAAGACGTGTTGGAAGGCTCATGAGTGCAAAAGCGAATGTGGATGAGCCAACAAACTCTCAGGCTCGGAGGAACGAGGATTTAACGGGGCTTGCCACAGCAAATAATCAAAAAGTTTCCTTCCCAGGCTTCACTCAAGTGCTGAGCTTATTATCCCTTGTTGGCTGGAGTACACACGCACGCACAGTGACGAACCTGATTTTGGGGGGTTGTTTTGTACAAAATACTTTGGCTTGTTTTGTGCCGTTTATGCTACAAAGCTTCAACTGGACACTAATCTCCCTTTAATTGCTGTAATTGCAGATGGTACAAGTTTGTCATAAACTGCTGCGCCGCTCGGACGTGTGTTGAAAATTGAAGTTGAGCATTTGACAAGCAAGGGCAGGGCTTACGATCAACGAGCTGCAAGCAAGACGACGGCACATGCAAATCCACCTCAAACAATCTGCGTCAGGGAGGGAGGGAGGGAGGATAGCGCAAAGAGTCTTTGAAACAGGTCGCACGAGTACAAGTGAGCAGAAGTGCGTCCGGAATGTGCGCTGCAAGGTGACTCCGGCTCCTCCCACCGAGGCAGCCAGCAAAAAGCAACACGAAAGAAAGCCTTTTTCTCGTGTGCGGAGCGGAGGCAGCAGGCGAGCTGGCGGGCAAGCGCGCAATTTTGACGACATTTCAACGGTGCCTGTGGACTTTACAGCACGATAGAAAGAAAACGAAAGCCAAGTAAAGGTAAAACTTTTCACTTTCTTTGATGGCCCACAGCTGGGTTCTACACGTAAAACGGCTGGACGCGCGGTTCACTTTTGGAGGAGCAGCGTTGTCATGGGTTGCTCGCATTGGGCTTTTGAGCTGGTGAAACACAGCAAATGGTCGCCTGAGCGGAAGCGAGAAGCTGGCAGGCAGGCCGGAGTGGGAGCTGGCGGGTGCTTGTTGGCTTACGAGTCGAGCTGAGGGAACTTGGAGGGGCATTGAATCAATCTGTACAAAAAATCATATCCAACACGCAGATGCTCTGAACATTGCTATGTCCTTTTGGTTTCATCACTGCACACCAACTTTGGAGGCACACAGGCGTTGGTTGTGTTGGAATAAATGATGAGCACTCCAGCACAGGAGCTGGAGATTCCAAAGGACGCTTGGCAACCTAACGAGGGCGCTACTGCTACTTCTGCTTTCCATCAAGCGGCAGTCAGGAAGCTGTTGATGAGTCCCGTGAATGGATGGGAAGAAAAAGCGCACGGCAGAATGTGAGCGGAGGCCAGCGTGCCGTGTTGGGCAGCGTTGGCGAGTGTGCAAAGTGAAATTGGAAAATGCTGCAGTGCACGTCAAGCAGCAAGAATAGTGGCAAGTATCGCATGAAGCGGATTTTCTCAAGTTAAAGACAGATGAATGACAAAAAGATGCGAGACGGCTGACTGATAGGAGGTCAAAAGGTCCAACAACCACCATCTTTCTGGGCGGGTATGAGGGAGATGCATGAGGATGGGATGAGAGGGAGTTGAGGGCGGATGCTCGTCCCAGAAAAGCCACTGCAAATTGCAGCCTTTTCAGAGGGGGCCCCTCGAGTACAAAAAAAAGCAAAAAGAGCACTTAATGTAAGGCTGTAATTAGTTGGGGGTGGGGGGGGGGGGGGGGGGGGACCGGACCTGATGAGGCAAAAGCACACAGGAGTGCGCACGCGGGGGAGCAGGGCAGATCCCGCAGGACCCGCATGATGCCATTTGAGCACAAACACAAAAGTGACAATTTAAGCAAAGTTTTTTTTGGAACGCTAAGATCCCTGCGAATCGCAAGCAGTCCGCTGGCGTAAGGAGCAAAGGGGGAGCACTCCGAACTGCCACCACTCATTCAAACGGCGTTCGGCAGAGTGCTCGCTTTCCAGCGGACGCCTATACCGGTATTGGCGGCTTGAGCCAATGATGCGCTCCTCCTTCGCTATGCGCCCCATCCGTCTGAGTCCGGAGTTGTTGGCCTGCATTCTTAGTAAAGAAAACAACGTTGCTCTTTGAGCTGCCGGAGTTTTTTTTTTTTTGCGACGCAGGCTTTAGTAAGCGCCTTGGTGGTTGCAGGTGACGTTGTCTCCGGACCCGAGCTGGCCACACCCGAATGGAGCCACACTAGAGTGCCTTCAGCGGGTGATGGCTCGAATGCTAGTGTTCCGTACAGAGGGGTGCAATGAGCAAGCCCATTTTCACATTGTTTCTTCTTCCCCGTCCCGACGCCGTAAATGCCTGGAAATCAAAAGACGGCAACCGTGTTGGCCTCTCGACCTTTGGTCGCACATGGCTAACTCTCGCTAATTGCTTTGGAACCTCCTCCACAGCAGCCTGGTTTTGCTCAGCGAGGTGGGGGAGGGGGCGGGGCAAAGCGACGCAGGAGAATGTGTGCATGTTGCTGCTACTTATGCTCCAGTTGTGTTGACTTGACGCACGCACACATTCCTCAAGTGGAGGAATGCGTAGCCGGCGCTCGTTTCCTGGAGAATATTTGCCATGCACGCGTTCGATGCGGCAGCAACGAGGTCGACGCGTAAAAGCTCGCCAGGCATGTGCTCCCACAATCTGCAAGTGACAAAGATTTGTGAGATTGAAGCAGATTGCTTGGATTTGTCACGAAACATTGAGCTCTCCCTCAGCGAGAGTCAAAGATTTTGCCTTTGGTCAGCAATGAGCGGTGACGTAGAGGCTGCTGAACGATTGTCCAGCACGGATGTCATCGCACGCTCTAAAGCATAGGTGTCAAACTCAAAGCCCAGGGCCCCAGCTACAGCCCGCCACATCATTTTATGTGGCCCACAATGACACATTTTGCATCGACTTTGTGTCATTACTAAAGTTATAAATTGTCTTCACTTTTTAGAAACATAAATATTGCTAGCAATTGTTATTACCATTCATCTTTTTAAACAATTTGACCAGTTTTGACTGGTCTCTGATTTCAAAACTAGTTATTGATCAGTTTGCTGTGTACCCTATACTGTAAATAATATAAGGCATTAACAGTCATAATGGCCCTCCAAGGTAAACTTTGACTACAATGCGACCCGCGACAAAAGTGAGTTTGACACCCCTGCTCGAGAGCGAGGCTGGACGGAGACGGCTTTGGTTGGGGGTGGAAGGACTTGAAAAATCAGAAACGGTTGCTCTTGGAAAAGCAAGCTGGGCAGATGAGGGCCCTGAAAAACAGGTTGTGCCGCATGGTGGGGAAAAAAACTCATAGCAGTCATCCCACTCTTCTGTCATTAACCGTAACCAAAACCAAAAGGGCAAGATGTGGGCGCACATGCAGACATGATGAAAAGCAACCAACCAAAGTGCGGTGACTTTGGAGATCACAGATTATCGAGAACAGGCCTGTCAAGCCTGTGAAACAGCTACCGCAGTGTCCAAGTGAGAGGTGAATCGTTGGTGCCGGGCAATGCAACGGTACTACACTACTACATATTTTCACGTCTCACCGCGCCGTGAGAGGTTGCTGGCCAGGGATGTCCAAACCATGTCAGTCTAAGCACCGCCGTCTAAGCACGCCAGTCATCAACGATGAAAGACGGCCCAGCTAAGTTAACGTTACCCACCGGACGCAAACATGACAACGGTGAAAACTGGCCAATAAGCAAGCCAGTCATTGACGATGAAAGACGGCCCAGTTAAGACAACGTCCCCCACCAGACGCAAACACGACAACTGTGAAAACTGGCCACTAGTGTGCCGTGCCTTTGCGGAGACGACATCCGCTCTAGTCTTATTCCCTTCAGACTTGCTCTGAAAGGTTTCGAATTTTGTAAAGGCGTGCTGCTGACACGAGCAGGCTTCAAGTGCGGCAAGTGTGTGCAACCTGATCTGTGTATGTGTGATATCAAAGGAGCCTTGTTACCTCTTCGAATGGAATCACAAAACACAGGGTAATTAATGGTGGAAGATCTAATCTAAGCCTGATCTTTAACCTCAAGTCGTCCCCCTAAACCCAAATCCCCAAGACCCTCAGGTCTTTACGTATCAATGAGCTTAGCTGATGAAATTCAAAACGTTGACATGTGTTACTGCCCAAATTTAGCCGATGGATAGACTGTACATCTAAACTGTAAGACAAACAATGATGGATTGTCTAGGGCAGTGTTTCCCAACCTTTTTTCATTCACGGCACACCTTTTCATTGGAGAAAATCTCGAGGCACACCACCAACGAAAATCTGTTAAGTGTTACACCAAAAGTCCTTTAGTCCGCTTGTTTGGTCTGGACCAAAAGCAGACTTAGGGTGTATTTAGACCAGAAACATCCTTTAGTCCACTTGTTTGGTCCGGACCAAAAGCGGACTTAATTTTTTTCATTTGGTGCGGTTCCTATTCAGGCTGTACATTTTGCAAGTGAAGTATAAACATCCACGCTTGTAACAATCTGTGCTCCCATTGGACAACAATGACTGGGGCAGCAGACAGAGCACAGACCTGGAAATGGAGGAAAACATGTTAGTCCTACACACTGCGTTCCTGCTCTGCATATTTGTGCTGTTGGTGCAGATCTTCGTTGTTTGTATTCACACCTGAAGCGAACCGCACAAGAGTTTGTTTGGAAGAGGACCGAGACCCACTTTTTAAAGTGTCTTCAATCCGCACCAGGATTCGTTTGCGTGTATTCACACCTGCTCAAACGGGCCGGACCAGAGTTACAATCGAACCCTGGTCCGTTTAAAGCGGACCAAACAGTCAGGTCTGAATACACCCTTAATGTACAGGATTCTTTGAGTTTACTTGAAGGCTAATTGTAAATGCATATTATTTCGGTCATTGTGAAAGAAATAAATGGCCAGCCAGCAAATGTTTGTGCCACTCGTGCAAATCTCAATGCTCCTCTTTCCACCCTCTAAGAAAAAGATTATCTCACATCATAAAAAAAACATCAACACTGTCCTCCGCAAAAAGAAAAAGCACATTATTTTGTTCATTGTGAAATAAATAAATGGCCAGCCAGCGAGTGTTTGTGCTGCTCGTGCAAATCTCGATGCTACTTTTTCCACCCTCTCCACGCTGTCCTCCACAATTTTTTTTAAAAATGCCATCCTAACCACAAATTATACTGTAAAAAAGACATGCTAATAAAAAGTCAGTAAGCGCTGACATCCTGACAATTACAATGCATGTTTGGTGATGAATGTTGGTCATCAATTCAAAGCGTCCGCATGTGGAAAGACATGCTCAATCCGTCATTCATTAGGCTTCAAAAAGTAGGACACCACATCCGCTATGACAGAGGTGTCCAAACCTTTTGCAAGGAGGGCCAGATTTGATAAAGTGAAGGGGCCCGGGGGCCAATAGTTTTTTCTGACATTCTTTAACTACGAAAATGTCATGCAAATACACACTGTTATAAAACAAAATAATCAAATAAGTCACTCAGGCGGATGTGAACAACTCTAAAACCATAAATTCTGCCTTTCATTCATATCTGAAGTGTCCGATAACATTGAACAAACCTTATGAAATACCTTAAATTTACACAAGTTTAAAATTATTATAGCCTCATGAACATTTTAAACAGGGGTTATAAGTAATGCAAAGTTGTCTGTTATTATTAAAACTTAAAACAAGTGGATTCTGCTCTTGTCATTTACAATATCCTTCAGAAAGTAATAGTTTGTGTCACGTCTACAGGTTCATAACATCAACAGTATTAACATGGCCACTTCGTAATATTTAATATTAAGTAATATTTACTTTTGATTTACTTTTGACTCACAGCGCCGCATGAGCTGCTTTACTTTATTGGCGCGGTCACTTCCTGTTAGCTTGTTGTATGTGTTAGCATGTTTAGTCTGATAGTGTCTCTTTAGGTTGAAATCCTTAAACAAGACAACCGTCTCTTGAGAAATTAGACAAACACAGTTGCCTTGTTTCTCAGTGTAATTCCCATTTCTCTTGAAAGCGACGTCTCTCAATGTCAAATTTCCTCGATTTCTTTGCAGTCGCCATGGCAGAAATGAGCGGAAAGGGGTGGTGCTGCCACCTTTTGGTAATGGGCAAAATTACAGTTTCAGGTTTCATGATTTTTTTTATTCAGTTTGACAGTGCAGGCGGGCCATAAATAATACATTATAAGACCGAAGATGCAGGTCGTATAAAATCTAACCAGGGGCCAGATTTGGCCCGCGGGCCGGACTTTGGACATGCCTGCTCTATGACAACAAGATCATGGATGAAGAAACTCCTATAGGGGCCAGTTATTATATTCCACCCTCCACCTACCTCCCCTCATTAGGTCATACAGGTACAACCGGTGTAAGACTGTAATCTGTGACATGCAACGGTACACATACTTGGCAGTCCATCATGAACATAGCAGACATATTTAGACTCAACAGGTATTGTGAAATACCACTGCAATTTAAAAAAAAAAAAAAAAAAAAAAAAAAAAAAAAAAAAAAAAACACCACGTGTCTTTTCTGTAATTGTTAATTCATCTGCCGAGGCGCTTTCTGTCTCTAACCTTTGCTTATCCGCTTTCATCCTCCCCAAATCGCGCTCGTCCATCACAAATCCTTAGTTACAATGACACGTGACCCCGCCGGATTATGGATAACAAGAGCCATCTGTGGTAACGTGTAGACACTGCTGACAGCAAAGAAGAGGATGGCAAACCCGTGTTTGCCCAATGACAATGGGTCGTGCCAAGGACAAACAACGTGGAAAGAGTCGAGGGGCTCCCTCCCATCAGTCTGAGCAATTCTCTGCATTTTGCCTGTCCGGATCCAATCGTGGCTTCGCGTCAACAGATGCCCACGAGGCGCCGTTACTGCTTCTGCATCTGTCGATGGGGGAGGTGTGCTCTCTGTTTTGGAGCAATCAACACTTGAGCTATTTTCCAATTTACTTTAGGGCAAACAAGCTAAAGCCGAATCTTGTGTGTTGACAAACCAACGAGGGGCAAGTAGCACGAACGACCAAGCGCCACTAAACACACCATCGCCACTCGACCGGAGGATTGCACAAAGGAGCTCATTTATAACAACCGCTGGAGTGCATCTGTTTTTTTTTCTCTCTCTCCAACCGGTCATTCATTTACGACCAGCGCCCTTCTCTCTTAAATCTGTCATCTCGAAAAGTTCTTGTTGCTCTCCGCATGCCAAGGCCGTGACACAGACAATTGCGCTTTTTCAAACTCAGCTGCCGGCAGGCTGAGGAATGGCTCAACAAGCACGCAAGGAGGGAAAGACGAAGAGTCTGAAGGAGGGAAGGAGGACGAACTTTCCGCAGCGCCCCAAAGCAAGCCCTCCATTTTGTTGCAGCCTTTGTTGTTTTCAAACTCCTCTCTCAACATCCCTCAAGTGTCGTCCACCAATGAAGCCGCCACCCCCCAAATGACGGGCTTTATGGCCAGTAGGTCAACTGGGTCCTGGCGTCAATATTCGGGATGGCGCCGCGTGTCGGCATGATTCGTACTCAGCACATGAGAGAAGGAAAAATAAGAAATGCGGGAATCTTTTCCAGAGGGGGCTGCAAAAAGAAAAGAAAGGCCTCTGGAAAGGCTGTAGCTGAGATGATACAGGCTCTTTTTCTACAGCTCCCCAAATGCCCCATGCTGGTAAAAACAAAGACGGACAACAGTGATGATGAGATTGATGAAAATGGCTTGGACACGTATGGCCTGACAACCCTGCGCAAGAATAGAGCATTTCGTGTGTGGTCTCAAAAGTATTCCAAATACTTGGTGAAGGTATGAGCGCTGCAGAGACACAAACGACTGAAGCAATAAAGTCCCAAAAGTATGTGCAGTCTTTGCTATGAGGAAATGAGAGCTTTTAGCTCTCGCCGAGCCAGAGGCTTGAAGACACTGCAGCCTTTCTTGTGCCTTTGCCACAATGAGACTATTGTACCTGGGGGGAGGTGGAGAAACACACGCACGTGCGCAAACGCACACATTCGTTCTAGCTTACTCGGTGCAAAGATCCAAAAATCTGTTGACAGATAGAAATTAGGCCTGTAGCGGCCCCACCTCCCACTCATTCCCAAGTCTACTGAGGCAATAATAAAGTGTCTTCTTTCTCTCCTGGTTCCTCTTGGCGCACCTTTCCCTCATCTTTTCCCTCCATTTGTTTGATCTCCTTGCAGTCTCGCAGTCCAGATAGTCTGTTTAGCAAGCCTGGCTTTTAGGTAACATATCAGGCTCTTGATTTGTTTTGTTTGAAGTAGTGGTGACGTAAGGTGGATGTAGTGACGTAAGGTGCATATAGCGTTCTGTGTTTTTTCCTGAATTGAGGACAAAATGGACTCGTGCCTTCAATGCAGCAGCAGAAACGTGTGGTCACCATTTTCTGGCAGCCCAAGGCTAAAGCGCTCTGCTTTGCCAAACCTTAGATGCAAAATTTAATCTCTCTAGGAGTAATGTAGCGGCGGTGCAAAGTGTTGGACAGCTCGTACCACTGGTTGCAATTGTCGTTCGTACCAAGCTTTTTGCAAGTTTTCTCATTTGCAGCAGTTTGCTGGTGTCCTGCTCCCCCATTCAGCCTCCAATGGGAGGTGACTGACACTCTTCTCTGGTCTTTTGTTTCAGGCTCAGTGGCACGCAGGATGAAGGTCTTTCTCATGGCACTGATGCCGCTCGTTGTCACCCTCGTCAGTCCCGAGGACATCGCCGAATGCCCAAAGGGCTGCTCTTGCTCCACGCCGGAATCAATCTTGTGTTTCCAGAGACGTTCGGCCACCTTTCCGCAGGGAGTGCCGCACTTGACGAGGAGCCTCTACCTTTTTTCCAATGGCATCGAGGGCTTATCCGCAGAGGACTTTGATGGTCTGGAGAACTTGGAAATGCTGGACCTAAGCCAAAACAAACTGACCCAACTTTTCGACGGGGTCTTCCTCCCGCTGACCTCTTTGAAAAACTTGGACTTGTCATCCAACCAAATCAGCCGCATTTCTGAGCACTGCTTCCGAGCTATGGTGCTCCTCGAGCGCCTCTATTTGTACGCCAATCATATTGAGACCATCCACCCTGCTGCTTTTAGTGGCTTGGATAACTTGCTGGAGCTAAAATTGCAAGGCAACAGGTTGACGACTTTGCCCGTTCTGGAGATGCCCCGGCTGCTGCTGCTGGATCTGCGTTTCAACGCCATAACTATGATAGGCCACTCGGACTTCCAAACGCCCAATCTCGAGTCACTCAAATTAGGCGGCGTGGGACTGATTGACCTGAATTCGGAGCTGATTGGCAGTCTGAGGAACCTGCACGAGCTGGACATCTCAAGAAACCAACTGAGGGTTCTCCCACCAATCCTGAAAGAAATTCGAGGGCTGATTTACCTCAGCCTGGCTGGCAATCCCATGGGCCCTCTTCATTTTCAGGACCTGAGGAACCTCCAAGAACTGAAGGAGTTGGACATCAGCAGTCTGAGTCTGCAAGGGCTCTCGGCTGAGTTTAGTCAGCTATTCCCTCACCTTACGAAGCTGATCGTGGCAGAGAACCCCTTCAACTGCCTGTGTAGCTTAGCCTGGCTCCCAAGCTGGCTGCAAGCACAAAGCATTACGCTGGAGAGAACAGAGGAGACCCGCTGCCACTTTCCCCCAATCAATGCTGGCAAGGTTGTAGAGAGACTGGAGCACCGAGATTTTGGCTGCCCTACCACGACGACGCAATCTGTGACCTCAGCCAGAACTATGAACGCCGTTCCTGTCACGACCTTGGCCAGTATTACGACAGCTATTCCGATGCACGAGGCTAACCATAACGACGACACAAACCAAGACAATCCCTTTCCGCCGGTTCCCGCGTCCCCAAGCAGCAGCAGCCGCATTGTGGAGTCCGGCGAGGAACGGCACTTCTGCCCCTCTCACACCTGCCTGAATGGTGGCACTTGTCGTCTGGACCACTCTGGTCAAGTGGAGTGTAGCTGTCCTCTCGGCACCTCTGGGTTTTATTGCCAAGTGCAAAATCAGCATCCCTCCTCACCCCGTGTGACAACAGTCATGCCAAACGCGGCAGATCTCATTTGGAGCCAGGCGACGTCCACCTCCATCCTGCTGGATCTTCATCGCTACATTGAATCACAGCCGTACATCCGCGGCATCCGACTCACCTACCGCAATCTCTCTGGGCCGGACCGCAGGCCCATGCAACTCAGCCTGCCCGCGTCGTATCCGGAATACAGACTCCGAGGCCTGAAGCCTAACTGCACGTACGCCATTTGCGCCAGTCCGCTGGGGGCCCCGAATGGCATTGACAGCGTCTGCACTCAGGCGCGTACGGCCAATGAGAAAAACGCCAGCGTCAGTGGGGCACAAATGGTGAACAAGAAGATGACTGCCATGCTGGTGCCCTCCATGGCCATCTTGCTCCTGCTGGTGCTGATAGCAATCGCCGTGGGAGTGGTTTGCTTTGTCCGCAAGAAGAGGGCCAAAGGCCACCTAGACCTGGAGCGCGAGCCCTCTCAGCCGGAGCTGGATGGTGTCAACAGGGCGCTGCCTCAGAAACAGGCGCAACTCCCCATCCCCGAACCCGCTGTTCAAAACGGCAACCTGGAATTTGAAGTGCTGCTGCTACAGGACCACTGCACATCAAATCAAAACTTTTCATCACACAAGCCTTCCTATTTTTGATATGTGGCTCAGAGTGAAAGAGGAAAAAGAAAGAAAGCTCTGCTCTGCATCAGCTAATGCAGTGAGCAGTCTGTCGCCATTTTAGACCTGCTGTGTGTCGTCACCTCGTGTAAAATGGTGACAGATTGAAATCTTTGAAGATTAGAAATGGTTTGGTGCCAGCATGGGCAACCAAAGAGCTTGTTGGGCCCCGCAGTGTCAGACAGTCTAAGTCGACGCGTGTCTGCAAATACGCAATCTAAATCCCCTTTTGCACCATTTGGACGCACGGGCCGTCACAAAAGGGGACAAGTCATCGGGATTATGAGCGGGGACAAGAATGCTGTTGACTGACCTAACAACGCCTTATGCAGGCAGCATAGCGCTTGCCTCAGTTACATTTAACACACATGTGAATTACACACAGTGACTATTTATTATTTATTCTCCCTATAAGGGAACTGCAGGGTTTACCATGTACAAGATGAGTGCTTTTGAATTAAAGTAGGCATCACGCCAGCAATCATTGTGCACCCAACGTGAATTAATAAGCAGACTGTCGTTTAGATGGGGACTTGCAAAATGGTGTGGAGGGCAAGCACAAACTCACTGTGAGTATGACGATGCTTGTGTGTACAGATGTGCAGGGAGACAGATCTGTCAACATCCGTCATGTCGGGACTTGCGCTCAGCAGCCAAGCCCTCTTTCTATTCCACGGTTCATTGTACGCCAGACTCCTCTATCAACACATCGGCCAATGTCTTGCATATTCAGTGCTGCAATTCAAAGAACTCATTGACGAAAACTAAGCAATATAACTGGAATATGTTTCTGTCAAACAGAAATCCTTGAAAATGAGAAATATTTTCAATGTGATTGTAAATTACATTTTCCCTGTTTATTTTGGAAAATGCCTTGTTAATATTGATGTTCTTTTTATTATTATTATTGCAGGAGCTCATTTGTACAAGTGGAGATTAAATGAACATGCAAACAAAAAAACATGGGCCTATTGTGGTAGTGTTGAGTTGGACATGCACGGCCTCATTCAGGGGAAGACGACGTTTTCAGCCTAAAGCTAAATGCTAATGCTAAAAAATGTCAAACCGCTACTGCACCATGTCTGTGGATTTGAAATGCTAATACTAAAAACAACATGGCACCTCTTGCTCTTTCAATCGTTGTTGTTGCACTTAAAAGCAAATCAAGACGCAAACAATGTTAGCGCAGTGTGAAGACGCAACGCTCTGTGACCGTCCGTTGCGGTTTCGGTCAGGTCCTGGACATGTCTGGAGCGCATGTTTGACACTCGAGGCGATTGTCAAAACAAACCGAGGAGTGGGAATAGCGATGCAAAAAAACAAAACAAACAAAAAAAAGCTAAGAAAAACATAACGCGCTTCAACGCTGTTCGCAAAACTTGAAACTTGAACCAGACTTACACAAGCATAATGTCAAAATACAGTGGAGCCTCGGTTTTCGAACACAATCCGTTCCAGAAGGCTGTTCGAGAAGTGAATTGTTCGAATTCCGAATCATGTTTTCCCATTATAATGGGGAAAAAAAATCATCCGTTCCAAGAAAAAAAACCCGCCTTTTTTAAGCATTTTTTCATTTGCGCATTTCTGTTTGATACTGCAACTGCAGCGCAATGCCGAACGCGCAACCGTAGCGCGTCACCGACCGCTTAACTGCACCGCGCTGGTCGCATTATTGTGACAGAGCCGTCGCTGAAATTTAGAAAATATTCTTAAGTTCCAGATGTACTTTCCAAAAATTTAAGTGGACCTCAGTGCGCAGGAAGTTTAATTTTGTCCGATCGCGCAACTGCAGCACACCGCAGAACGCGCAACCGTAGCGCGTCACCGACCGCGCAACTGCACCGCGCTGGTCGCATTATTGTGACAGAGCCGTCGCTGAAATTTAGAAAATATTTTTAATTCCAAAATTTAAGTGGACCTCAGTGCGCAGGGAGCTTAATTTTGTCCGATCGCGCAACTGCAGCGCACCGCCGAACGCGCAACTAACTGCACCGCGCTGGTTGCATTATTGTGACAGAGCGGCCGCTAAAATTTAGAAAATATTTTTAAAGTCCTAATGGACTTTCCAAAATTTAAGTGGACCTCAGTGCACATGGATCTTAATTTAGTCCGATCGCGCAACCGCAGCGCGCTGAGCGCATTGCTTTAGAAGTGTCTTAGTGTTTTAGGATGGCTTTACTGCTCCCACTTGCTTCATTTGGAGGCATGATTTGAGTTGATGCAATCCTCAGAGTAACTAGAATGTAATAACGAACGGAGTCAGTTGGCATGCGGGTCCTCTCGGCTCATCTCGCGAGGTTCGACAACCGAATTTCGTCTGACATCCGAAGCAAAACAAATCTCTAATTTTTTGTTCAAATACCGAATTGTTTGAGAACCGGGACGTTTGAAAACCGAGGCTCCACTGTATATCAATTTATTTATTTTTTTTAAACATTTTTAACAAGTTCCAATGAGGACACTAGCATAATCAACAAATAAGTCAATTATTAACGATCAATGAACCAATTTATTCATCCAGAAGGGCACTATTCAAAATCAACTTGACAGACTATTTGCAAGCAATTTCAGTGTACCAACAAGATCTTGATGCTCCCAATTGGTCAAAAGCAGACTCAAGCTTTATGTATGACTCACTTAACTTTTTATATCTATTAGAAAAAAAAAGAAAAAAAACACACACGCTGACCACCCAGCCGTTTGTTTTAAGACTGGGACGCTGGCAGGGAATCAAAATAGCATGCACGCACACCTACAAACAAATAAACTGGCCCATTGAACACAACTGTCGTACCCCTTCATATTTTGATGCAAAACACAGAGAAATGACAAACTGGTTACACGGGAAAAGTTGTATTTTGCCAAGCTACAGGCACAGTTTGTGCATCGCAAGCCAGGAATTGCCCGAGGAGAACATTCGTCACACCGTGTGGCTCCATGCTAATAAACACAAAAGGGCCTCAAAAGAGTAGAATCGCTGAGTCAGGAGGATTGAGAAGAAAAAAAAACCCCCAGCACCGTTTTGTTTTTAGAAGCTGCTTCTCTGGCTCTGTTTGTTGGCGCTTGCCTAGTTTCCACCGCTTGCTCTCGCGTTCGCTCTGGCAGAGGGTGGGAGGCAGGCCGGTCTGGTTGATGTGCGCTACGTCCACACGAACAGCTTGGCTGTTGTAGACGTACCCTCACGTCGCGTCCACAAAATCAGGGAGGTCCTTTCCCACTTGACCTCCACATTTTCATTAAGATGAGAAACTCATTACGTTACTTTATTACTCATAAAGCTGATGACGGCTTTCCATGTGTATTAAAAAACAACATGCGGCTGGCTCCAAAGATTGAAAACGAAAGAACAACTAATGACCTCTCTCTCAAAAGTGCACCCAGTCTAAACACAAATGATGATTGTCCGACCATAAAGGGAGGCTTAAACTGCCCTCCCCTGTTAAAGTGACCGTTGAACCCTGGCCTACGAACCCAAAACCTGCAGGAAACAAACACCTGTTGGGGGCCGACTGCTGCAAAGACACGCTAACGTTATCAGAACCCTGTCAGTAGGAAGGGTCTGGACAGTCACAAGTGTCAGAACAGGAAGTGGGCCTTTTTTAATCTGCGCTCTTTAGACTCCTTACCTTGTTTTGTTTGTGTCCCTAGGCATGATCCTCAAAAGGAGCCATGAAGACTATAATTTTGAGTGGCCATTCTAGACACTTGTACGCTTCCAACTGTTTCGCTAAACAAACAGTGACGCTTCTTACGTCATGTTTCAGATTTCACCTCAATGACAGAACTATCCTGTACGGACCAAACAGCCCTATTCACTTTAGCATTAGCATGAATGTGATGGATAGGCGGCATACAAGAGCTTGTTTTTCTATTTCTTAAAGCTAGAACCCATCGAGTTTTGATTGAGTTCACAATTCTAACCGTAAAAGTGTAACAAAAGCCGATCATTTGTGCAGCTCGAGTGTCACGCTCGCGAGCAAACAAAATGGACTCCTGTGTGAAACGTCACTCGCGGTGCCGTGGCGGTGGCAACTTGGCGAGCGTCAAGAGTGCACCCGAGGACCCGGAGCTTCCCTCGGCCTCGGGGCAGTGCGAAAGCCGCCACTGCGCTCAACAAACATCAACAGACACTGGGCGACTGCCAGGCAGGTTGACACCATGTGCCTTGGTGGGTGCTGGCCTGGAAACGGGCGCAGGAGGCCGGCCAAAGTATGAGTCGCCGTCCCGAGCGGATCCCGGGCGGATCCAAGGCGGCTCAGTGGAAAGTTTGCTCGGAGAAGCGAGTCATTGAGCAGGCCCCCAAACTAATGTAGCCAGAACTTCCTGAGCGACCGCAAGCTAAATCTAAACTCCGCGCGTAGCAGAAAAAAGCATAACTGTGGCGAGCCAGAGGGGAACCCAGATGATAGTGCACAGTGCATGCGCAGGCCCGAGCCCAAGCGCGGCGAGGTGATTGATGGATCACATAAAAGTCCAGTCACCAAAGAAGGAAATGACTTAATAGAGACCAGAGTATAAATTGTGCAAAAAAGGAGGCACTCTTGATGGAGGAAGCTTTTCTGAAAAGGAGTAAAGCAGATGGAAGAGTTGGTGGGGGTGGAGTAGGGGTCTCTCAAGTTCCACCGCTGCATATTTTCCATCTTAAAAGTTAGACTTTAGCCAAAGCAAGTGAAGGTCAGAAGCGGAGAAGGCTCTGCCAACTCCATTTCAGCAGCTGGGATGCATTCTCGCTTTCCTAATTTCTTTCTTTCTGGCCATCATCAGCCTGCAAGCTTTCATTTCGTTATCCTCCTCCGTCAATCTGGAAAGGACTTGGCCAGTTTCCCCGTCAGGAGGCCCTCGTGTCCGCACTCGCATGGCCACGTGTCTTCTGAACAGTCGTGCTTTTTGCAAAGTGCGCTTGGGGGGGGGGGGGGGGGGGGGGCAACACCTTACTATATTGATATTACAAACTGGATTCGGTTGAAGTTGGGAAATTGTGTAAAATGTAAATAAAAACAAAATACAACGATTTGAAATTCCTTCTCAACCCATATTCAATTGAATATACTACAAAGACAACATATTTAATGTTCAAACTGATCAACTTCATTGTTTTTTGCCAAATAATAATTAACTTAGAATTTCATGGCTGCAATACGTCCAGTAGAAGTTGGGAAAGGTGGCAAAAAATACTGAGAAAGCTGAGAAAAGCTCATCAAACACCTATTTGGAACATCCCACATGTGATCAGGCTAATTGGGAACAGGTGGGTACCATGATTGGGTATAAAAGGAGCCTCCCCAAATATGCTCAGTCAGTCACAAGCAAGGATGGGGTGAGGTTCACCACTTTGTCCACAACTGCGTGAGAAAATAGTTTAAGAACAACATTTCTCAAAGCAAAATTGCAGGGAATTTAGGGATTTCAACATCTACGGTCCATAATATCATCAAAAGCTTCAGAGATTCTGGTGAAATCACTGCATGTAAGCGCCACGGCTGAAAACCAAAACTGAATGTCCGTGCCCTTCGATCCCTCAGACGGCACTGCCTTAAAAACCGACGTGTGTAAAGCAGGGGTGTAAAACTCATTTTTTCGCAGGCTGCATTGTAGTCAGCTTCTTTCGGAGGGCCATTATGAATGTCAACCCATATAAATGTATGAGCACCTCATTATATACAGTAAAAGCTACAAAACAAACTGACAAATAACTCATTTTCAAATCAGACGAGGAAACACTGGTCAAAGATTTTTTTTTTAAATATATTAAAAATGAAAACAATTTGCAATTCTAGTAATGACACGAATTTGAAGCACAATTTGTCTCCACGGGCCAAATAAAATGATGTGGTGCACCGTATCTGGCCCCCGGGCCTTGGTTTGACACCTGTGGTGTAAAGGATATCACCAAATGGGCTCAGGAAAACCACTGTCAGTAAATACAGTTCGTTACTACATCAGTAAGTGCGGGTTAAAACTCTACCATGCAAAGTAAAGGCCGTTTATGAACAACATCCAGAAACGCCGCCGGGTTCTCTGGGCCCGACCTCATGTAAAATGGACTGATGCACAATGGAAAAGTGCTTTGTGGTCTGATGAGTCCACTTTTCAAATTGTTTTTGGAAACACTGGACGTCGTGTCCTCCGGACCAAAGAGGAAGCGGACCATCCGGGCTGTTATCAACGCAAAGTTCAAAAGCCAGCGTCTGTGATGGTATGGGGGTGCATTAGTTACCATGGCATGGGTGACTAACATTTCTGTGAAGGCAACATGAATGCTGAAAAGTACATACAGATTTTGGAGCAACATATGCTGCCGTCCAAGCGACGTCTTTTTCATGGACGCCACTGCTTATTTTAGCAAGATAATGCCAAGCCACATTCTGCACATGTTACAACAGCGTGGCTTTGAAGTAAAAGAGTCCAGGTTCTCCCATGGCCCGCTTGCAGTTTAGACCTGTCTCCCATTGAAAATGTGTGGCGCATTATGAAGCGTAAAATACGACAGGGAAGACTGTTGAACAACTGAAGCGGTTCTTCAAGCAAGAATGGGAAAGATTCCACATGAGAAGCTAAGCAAATTAGTCTCCTCTCTTCCAAAACGTTTAATGAGTGTTATTAAAAGGAAAGGTGATGTAGCAAAGTGGTAAACATGCCCTTTTCCAACTTCTACTGCATGTGTTGCAGCCATGAAAGTCTAAGTTAATTATTATTTGAAAAATAAAATAAAGTCTATGAGTTTGAGCATTAACAATGTTGTCTTTGTAGTGTAGTCAATTGAATATAGGTTGAAAAGGATTTTCAAATCATTGTATTTTGTTTTTATTTACATTTTACACAATTTCCCAACTTCAACCGAATCCGGTTTATAGATTGATTACCTAACTTTGAGGGAGTTTCTCTTAGCCCCCATCTCTTAGACAGCTGACCTGTACCAACGGCATTCAGCGGAATCCAGCAGAAAGTGCAAAACAGCAAAACATATCCAGACAAAGGAACACAGCACATTTTCAGAGGGTTGTGACAAAAGCATCGCAAAGTCTGGGTCCTGCCTGCATGCATCTCCAAAGACACACTTGGGCTATTACGTTTGTCACTGCAACTGTCAAAATATGATAAATTCAGTTGGGTGAGGAATGCAAGCTGCTCTTTACCTGCGAGTCTAAAAGATGTGAAGTGATCATTCTGAATTGCCTGCAGCGATGCGAGCCCGCCATCTCACGATTGGGCTGCATTAGAAGACACGCCTGTGCCCCCAATGCACTTCCGCACACCAAATGACGGAACAAAGAAAGCAAAGCTCGTATCCACATGCCCCAACAGAGCAGGATACTCGTGCATGATGCTTAATAGATCACAATATCTATAGATATATGTAAATAAAACCCTATGAGGCCAACAACAATTATGTGAAGAACATCTACTTTTGCATGGTACACTGCACCAGCGCCGCAATTTCCCAGGGAGGTTACAAACAAAACACAGCAAGGGCTTGCAGCTTTTCTCTAAGCACTCAGGCCCCAGGGCCCCCGCCATTGCACAAAACATCCGCACAAGTACCGGCTGACTCATTAACCTCACTAAAATAACGTAGAGTTGATGTTGGAGCAGAACAATCAACAGAGCCCCCCCCCCCCCTGAGCTGGAGTCCCGACCCCGAGGGTCCTCACCCTTTTCTTCTGTTCTTCCACTGGTAAATTGCTTTTGCACAATGGGCAAATTCTTTCCTGGCCACCGCAAGATGCTGAACTCTACCACTGTCTGCAGTTCCAAGAGCATTTGAATCTGTTTAAGGCCAAATGCACTTGCAGTAGACATCAGAGCATGAGGAGTCCCATGCAGGTGCAGGGAAGCTTTTGTTGTCATAACATCTTCCTGACCGATGAGGGAAATGATACAGGCAGCAGCAATCTGGCTCCAGCCCTTATCTCGATTGCAATCAAATACACAGGAAAACAGGAAAAACACAAAAACTCACTTTACGACATGCTCATTGCAAACACAAGTCACGTTCGCACTCAATTCCTGGCAAAACAGTGAGACGCCATTCATTTGCGTGACAGACAAAACTTGCCCAAGCGGGCCTTTGTCATGTCCAAAATGACACAGCCACTGGGGCTTCACACATTCAGAAAAGAAGATGTGTGACAATGGCCGGGCACACGCGGGAAATAGCAGGAAACGTCTAGGACAGTGGTTCCCAACCCTTATAGCACCCCGGACTGGATTACTGTCAGCCAATATTTTCATGGACCGGTGTTTGATGAAGTCACGATTTTTGCAAAGAAAACATCTAAAAACAATTCTAGAAAATCAAAAGCATCAATAAATCAAATAATCCCGGGCTGCACATTGTTTATTGAAGTTTTCTTTGCAAAAATCATCCATGTTTGAACTATCCCATTTCGCAAAACAGACCAACCACAATCTTAAACATCACCGTACTGTCTTTACAGCCAATCATATAGCAGAACAACAACAGAAGTGCGTCACCGCTTAAACACTGCCGTCCCGAAACACCCTCCGACCCTTAGTTCCATGGAGGAATTCTGTATGCGAACACCACCGTATAGTACAGGGGTGGCCAGCCCGCGGCTCGCGAGCCGCATACGGCTCTTTACTTGGTTTCATGCGGCTCTTTTACATTCAAATCAACATTTGTGTTTGTGGGGTTTTTTTGTGCGTGTTGCTTCGCTTGAGTTCAATATGGTATTTCCGTCAAACGCATATGCGCATGAGGTGAAGTCCTGCAAAGTAGGAGGGGCAAATCCATTCGAGGAAACAAATAGTGTCAATTTTGCTCTCAAAATGGCAGGGAGAAAATACACAGCTAAACGAAAATATGAAGATTAACACCGGACGTTTTTTAACAGAATGGGAAAGTTTATATTTTTTTGTTGAACGCAATGGCAAGCCATTCTGCCTGATATGTCAGACGTCATTAGCGCATTTCAAAGCTTCGAATCTTCAGCACCACTTCAGCTTACTTCATGCTAATATTGATAAGTACTTTCCAAAAGGGACTGAATTTTTCAAGCGCAAGTTGGACACTTTGAAAAGTCAGGCAGAAAAACAGGTATAGTTTTTGCAAAAAATTACGAAGCACTCAGAGACTGTCAACACTTGCATTGCATCAACTGGCTTGGAACATTGCATGGGCTAAAAAGCCATACAATGAAGGGGAGTTCGTTAAAAAATGCCTCAGTGACGGTGTTGAAATCTTGCCTCCTGAAAACGACAAACTAAAACGAATGGTAGACAACCAACAAAAAGAATTGCTTCGAGTAGCAACAACGGAATACAAGCCAGATTTGAAGACGATTCTTGAAGGCAAGGAATGCACTAAGCAACATGCATAGTAAGTGAAAAAACACTATTGTAAATTATTATGTTTTTGTTTGTGGACTTTGTTGAACTAAGAGTTTGTGTGTGTGAGACAGTGCACCCAATGTTCATTGTTAAAAATAACTGGCCTGTGGACTTAGTACTGTAGGAGTCAATTTCTGTCATTATCATGTTGGTGCGTGACATGTTACACAATAAATTTGGCTGAGCGGAGGTAGGTGTGTGTGTGTGTGTGTGTGTGTGGGGGGGGGGGGGGGGGTGATGTTCATGTGTGCTCATGTGTATGATGTGGCTCTTTGCGGTAACAGAGTAAAAAATTTGGCTCTTAGTCTTGGTTGGCCACCCCTGGTATAGTATAATAATAACGTGAATCCTCTGTGTATTCCTATGCAACTTCACTTGCAGCATCCTCATCGCGCTGATATAACATGAGTAAAGTTATGTTATGTACATGTCACCGAGGTGTAAAATCATACATTCATTATTCTTTCTTGTGCGGCCCGGTACCAAATGATCCACGGACCGGTCCACAGCCCAGGGGTTGGGGACCCCTAGTCTAGGATGATAAGCAGCCACACAACTCGCAAATGCAGCCGCAAAAAAAACAAACAAAAAAAACAAGGCTGGCACCAAACTAAGCGCGACATATTTTCCCCTGCCCGCCTGGCACACACTCGTTTCGAGGACAAATGGCAGTCACATGGGAAGTGACATCCATTGGCCAGGGGCAGAGCAAAGCAAAGACAAAAAAAGTCAAGACAAGAAGGACCCACATGAAGTCTCCCTCTCCCAAAAGTCTGCGACTGTTTACGAGCATGACGACTTATTGTTCCTATCCTTTGTCAAGCAGTGGCAATCTCCTCACAGGCAGCAGAGGCGGGGGGGAAAGCATCCACGAATGGCAAACACACTTGCTTCAAATCATCTTTGTTCTTCCACCTTCCAGAGTGAAGTGGTTTTGGAGACTTGATGATTTCAAGTTGTTCCATTTTGTGGAAGGTCGCAACAATGTTTTGGTTTGACACAAACTTACACTAAATTTAAGTAAAACAAAGTATATTATATTTGGAAACCATCCAACTAACACAAATATAAAAATCGTACAATAAATAATATAGAAATAGAAAGAGTAAATAAAATAAAATTTCTTGGAGTGCTTATAAATAAATTGAGTTGGAAACCACATAATGTATATCAAATCAAAAATTTCAAAATCATTAGCAGTATTATATAAAGTTAAAGACCTTATGAATTAATTATCATTATATACCTTGTGCTGCTCCTTTATACTCCCACACATTATTTACTGTGTGGAGGTATGGGGCAATACATATAAAACAAACACAGATCCAATCTTTATTCTCCAAAAAAAGCAGTAAGACTTATAAATAATGCTGAATATAGAGAACCAACTAACCCTCTCTTTATTAAACCGAACTCACTGAAATACAACGACCTGGTCGACTTTAAAACCATCCAACGCCCGCCAAACCTGAATAAAATGCATTATTAAACATTTTCTATGTTTCCCCAATAGATGGGAAAGCGCCTGCCAGCGCATTTACTCTCGGAAGCCGTGTCAGAAAGCTTGGTGCACACTCACAAGTGCATGTACGTACTAAGTAGTGCGCTCGATTTCCATCAGTGCCGAATTTCGAGCCACATGAACGTCACCAAAGCCAGTCACAAATCTAGGTTAACGGACCGACACCTCGGCTCTGTCGTAAGAATTACCACAACAAATTTTACTCCAGACCATGATGGACTAGCAAAAAAGGAAGACCAACAATACTATTGATTTCTTTATGAGTTTATTTAGATGTATTCGTTCACTGATTCTTCAAGATGATGTATTGGGTCAGAATGTTTGCAGTTTGATGGGATTTCACCTCATTAGATAAACATATTTCATAAATCTGACCTGCAGGCGCTGAAGTGATGGAAACTATTATTCATAATAACAATGTCGTGTTTAATGAGAATCACTGATAGTAGTTTTTTTGGTGAAATATTTTTTTAATGCTGTTAATAAATGCATTTGTTTTCAAAAAGCTTTTTTTGAATATCTATGCTTTACTACCTACTAAAAGTAAAAACCTTTTATGCAATGACCTTTACACGTCATTTCTATTACTTCACACAAACACTACATCCATCTGCTCCTGGTTCGGCCCCCCGGTCAATATTTAGAACCCAATTCGGCCCACAAGTCAAAAGGTTTGCCCAACCCTGATCCAACTCATGTACAAAATAAAAAAATTATCAATTGCCAAACAGTATCTAGAGGTTGTTTGAGTGGAGGGAAAGTACCTATTATTTAAGAGGAACACTTATGCCTCAAAGAACTCCTTGCCCCCAAATCTGCCACCCGAAACCTCCGCTCATCCAATTCTCACCTTCTCCATGTCCCCAACACCAAGCTGCGTACCATGGGCGACCGGGCCTTCTGCCATGCAGCCCCCACACTGTGGAACTCCCTCCCCGACCACCTAAGAGCACCCCAATCCACTGACTCTTTCAAAACCGGACTTAAAACTCACTTCTTTAATTTGGCATTTCTGTAATTCCTGTTTTTATATCCTGGTTGTCGTCCAGTTGTTTTATACTTGTCCTTGCTTTTTATTCTTGTTTTTACTTGCCATGTAGCACTTTGAGATTCCTCCGAATATAAAGTGCGTTATAAATATAATTTATTATTATTATTATTATTATGTTTAAAAGAGATTAGGTAAGAACAAACTTAAAGTTATATTGTCTAACAGTTAAAGGCGTGGAATTATGGAACACCAGCAGTGAAGAACTAAAGAACTGTAGTACCTTACCTAAGTTAAAAACAATTTTTATAAGGGCAAAATATTAATGGGATACCATAATATGCTGTGAAGTAGTCTAAGTTACAAGGGGTAGAGTCAGATAAGCTTAGGCTTCCATCTACTCCCTTGAATGAATTTATTATAAAGGGAAAATTATAATGCAATATCATTGTTTTTTATGTTCTATTGTACTATGAAGTTATCATTTTCCGTATTTTTACTTTTTTCTTGTATTCCTTTTAAAATGTTCAAAATAAATAAATAAACAAACAAATGTAAACATGCGTATGAGTGTCAACCCTGAGATGAGATTGCAGGCACCGGCGTGACAAGCAAAGAGGAGCCGGAATAGTTCTTATTCTCTATTGTGCCTCTCTGGAGTAGGACTCCTTCCCCATGTCCAGGCACGGCATCAATATGCTTGCATGCACACGAATGCATTGCCCTGCACGGGCGCCCGTGCCGGCCGGCCTCCCTCGCGTCTTTGTCACAACCAAGGGCCACTGAGACATTAGCCTCAAGGGAAAGGCCACACATGCCAAAATGGAAACGGGATGGCCCCTAATACTGAGGATGAGACGGTGGCTTCTGTACATGGAGCACATCCCAGCTGCTAGCACATTGGATTTGAGAAATCGAAAAACAAAACCCATTTTCCCTTATGGAATATATGGGGGGGGGGGGACTTGGGCCACACAGTCTGCAAAACGACAACTGCCACGTCTTTTTATTTATTCCTGTTTAGCTAAAAAAAAATCTCAACCACAAAAGACATTCTAGTGAAGGTGAATGGAAGAAAAGACGGAGGAGGTGGGAAGGGACAGCTGAAGAAAGAAACTTGCCACGCCCCCTATCTTTTCTTCTGTGGCAAGTTCACACCAAAAAGTCTTTCTAATCCCTGAGCACATACCTGTGGGATGAAAGCTATGTGAATTCTATTCAACGTCCCATGCCAAACACTCTAAATACTTCCATCAAATACAATTCCATGATTCAACAAAACGGTTGCAGAAAGACGAGACAGCGGCAAGTCCGAAAAGGACGACTTCAAGGGACTTAAAAACAAATGCACGTCATGTAAACTTCGACATGAAAGTCTGGCTGGACTTTTAGATCTAAAATGGCAGCCCCCAGAAGCTTGTCCAACTAAATTGCAGACACGTGCTCAAAATAATACAAAGTATGGTGGAACCAAGTTGGATTCTCCTGTGAGGACAAGCTCCTTCCTTTTCTGTTGCCACCCAATCGCAAAGTGAAACCTTAAACGAGGAACAGATTGCACAGATTGTGTTTGATCTGCCAGAACGCGCAATTTAGGAGTGTGCACAGTGGTCACATCTGGAAGTTGGCGCAGGCGGATGATGACATTCGCCCGACCAGAGGACAGCAATTGCTGTCCTCCCAGCTGTTGATGTGTGACAACAGAAAGGCAAAGACGGCCACGTTGGAGTTTTTGTACGCTTTGCTTAGCAGCTGCCGTTAATCGCAGCAGGAGAGCAGTAGTCTGGGACTGATTTTGCCAGCGCATGCATGGGCTCTGATGGAAAAAAGGGACTCTCCTCTCCTCTCCTCCATCAGTCTTTTTTTGGAGGCTGGATTGATGACACCGAGAAACACCCAGTGTTCCAGATCGCGCACGCACGTACGTATGTGGCCGTCAGCTGCGTTCACAAGCACAGTTTGTGTGAAAAAAAAAAAAAAAGGCAACTGTATCCATGCCACAGTCTTGATTTTAACTCCAAGCACCTCCCAAGTAAGATTACCCCATCATTACGAAAATGAGGCCGAACCCACAGCCCGCTTCTCCTGTCTGGAGGGAGCGCATGAGGGTGGGGCCTCCAACTTTGTGGCAATCCCATGAAAGCAGTCCTACTGAAAACTGTGCACGGCCAAACGCTAACTTGACAGAGTCCAGCCTGCCGCTTCAATGCCACTCCATCTTTACCGCCACCCTTTTAATTACGAACAGGCAAAAGGGTTTGGGGGGTATACGTCTCTCTTTATGGCCTAAAAATGACAGGGAGGAACTGCTCCGCTGTGCTCTTTGACTTTGAGCTTGCAATTTGGGAATCTGCTCATGCGCGTTCACATTGGATACGTATCCCTTCAAATCGACTAAGAGATTGGCATTAAATCTGCATGAAGCCAGCCTTAAAAGTCGGCTGCTGGGTTTTTTTGTGTGTTTTTTTTTTTTTGTCTCTCTCATATTTTTAAAAAAGCACCTGACGGACAGCACTATCAATAGAACGTTGTGCTTCCCAGAAGTCCTCTGTAGACCGTATCCCCCAACACATTCACCCCGTCACAGCAGTTGTTGATACGAGGACGCATTCGCAGAGTGAACGGCACGGCACGAATGTGAGGGGACGTTGCGACAACGATGGGCGGTCCGCGTTGATGAGGTAAGGCACGGCACGAATGTGAGGGGACGTTGCGACAGCGATGGGCGGTCCGCGTTGATGAGGTAAAGCTCAGAGGGTGACGGGAACCTCTACTAGGGCTGGTGCCATGTCTGGCCCAGACATTTATGAGCCATGAGGACGGACCACCACGACTTGCACAACACTCACCCGCTGGAAGCGCCGAAGGTCTGAGACTTCACAGAAGAAGTCAAGTTCCTGCCGTCCCAAAGCCTCACCTCTCGGTTGCGCATCTAAAATCAGAACATGACTCCTTGACATGAACGCCTCCATAATCGGAACCAGCACAGCATGGAAGACTTTCTCTTCATCCGGGGCTGAGGAAACTTTGGCGCTCAAGAGTCAGTTTTGACTTTTAAAACAGACAGTCCGGACTTCAAAAATATACTGCAGTACACGTGACATCTGCATTTTGGCCCGCTGCTTCTCCTTCTCCACATATCGATTCAATTTGTATCACATTTTAAAATTGGAGCCACACGAACAATGGGCAACAGAAAAGGAGCACAAACCCCCTTGTTACCTTATCAAAGCCCGTAGTCAGCAGAAAGTCATCCTGGGCCCACAACATGCGAGAATCTTTGTGGCTCTGCAGGCAGGCGACGCTCTGTGGAGAAAGAGTGTGCCTCTTGAAAGAGTGTGCCTCTTGAAATTGTTGCCACGGTGGGTGTGCGGGGAGCAGAGAACGCCACGTCTGTCTGTGGACAGGACGCAAATGGCCCCGCGAAGGGGGAGCTTGTTTGTTTGTCGCCAACACGAGCGGCCCGTGACGCTCATCGTTATTTGGGGCTCAAACACAAATGTATGAGGAGAGGGACACTACTGCCGCTTGAAGTTGAAGTTAGTCAGAGCTCTGTCCAACCATATCTCCATGGTAGGAAACAAGGGCCTTGACCAACAAGGCCCAACAAAGGTCCTGGACTTGGCCAACAAGGGCACAAGCGATGGCTGCCGCATCCGTTTGTGTTAGCCGCCTGCTTTGGCTTCTCCACCAGGCAGAACGGTGTTACTTGCAGGGAATGTTGCTTCACTCGCCAGGATTAGAATCAGGTCAGCATGCGCATGTGGCAACAATCAAAGGCGTCCCACTCTGTGCGCCAGAGCAAGGGAGACTTCGTAAGATCGCCATCTCTTCCTCCAACGCGGATGAGGCGAGCCGGATTTCAAATGGAGCGCGCTTCTTGTCCCCAATCACAATCGGAGAAGAGATGCTCACCTGAACTGCTTTCAGCTGGGCTCTCGGGTCAAACACTCGTAGCATCTTGTCCTAGAGGATTGATAATCCTGATCAGCTTGTAGAACGAGCAACAGACACGTTGCGCATCACTCCATCGGGAGGAAATGGACCCTAATGCGATCAGGCGGTCAGCAAGACGCGAGTGTTGAGATGCAGCCTATTTATTGTAATTTTCTCAATTTAAGTTGTTCTTTGAGAGGGTGGGCTAAGAGAAGATGTTTGCTGTGCACGGATGGACAATCTCTAAAGAGAGGCTCAGCTGTGAGTGTGTGTGTAGCAAGACCACACACAGATATGATGGATGGCCTTCGGCTGTAAGCTAATCGAAAACAACCCGCCCTGCCTGGTTTTACGATGAGCATCGTTCCTCAGCAGGGGGAGTTTATGGACTCAACACGGCGAGATCGCACACAATAAAAAGGTAATTGTCACCTCCTCATTTTCCTGCCTCCCGATGATGTTGGGCATTTACATAGTGGAGTGGCCCATGCGCACGGAGATAAGTTGGGGCACAGCAGGGGTGGAGGAGGATTTGACATTTGTTTAATTCAAACAATTGCATGCAAGCAAACTACGATCGAGGGCTCGGTCCCATACATGTACAGGTCCTATTTGCTTTGTCGTTTGGGATCAACGACAGCGGGGAACCTGGAGCTCCGAACTCAGCTCATGTTACCCCGGTGAGTTCTTCAAAATGGAGGTGGACAGCAAGCAGGCGGTGCGTGTCGACAAGGATGTTTAGCCCCGTCGGGATAAACGCCGTGATCGTGATTTGTAACCCGTCGCAGCAAAGACAAACAAAGGGGGTGGGGTGTCCCCATTTCAAAGGCGCCATTAGTGTATTCAAGGGAAATCAACGGAGGCTCACTGGAATATGCCCTTTTAGAACATAAGAAAAGCACGGCTTCATCTAGTGATCCAAAATGCAAGTATGGTTGATCACAAGCAGCCTCTAAGATCTGAATTACCTTATCGATCTGGAGTGATTTTATTTCAAAGAGTGGCTTTGAAAATCCTTCACGGCAATAAGACAAATACCAAGAAATTGGGTATGTTGTTTTTTTTTTTGGATCCGATGAATAAAAACAGCCTGGGTCAAATTGACGCATTTACTCCCTGCTGACCTTTGGGGAGTGTTGTCTTGTAGCTATGTGTGAGGTGGCAGCGGCAAGGTCAAAAGTCTGACAGCAGCTTGCGCTCACCTTGCATGTGGAAGCCAGCAGGGACCCGTCCATTTTCCAGCTCAGACTCTGGAGTTGCTCAGCATGCTCCTCCAAAACTGAAGACACCACACGGCAAGGTCATCATTAGGCAGACAGGGATGGTCGCGTTAATACCAGGAGAAGAAAATGAGACACAGGAGCAAAATGAACACCTCATGAACGGGAGGAAGCACGTCTGTTCAAAGGTGAACGCGACTTGTCTGGCTTTGACCATGTCGATCGATGAACCGCATGGTCAATGCTCAAACTTGAGATGGAAAACTCACTTTGGAAGGACTGGCATCCAAGTATTTGCCTGCCCACCTTACCCATGTGAAATCAGGCCACAGAGCCAATCGTTCATCCGCCTATTTCTGAAAAAGTGAGTGCTTGTGATTTTTGTGGAATCTGCACGTCCTATCTGGGCTACCTGTTCCGGACCCTCATACGTGCATTGCCTTTTGTTTGGTCACGCGTAGAGCAGATTAGCATTAGCTACTGATCAGTGGCGTTATACAGAGTGCAAGACAAACACACGGGATCCACACGTCATCCAGACGAGACACAAGACCTCAAGTTCCTTTCGTTCACCAAATGGCAAATGGTTCAGTCCGCGTGTCCCAAACTTTTGTCCCAAGAGTGGAGGGCAGCGCGCAAAATGTGACTACCTGAGAGTGGCGCTTCCCGGCAGTCCATGTCCCAAATGAGCAGACGCTTGGCGGCGCCGACAGCCAGCAGCCCGGAAGAGGTCGGGTGGAAAAGCAGCAGATCGGGCCGTCCTTGCCCGGCTCCCAGAGTCAGCTCGGGTTCCGGGGGCTGCTGCAGCTCCGGATCGCACAAACGCCACAGTTTCACCTGCGCAAGCAAACAGAAACCGGGTTGGATAATGCACATTCTTGTTTTGGGTTGGCTGTAGGAGGGACACGGAAGACAAGGTGAGGTCTGGAAAGGAAGTGCTCACCGTTTCATCCGCAGAGCACGTTGCCAGAAGACGGTCGTTAAATGGAGAAAAGTCCAAATCGGTCACCAGATCTGACGGCAAAAGAGTACAAAGGATGAAGCTGAACTTTTTTTGAAAGTGGACAGATGGTTGGCTCCCGCGACTGGATTTTGCTTCCAGAAGCTGCTTGCCACATCGCAACACCATGGCTGGAGTCGCAGGACTGTCAAGTGTTTTGGCCGTCTTGCGACCATATTGCCCATTCACATACACAAGCGCTTGTTGTAAACTGCAGAGCAATGTTTTGCGTTTCCTTTCAATGTTGCATGGCTTTGACGAAAAGTACCCGAATGACAGGAGATGTGGGTGACGCGCCATTCTCCGTCCGCAGCAGGCTTGGCAGACGTCAGGCCCAGCACACCGCCTCCTGAAAACGCATCATCGCGAGGTTCAAACGGACGCTAGTTGAGTCGCTTCCTTGGCACAAAAACAATTCTTACCGGACTGGTTCGTGTTGAAGGCCACCAGCTCGGCACTTGCTTTGATGCGCTTTCCCTGGCAGGGAAAGGATCCACCGCCACGTACGCCGTTGAGCCATTCCTGGAATTTCAAGAGGCCACAGGTCACATCTGACTGAAAGTCAATCTATGTGCGCAGGAGCTAATTGTCGACGTTGCCTTCCCTGCTGCCCTAAACACTTTGAGAGGCACAGACCTCTGCATGATTGCCTTTTTGTACAGCACTGCACATTAAAATTGCAACTTAACAGTGGTGGGTTTGAAAGGTGGAGTTGGTGATTAAAGTCCACTGAGAGCGCAGGTAACATGCACAGCCTGTCACCGCATTCAAGATGAGTTTCTTGCACCAGATGGCACAACAAACCGGCTCTGGGCTTTACAAGCAAAGTCATCAAGAAGCAGGAAGCATGGAGCTGACACTCAAGTTCCTGTGGGGAACAAAGTGCGGAGGAAGTGGTGCAAGTGCACTCTATGGTGCGCACCAGACAGCATTTAACAATTGACTTATATCGTAGTTAATTGTATAATGATGATATAAAAATTTTTTTGCACGCATTCTTGTGTAGAAGCCTCCATTATTTCTACACAAGACCCGGTTAGCTTCCTTTTAAGAGTAGAATTACATAAACTCGCCCATCGTGTAGTGCTTGGGTTCCTTTTAAAACAAAAATTGACTTCTGTTGATTTGAATTGTTGTGAATTAGTCACGTTGCGTTTACGTGATTAAAGTAGCATCAGAGCGCCACTTGCTGTCTTTTAAAGGCATGCACGCTTGAACATTGCTGAGATTTTACAGCCACTATTACATAATACACTAAGGGAAGCTGCAGGCGTTGCTATCTGACATGAATCGGTTTTAAAAGGCATGCAAATGCAGTCCAGTCATGATAGATATGCTTTATAGATATGAAAGCAATGGAGCTTGCTTTGCGTCCACACACAAAAAAATATCAGTCGTCAGTAGATGTGAATGATACATTTCGAGATGCAGGAAGTTCAACACGACAAGCAAGCAGGCGTTTTATGAGTAACCCGCGGTGATGCTAATGCTACAAAAGGAGCAGACGCCACAACTTCGTCGACCAGCTAACTCACATCCTTCTTGGCGACTTTTGGAATGGTGTTTTTGAATTTGGAAGTCTTAAAGCGGTTCATGGTGGCCTGCTCTCGCCGCTTGAGGTGTCACCGACTTCCGGGTGTCCTTGCTGTAGTTCGCGTTGTCTGAGAGCGAGAGAGAGCGAGAAAGGGTCCGAACGGCAGGTTGCAAACGGCAGAGTGTTCCTGATACAGGTTGTGCAGCCGACGATTGTGTCCGTTCGTTTGAATTGTGCCAACGTCGCGGTTGGGCGGAGTTGAGCTGTAGTTGGTAGCGAACGAAATGCTGTTCGCTTCGCGTTCAAGTACTGCTCGGAATGCTGGCTTTAAACCGCCTGAGCGTCCGATTGATAGTGTTGGTATACGGATCTGCATAATATGCAGTCCTGCGACTCCAGTGGGGGCAAGCGGTATAGATAACAGATCGATGGATAACATGCAGTGTCGTTTGAGAGCACTGACCCTTTTCGCATTTGTTCTGAACAAATGTGGATGTAAAAACTTTCATGTATCACGTGGGCGTGTGGTAGCACGACAACAATGGGCTTAAACGTGCAGTGGGAAATTCGAATTCGGTAAAATTGCCGACCATCTCGTAACCTTTAGTCTATACCATCTGAGTAAGTGGCATTCGAGAGAAGCCGACTCTTAATAGTAAAACAATATTTTACACGCAGTAAATGGTAAGTCGTTTTTTAACGCTTTAAAAGCTTACATTGTATTGTCTCAAATGTGTTGCCGTAGTTATCTTTCAACGACGATGGCAGGTACGCGTGCGTAGAAGGGTTTATAATTTTCACATCTCAGGAAAACAAAACAAACCCAAACCAACCTGCAGAAATGTCCCAAAACGTTTATTTTTCTCACTTTTGTTTCACTCTGCAGAGCAGGAAACCACTACAGTAACTACTATCAATACTTTTTCACAAAGGAATTAAATGTGCAGTGAGGTTATAATTGTAGTGTATCAGGCCTATCAAAGTCTTCATGCATTTGAGGTTAGCCCAATAAGCACTCACGATGAGGTACCAAAAGTTCTCACGCTCTGTTCTGAAGTGCAAGTTTAGATACTTGTGTGAAATAAAGGTAAAAAGGGGTTGAAGCACTGATTCCGTTTCCGCAACAGTTCAGTCAGTCAAAGATTTTCCTTCTCCAAATCAGTCGTGTGTTTTACGACAGTCTATCTACCGCTTTTTTACACTACTGCCACGGCGGCAGATGTTGATAAAAAGGAGCAAGTCCGCATTGATAAAATCAGAAGAAGAAAGCAAAGATTTGAACTGTAAGTAGTGAAAACGTCTCAAGTAAGTACAGACACCCGAAAAAGCGATCGACCTAGCAAACTCGTGCTCAGTTACTTGGCACCACTGGCTTTTACCAGAAATCCAAGTGGTTCACTTCGCATTTGTATTTCACCATCACCACGATCATAGCGCAAAAGTACAGCGTGCCCAGAATGAAATAGAACCAGAAAAAAGTTTTGTCAATCCTGTCTGCGAGCGCCTCGTTGCGCTCGCACTCCACTTCCTTGGCTTTGATGGCGTCCAGGAAGTCCATCACTTTTCTGTGCATCTGCTCTTCCTCGGAGTTGTCCAGCCGGATGAAGCTCACGTCTGCTTTGTCATCTAAACATAGTGATGATCATGATATGGCTGAGAGAAAATCCATATGGCTGAAAGTTCGGGCCCCCACATATGTTTGTCAAATTACATCAAATTAGGCACACACCGATTAAAGTGGCTCCTTTTAGAAAGTCTCCAAAGATGTTCACGAACTATGCAGTGGTGAGGTCAATATGTGACGCCCGCAAACTCACTGACTCACCCTGGTCAGCCCTCCTCTGCCCGTCACCAGCTTTGGCTCTTCCAGAGGAGCAGCAGAAGACGAGTTCTCCGTCCTTGGCTACCCGCGTCAGCACCATGGACACCAACATGCTCACCACCAGCAAGACCAGGCACACGCAAAAGTGGTTCTCTGCAAGCGCAAAGCTGCACGGTGGGCCACGCAGGCTTATCAAAGATCGGCAGATCGGCGACTCTGAGACCAACTTATGACTGGGCTGCACTCGCTGTCGCCGGGCAGCTGGTCGTTGAGGATGAGCAGGAACATGGTGAAGCTGAGCACCAGCGTGACCTTGAAGGAATTGCGCTCGCCGCAGCCCAGCGGTAGCGCAAAGCTCACCATGTCGGCTAGGATGAGCAGAATGCTAGGAAGCATTAGCGTGATGAAGGGGTTCTCCTGCCGGATCTTCAAGATCACCTGGACGCAGTCAGAGGCCAAACGTGGATGCAGAGTCCCTGTCGCGGCAGGCCCAACAAACGCTCACAGAGTGCCCTTCCTTTCCGTTCCATTCTATTTGGCACTCACCTTCTGATTTCCTCCTTATGGATTCGCCATTTTGAGTGTAGCTTTTTGTTCACGTTCCAATATTGAAGCGCCGTGCATGGCGCTATGGTGGCTTATGAGAATACGGAAGCTAAATTGACATTTAGGGCCGAGTTTCTAATTTGCTTCAAGTTCACTTACAAGCCAAATCCGCTCCGACCTACCGAGATATAGAATTGTTCATCGGATGGCGATTCCAGGTAAGCTCCCAAGGTTTCCCAGTCGCCGTGACTACCGTCATACACCTCCACCTCGCCGATCTCCATGACGGTGCCGCATCCTGGGTGCAGGGCAGCCTGACGTTAAGCAGGAAACTGCTCCGGCGACATGCGTGACCTACCTTGGGAAGACCAGGTCTGGATGGCCACGGGACATTCGTCCTCAGCAAAAGGGTAGTTGAAGAGGTTGAACTCGCAGTTGACCTCAGCCGCCATCACCACGCGGTGGCGCAGGGTGCCATTGCTGAACACGATCAGGTCGCGGAAGCTGTTCTGAGTGCTTGACGATATGCTGAAGATGAACAGAGAGAGAGAGAGCGGCACGTGGCAAAGTCCCGGCTGCGCAATGGCTCTCCTCACCCATTGGTCACAAATATGTCGGGCGTCCAGACTTTGCTGACGGGCAGAATCACCTCCTCATAGGGGTAAACGGACGGGTCCCAGTACAAGTCGTCATCTGTCCATTCCTGTGGGTGCGATCCGAGTTAACGACCGACCTGACTATTGGCTCGACATCACTCCATTTTGAGCCATGCGTCTCGTTGCTTACAATTGTGGCCTGTAAAATGCAGCCGAGACGGAGGTTCTTTGTGTCCTGAAAGGGAAAGGCAGACACTCTAAGGCATGGAGACAACTTGCATGCGCATCCGCACGAGGCGCTCACAACTTTGATGGTCTGATACTCGATGGATGACACGTAGATGTACTCAGAGCAATTTTCAGTCTGTGGCTGAGTTATTAGTTTTCTGTTGACCAGCTCGTTGGCCAGACATCGGCGGCTGGTGCAGTTATCGTTGGTGACTCCTGGAGAAGCACAGAGCAAAGCGCCACTTTGACACAGCTCAGAAACGAGCGCATCTGCTGCTGAGCGTGGCGTGGCGGCTGCTCCATTTTCGGGCAAAGACATTTTCAACCTTTCCGCTCTCACCCACTATTCGTGCTACATATTCCAAGCAAGTCAGGACACGTCTCCTCACTTTTCCGACCGTGAGCCCAACTTGAATCTCCTGACCTTTGTGTTGAATTCATTGTGTTCTTGATGCCAAAGCAGCTTCCCCCTCGCCAGTGACGTGCGGTGAGGTTCATGACTGGGGAGAAACTGACGCCCCCCCCCCCCCCTGGTAAAATTTGTCCGACGCCTAACCGTGTCACAAAAAAGGTTGGGGAACGCTGCCCTAAAGTAGCTTATTCATTATTTAATTTGAACTATTATAATTGAAATCCCACATCATCAGTCTTCACACATAAAAACAGTCAATAAAGCACACAGAATCAAAAACTTGTTTTCGATCGTGCGTACAACTCCGTTTGAAAAGTCATGCTCCGAAGTCCCGTTGTCCGAATCAAACTTTTTAACTCCGGAGTTGGTCTTCCTTTACTGATGACCTCCTACTTTGACCGAAAATCCATCGTTGAAAATCGTTTGGATATGTAATCCTCCATTGTAAAACGAAATATAAAAAGGAAAGAAAAAAAACGAATATAAAACGAAATAAATGGACGACTACTCCTCAGTTGTTCACTGTACATTTAAACTGGAGATCACTTATTCTACAGGTGGGTGGATGAAGCATCCCCTGCCATAAAGCTGGAGAACCTTTTTTTCGTTGCCTCCGTAGGTCTCTTTTCAAAGCCGTTTTGTTCATCTCAAGAAACACGAAGTTACAGACAGATGACAAAAAACACTTATATACATCAGGTTAACTACGGAAATTAGCTAATATAGCCACAGCGTTTGAACACTAAAACAGCGACATAGAGACAGACAGCAGTTCAGTCTAACTGCATAGCCTGTCAGCGTAGGCAGCCGTGTGAGGAGGCAAGGCACGATGTTGGCTCCTCCAAGCGAATAGTCTTCGGTTTTAATGATACAAATTCTGCGATTTTGGTTCAAAATGATACAAAACGATTGAAATTAAAAGGAAAATGACTTTATAATAAAAACAATTGAATTTGGTTTTTCCCCTTTTCATGATGGCAGGAGAGGCACGGCCTCCCTTGCCTCCTCTGACCGCACGTCGCTGGCCCTCGCAGCTTCTCAACCGCAGCTTGACTTGCGCCGCTTACCTCTGCAGAGAAGCGTCCATAGAAGCGCCGCCCTCCACAGAGCGCGGCCGTCTAGCGCTTGCATGGCGAGCCGAGTCACAATCGAGCGCTTGCCACGTCCGACCAATGTGTGTCTTCTGGCGTTCCAGACTCTTAAATAGGCGAGCGCTGGCTTATACCGAAACACGGCGGTGGCTGCCACAATTGGCGCGCGCGCACAATAGGCGTCGCTGCACTTGCGCTATTCCACTGTTCAATGAGCCAGCTGCTGTTTGTCTTTCTGCCGCACAATGCCCGACGAAGCGAGATCCTCCTGTCACGGAGGCCTGACAAAGACTTTGCGGTCAATTCTCAGACCTCTCATTTGGCGCTTGCGTGTTGCGTTGACTTTGACAAACCGGCTCGCTGAACCATCATGTTAAATAAAGCGCTTTTCTCGTTGACGTTTACATTGGCGGTGTCGTCTAACGCTCCAAAACAGAGGAAAATCGACACGCACATGAGGCAAAGCCTCTCTGTAACATCCAGCGAACAGTCCAGGCTACGTTTGGCCCTTCCCCAACATTCATTCAAGTCCCTGTGTAGGGATTTACCTAAAAACAGTACTTCAATGACATAAATTACTACTTCCTTATTAGCCAGATCGAAATGAAGCTCTTCTGTTACTTACATGTTACTTTGCGATTTCTTCAGATTTTTGCAAGTCAATTGTTAGGTACTATGAAAAAGGTTATCGCTCAGGAATGCCTCTTATCTGTGTCTTTGCACATCCTCGCACCTGAAATGGCAAGCATACGCTCCAACACGGAATGATCATTTTTATTCTCCCCCACTCACCTGCACTCGTCGCGGAGCAAAGGTTAACTTTCTGTCAAACCAATCAGGAAATGCTTGGAGGGAAAAGAGCCGCTAAATCACCCATTAATGATCGGCCCATCGGCGGGACCCAGAAGACTCTGAAGAGCAATACAACTCGGATTTCGACACCTAGACGCAAACGAGGACAAGACACACTATTTGTGTGGGGGTTTTTTTCTTCTAAATTGCTCCTCAGGCCCTAAATTCTTCCAGCTTGTTTTCAGAGGGATGTGGTGGCTGCCGTGATATCAGGAAAGTCGAAGCAGACTCGAGTACTGAGGCCCCAATTGTCGTGCTTTTCAGACACCGAAAGCCAGTAAGTCGCTTCTCATTCACACGCGGATCAAACCAGAATCACTGAGTGAGTTTGTCCTACTTGAAATTATAACAAGGTGAATTTCCACCAACGGCTGAGAGCAGCAAAATGGCACCGGGAAACCACTCACATGGTTGACAATCAAAAACTGCTTGCTCGCTCTGCTCAATTTGTTCTTTTTCTTGGAATGACTTGAGTCTTACTCTCCTACTTTGAATGCCTTTTATTGTCATCCATGCGCTTGCTCAACGCAACGTTGACAGACAAGTAGCAGGAGCTTCGATTGTCACCATCGTCAGTTGTAGAAAATCCGGTTCAAGAATGTAGTCATGGGGTGAACTGAAAAGCAAATTTGAACAAAGCGGCGCCGATCCAAAATATCCGACAGCTCATATTACCGTATGACTGTCTCCGTCTTTTGCCCGAGGGGGCGGGGGCACATATCGAAGGAGGCGGAACAATGGCAGATGAAGCACAAAGAAGTTTTTGTACAATTTAATTCATGATGGCCATTCACTATTCTAATAGCAACGTTGCTGTCACCACTATTTTGGGGATCCTTGTGTTGCAATCGGAAAATTCCATTTCATTTGATTAATTTTAATTCCATTTGCACGGCTCAATGTGTGTTTGGGTGCGCAATGTAAATTCTGAAGGTGTAAAAGTAGAGTTGCTAGTTGTAAATGCGGTCTTATCAGCAACATGTTCCCGGGCGACATTATCAGACCATGAAAATAAAGACATAAATAAACACCCTCAGCCAATGACCCAGCTCTCGGCACATGGCGCTCTGACTCTGCTTTTATCCGAGCAGCTGTCCAGATGGCAGCGTTTGATGGAGTGCGGGAAAGCGATTGAAATATCCCAACTTTGGTGAATTGCGAGCAGCGTTATGCGGGGGATACAGTTCAGGTTTTGGGATAATAATTAACATGCGCAAAGAAAAAAAGATGAAAAGTCGCTGTCAGTTTGGTTTGTCTTTCTTTGCAAGGCCACTCTTCGGCGCCCATGAGCGAGGCGCCGAGCTCCAAACCGATGCACGCAATCTGCATGCGCCTTTTGAGAATGTTCTTGGAGTTCATCCATCTTGAACTAAACGTCGGCGTTCTGAGCTGCAGTTGCTTTGGAAAGCCAATCGACTAAATTTTCGTCAATAATCAACTGGTGAGAAATGTCATCATTGTTCTTCAAGGTCAGTTGTTGAGTCTCACCAGAGGCGCGGTTGCTTCCCTGAACACAAAAGGTGGTGCGGCATCAGAAGCACTGACCCGTTCAATTTGCGAACATTTTGCTCCTCGGGTGGCGGTAGTCCGCTCCCTTCATTTGGGAGCGCATCAGACGATTACGAGACTTTGACCGGACTAGCCATCGGAGCGCATTGGCATTTCAAAGCGGTGCCACTCATCAACCCGACGACACGCTGCTTTTGTAGCGGGCGAGTTTCTTCCGTGTGATATGCGAGTGGCCGACAGGAATTGTGCAGCCATTGACAGACCCAAATGGAGGCTGCTGTATCCTTCACTCAATCCTTAACTTTATATTTGGGCCTTGGCAGGGCTCCCGACCCGATCGCCATGAGCACTGAGAGGTGCGAGGAGGCGCCTGGCGACACTTGCTTGGCCAGTGTTCACATTGTGGGCGCCGAGGGCCAGCGGCTTCGCTTCATGCGGAAGGACGGCGGGTTCCCTGTGGCCTTCCGCAAGGTGCCCGGGGACTGGAGCCCGTACCTGCTGGACCTCTTCACCACGCTGGTAGAGATACGCTGGCGGGTGATGCTCCTGCTCTTCTCACTGTCCTACATCGTTTCTTGGCTGTTCTTTGGGCTTTGCTACTGGCTCATGGTGTACGTGCACGGCGGCGGTGGCCCCTGCGTGCTCAACGTCTACGACTTCACTTCGGCGTTTCTCTTCTCAATGGAGACCCAGGCCACCATCGGTTACGGCTTCAGAGGCGTGACGGAAAACTGCGGGGTGGCCGTGGCGGCCGTGACAATTCAGGATGTCACCAGCTGCCTCCTGGACACCATCGTCATCGGTATCGTTGTGGCAAAAATGGCGTCGGCGCGCAAGAGGGGTCAGACGGTGGGCTTCAGCAGAGTGGCCGTGGTCAACCGGCGGGACGGCGTCTTGTGTCTGTCTTGGCGGCTCGGAGACTTCAGAGGGAATCACATCCTGGAAGGTGTGGCTAGGGCGCAGCTCGTACGCCACTCCAAGCAACCACAGGGACCCGTGCTGGTGTCGTACCAGGATGTGGACATCCAGGAGCGGGAGCTCATCCTCGCCACGCCAGCCCTTCTCGTGCACAAGCTCCAAGCGGGCAGCCCGCTCTACCACATTGGCCCAGAGCGGCTTCCGGAGGAGGATTTTGAGCTGCTGGTGTCCTTCACCTACACGGGCGACTCCACCGGCACGCTCCATCAGACGCGCACCTCCTACACGCCCGCCGATATCCGCTGGGCGCAACACTTCCGTGAGGTGCTCAAAGTGGGCAAGAAGCACTACAAGGCAGACTACGCGCTGTTTCACCAGACCGCGTGGGTGGCCACCCCAATGCTGAGTGCCGAGCAGTACGACCGAGGAAGGGCTCCACCTGGCCTCTTGCGCTCGCTACGGGGCAAGAGAGGCCGCTGCCGCACGGAGGAGGTTATGCGGCAAACCCGTTTGTAGTCTACGGAGCTTCGGAGATTTATTTATGCCTTGACGGCTTTAGGATGTTCAAAATAAAGTTTTTAAATGCGACGCTTGTTTTTTCCTGTTCACGTCCACTCACAACACCATTTTAGAGAACAGGTCAATGGAAAGCTCTGCGGCAACTCAAACTGTCACGACTCGTCTCTGGTCGTTCTATTATGTGTCTATGTTGTCAAGGTTTCTGTCCGTGTCTCTGTACACTGGCCCATCCCCTCCTGTGTCTGCCCATACTCAATGTAATCACCGTCATCTGCCTCTCGTTACCTGTCGTGTACTTGTCTTGTCTGCGTGTTACAACCCTGTTGGATTATTGTGTTCTGTAAGTCTTTCTTCCTGCTCCAGTCCTGCCCGTGATACAAATACTGTCATCTTGTGGCCACAAAAAACATTTTTTTAGTTGTAGTGTTTTTTTTTTTACAGTGGTCATTATTTTTAAATGCTGTCATTGTCAAAGCTCTCAATTTATTTATTTATTCGTCATCCGTATGTTTATAAAACAGATGAAACAAAAAGCTAATATTACTGCAACAAATACATATTTTTGATAAAATATGCTGAAATATCACATTGCTAAGATCATAAATATAATATGAATCCTACTAGCAACAAGCGTCAAACGTAAAAAACATGTAATCAGTGGAATGACAATTAAGCAAGACATTCAGACCAAGTCTCATAAATAGCCAGTCACTTCATTCTGGCACTTTTGCACCCTGAACATTTCGATGACTCCAAGAAGCAAGCATCACGCTTTGGTTAGCTGAGCATAAAAAAGTCGCTCCGCGGTCCTATTGGCCAGCAGTGTAGGTCGTGCGCACGCGGAGGTGCGCGCGCGCCGCCGCGTGTCCCTTTTAATCAGCTTGGATATTTGAGAGAAGCACAAACGATCCTCTCAGTTTCAACGGTTATGGGACAATTTGGTGCAGCGGGCAGCAGCCTCGGCGAGGGCAAAAATAACAGCGGAGCAGCCAGTCAGAACCAAACCAAACAAGAGCGCGTGTGTTGCATTTATGGAACACAAACAATTCAGGAAACAGCACTTTTGCTCTGCAATGGCCAGCAGGTGAGCACAAGACGAATGTATCCCAAGGAATTTTAATCAAATAATATTGCTAACACTGATATTATCACTTAAAATAAAAAAATCAGAGTCATGCATGCCATCTATTTGCTCATTTTAGAAGAACAACCGTGTAAAAGGGGTAAACTGCTAAGGGGGGAGAACTTTGTAATTAATTAAAGGTTATATTTTCATGAGCGCGACAACCTATCTCTATTGATTTGTGGACCCCCCTCCCCATCTAAAAAGTGCCACTTTTATGTAAGCAGTTTCCATGTAGCAGCCTCGACCTCTGAGCGTTGAAGCTTTTGCGGGTTTGGTCACTCAGTGACGGAATAGGGCACGAGCACCAAAAAGGGATTCTGCTCAGAAAGAAAGTCACATGCGTCCATTCAATTGTATCTCATTTCTTACAAGCAGACATATGGCTTGAATGTGAAAATAAAAGCTGCTTGACAAACACAACACACTTTGGAGTCACAGACAGCTTTGATTCTTTTAGACTAAAAATTCTAAATCTTGCTGAGTTTTAAAAAAAAGAGAGACTTGCAAAGCGCAAAGGATCAACTCTCCGAGTACCAGTGCGCCCCATGCATGGAAAAAGGCACCGCAACTGCGTTTTCCTGCAGCACAAGGGCCGCTGCTTGATGCCGTCTTGCAGCCCAAGTTGGCGCTGCATTATTTAGGTCGGAGGTGATAACACACCAGCAAGCATCTTTGGGTCCTGCCAATGACTTTCAAAGTGTGCCTCAGCCTCGTTCTTCTTTCCACAGCCCGCTCCGCCGATGAGGACTCTAGCGGAGGAGTGAACCGCCCTCGTCAGGGATCTCACGGATCCGCCATTGTCAAGCAGCGTTTCTCCGGCCAACACTGGGACTGTTTTCCACAGCAGAGGCGGCAGAGAGGATGGGAAGTGTGCGAAGCCACCGCTACAGCATGGTGTCCGAGGAGGAGGACGGCGCCAGGCCGACCGACGGCGCAGCGCCGAACGGCTACGGTAACAAGGGCGCGTGTCGGCGGCAGAGCCGCTTTGTACGCAAGGACGGCCACTGCAACGTGCACTTTGTCAACATGAGCGAGCAGGGCCAACGCTACCTGGCGGACATCTTCACCACCTGCGTGGACATCCGCTGGCGTTGGATGCTGCTCATCTTCTGCCTTTCCTTCCTGCTCTCGTGGTTGCTCTTCGGCCTAGTCTTCTGGTTGCTAGCGCTCTCCCACGGCGACCTGGAGGCCGAGACACAGACGTGCGTGTCCAACGTGGACAGCTTCATGGCCGCTTTCTTGTTCTCCGTGGAGACACAGACCACCATCGGCTATGGCTACCGCTACGTGACGGAGGACTGCCCGGCGGCCGTGTTAACGGTGGTCCTGCAAAGCATCGTGGGATGCCTGGTGGATGCCTTTGTCATCGGCGCCGTCATGGCCAAGATGGCCAAACCCAAAAAACGCAACCAGACACTGGTGTTCAGCCACCACGCCGCCGTGGCCATGAGGGACGGCAAGCTGTGCCTCATGTGGCGCGTGGGCAACCTGAGGAAAAGCCACCTGGTGGAGGCTCATGTCAGGGCGCAGCTGCTCAAGTCGCGCACAACGGCTGAGGGAGAGTTCATCCCGCTCGACCAGGCCGACGTGGACGTGGGCTTCGACAGCGGCGTGGACAGAATCTTCCTAGTGTCCCCCATCACCATTGTTCATCAAATCAACGAGGACAGCCCCTTCTACGAGATGAGCAAGCAGGAGCTGGAGACGTCCCAGTTTGAGATCGTGGTCATCTTGGAGGGCATGGTGGAGGCCACGGCCATGACCACACAGTGCCGCAGCTCCTATGTGGCCAGCGAAATACGCTGGGGCCACCGCTTCGAGCCGGTGCTCTTCCAAGACCACAACCGCTACAAGGTGGACTACTCGCGCTTTGACAAAACCTACGAGGTGTCCGGCACGCCGCAGTGCAGCGCCAAAGAGCTCGCTAAGAAGACACGCCGTGTCTCTGGCCCCGCCCACTCCTTTTGCTATGAGAACGAGGTGGCTCTGGAAAAGATGGAGGTGGTGGAGGATGGCGCCACGTGCTACAACGCTCCGCGCCACAACGCCCCGTGCCGAGACATCGGTGTCGGCCCAGGCAGTCTGCGCTCTTTGGAATCGAGACCTCTGACAGCTGAATCGCAACTTTAATAGCACCCCGTTTGGAGATGGCAACCGACAACCCTTACAAAGCTCCCCGTCTCCGAAGCATGGCGGTAAAGTTGAGTCTTTCTTCAAACACGCTGTGGCTTTCTAGCAGCGCGCCTTTGTGACGTCATTGTCACCACGCAACGACATTGGAACTAGCAGCGATCGTTGCGCATCGCCAGCAGTTGAGCGTTTCCTCGAAGCTTGTCATACTTTCAAAAATGCCATGGAAGAACTTTGACCAAACTTGCTCCAACTGCCCAGGACATGCCAGGCCGACCGTCTGTGCGGCTACAGCATTCGGCCACGGCACCCTTTTGCACATAGTCATCAGTGGCTACCCCACCCCGAGCTCAGTGGCCTAGTGGTAGAGTGTCCGCCCTGAGACTGGAAGGTTGTGGGTTCAAACCCCAGCCGGGCATACCAAAGATTATAAAAATGGGACTCATTGCCTCCCTGCTTGACACTCAGCATCAAGGGTTGGAATTGGGGGGTTAGATCACCAAAATGATTCCCGGCACTGTTGCTGCTCACTGCTTCCCTCTCCCCCAGGGGATGGATCAAAATCTCACGGGATGGGTTAAATGCAGAGGACACATTTCACCACACCCAGATGTGTGTGTGACGATCATTGGGACTTTAACTTTAATGTTTGGATTGAAGCCACGTCAACTGACTGAAAGACTCACGGCGCTAGCATTCCTTTGTGTTCCACTTTCCCCCCCTGCCTCTTAGTGCCGCCTGGCCTGAAAAAAAGCATGCACTTTATCCATTCTGCCCCACGGTCGTTCAAAGCAGTTTTGTCCCTTGGCTTTGCAATAAAACACGTTGAAAGTGACCGCAGTGTTTTCTCAGAGCAATGCGCCATTGCGTAAGAGGCAATCAATGGATGAATACAATCAATGGATGTGCATTACGCCACACGGAGGGCATGCAAATTTGGTTCATTTCCACGCGCGCCCCGAGACAGAGCCCGATCGATGCGCATTTGATTTTGTTCTACACATGCATGCGCCTCTGGGCTTTTTCCACATAAGCCAATCAAAGTGCCACTCAGCTCCGCTCTATATACTGCCTGCACTCCCTTACGCGTACACTCCGCCCAAGTCTTGGTGAGTCTTTGGTTGATAGGGGGAGCATCAAGACCAGTTCTCAACACACGTCTGCTTGATGAGAACAAAAGTTTAAGCTAACCTGTTCAAAGCTTTCTGTTGCGCTTTCAGGGCGTGGCCAGCGCCTGGTCAGAATGGATCCAGAGCTTCAACCGGCTCACCCAAGCCCGACCCGGCCTGCGGAGTAGAACAGGAACCAAATGTGAGGTGCCCAAACTGAAAGTCATTGACAAATTTGGACAAAATAAATTTTTTCTTCATCCCGTCAAATTTTGCCAGCAAGCTACGCCTCATACGCCTCATGATGGAAAAAAGCTCTAAGCCTGCTCATGGAGCGCGCGACTCTTTAAATTAGCGAGCAGCACACCGGCTAGCCAGACTGGGACACAAGAACGCAGCAGTCACATTTTAGATTGAAGGAGATTAGTGGATCCAATCAGTGGCGACATTGAGCCAGCACCAGGCGTGACCTAATCATCCGACGGCGCCGAGCCAAGCTGAGTGAATCTCCTCTGAACGTAGCAGATGCCCAATTGCGTCTTTGGGATTATTTTTCTGCCTTTGGGATCAGACTTTAGGATCTGTGACGTTAATCCACCTGAGACGAAAGCAAAAGTTGCAAACGCTCCTGTGGAGCACAGAGGGAATTGGGGCTGAGCCCATTTCCGCACCTGTCCCCACTACGGATGCTTGCAGGCAAAGGTTTAAGTGCGCCTCGTTACCATGCTGCCGGAGACAACGGAGGCAGCCTTTGTGCTCTGGTCGTATCCACAAGCGGAGGACAGTCGTGATGGAAATCGATGGGGTCCCATCGTCATCAGTCTCCCAATGACAGTGGCGCTCTATAGCAGTGTTTCCCAACCTTTTTTCATTAACGGCACACCATTTCATTGGGAAAAAATCTCAAAGCACACCACCAACAGACATCTGTCAAGTGTTACACCAGCTTCTACATTAAAATCAGTTATATTACAACGAAAGATGTACAGTCTTATCCCTATGTATGTATGGTCAAATGAAGAAAATAAATACTAAATAATTTTCAAATTGTATTTCTTTTTAGTAAATAAAAGTGGCAGTTTTTTTAAAAAAGGTTTTAGACGGTGTAAGGAATAAACTATTGAAAATGATAGTGATTAAAATCCAAAAGAATCAACATGATTTACCGTATGTCACGGATCGGAATGGAGCAGGGTGACCAAATGCAGCTTGGACCAGGATTTATTGAGGAAAGAGGGAGTTGGAAGGGAAGATGAGGGGGAACAGACAAGGGGCAACAGACAAACAGGAACTGCCAAACTAACATAACTTAAATGACCAACCAACAGACTGGCTAACCGAAACATTCTTGACAAAGACAGGAACCAAAAAGAAATCAATGATCCGACAGGGGTGTGAGGGGCAGACAGGACTTAAATACAATACACGTAACAAGAGGCAGGTGACTGTGGTTACATTGATTGGGTAACACTGGAGGGGCAGGGCAACGCGAACAGAAACCATGGTAACATAAAGACACAATACAGCAACCGGGGATGACTCGTGACACCGTATTGGCCCGAATACAAGACGAGGTTTTATGCATTGAAATAAGATTGAAAAAGTGGAGATCGTCTTATTATTATTATACCCATTTTCACTTGTGCGCAGCTGTAAGTTAAAGGTTGCTGGTATCGACTGACAGTGACACAGTGAGTGTATACATTTCATTGTTACTACTGTTCACTGTTGTGCCGTTTGTCCGATCACGGTTTGCTTTGTGTGCGCGCTGTTTAACTGACAGCTCTATCTATCTATCTATCTATCTATCTATCTATCTATCTATCTATCTATCTATCTATCTATCTATCTATCTATCTATCTATCTATCTATCTATCTATCTATCTATCTATCTATCTATCTATCTATCTATCTATCTATCTATCTATCTATCTATCTATCTATCTATCTATCTATCTATCTATTTTTTTATTTTTTTATTTACTCCCAATAATTCAGTAAAGCAATCAAAACTGAACCCCGTCTTCCCTCCTGGTTCTGACCGACACCCGGGGGCGAAAAGAGCATAACCATCCGAGCCAACGCCCTATACAGCCCTCAGGCTCCCCAACAATAGCACAGTTTGCATTATTTTAATGCAATGTTTTTCCTTATTCAGATTGTTTCAAGACTAGAGTTAGACTTCACTTTGATGGTTAATGCAGTTATTGCAATTTTGTTGTTATATCACAGTAGATTGGTTTATTTACATTTCAAAAACCAGAAGCCATTCATTTACAAATGTGATTGCACTTTAGTTTACATATTTAAATGTTCAGATATTAAGATCTGATAGACAGTTTTTGCATCATTTGAATGAGGCAAAATAACGTGCTTTTTCTCTCGAATATATTGTTATAAACATTTGTTTCAGATGTAATTATTTTCTCTATAAAATTAAATTTGGTGTTCAAAAAGTCTTTTTTCAAACCTGAGTCTTGAAAAAGAGGGGATTGTCTTATAATCGGGGCCGTCTAATATTCGGGCCAATACGGTAGTTCACTGTTTTAGACTAGTTCTATAAATAGCGACAATAGGAACAAAGTCACTTTTAAAGACGCTCTGATGTTCTGACAGCAGCTGAGTGGCTATTACAGTCGAGGTGTCTCGACTTGACTGTGTATTTTATGTTGGTGAAAAATTAACAATCCAGGTTCTCCGGTTGAACTGCATGCTCTGATATCCATCGGACCTCAAACGCACCACATCCGTTATTGTGTCACTGTTAGCAAAAACTAACACACATAAACTGAATATGTGCCGATGCAATACAATCAGACCGACACAACATGAAATCTCAAGATTCTCCGATTTGCCACACTTGCACGATTAGCAAGTGGCTGACCAGGCCTTGCGCTAACTGACCAGTGGTTTGGTGATCCTGTTTACAATGCGCTCCGAAAATAATATTGGACAATTTCCCATGGTACAGCTGAACATCTCTCACGGCACACCAGTGTGCCGCGCCACAGTGGTTGGGAAACACTGCTCTATAGCAAAACAACTAGCAAAAACAAAGTCGAATCCTGAAGCAATGGCAACACCGACTTTTGTTAAAAAAAAGCCAAGCTTAATCTTAACAGCAACAGCAAGCAAAAACTCCAAACACAAAACCGACTAAAATCCTAATCCAGCGTCCATTTCTGCCATAGCAACTCGGTGACTCATCGTATTGGCTGCCGCATTCTCGACTATGATCGTGGAGCGATCGGTTCGCGACCGCTTCGGGGTGTCCCCCGTCTACCGCCTCAAGCCGGCTGGGATGGGCTCAGGCACGCCCGCGACCCGCGTGAAGACAACAACGACCTTATGTAAGGCCTCCTCCGAGGCATCCTTCCCAAAGTACAACCGATGTCGTCTTTGCTTGCGACCTCAAGTGCAGCCGGCATTGAGTTTCTTTGACGTGGCGTGCTCCACTCGGAGTGCTTTTCTTTTGTCATCACTGTTGTCAAAGAGTGGAGGCTCTCTCAGGCAAAAAAAAAAGACGCCCCGTGCTAGAGAATTCTTGCTCCTCACCCTGAGGAATCACAACTTGCAGAGAAGTGCCCGCGTCATACGTGTGCGCTTGTGTAACACCCACATAAATATGCTACGAGAAGACAGTGGGAGAGAGTTGCCATGTTTGACCCTTCACATTTGCCTTTTGTAAAGTAGAACGCACTAGTGTTGGCTCGTGAGTGAACGAGTCGTCCAGAAGAACGAATCTTTTCAGTGAACGAGAGTGAACGAATCACTTCCTAAAGGGATTCGTTCATTTTTCAGTTCATATGACTTCAACCAGTAGGTGTCGGTAATGCCTATTGAAGCTAGTGCCACCTCGCCGTAAAACAAAACGAAGAAGAAAATGACGTAACTTCCCGTTCACGAACGAGTCGTGAATTGCATTTCCCTTTCACCAACGAAGGAATCTGTGGGTGAACAAATTTGTGAGCGAACGAATCTGTGAGTGAATGAATCTGTGAGTGAGTGATTCATATTTCTAGTTCATCGTGAGAACGGATCAGTGAGGGAACGAATCCTGACTTTCCCCTTCGCAAAAGAGTCAATGGGTGAACTGACTTCCCGTGCATCAACGGATCAGTCAGTGAAAGGGTTGCGTCTCCTAGCGTGAACTATGTAAGCAAGAATGTAGATTTACGATTTACTTATAGTAGGTTTTAAATGCGGCTCGGTGGCGCACGTCCGCCTCACAGTTAGGAGGGTGCGGGTTCGATTCCACCTCCGGCCCTCCCTGTGTGGAGTTTGCATGTTCTCCCCGTGTCCGCGTGGGTTTTCTCCGGGCACTCCGGTTTCCTCCCACATCCCAAAAACATGCTTGATAGGCCGATTGAGCACTCCAAATTGTCCCTAGGTGTGAGTGCGAGTGCGAATGGTTGTTCGTCTCTGTGTGTGCCCTGCGATTGGTTGGCAACCAGTTCAGGGTGTCCCCCGCCTACTGCCCGATGACGGCTGGGATAGGCTCCAGCATGCCCGCGACCCCCGTGGGGACTAAGCGGTTCAGAAAATGGATGGAGGTTTTAAATAACGTGTATGCATATATACTTCACCTTCACCTTCATCTTCTTCCGCTTATCCGGGGTCGGGTCGCGGGGGCAGCAGCTTTAGGAGGGACTCCCACACCTCCCTCTCCCCAGCCACTTCCTCCAGCTCATCCCAGGGGATCCCAAGGCGTTCCCAGGCCAGCCGAGAGACGTAGTCTCTCCAGCGCGTCCTGGGTCGTCCCCGGAGTCTCCTACCGGTGGGACATGCCCGGAACACCTCCCCAGGGAGGCGTCCAGGAGGCATCCTAATGAGATGCCCGAGCCACCTCATCTGGCTCCTCTCAACCTGGTGGAGCAGCGGCTCTACTCCGAGTCTCTCCCGGATGACCGAGCTTCTCACCCTATCTCTAAGGGAGAGCCCAAACACCCTGCGGAGGAAACTCATTTCAGCCGCTTGTATCCTGGATCTCGTTCTTTCGGTCACGACCCATAGCTCGTGACCATAGGTGAGGGTAGGAGCATAGATCGACCGGTAAATCGAGAGCTTTGCCATTTGGCTCAGCTCTCTCTTCACCACGACGGACCGGTACAGAGTCCGCATTACTGCCGACGCTGCACCGATCCGCCTGTCGATCTCGCGCTCCATCCTGCCCTCACTCGTGAACAAGACCCCAAGATACTTGAACTCCTCCACTTGGGGCAGGATCTCATCCCCAATCCGGAGAGGGCATTCCACCCTTTTCCGACCGAGGACCATGGACTCGGATTTGGAGGTGCTGACCCTCATCCCGACCGCTTCACACTCGGCTGCGAACCGCTCCAGTGAGAGCTGGAGATCATGGACTGAAGAAGCCAACAGCACCACGTCATCTGCAAAAAGCAGTGACGCGATGCTGAGGTCCCCAAACCGGACCCCCTCAACGCCTCGGCTGCGCCTAGAAATTCTGTCCATAAAAATTATTAACAGAATCGGTGACAAAGGCGGAGTCCAACCCTCACTGGGAACGAATCCGACTTACTGCTGGAAATGTGGACCAAACTCTGGCATCGGTGATACAGGGACAGAACCGCCCTTATCAGTTGGCTCGGCACCCCGTACTCCCGAAGCACCCTCCAGAGAACCTCCCGAGGGACACGGTCGAACGCCTTCTCCAAGTCCACAAAACACATGTGGACTGGTTGGGCGAACTCCCATGCACCCTCGAGTATCCTGCCGAGGGTGTAGAGCTGGTCCACTGTTCCACGGCCAGGACGAAAGTCACACTGCTCCTCCTGAATCCGAGGCTCAACCTCGCGACGGATCCTCCTCTCCAGCACCCCTGAATAGACCTTACCAGGGAGGCTGAGGAGTGTGATTCCCCTGTAATTGGAACACACCCTCCGGTCCCCCTTCTTAAAGAGGGGAACCACCACCCCAGTCTGCCAATCCAGAGGCACCGTCCCCGATGTCCACGCAATGCTGTAGAGGCGTGTCAGCCATGACAGCCCCACAACATCCAGAGCCTTTAAGAACTCCGGGCGGATCCCATCCACCCCCGGGGCCTTGCCACCGAGGAGTTTTTTAACTACCTCAGTGACTTCGACCTCCGAGATTGGAGAGTCTGCCTCAGAGTCCTCAGGCCCTGCTTCCACAATGGAAGGCGTGTCGGTGGAATTGAGGAGGTCTTCGAAGTATTCCCCCCACTGACTCACGACATCCCGAGTCGAGGTCAGCAGCACACCATCTCCACTGTAAACAGTGTTGACCGTGCACTGCTTCCCCCTCCTGAGATGCCGGATGGTGGACCAGAATTTCCTCGAAGCCGTCCGGAAGTCATTCTCCATGGCCTCGACAAACTCCTCCCATGCCCGGGTTTTTGCCTCAGCAACCGCCGAAACCGCGTTCCGCTTGTCCATCCGGTACCTGTCAGCTGCCTCCGGAGTCCCGCCGGCCAAAACGGCCCTATAGGACTCCTTCTTCAGCTTTACGGCATCCCTTACCGCTGGTGTCCACCAGCGGGTTCGGGGATTGGCGCCACGACAGGCACCAACAACCTTACGGCCACAGCTCCGGTCGCTGCCTCAACAATGGAGGCGCGGAACATGGTCCACTCGGACTCAATGTCCCCCGCCTCCCCCGGGACGTGGGAAAAGCTCTGCCGGAGGTGGCAGTTGAAGCTCTTCCTGACAGGGGATTCTGCCAGACGTTCCCATCAGACCCTCACAGACCGTTTGGGTCTGCCAGGTCGGACCGGCATCTTCCCCCACCATCGGAGCCAACCCACCACCCGGTGGTGATCAGTCGACAGCTCCGCCCCTCTCTTCACCCGAGTGTCCAAAACATGCGGCCGCAAATCCGATGACACGACTACAAAGTCGATCAACGAACTGCGGCCTAGGGTGTCCTGGTGCCAAGTGCACACATGGACACCCTTATGCTTGAACATGGTGTTCATTATAGAAAATCCGTGTCAAGCTCAGAAGTCCAATAATAGAACACCGCTCGGGTTCAGATCGGTGGGCCGTTCCTCCCAATCACGCCCTTCCAGGTCTCACTGTCATTGCCCACGTGACCATTGAAGTCACCCAGTAGAACGATGGAGTCCCCAGAAGGAGCACTCTCCAGCACTTCCTCCAGGGACTCTAAGAAGGGTGGGTACTCTGAGCTGCCGTTCGGTGCATAGACACAAACAACAGTCAGGACCTGTCCCAGCACCCGAAGGCGGAGGGAGGCTACCCTCTCGCTCACCGGGGTGAACCCCAATGTGCAGGCGCCCAGCCGGGGGGCAATAAGTATGCCAACACCTGCTCGACGCCTCTCACCGTGGGCAACTCCAGAGTCGAAGAGAGTCCAGCCCCTCTCGAGAGGGCTTGTACCAGAGCCCAAACTATGTGTGGAGGCAAGTCCGACTATGTCTAATCGGAACTTTTCTGCCTCATACACCAGCTCGGGCTTCTTTCCAGCCAAAGAGGTGACATTCCATGTCCCCAGAGCCAGCCTCTGCAGCCGTGGATCGGACCACCGCCCAGCTCACTTTGCACCCGACCCCTTTGGCCCCTCCCACAGGTGGTGAGCCCATGGGAAGGGGCACCCACGTTTTCTCTTCGGGCTATGCCCGACCGGACCCCGCCTTCGAGCCCCACCTCCAGGCCTGGCTCCAGAGAGGGGCCCCGGTGACCCGCGTCCGGGCGAGGGAAAACTAGGTCCATATATTGTACTCGTCATAAGGGGTCTTCTGAGCCGTGCTTTGTCTGGCCCCTCACCTAGGACCCTTCTGCCATGGGTGACCCTACCAGGGGCATGAAGCCCTAGACAACATGGCTCCTAGGATCATAGGGGCACGCAAACCCCTCCACCACGATAAGGTGACGACTCACGGAGGGGCAAACATTTCGCCTTCACACGCAATTTCTCCAGAAATGGCAAATTCTAGTTATTATTATTATTATTATGATTTTAGGGTGGCTCGGTGGCGCTCTGGTTAGCACATCCGCTTCACAGTTAGAGTTGAAATCATCAGAAAGTCTGGCGCGACTTAAAGTTTTAGTGTAGCAAACAAACAAATGCTGAGGAAAGAACTCTGTGCACCAAACTGGACACTTCTTTTGTCTTTATATCATCACAGGTAATTTATTTCCGGTTCGATTCCACCTCCGACCCTCCCTGTGTGGAGTTTCCATGTTCTCACCGACCCTGCGTGGGTTTCCTCCGGGCATTCCGCTTTCCTCCCACATCCCCAAAACATGCTTGGTAGGCCGATTGAGCACTCCAAATTGCCCTACGCTGTGAGTGCGAGCTGTTTGTCTCTGTGTGCCCTGTAATTGGCTGGCAACCGGTTCAGGGTGTCCCCCGCCTACTGCCCGATGACTGCTGTGATAGGCTCCAGCACGCCCACGACTCCCGTGGGGACAAAGCGGTACAGTAAAATGGATGGATGGATTATTATTTTATTAAACATTTATAAGGATGTTTTTATATCCGCCACTCAAAACATAAAAATCTGACATTTAGTTAACTGCTCTATATGACAATATGTATATGTGTTTTACGTTGTTATATGAGTTGGTGTCCCCCAAAATAGCAAACGTTTTCAACCTTTTATTCAAACACAAACATATTCGGTATATTAACACCATCGACTACAAGCCAACAAATACAAAATTAAAACATCATTGTCGGCATAACATGTGTCGGCTAGCAATGGCATGGCAGCAATGCTGTCTGTCACTCACTCACTCACTCACTCACTCACTCACTCACTCACTCACTCACTCACTCACTCACTCACTCACTCACTCACTCACTCACTCACTCACTCACTCACTCACTCACTCACTCACTCACTCACTCACTCACTCATGAAGACCAATCAGCAGCGCCAGCGAGCGTTAGATGGAGGAGGGACTTTACGAGTCAGTGACGTAACTTCCCGTTCACGAACGAGTTGTGAATTGCATTTCCTGTTCACCAACGAACGAATCTGAGTGAACGAATCAGTGAGTGAGTGATTCGTATTTCCAGTTCATCGTGAGAATGGATCAATGAGGGAACGAATCCTGACTTTCCCGTTCGCGAACGAGTCAATGGGTGAACTGCCTTCCCGTGCGTCAACGGATCAGTCAGTGAACGTGTTGCGTCTCCTAGCGTGAACTATGTCAGCAAGAATGTAGATTTACGATTTACTTATAGTAGGTTTTATACAACGTGTATGCATATATATATATACCAAAATATTGTTATCCAATATATGGACTGCAGTTTCACATTAGGTTGCTGGTTTGAGATGTACTTTTATTATTATTATTATTATTATTATTATTATTATTATTTTAATACACATTTATGTTATAACTTGTGTGGTGTTTTATTCCTTGTTTTTATATTCGCCAAACAAAACATAAAAATCAGATATTTGGTTAACTGGTTTATATGACAATATACGTGTTTTACGTTGTTATAGGAGTTGGTGTCCCCAAAATTAACAAATGTCGGCATAACGTTTTTTTTCAACCTTTTATTCAAACACAAACACATTCGATATAATAACACCATCAACTACAAGCCAACAAATACAAAATTAAAACTTCAATGTCGGCATAACGTGTGTCGGCTGGCAATGGCATAGCGGCAATGCTGTCTGTCACTCATTCGTGAATCTTTGTTGAACGATTCGTTTGAACGAATCTTTTGAGTGAACTGATTCTAAAGATTCCGTTCACCTAAAAGAACTGGAATCACTAGAGAGCACACTTGCGCAACCTAGTGGCCCAGTTGATGAACAAAACATGTTGGTGGAAAACGATGGCCATCTGGAGCAATCAACTCTTAATGGCACGACTTAGTTAGTGGTCGTCGACACACACTGCGAGCACACAACAACGTGCACATGCTTGTCTATCGCAAGCAATTTGTCGTCACTGAAGAGGCTGAATGCGCTCGCTTGTCCACATCTCCACAACATCTCCTTCATCCATCCCAAAGGCTGCTTGTCGTTTGATTTGCCATTAAAACAAACTTGATAACAATTCCAACATGTTCCATCTGTTGTAGCGGATTCCAAAACGTTCCAGAAAGGATCGTCCGTTCGTCCGTCCGTGCGTCCGTGCTTGCGCGCTGTCAGCAACAAGTAGGATCTTTATGGAGGGGGATTGAGACAAAGGTTTTGTACTTGAAAAAACAAAACTCGTACTTGAAAAAACGAACAAACTTGAAATTGAAAATAAACAAGTTCGGTTTGAAACGTGAAAAGTAAGAAATGTATTCAAAATAAAAACACTTGTATGAGATGTTTTTACGAGTTGAAATTAGTTTTGCTTCGTTTTGGGTAATTTTGAAAAAAAGAGATGTGAATCTGAAAATATAAAATATGCAACAGAAGAAAAAGACTTCAAAACTTGAAAAATAAATTAAAGTGAAACCTGAATTTTATTCCAAAAAAATACCTAAGCGAAGCAAAACTATTTAACTAATACATTGCTTTATTTTTCGAGTTTTAAGCTCAGCACGTTTATTTTCAGATTCAAGGTTTTTTTTCAAGTACGAGTTTTGTTTTTCAAGTACATAATGTTTGACCCCCCCGCGACCCCCGTGGGGACAAAGCGGTACAGAAAATGGATGGATGGATTTTTTGACCCCAATCTACCTACCACCGTTGATCTTCTGCGTGCCCCCTCTGACAGTTTGGGGAACCATTGCACTGATGAGCAACTGATTCCACTTGAATGTCAATTGTAAATAGTACGTTCTTCTGGTGAAGACGGGTGTCGAGAAGACATCAGTCGGAGCAACTTTTGAAATGCTCACGGAGACCGATTTTACAGAATAATTACATTCGAAATGTCAAATGTAGGCTTTCAGTAGTTCAATGAAGAGGCAAAAGATACTCACGACAATATTTTCTGATTCGACGATACAATTCTGCCGAGCATAGTGTAATGATAACATAAACTACAAAGTGTAAGAATTTGTTTCAATTGACAATAACAAATGTTGCAACTTCATCAAAATTCTGCCAACACTCAATAAAAACATCCATTCTACGGAACAATAAAGCCTTTATTTGTGTTTTTTTTTTGTCTTTCCACAGTTCAAGTTTGTCAGTCCCACCAAAGAGGTGGGCAAAAGAGAGCGAAGGAAGAGGTAGAGCAAGTGTTCCATTCTCATTATGATCCGTGTAAAAAAACAAAAGTCGCTTTGACGCATCAAGGACTGCATTATTGTTTTCTGAAAAGGGACAAATTAAAGAGCAGCTCGTTTGCAGTGTTGCTCGCCTTCTCTGATTCTCATCAGCACTCTGGACTTTCTTTTGACAGAGGTGGGCACGACAGCGTGAAACAGCCCGGGGGGAGACCGCACAATCCCGATGCCCGACTTGACTCTCGAGCAAATTAAGAGCGCAGAAACCCGAGCGGCGGGTCCAAAAGCGGCCGACCACTCGGCCGTGCTGCGCGTCACACTGCATTCAAACAAACTACGACCAAAAAAGTTTTGTCACTCAGCTGCACCATCAGTGTCACTGAGTGTCACATTAAAAAAAAACTCATAGACGAGACAGTCTTTACATCTTTAACATATAAATTATTCCCCCATACAATCTGAGAGCGTGTGCGAGGCATAAGGTGTCTGAAAGAAGCAAAGCAAACGTCGCTGTGTGACAACAAAGAAACAACACTTCAGTCCCGCTTCTTAGTCACACTTGGCCAGTGCCTCAAATGCAAAGACTCCAGAAATGGGGAAGAAAAAGGGGATTTTTTTTTTTCCTTTAAATGCAATCCAAAATCAGAATGCGGGTCATAAAAAGAGACCAAGAGCGGCACACACACACACAATTTGCTGGCAGACAGGAGCAGTTGTGAGCTTGATTATGTGGGCAGAGAGGACTGGGTGGTATCCATGTCAACAGGGCGGGCTGGGAGACGCCGACTCGCTCGTCGGCATGACCTTTGGCGCGGCTTGATGATGTACAGTATGAAGAGATGCCCATGATGTCAAAATAGCTTCCAATTTAAGTTTGCAATTATTAAAACATTGAGTCAAAGAAAAATGTCTGCTTCTCTGAAGGGGGTGTACGTGCAAACGGAAACAAAAAGGTTCATATTAGTTTGAGTCAAACCTCTCCAGTTGCTTTGGGGAGCGCTCTCCTGCTCCAGTGCTGCCGTCAGTCGTGCGACTGCGTGAGTCTGTCATTCCAGTGGCGGCAGGGCGGCAATGGCGGCAGGGGTTACTCTTTATTTTGAATTTGACTTTATAAAAAAAATAAAATAAAATAAAAAAAACACAAAAAAGATGTCGGGACATTGGAGCGTCGACGGAGGGGTGGTGCCAATTCGAGGACAGGAGTTTCCCCACCACCTAGCAGTCGCCCAGGATGACCTTGACGAAACTGGCCACGTCTGTGTCTTTGGAGTCATGCAAGATGAAAAATGGGTGTTTCTGCATCGGAAGGAAGAAAAAGACGACATGTAGTGAAATCATACTCCCTCCCTCTATTGCAGCGCTTGCCAAACCTTTACATCTATTGCCACATTCGCACCTACACACAATTTCAGACTTCAATGAACAGCATGTTTTTGGAATGTTTGAGGGCATGTGGCAAAGTAACTTCAAATACACTGCTCAAAAAAAATCAAAGGAACAGTTTTATCAGGGTATGGCATGAATTCAATTACATTTTTCTGATATGTTTTTGGTCAGGCACGTGGCAGAGGGGGTTGTTAATCACTTTCAGCTGCCCGAGCCCTACAGAATGACCTTCAGCAGGCTACTGGTGTGAATGTTTTTGCCCAAACAGTCAGAAACAGACTTCACGAGGGTGGCCTCAGGGCACGACGTCCTGTAGTGTGCCCTATGCTCACTACTCGGCACCGTGGAGCTCGATTGGCATTTGCCATAGAACACCAGAATTGGCGCCCTGTGCTTTTCACAGATGAGAGCAGGTTTACCCTGAGCACCTGTGATAGACGTGAAAAGCTCTGGAGAAGCCAAGGAGAGCGCTATGCTGCCTGCAACATCATTCACCATGACCGGTTCGGTGGTGGGTCAGTGATGGTCTGGGGAGGCATTTCCATGGAGGGACGAACAGACCTCTACGGGCTAGAGAACGGCAGTCTGACTGCCATTAGGTATCGGGATGAAATCCTTGCACCCATGGTCAGACCCTACGCTGGTGCAGGTCCTGGGTTCCTCCTGATCCACGACATTCCCGGCCTCATGTGGCAAGAGTATGCAGACAGTATCTGGAGGATGAAGGAATTGACACAATTGAATGGCCCTCACGATCACCTGATCTAAACCCGATAGAACACCTTTGGGACATAATGTTTCACTCCATCAGACGCCGCCAGGTTGCTCGTTAAGACTTTGCAGGAGCTCACTGATGCCCTTAGACGGATCTGGGAGGACATCCCACAAGACACCATCCGTCGTCTCATTAGGAGCATGCCGCGACATTGTCAAGCATGCATACAAGCATGTGGGGGCTACACAAGATATTGAAAAGAGTTTTGAATTGCAGAAATTAAATTTAGGCAAAATGGACGAGCGTGCCACATAATTTTTTCACTTTGATTTTTGGGGTGTCTATATACTGAGCCCTCTGTAGGCTGAAAACTTTTATTTCCATCAAAAGATGTGGCATGCTTTTGTTCCTGAGACATTAAACTGTCCATATCAGTATAGATATCCAACTTTTTTTTTTCACCATTGAAATCTGATGTGTTTTCATAGTGTTCCTTTAATTTTTTTGAGCAGTGTATAATTGAACATTGAGTTCGCATTAGACAAATGTATTGATTGTTTCGTCATCATGAAGTGGGGCAAAAAGTGTTGACTTTCCAAATGTGTGGATGAGAACGAGCGAAAGGACACGTGGGGTTGCTTTTGATGAGTCACCTTCACTAGAAACGATTCAAATCATTCCGAAAAACATACTCACCATTAATTCTGTATAGGCTGGTCTCTTATTGGGCTCCTTCCCTAAGCTGTAAAGAGAGACACGAGAGGACTGATGTACATAACGTGACAAACACCGCCCCCTAGTGGACAAAAAGTGTAGGCCCCACACACATCTTATAGCAAAGACCCTTATTCTCTCAGTGAATAATGCAATAGAATATTTATGCACATAAGTGACAATGGTGGCCAATGTGAATCTCACCACTTGGAGATGAAGTCTACAAAGTCAGGCGAGAAGCGATCGGCAGGCAGTTGGGGAGAGGGCTCGTCCACCACCTGCTTGAGCTGCTGGAACGGCGTGCCCCATGATTCATACGGGAACTTGAGGATGGCCAACTCGATCTATACAGCACAGATAGAAAAGGTTGACACCCCCACATTCAAATGCCAGACTGACACCATTTCCAAACTTTCATGTGGCCTTGTGCATCGTAGAAGTAAAACAACAATCATGAATTTATGTGTGCGGATGGATGAATGGATGGATGGACAGCTGAATGGAGCTTGTCATTGGCAGCGGCCTCACCATTGTGATACCAAGACTCCAAATGTCCGACTTGACGCTGTAGCCTTTCTGGTTGAGGTCCGGGTTGATGCGCTCGGGCTGAAAAACAAAACAAGCAATTCTTCATCAAACGCGCACGCTGCCCGGACTCGGCCAAGCGTGGGCGCGGAGTCAGGCTGCGACTCACCGCCATGTAGGGCTTGCAGCCGGCGTCCATAGTCTTGGCCACCGAGTCCACCAGGTGGCCGCTGATGCCAAAGTCGCACATTTTCACTTGGCCCAGAGTGTTGATGAGAACATTGGAGGGCTTCACATCTGGACGGCCAGACACATTTGGCAAAGGGCGTTACTCCAGAGTCAGTGCCCAAAATTGTACCTCCCTCTTTTCTGCGCTTACCTCTGTGGATGACTGACAGGTTGCTGTGCAGGTGCTCCAAAGCCTTCACAATCTGGGGAGGGACAATCACGCGTCAGCGCGTGACACAAAGCATCGAGTGACGATGCATCAAAGGAAAACTCTGTTATTTTGTCTTGAGGTGTGGCCCTTGTTTGAGCCCACCCTTCCAGGGTCTCCGATTGGACAATTTTGGCAATCAAATTCCACGATAGATGTCACCTGAACCAGAATTCAAAGCGCTAGGCTTGTTTCCACATGTATAGAATTTGAGGAGGCGATAACTGTATCTGCTATTTGCTGATTGGAGGTTGTCCGATCTCCGCCAACATTGTCATTTGGAAGACAGAATCCTGCCGAACGGATTTCCAACGGAGGCCCGACGAGCCACCGCCTACCGCTAAGCTACGCAAACGCCGAGGCGTGATTTTAATAAGGACTAGCACAAAAGTCACAAATCGGACGCAAACAAAAGAAAAAGATGAAACAGCACATGCTGCGACTCTCGCCATTGCCCTCGCCGAGCTTGCTCAACGGCCGCTGCAAACGCCACACCGTTACGTACAGCGACTGTGATCTTGCCCAGGATATCCTCGGGTATGGTCTTGCCTTTCTCGATGACCTTCTTGTAGAACTTATCCAGGGAGGTGTCCATCAGCTCCATGCAGATCCAAACATCGCCCTGAGAAGACAAAGCCAGGCAGGCGGTTAAAGGCCGACTGACCAAGGCGTGCCCCGCGCCAAGTCAGCGACCTCTCTGAAGAGGGCGCCGTAGAAGGTGACGGTGTAGAAGCAGTCCACCGTCCGCATGGAGATGTCCAGGTCCATCAGAAGACGCTTCTGCTCTAGTGTGTTGACGGTGGCTCGGATCCTCTGCAGAGGAAAAGCGGCGGTGACGAGCCGGGCCGGCGCGCCAGCAGCGCCAGACAGGAGCGCCAGACAGGAGCGTGGCCTACCTTGACGGCCATGATCACGCCGCTGGGCACGTGCCTCATCTCATAGACCACACCGTAGGCACCCCGGCCAAGCTCAGCAATCTGCTCCAGGTCGTCCGCCTTCACCACAAAGTTCTGGGCGCCCACCACGTCACGTGTGAACAAAGGTCGGTGGGGGCGCATCTGAGTGGACCCTTACCTGGTCTCCTATGGTGACGCACGCCTTGGAGTCGAGATCTCGCGGAGGCCTGCAAGGGGGAATCCCATGTCATTCACTGACACGTCACGCGCCCAAAAGCGGAGGACTCCTTCCTCCTCCCTCGCTTTTGGCCGCAAACTCATTTCAGAAGCAGTGGCCAGAAGTTGCACTCAGGACAAGTTAAATGAGGGTGTTGAGAATGACGTTTGCAAAGTCTGGATTGGTCTGGCGGCATAAATGAAGATGTGGTGATGGACGGAAATGTTCCTACGCTGCAACGGCTGGTGGTGGCTGCGCAAAGACTTCTTTGGCCAGCTTCAGCCCAGGGTTCTTCTTCTTCCCTGAGAAACGAGACAAGGCGTTACTTGCGCCTGGTCGAAAAGAAAACAAAAAAGAAAACCCTTTGGGTGACTGACCCGGAAGCACATTATCACACTGTAGTTATTGCGGGGACATTTTGTACCCTGACCATAGGCATGAGCTTTAACGCCATTCTTGTGTTGTGGCCACCAAAGCCAACCAAACAAACACAAAGGGCTACTCTGATTTGGTGACACAAATTCCAGCAGGGACGTCTTATCCAAGAAGGGATTAAGGTGAGCAACAAGCAACAGGAGAAGGGGCAACTGATGACGAAGCAACCCAAATGGGGGGAGGGAGGTCATGCTGGAAAGAGAAAGCAACCCATCTTCCTCATGGTGAGTCTTTACTTCATGGGGGAATCGAGCAATATTTTAGCGGCCCCATGCGGTCAACTCAACTGCAGCAAATTTCTTTCTGCAGCCTCTGACAAGAGTTCATTCAGAAAGGGGATTCCCCCCGCCCAGCCGGGACTTCCCTTCAGCAGCAGCGTGCACAAACCTGCACCGCAGAGTTCCTTGGCTCTTTGCAACAGCTTTGGTCTTCCTCTTCATCTGCCCCCGGAACATGACTTTTAATCTCTCCAACAAACTGCTTTTGCACCAGAGAACTTATCCGCCAGCAAAAAAAAAAAAAAAAATGGTAGCGGGGCGCTTCAGACCTTTGACTGGCTCTTGCTGCCACTTGGCGAGTCACGCCACAGCAGTCGGGAGGAAGCGTGATTCAGTCAAACCCCGCCGTGGTCCGATCAAGTCGGTTGGTTGCAAGTATTTCTGAGATTCTGCAGCCAAACTCTGGGCAGATTTGAGTCCCGAGTCAAAAATAGAGCGGCCCCGTCCTCGCAGAGTGCACTGATAAAAATAGACTGTGCGGGTTGAAGTAAGAGCGCCAAACGGCTTGGAGTGACCTGACAAACATGCAGGCGTTTGTTGAGCTCGAATGAAAACAAACAAACGTGCATTCCAAAGTTTCTATTTTGGGGTCCTTTCAAATGCCGCTGCAAAAATGCGGTGACAATCCATCCAGCAAAGCATCATCAAAGCCTGCACTCGCGCGCCGCAACTTTGACAGTTATTTGGGCAACAGATTTGGAAGGCGGCAACATTTTTTTCTCTGCAAAATCTATTGTGCAAGTGTGCCTAATATTTGGAGCCCACTCGTGCTTCCTGCCATGATGAAACTAACACATGACAGCGTGTGTGAGTACGGCGCGACACAGCCGCTAGGGTTGTTTTTGAGGGGAGGGGCTGTGTTGTCATAGCGCACACTTGGGAGCGTTGCTCTGTGTTGTCAATAGGACAGCCCCAAATCGGAGGTTTTACAGGCATTGCATTTGATGTTTGTAAAACACCATGATAAGAAACGTCCGCCCATCTATCCGGAACATTAGTTGGTGTTGCATAACTTTACCCGTGTGCATGCACGCCGCAGTCCAAGTGGATTGTTTCAAATGTAATCCGATGGAGTTTTTGAGCGGGGGGCTATGATGTGATTGAGCACACTTGGTTATTGCTAGGCATTGCCAACAGGACGGCACCAGATCGGAGGTTTTACAGGCATTACATTTGATGTTTGTAAAACACCATAACAAGAAACGTCCGCCCGTCTGTCGGGAACATTAGTTAATTTTACCCGTGTGCATGCACGCCGCAGTCCAGGTGAATTGTTTCATATGTAATCCAATCCTGTGTAAGACGTTTCTTTTGAAAGGTAACGCAACATGCACTACAGTTTAAAGTAAAGTTTTGTGAGCATCAGCACTTGATTGCCTTCTTTTATTGCATTTTGTGGGTCATGCGTGGGTTTATTGTGCTGTAGAGTATGAAATCCAAGATATTCAGATATTCAAGTAAGTGTGGATCGAGTAAGAGGTAAATTTGGGGCTTAGACTTTTGCTATAAGCAATTACAAACACCTTGGGAGGGCCAAGCACTATTCGGTGAGGGACGACTGCAATCATCATCGCAGCCAACCTGCGCAGCAGCGAGTTGCTTGCGTCCAGTAGACTGTCAACATAAGAGCTGCGGCACAAGTCAAAACATGCCTCGGTAGGCCAAAGGGAGCCACAGTATGTGTACTCCCCCACCATGGTAACGCGAGAATGATTGTGTAACAGCACAAGCGGTGAACTTGTAACGCAAATTGACATCGTCAAACCGGGTGTGCGCGCACGCTCATGTATTTGTGTGCGTGTGTGACGCAGAGGAAGCACCTTTACTTGATTTTTCTTATGTCCCTTTTTCTCCCAGGGTTGGAAGGAAAAAAGGACATGTCGCATTAATTTTTTCCCCAAAGAGAAGATTAGAGGAAAAATATACGAGGGCGAGGTTAAACGTGTTTTGATAGACCGGAGCTATCAATTACAACCAATGAGTCATACGTCACGACGACAAAAATACGAACACCTGCAGTCGCCATTGTAGCTTTTTTTTCTTTCTCAAACTAATCACGCAAGATCAAATGTGTATTTTTTCACTTTGGAAAATTACGCAAACTAAAAATTTGAAGACAATAGAGAAGCAATTAGCGAACCTAGCCACAACGCTAGCTGCAAATGTTATGTAGCATGTCAACAGCGGGGTGCTAGTTTGCGAACACGCACTCTTTGCACAATACAAAGTCAACGAGGCGTGCTGACTAGCTCCTTGCTTTCCTCCCTCTTGCATCGTGCACAGCTTTCCACCTGGCGTGATTATATTTCTTATAAGGTGGCTAGCTTACAAAGACGACTTCCGCAGACATATATGCAATATATGCAATCCTCAGGCAAAAAGTAGCATGAGTGTTGTAGGGAGGGTAAAAAAAAGCCCACATACCTCCTTTAGACAGAGACATTTCCCCTTTCCTTTGATGAGGGGGAAGGGAAGCACAAAGACCTTTTGCCTTTTTCTACTCCCTCCCTCGCCGCATCGAACTCGTACGCCCGCTCAGGATCGCAGGCTGCTCGTGCAGGGAAAAAAATAGCCGCAACGATGAGCAAAAAATGAAATAAAAATGTCCGTCTGTGCGCGCCCCAATCGTCCCCGGCTGCTAAAGCAAACGTTCGCCGGGCGATTATCAGGCAGATGCACGCTTTGTCTTGAGTGCGGGCTACACACTTCGAGTAAGTTTGCTAAAATAAAAAAATAAAAAATGCACTTTTAGGTGGCCAAAGTCTGACAGCTGAGGGGGCGCAGCAGCGTGATGACGTACTTCCTGCTACGCCGCTAAGCACCTTGGGTGTTATAGCCTTCTTTTATAAAAGCCATAGAGCGCCCTCTTTACGTTCGTCTTTTATTTGTTTTAAGGATAAGATTTTTACAAAACAACTTGCAATGCTAAATATTCGCATTCCCAATGAAAAAAACTGATATTGACTGGGTACGAATATTCACCCCACTGTACAAGCTAGAACGTTTTGTATCTATGTGAGCAGCTGCTCTTCGCTACAAGACAATTTTGTTTAGTTTATTTTGCAATAGACTCCAACGCAAAGTGCCACAACCTCCACCTTGTGAAAAGAGAAACTGACAGAGGATTAACTTTGAGTGTAGAACAATGCAGATTCATTTGTTCAAGAATGGCTATAAAGTGGCCTTTCTAGTGAGGGAAGTCGGACTTGATGGTTGTTGGGTGAGCACAAAGCCAGGAGGCAAATGGGCTGGCCAGTCTCATGTGTGGTATCGTCGTTTGCCTCCAGGTTGCGCGGCAACTGCAGCCTTGCCCCACGACCCGCCGACAATGTCAGGATCAAGACCTTTTGGCAGCGCCGCTGATGCTGGCCTCCTGCTGCTGGCCTCCTGCTGCCGCTGTTTCTTCAGCTGGCGATAGGCCAGCACGACCCGCCGCCTTTCCTCCTCCATCATCCTCCGGCGGGCCATGGACGGCTCGGACGTAGACGTGACTGTGTGGCCGAGGAGCGAGTTGAGAAGGAGCTCCTTAGCTGCCTTCCAGAAGCCAGACCTGAGGCGTTAGTACTTGATGTGCAACACACCAATGTTGATCGGAGGAGTTTGTTTTACCCCAGGCTTGATGAGCGCTTTCTTGGGTTTGCTGGTTAGTGAAGGTGGCTCTGTTGAAACCTCGCCAAAGGCAATGTCATCTGAGGAGGAGGGAAACAAACCAAACTTTTACTGGCCCACTTTTGTCTCATTCATGTAAGAAAGAAATACATTTTTGTCCCCATACTTAAAAAGATGTTTTCATAAAAGGTCTCCAATATTTTCTGTCAAAACTAACAACGGGCTTTAGAAAAAAAAAAAGACATCATGCTTGAAATCACTCAAAATTGGGGCCGGCAGTACATCTTTCTCATGCAAATGCAGAGCATGCCTTTGGTTGGCATGACAACTGGCTGTTGCAGGCTTGGTACATTATCTTGGCGCTCATCTTACATTTAGTAGAGACTTACTGGTGGCCTCTCCAGAAAGTTACGTTAAAAAGTCGCACGACCTTTTCTATCGTAGAAAACGTCATTGGGTTGAGGTGACAGACAGATATCAGGAAGAGAGAGATAAGTACTAATTAGGCCCGAAACAAAAAAAAATACTTAATTGCCCTGAAGTTGCAATTTACCTTGGAACATTTCCTTTTCCATCCAGACCTCCTGTCGCTCCAACTTTTTCCGCTGTCGTTTCTGTAATTTCAGTTTGTCGTACCTGTGGCAACAAGTGACATGCAACAAACATCAAAGTGCCTTCTAGCCTCTAAAAAGATGTTTGTGAGCAGATTCATTGTCCATCAGTGACTGGTGATCTCCTTGCCAGCGTGCGAGGCCATTATAGTAGCTTCATTGCTCAATGTATTTTTTTTTACTTTACTTTTGTGGCTACTGAAATTGTAAGTCCCTTCCGTGAGTCGTCACCTTATCGTGGTGGAGGGGTTTGCGTGCCCCTATGATCCTAGGAGCCATGTTGTCTGGGGCTTCATGCCCCTGGTAGGGTCACCCATGGCAAAAGGGTCCTAGGTGAGGGGCCAGACAAAGCACGGCTCAGAAGACCCCTCATGATGAAAAAGACAAATGGACCTAGTTTTCCCTCGCCTGGACGCGGGTCACCGGGGCCTCCCTTTGAAGCCAGGCCTGGAGGTGGGGCTCGAAGGCGAGCGCCTGGTGGCCAGGCCTCCGCCCATGGGGCCCGGCCGGGCATAGCCTGAATAGAAAACGTGGGTCCCCCTTCCCATGGGCTCACCACCACCCAGGAGGGGCCAAAGGGGTCGGGTGCAAAGTGAGCTGGGCGGCGGCCAAAGGCGGGGAGAACCTTGGCGGTCCGATTCCCGGCTGTAGAGGCTGGCTCTAGGAACATGGAATGTCACCTCTCTGGCTGGAAAGGAGCCCGAGCTGGTGTGTGAGGCAGAAAAGTTCCGACTAGACATAGTCAGATTTGCCTCCACACATAGTTTGGGCTCTGGTACAAGCGCACTCGAGAGGGGCTAGACCCTCTTCCACTCTGGAGTTGCCCACGGTGAGAGGCGTCAAGCAGGTGCTGGAGAGCGCACCTTCTGGGGACTCCATCGTTCTACTGGGTGACTTCAATGCTCACGTGGGCAATGACAGTGAGACCTGGAAGGGCGTGATTGGGTGGAATGGCCCCCCCGATCTGAATCCGAGCGGTGTTCTATTGTTGGACTTCTGTGCTTGACATGGATTTTCTATCATTTGTTCAAGCATAAGGGTGTCCATGTGTGCACTTGGCACCAGGACACACTAGGCCGCGGTTTGATGATCGAATTTGTAGTCGTGTTATTGGATTTGCGGCCGCATGTTTTGGACACTCGGGTGAAGAGAGGGGCGGAGCTGTCAACTGATCACCACCTGGTGGTGGGTTGGCTCCGATGGTGGGGGAAGTTGCCGGTCCGACCTGGCAGACCCAAACGCTCTGTGAGGGTCTGCTGGGAACGTCTGGCAGAATCCGCTGTCAGGAAGAGCTTCAACTCACACCTCCGGCAGAGCTTTTCCCACGTCCCGGGGGAGGCGGGGGACATTGAGTCCGAGTGGACCATGTTCCGCCCCACCATTGTTGAGGCAGCCGACCGGAGCTGTGGCCGTAAGGTCGTTGGGGCCTGTCGTGGCGGCAACCCGCTGGTGGACACCAGTGGTAAGGGATGCTGTCAAGCTGAAGAAGGGGTCCTATTGGGCCGTTTTGGCCTGTGGGACTCCGGAGGCAGCTGACGGGTACCGGATGGCCAAGCGGAACGCGGCTTCGGCGGTTGCTGAGGCAAAAACCCGGGCAAGGGAGGAGTTTGGTGAGGCCATGGAGAATGACTTCCGGACGGCTTCGAGGAGATTCTGGTCCACCATCCGGCGTCTCAGGAGGTGGAAGCAGTGCACGGTCAACACTGTTTACAGTGGAGATGGCGTGCTGCTGACCTCGACTCGGGACGTCGTGAGTCGGTGGGGAGAATACTTCGAAGACCTCCTCAATTCCACTGACAAGGCTTCCATTGTGGAATCAGGGCCTGGAGACTCTGAGGCGGACTCTCCAATCTCTGGGGTCGAAGTCACTGAGGTGGTTAAAAAACTCCTCGGTGGCAGGGCCCCGGGGGTGGATGAGATCCGCCCGGAGTTCTTAAAGGCTCTGGATGTTTTGAGGCTGTCATGGCTACGCCTCTACAACATTGCGTGGACATCGGGGACGGTGCCTCTGGATTGGCAGAATGGGGGTGGTTCCCCTTTTTAAGAAGGGGGACCGGAGAGTGTGTTCCAATTACAGGGGAATCACACTCCTCAGCCTCCCTGGTAAGGTCTATTCAGGGGTGCTGGAGAGGAGGGTCCGTCGGGAGGTCGAACCTCGGATTCAGGAGGAGCAGTGTAGCTTTCGTCCTGGCCGTGGAAGTGGACCAGCTCTACACCCTCGGCAGGATCCTCGAGGGTGCATGGGAGTTCGCCCAACCAGTCCACGTGTGTTTTGTGGACTTGGAGAAGGCGTTCGACCGTGTCCCTCGGGAGATTCTGTGGAGGGTGCTTCCGGAGTACGGGGTGCCGAGCCAACTGATAAGAGAGGTTCGGTCCCTGTATCACCGATGGCAGAGTTTGGTCGGCATTTCCGGCAGTAAATCGGATTTGTTCCCAGTGAGGGTTGGACTCCGCCAAGGCTGCCCTTTGTCACCGATTCTGTTCATAATTTTTATGGACAGAATTTCTAGGCGCAGCCGAGGCGTTAAGGGGGTCCGGTTTGGGGACCTCAGCATTGCGTCTCTGCTTTTTGCAGATGACGTGGTGCTGTTGGCTTCTTTCGGCCGTGATCTGCAGCTCTCACTGAAGCGGTCGGGATGAGGGTCAGCACCTCCAAATCCGAGTCCATGGTCCTCGGTCGGAAAAGGGTGGAATGCCCTCTCCGGATCGGGGATGAGATCCTGCCCCAAGTGGAGGAGTTTAAGTATCTTGGGGTCTTGTTCACGAGTGAGGGCAGGATGGAGCGCGAGATCGACAGGCGGATCGGTGCAGCGTCGGCAGTAATGCGGACTCGGTCCGTCGTGGTGAAGAGAGAGCTGAGCCAAATGGCAAAGCTCTCGATTTACCGGTCGATCTACGCTCCTACCCTCACCTATGGTCACGAGCTATGGGTCGTGACCGAAAGAACGAGATCCAGGATACAAGCGGCCGAAATAAGTTTCCTCCGCAGGGTGTCCGGGCTCTCCCTTAGAGATAGGGTGAGGAGCTCGGTCATCCGGGAGAGACTCGGAGTAGAGCCGCTGCTCCTCCAGGTTGAGAGGAGCCAGATGAGGTGGCTCGGGCATCTCATCAGGACGCCTCCTGGACGCCTCCCTGGGGATGGCATGTCCCACCGGTAGGAGACCCCGGGGACGACCCAGGATGCGCTGGCCTGGTAACGCCTTGGGATCCCCCGGGATGAGCTGGATGAAGTGGCTGGGGAGAGGGAAGTCTGGGAGTCCCTCCTAAAGCTGCTGCCCCCGCGAGCCGACCCCGGATAAGCGGAAGAAGATGGATGGATGGATGGATGGATGAAATTGTAAGTCAAGGTAGCAGTGACACTGTTCGAAAATGCTTACGCTTTCTTTTTGTCTGACTTTCCACCGTTGGCAGGCTTCTCCTGTTTGTCTTCATTCAGCTCGGGTTTCCTCTCCACCTGATTGTTGGTGAGGAAGAGGACGTGCTTTGACTCCATCTCCATGCGTCGATTGAACTGAAGCTCACTTTCTCGCTTCCCTCGCTTGAAACGTGGGATGGCAATGTCGCCGACCGTGGACTTCTCTGGTTTCCTATGAAGAACGACAACTGGTGTGGGGAATTGAGAGATCGTAAATGATACATAGTCACACGCGTGGAACTTTGAAACGGGTAACGTTTCGTTTGCTCACCGTCTCGTATTTTTTTTGCTGTCAAAGAGCTATTTTCCATCCTCTCCTTGCTCTTCAAGATCTCCTGCAGCTTGAAGGGGATGTGCTCAAGGTGGTCCCCTTGGTTGGCGTCTCTTTTAGCTTTACCATCCCGTTTCTTCGCACTGAAATGTTTAAAGACTGGTTGCAATTGAAAAACGGAGTACTCCTTGTCATTATATAACGATGCTTATCTAGATCTTCATGACCAACGTTTCTCGCAAAATTCAACCATGTTAAATGGGTACGTAGTAGCATACTAGCCATTGAGGCTAACGGTTGCCTTCAGTCAAATGTAGCGACTTACATTACCTCGGCTGCTTTGCTGTTTTGTCAGCCACCTCCCCAGAGTTATTATTACGCTTCTTACGCTTCCCCATGTCGATGCACGTCGTTCTTAATTTAAAAGCACATCTGAAATCAACCTAACCGCTACTCCCATGTGGAGGTAGCTTCCGATAGTGTTGGCTCCTGAGTGAACGATTTGTCTTCTTCTTCTTCTTCTTCGTTGGGGTTCGAACGATTTGTTCAAAAGAACAAATCTTTTCAGTGAACGAGAGTGAACGAATCACTTTCTAAAGTGATTCGTTCTTTTTTTTTCAGTTCATATGACTTCAACCAATAAATGTCAGTAATGCACATTGAAGCTGGTGCCACCTCGCCGTAAAACAAAACGAAGAAGAAAATGACGTAACTTACCGTTCACGAACAAGTCCTGAATTGCATTTCCCTTCACCAACGAACGAATCTGAGTGAACGAATCGGTGAGTGATTTGCATTTACGGTTCATCGCGAGAACGGATCAGTGAGGGAACGAATCCTGACTTTCCCGACTTCCCGTTCGCAAACGAGTCAATGGGTGTACTGCCTTTCCGTGCATCAACGGATCAGTCAGTGAACGTGTTGCGTTTCCAAGCGTGAACTGTAAGCAAGAATGTAGATTTGGGATTCACTTATAGTAGGTTTTATACAACGTGTTTGCATATATATACCAAAATATTTTTATCCAATATATGGACTGCAGTTTCACATTAGGTTGCTGGTTTGAGATGTACTTTTATTATTATTATTATTATTATTATTATTATTATTATTACACATTTATGTTATAACTTGTCTGGTGTTTTATTCCTTGTTTTTATATCCGCCAAACAAAACATAAAAATCAGATATTTGGTTAACTGCTTTATATGACAATATGTATACGTGTTTTACGTTGTTATATGAGTTGGTGTCCCCAAAATTAACAAATGTCGGCATCACGGTTTTTTTTTTTCAACCTTTTATTCAAACACAAACACATTCGATATAATAACACCATCAACTACAAGCCAACAAATACAAAATTAAAACTTCAATGTCGGCATAACGTTTGTCGCCTGGCAATGGCCTCCCGGCAATGCTGTCTGTCACTCCTTCGTGAATCTTCGCGAACGACCAATCAGCAGCGAGTGGAGGAGGGACTTTACGAGTCAGTGACGTAATTTCCCGTTCACGAATGAGTCAATGACGCAATTTCCCGTTCACGACCAGGCGAGAGACTGATGCCAACGGATCAGTGTGTAAGTGTTATATTGTAGAAAGAAATGTGTTAATTACCCGAGCCAATTATTATTATATTTGGGTGGGGGTTGGGTAGTTGTATTGTTTGATGTGTACGGGTTGTTTCCATGGGATGTAAAAAAGAAATAAAAAAAAGAGAAATCGGATCAGTCTGTGTGGGGGGGGGGGGGCGAGAGGGGACGATTCGTTGAACGATTCGTTTGAACGAATCTTTTGAGTGAACTGATTCTAAAGATTCAGTTTACCTAAAATAACTGGAATTCACATCACTATGGGACAATACGGTGGCTCTTTGCCTGAGCAGCTTCCAAGTTATGGGCGGAGATACAAGGTGGCTGCAATCTGAAAAGTTTGCTTACAGACATATTTTCAGAAATACAATACCCAAATATGACTCGCTTGTGTCATTTCACATTTGATGGATGAGTGGCAGGCACTTCAGAGACACAAACGCGAGCATACTTAATGCGAGAAAAAAATTATTTTTGCAGAATATGCCCCTGGAAATATCAGCACATTAGTAATTCCAATTCACATGTGGCTTGGCATAGACTTTATGCTGGCGGATCTTCTGTTGAAGTCGTGTAGTGATAAACAGAGTCAACATCTGCACTCCCAGCAGGATCAGCACCACCGTCCAGATCAAGCCCCGATGCTGCTCCAACCACCACAAGATGTTCTCCAGGCACCCTCCCAGAAAGATCAGGCTCTGGGCGCTGAACTCGTCCAGCGCTTGGGTGTCCAGGCCGCACTGAGAGTTCCACACAGTGCCGTTCTCCAGCGGGTCAACACAGCACGTTGCTGGAACACCACAGGCCAGAACTCCTGGAGCGGAGCAGTTGTAGTATCTGTGAGGTAAGGATTTTGGAAAGAAAAGCTTTGTGACACAAGCAGTGTTGGTTAGGTTCAACTATGACATGTCATCACGGGTTACGGGGGTCACAGCATCACTATCTGGTTTTTTTTTTTTTTTACGGTTAATAACCATGATATAACTTCTTTATGCAAATTCACTTTCGACCACTGGATGGCAGCAGACTAATTTCATTAAAGTGTAAACTACAAAAATCCAAGAGATCAAAAGAGAAAGTACCGTATTGGCCCGAATATAAGACGAGGTTTTTTTTGCATTGAAATAAGACTGAAAAACTGGGGATAGTCTTATATTCGGGGTCTAGACATTATACCCATTTTCACTTGTGCGCAGCGGTAAGTTAAAGGTTGCTGGTATCGAAGATGTTGCTGTGATTGTGTTGTCCGATCGCGGTTTGCTTCGTGTGCGCGCCGTTTGATTGACAGCTCTGGCGCGCTTATAATCGACTGAGTGTGTTGCTGTGATCGTGTGCGTCTTTGACACAAAGTGAGTATATACATTTCATTGTTACTACTGTCCACTGTGGTGCCGTTTGTCCGATCACGGTTTGCTTCGTGTACGCGCCGTTTGATTGACAGCTTCGGTGCGCTCCTTTAAGTTTGTCTCGCATCATACGAGTGGCCGTCACGCAGCGATATGGCGACTAAAGGTCGCCAGCAAATGTATTTTGTTGTCTTGATCGATGACTTATGTTTGGTGTGTTGCCGAGAGTATTTTATTCATGTTTTTGTTTTTTTTCCCCAATAATTCAGTAAAGCAATCAAAACTGAACCATGTCTTCCCTCATGTGTTCTGACCGTCACCCGGGGGCGAAAAGAGCATAACCGTCCGAGCCAACCCCCTATACAGTCCTCAGGCTTCCCAACAGTAGCGGTAGCAGTTTGCATTATTTTATTGCAATGTTTTTCCTTCTTCAGATTGTTTCAAGACTTCAGTTAGACTCCACTTTGACGGTTAATGCAGTTATTGCAAGTTTGTTGTTTTATCACAGTAGATTGGTTTATTTACATTTCAAAAACCAGAAGCCATTCATTTACAAATGTGATTGCACTTTAGTTTACATATTTAAATGTTCAGATATTAAGATGTGATAGACAGTTTTTGCATGATTTAAATGAGGCAAAATAACATGCTTATTCTCTCGAATATATTGTTATTATCATTTGTTTCAGATGTAATTATTTTCTGTATAAAAATTAAATTTGGTGTTCAAAAAGTCTATTTTCAAACTTGAGTCTTGAAAAAGAGGGGGTCGTCTTATAATCGGGGCCGTCTTATATTCCGGCCAATTTCAGCACAGCCGCGTTTTTGTTGAAATGATTGACATTCGACTGTAATCCTGCTTTTTTACTCCTACCGATAGTGAATATGTTAACATCTGAATTCACTTGACAGAATCTTTAAAAGTTTAAATGCGCCACAACCAACTCACATGTTAACCTCCCAGTCGTGATAAGTATCCGCCCCACAGCACTGCAGATTGGACTGGATCTCGTCTGCAATGAACCTCAGATCCGGGTCGTCCTGGTAGCGAGCAATGGCAGCTAGCGCGGCCGACCGCAGGACGTTGGTGATCTCTCGTTGCGCACTGTACACCACGATGACAGCCAAAACCTGCACCGTGATGACGGCCAGCAGCAGCCCGGAGAACAGCTTTAGCAGGAAGGAGTTTTCCCGCAAGGCGCCCACGCAGCCCGTTAGGCAGAGCAACGCCAGCAGGAGGCCCAGTGTCACCAGCGACAGCATTGGGTCAGTACCCACACTTCTGATTTTCTCCTGGGCAAAGGACTCTTTGCTGATGAGGCCCCATAGGCCCAAGGCGAGAATAAGCAGGCCCAGAACGGAGAACGTTAGGTTGCTCAGAACCAGGAGGTACTTGAGGAAGTAGTCAATAAACGAAAAGCCACGGCGAGACCGGATCTCTTTCAAGTTGGCCTGGTGTTCACCGCTCATGCCCTCTCGGTGGAGCTCACTGGTTCCTTGGGATCCCGCATTCTCCTTAGATAAGACAGCCACGGGAGAATATCATATTCGGTGGTAAAAAAAAACTACAAAAAAACAAAAACAATGCAAAGCTTTGCTTTCGACAAGTCTGTTTAGCTCAATGCTAACAAATGATGCAAAGTATCTGAGAAAGGCCTAAAGAATAGCATCGGTGTGGTGGTGTTGGAACGCCTTAAGCGAAAGATTTTTGAACAGACACGGTGTAGTGACCCGTGTACAGATAATCTCCCTTTTCTTTAGTCTCTAACAAGAATGACGAATAGGGCTGGAGCTTAACATTCCTGCCGAGTGGGTATAGTAGGCTATTGAGCGGTGGAAACAAACTTCTAAAAAGTTGAGTTCCGAACAACAGCCGAACAGTAGCTTGAGCATTTACCTTGGGTATGAGCGGGCTGGACTCGTCCGACCTCATCCAGGGCCAAGGGACTTTTCTTAGAGCCAAATCTCTACTGGTGCTGTCCATCGCTGCAAGACAATCTTCTCATACGTGGGCTGAGTGGTTGGCAGGGCAGCGTGTATGCTCAGGCGCAGTCGCCGTGCTGCGTTTGGCCACGGGGGGCTGTCAGACGTGCCCTTTTTTCCATCATGTGAGAGTCACAGTGAGAGGATTAGTCAGTGTGCGCTGCATCACAAGAAAAAACTACTTTGAGCAAGATTTTTGTCTCGTACTGTGGTGTATCTAGTACTATGTACAGTAAAGTAACCATGAATTAGCCTTTAAACTTTCCCCATACAAATAGTTGCGACTCCACTTCCCTAAGCACTGTTATGCTTATGCCTGCGTACAGACAAAGAGTAAGGGCTTCCAGGCCGGTTCACAAGCGGGTAAGCGTGTGGCCTGAGGGGGCCTCTGATGCTCTTCGAGACTGCTTTGGCTCTACAAACTGGGAAATGTTTAAGCAGGCAGCCACTTGCAATAATCAAACGGACATTGAGGAGTATACTGACTCTGTGACCTCTTACATCGCGAAATGCATTGATGATGTGACCCTCACGAAATACTTTGTCACTCGGCTAACTGGAAGCCATGGCTGACAGGGGCTGTCCTCGCGCTGTGGTGGAGAGAGTGAACAGCACCAGATTACTGGGGTTGCACATCAGTGAGGACCTCTCCTGGACCACCAACACTGCGTCGCTGGCCAAAAAAGCTCAGCGCCGCCTGTACTTTCTGCGGAAACTCAGGCGAGTGAGTGCTAATCCTGCCATCATGACCACATTCTACCGTGGCACCATTGAGAGCGTCCTCTCCAGTGTGGGGTGGTAGCTGCACTGAGTACAGCTTGAAGGCCCTGCAGCGCATAGTGAACACGGCTAGTAAGATCATTGGTGCTTCACTCCCCTGAAGGACATTTACACCTCCCATCTCACCCGCAGGGCGACCGCGACTGTGTGTGATGTGAGTCACCCCGCTCACTCTTTGTTTGATCTTCTGCCCTCTGGGAAGAGGTACAGATGCCTGCGCTCCCGCACCACCAGACTCAGAGACAGCTTCGTGCTCCAAGCTGTCCGGATCCTGAACTCTCTCCCCCCCTCCTCCCTCGGCTGCATAACGTCCTGTATTTTTGACTTGCGTGAAGCTGGCCCCCCCACACACGCAAAATTTAAGGAAAATAGTCTGTTTGGTTTGTGCTTCGTTTGTGCTGGTTTGTGCAGCAAAAATTTTCGTTTGTGCAGCAACGATTTTCGAGTTATAAAAGATTATTTTATAGGTCATCCAGAGTTCACCCAGCCCCACCTTTTTCTCCAAATGGACCCGAAATGGTACCGTTCGTTTGTGCTGGTTTGTGGAGCAAAAATTTTCGTTTGTGCTGCTCCGGTTTCGTAGATATTAGACATTTATTATTATCGCGATGACGTCGCGAAATGTCTAATATCTACGAAACCGGAGCAGCACAAACGAAAATTTTTGCTGCACAAACCAGGACAAACAAAGCACAAACGAACGGTACCATTTTGGGTCCATTTGGAGGAAAAGGGGGGGCTGGGTGACGTCATCGCTATAAAATAAATGTCTAATATCTACGAAACCGGAGCAGCACAAACGAAACCTTTTGCTGCACAAACCAGCACAAACGTAGCACAAACGAACGGTACCATTTCGGGTCCATTTGGAGAAAAAGGTGGGGCTGGGTGAACTCTGGATGACCTATAAAATAATCTTTTATAACTCGAAAATCGTTGCTGCACAAACGAAAATTTTTGCTGCACAAACCAGCACAAACGAAGCACAAACGAAACAGACTATTTTCCTTAAATTTTGCGTGTGTGGGGGGGCCAGCTTCACGCAGGTATTTCAGCGTTATATTCTAGCTGTCTGCCGTATGCACGCTTGCTCCATTTTGCTCCTCTTATTTTTCTACTTATTTATTTATTTATTTATTTATTGTTTATTTACTTAGTTTATTTGCTTATTACTTATTCATCGCTCTTATCTATTGTCTTTACTCTGTGCTATTTGCTTGTATGTGTTGTGTGATGTGTCTCGTCACCGTGGGACGGTGGGGAACGTAATTTCGATCTCTTTGTGTCTTAACATGTGAAGGAATTGACAATAAAGCAGACTTTGACTTTGATGTTCCGACGTACGTATACGGGAACAGAACCTCGTCGTAAAGCGACCGCAGAAATTCAACACGAACGGCGACTGCAAGCAGAATACCTCCAGAGCAAAGCTGTGCCAGCCAGCTGCTCCAAACTTGGGAAACAAATTCAGGAACAGTGATACAACATTCGTGGTCAAAGTAAAAGCGTAGAATCCAGAAGCTATCGAGTATGATTTTATTTTGAAAGTTACATCAGCGGCAATAGCTGCGTAACTCTGTGAACTTCACACTGACGCAGGACGTTCCGCTGCGGAACTCGAACGCAGAGGAGCGTCGTTGGTTCTTTTTTATTGTTGTGATTTTTGAATGAAACAGTGCCGCCAGTCAGGACGCGTCGTTAGGGGGGGAAAATATTCTTGCCTGATCCTGTGGGATTTTTTTACAAATAGATGTGGCTCGATTTGATCGCCGTGAGGACATCAGATTGACGATCAGGTGCGCCGCAGGACGCAAAGAATAAAGGTTGGGGAGAAAAAAAAGGACAATGGTGACCTTCCAGACATGCCCACGCGAATTTGAGTGTCCACGTCTGCCTCCAAATCTCAGAGAGAAAATCTTGCTAGGCAGCTCCTCCTAAAGAAGCTGGACTCAGCTGAATCAGCTTCATTTCTGAATGTAATCATTTGTCCGAAATCATCATTGCAAGCTGTTTTGTATGCGTGGGAGGATGCTCTTAACCCTGCACGTGACTATCATGTCAGCGTTCTTCAATCCCAGTTTTGCCTTCAGCTCCCACTTTGACACAGGTAAGCGTCTCTCACACGCGCCATTTGGAGGACGCATGCATCTTTCCAAGCTCATTTGCGGCACGCCGTCCTAGTGGTTAGCACTGGCTTCACAGTCAAGCGGTTTGGGGGTTCCAATTCCAGCTCAGACTTTACACTTTCCATATCCTCCAGCTTCCTCCCGCATCCCCAAAACACGTGTGTTCAGTTAACTGAGTAAATATAATGTACAAACGCTTGTTCGTCTGTGATTGGCTGTCGACCAGTCCTGAGTGTACCCCACCTCTCGCCCAAAGTCACTTGATCCGAATGAAGACAAGCCATAAAAAAGTGACCACAGAGTCATTGCCGTGCTCAAGGTGCTTGAACATGATTTTGACAGATGGGCGACTACCATTTTGCTGAAACGTTGCTCCTGGTTGCCTTTTTGCAGATGGAGCTCCGCTAAGCGAGCTGTCGTGGCCTTCGTCCCTAGCTGTGGTGGCGGTCTCCTTTACGGGACTCTTTGCCGTCATCTTCCTCATGCTGGCCTGCCTGTGCTGCAAGAAAGGCGACATCGGCTTCAAGGTGAGCTCGCCTGGGCGGCGTGACGTGGTGGAAGCTCCAAAGTGGAACACAAGTGTAAAAAGACCTTAACCTGCGTGTGATAAAAGTACATTCAAGTTGAACTACTCACCTGCCCAAGAAAATGGCCAGGGGAATCTGGAGGTTTCTGAAATGAGCGCCACCTTGTGGCAAGTATCGTGAGGAATATGAATGAAGCAAAAAAAAAAAAAAAACTCCTTTCATTTTGATACATTTCAGAGTGCGGCTATTTTGCCACTCATCAACTGAAAGAGACATAACAGTACCCTCAGCCTAAGCCATAAATAAAAAAAGAGCAAGAAATGACGACGAAAAGAATGCTGGCACTTTGAGACGGCTGCTGGGGCTGGCAGCTTTCAGCCATCCCACAACAAGTAGATTCATTGGGTAAAGGTGCACTTGTGTCCGACTTTCACCATCCTCCAGAGCCCAAAAGAACTCAGCATTCTCAGAGAATGAAGCGGTGGTTTCAAAGGAAAGGGTCTCCTGGGAGCTGTGAGCGAGGCTCACTGACTCACAGCCTGGTGCCCCCTCCCAACTTTCCAAGGAGCGGCAGATGGTTCCCAATGGCGGACAGAGAAAAAAAACTAATTGCTCCTAATTGCTCATCTCAATGGAAGACTATTTTTCGTTCCTGCTCGACATAAGCCAGAAGCTCTCTTGAAGTCCTCAAAGTTGCTTGATCCAACATGTGACGTGCATCTTTGGCCACATTCGCGTCGAAAGGCCGCTTTTGCTTCCCTCTGCTGGAAATAGGGGGGCATTAGAATGTCCCGTTTTATTTTCATAACGGAAAGATTGTCCATCCATCTGTCTTCTGTACTGCTTGTCCCCACGGGGGTCGCGGGCGTGCTGGAGCCTACCCCAGCAGTCACAGCGGGCAATAGGTAGCGGACACCCTGAACTGGTTGCCAGCCAATCGCAGGGCACACAGAGACGAAAAAAAAACACACTCACAGTGCTCACTCAGTCAGTAGCATGCATGTTTTGGGGACGTGGGAGGAAACCTACGCAGGCACCGGGAGAACATGCAAACTCCACACAGGGAGGGCTGAAGGTCGATTTGAACTCACACCCTCTGAACTGTGAGGCGGACGTGCTAACCAGTGCGCCACCGCCACAAATGATTGTTTTGGTCCAATTCATCAAGAAATGGTGGCGAAATTTTTTTTGACTAATGCCTGATAGTCATTGACTTAATGCACATGTATCGTAATTTTCGGACTATAAGTCGCTCCGGAGTATAAATCGCACCAGCCATAAAATGCACAATAAAGTGAAAAAAAACATATAAGTCGCACCGGAGTATAAGTTGCACTTTTGGGGCAAATGTATTTGTCAAAATCCAACACCAAAAACAGACATGAACCAGCAACAACAGGCTTAACGATACGGTATGCTAACGTGACGTGTACACAAACGAGGAGCTGAGAACGGGCCTGAGTAACATTCAGAGTTATTCAAATAAGTATTACATAAATAACACGTTTATCAAACTATCTGTGTCACTCCAATTCATTAAATCCATCGATCGTCCTTCATGTAAACAGTGCCGCGTATGCGCCGCATATGCTGACGTCGGACCCGTTGTAAGTTGCATTTCTAATTATTCCACAGACCCATATAATGATATATAAAGTATATTTCAAATAACTATCATATTACAACAATATTATCAAACCATCTGTGTCACCTTTGAGACTGCTTGTGATTTAGGGCTATACAAATAAACTTGACTTGACTCCAAATCATTAAATCCATCGATCAAATTCCTCATCCTTTATGTCAACAACGCTGCGCGTGCGCCGCAGATATCTAGTATATAACTATATTGTAGCATTAACAAAGTACCAGGAAAGACGTGGGTTTATATAACAACAATATTATCATACCACCTGTGTCACTCCTAATCATTAAATCCATCGATCAAATTCCTCATCCTTTATGTCAACAACACCGCACGCGCGCACCGCACAGATCTAGTATATAACTATATTGTAGCGTTAACAAAGTAGGAAAGACGTGGGTTTGGTAAACGAACTTTATTTAACAAAAGAAGAGTTCAACGAGCCAACAACTACTGAACTGTAACGATAAAAACATAAACAAGTTGCTACACAAAATAAAATGTATCAAATAACTATAACATAAATACGTTTTTCAAACCTTGTGTCACTCCAAATCATTAAATCCTTCAAACGTGGGGCCTTTCGTCATCCCGTGTTCGAATCCTTTCTCCTTATGTAAACAACCGCCGCGCTGCTGACGTCACTTGCAGTTCAAATGACAGTAATCCCTTGCTACATTGCGGTTCGTTTATCGCGGTTTCACTACATCGCGGATTTTTGAATTTTGAAAATTTGTGAAAAAATTCATATATAAGTCGCCCCCACCCAAACTATGAAAAAAAACGCGACTTATAGTCCGAAAATTGCGGTAATTCATTCTTTTGTGCAACAGTCGAGGACTTCTAACAACACAATTTGCAGAACTCGCCTCTCACACATTTTCAGAAGAGATCAGATAGACTTGACCATTTGATTACCCGGCGAGTTCTATACAGGCAAACAAAATGTTAATTTTTACGTCCTCTTTAAGCTAAGTGACAAAGCGTACTCAACGACAACTAAGACAAGCATCACAAACAAGCTGTTGGGATTATTGCAGCCAAACAAGTCAAACGCTTGCTGCCACCACATCTCATTTCATCTCGTCTCATCTTGGTCAAACAGATGGCGTTCATTCATAAACATCAAGTGACGTCGCTTTCATGCATTGTGCACATTCCCGATCGTGACACAAAGTGCTGACATGTCGTTGGAGACAAGACGGACTTGATTGGTGCGCACACACAATGCGAGGCACACATGACTGACGGACGGGTGCGCGTGGGCATTGGAACGCCCGCTCACAGTGGTACCATTGTCTCTGGCTTGCGCGGGCGCATGATTAATGCCCCCTCCGTGTGTGCGTGCGCGCGCGCCAGGAGTTTGACAACGCCGAGGACAAGGAGTACCAGGCGGACCTGTCGCCTTCCTGCTACAATGGACCCGAGGTGTACATCCTGCCCCTCAGTGAGGTCTCCAAGCAGGTTGACGGAACCAGTAAGGCAGCCCCGCAAAACACAAACTCGACTCACAACTTTCGCTGTCGACTATCTCCTCTTGAGAGCGAACCCACCTTAAGTATTTTGGTCTTGAGTTGAGAGCAAACGTTTGAGAAACAAGCATTCTTTGCAAGGCTACAACAAGCAGGAGTTTGGCAAACATGAGCAAGCCTTTACAACATTGGTTGAAGTTGACAAAGCAAAGACAATTTAATAGTAAACAATTATTGCGTTCAAACCAAAGCACATACTGTAACTTTGCCCTATGATAGCCCGCTAACTGAATGCTAACACACTATTCAAAACACCATAGACAGGCTAACAAAACTAGCATTGACATTGCAGTATGCTTAATTTAGTCATTTGATAGGAAGCCACAACAATGGACGTTTCTTCCTCACGTCCTTTGGAGATAAAACACAACCATTAAGTGCCTCAAATTTAAAATGGAGCCACTTTATGTAGTTAAACTGTCAATCCATTGTCAAGTCATTAGCAGGAAATCAATAGCACGGCGTTGGTCCCAAACGTTGTGCATGCAGCGGTTGGAGGTGGCTGCAGGAACAAAGCAGTTCGACGCGACAAAGGGAGGATTGCTGACATTGACCACAACACGTTGTCTTGGGACACAAATGTGGAGCTTGTGTCTCGTGATTCGCTTAACAGTGCACAAGGCGCATTGACCGGATGCATATGCGCTGCCGACCGAGAGCATCGCTTCTTTTCCTCCCGCGCCACTCACCGGAAGACGGAGAAGAGCGCCGCACAGAATAGACGTTGGCCTCTCGGCGTCAACCGGGATGCAGGCACCGCCTCGGGCTCTCGGTGACCGTCCCTAGCGTCTGCTCGTGTCTGCCCACAATTGCAACACGGTACACAATTGCACAATTGGTCATAGTGTTGCGGGGTGACGGACGGACGGATAGGAGGAGGAAAATCTTTCTTGTTGATCCTGGAAGTTGTGAGAAAAGTCGGTCAACAGTCAAAATATTAGAAACAGCTCAGCGGTGTGATAGATTAGGCTTTTATTATTTTATTTAGCGAATGTAAAGTCCCTAAGCCAAGCAGTTGCCTCCTGGTCTGCTGTATGGAGGGTGAGTAACCCTCCTTTAAGTCTGTAGAGAGGACAAACTTCTATGATGTGTTCCATGGTTTGCTCCTCTTCACAAGCACACAGTGGGGTGGGGCTACTGCCCCATTTGTGACGGCTGGCCAAACAGGGGCCATGTCCAATCCTGAAACGATTGAGTGTGGACCACTGTCTTCTTGAGAGGTTGGTGCCAGGGATCTGATGGTTGGGGTCTGGCACCAAGTGTTTGTTTGGGACCTCCTTGGACTCCCATTCCATTTTCCAAGCCAACTGGATGGTGAAGTCGGTTGGTGGGGTGTTCTTCCAGATTGGTGGTCTGGACGGGAGTCGAGCAGTGGGTGGGTTGTAGATGTCTGTTTTGATCGGTAGATGGGGAGAGTCTTTGATCTTTTGAAGCATCTTATGAGTGGCTGCTTCTCCCCGAATATGTGTGTGTGGGGGGATGTCAGGACAGGAAGTCAGGGGATTGGTGTTGAGCGGACAGTCCCGATTATGGTCTTCATGGTTGTGTTGAGCTGGGTGCCCACATACTGAGTGTGGGGGGACCTTGACCAGACAGGGGCACAATATTCAGCTGCAGAGTATGCAAGGGCCAGTGCCGAGGTGCGCAGTGTGGACACTGCTGCCCCCTATTTCACACCAGCGACTTTACAGATCAGGTTGTTCTTTGATTTAACTTTGGCTGCAGTCCCCTTTAGGTGTTCCTTAAAAGATAGGGTCCGGTCAAGGGTCACTCCAAGGTAGGTTGGGTTGGTGGCGTTCTTCAGCTTGAGTCCACCCAACGAGATGTTTTGCATTATGGAGATGGAATACACTGGATACAGTTTTTGCTGGGCTTGGCTTTAGGCGCCAGGTTTTACAGAACGAGTCCAGTTTGGCAAGATCTTCTGTGAGCACCCGTTCCAGTTGGTCGAAGTCTGGTGCTTGAAATGCCAGACAGATGTCATCTGCATAGATTAATATCCGGGATTTGGTGGTGGGTAGGTCATTTATGTAGAGATTGAACAACGTTGGAACTAGGACTGAACCTTGTGGTAGCCCGTTTGTCTGTTTCTCCATGCACTCGTGTTCTGACCGAGGTGAACTCTGAACCTTCTGTTTGTCAGCAGAGTTTGTATTATTGCCGTTGTCCAGACAGGGAGCGCTTTTGTGAGTTTGAGTAGGAGGCCTTTGTGCCAGACAATATCATAGGCGGCTGTGAGATCGAGGAACACAGTCCCTGTCTGCTCTCAAAACCATTTTTGATGAAGGTGGATAGGGCCAGTACCTGCCGGATCCACACAAAGAAGTTCCTCTACTCCTCTACGTTGTAAAAGTCGTCGTTCCAAGATTTTGAAAGGAAAGCTGAGTAGGGAGATTGGGCGGTAGCTGGCTGGCAGTTTGTGGTTTTTGCCAGGTTTTGGTATGGCAATATCTTTTGCTGTCCGCCATTTCTTTGGAATCGAGTTTGTTTTTACAATCCTAGTGTAGAATTGTGCCAAGGTGTTTCATGAACTCTGGAGAGATGTTGTCATATCCTGCTGCCTTTCCACATTTCAGGCACTGCAGGACTTTCTCCAATTCAGCAACCTCAAAAGGCTCTGAAATTCTATCCTCTCTGAGCACTTGTTGGTGTTTCTTTAGCTCAGATTAAACTGCTCTTCTGGTGGGTTTGTCTTGAGTTACTTTTGCAATAGCCATCAGATGCAACTTGATTGGGTGTGATGGATGCTCGGTTTTGGCTGGGGGGCTTTTGTGCAGCTCCTAGACGGCAGATGAGGCTCCAGCATTTCCTGCTGGAGTGTGTAAAGTTCAGGTTAGCTACTGCCTCCTCCCATTTCCTTCGCCGAGCTGTAGTTAGCGATTCAATGGGATGGTCTGCTATCTCAGGGTCCCCTGATGTTTTGTAGGCTTGTAGGAGTGCAGCGCTTTCTTCGTCCAGGCATGGTACGTACAGGGGTCGGTAGCCTTGGGGGATGGCTGAGTGGGTAGCTTTATAGATAGCGCTGCAGAAGCGGTTGTAGGCTTCATCTACAGTGATGGTGTGGAGTGGGATGGTGACAACACTCCTATCCAGAGTTTCACTGTATTTCTTCCAGTTGGCTTTGCGGAGGTTCCAGCGCATCTTCCTTGGGCTGTTTATGACTGGGAGCTGTATGCCAACGTATACGAGCAAGGGGCGGTGTTGACTGTGTGGAAAGTCGTCAAGGATGAGAATCTGAGCAGGATAGGGTGTTCCATTCAAAGAGCTGACCCAACACAGGTCAGGAGAATAGTCTATCTTCCACCTGGCGGAGTGGAAGGTTCCTCTTTGTTTGGGATCGTGTATCAGGGCATGGTCATTTCTAGATGCCCAGGTGCTCAGGGTAAACCTGCTCTCATCCGTGAAAAGCACAGGGCGCCAGTGGCGGACTTGCCAATTCTGGTGTTCTATGGCAAATGCCAATCGAGCTCCACGGTGCTGAGTTGTGAGCATAGGGCACACTACAGGACGTCGTGCCCTGAGGCCACCCTCGTGAAGTCTGTTTCTGTTTGGGCAAAAACATTCACACCAGTAGCCTGCTGAAGGTCATTCTGTAGGGCTCAGACAGTGCTCAACCTGTTCCTCCTTGCACAAAGCAGCGGATATCGGTCCTGCTCATGGGATGAGGACCGTCTACGGCCCTGTGCAGTTCTCCTAGAGTAACTGCCTGTCTCCTGGAATCTCCTCCATGCTCTGGAGATTGTACTGGGAGACACATCAAATCTTCTTGCAACACCATGCTTGGATGTGTCATCCTGGAGGAGTTGGACAATCTGCGCAACTTCAGGAGGGTTAAGAAATCGCTTCATGCTTCCAGTCGTGATAATGACTCTTGCTAAAGCCAACACTTTCGGAAAAAGAGTTTAAAAAGATCAAGAGGGAGGAGCTTGAAATGGCCTCCACCTGCAAAACCAGTCCTGTTTTGGGGACCATCTCGTTGTTGCCCCTCTAGTGTACCTGTTGTTAATTCCATCAACACCAATGCAACTGAAAGTGATTAACAACCCCCTCTGCCACGTGCCTGACCAAAACCTTGAGAAACGTGTAATCAAATTCATGCTGTACCTTGATAAAAAACAGTTTCTTTAATTTTTTTGAGCAATGTATATATATATATATATATATATATATATATATATATATATATATATATATATATATATATATATAAATCTTCCAGTAACATTTTAGAAGTTTAGTCTGGCTGCCATCATTTGGATCGATGGGTTTTATTTGCAAAGAAAAACAAACTTTTGAGTTATCAGCTGCTAAAAGGTGTATCTTTTGGGCACACCCTGTATGTAGACTGTATTTGTGGTGAGTATATAATACACTTGACACCTTGCACTAATTGTATCAATGTGTCTATGGATGGCCGTCGAGCTATTTCACGACGAACCAATGTTAAGTATGGCTGCTTGATCGAATGAATCCAACCGATGGCTCTCGTTCTCTCTAGGAATGTCGTGAGTAGGATGCACACATTCCTCATTTGGATGACATGCATACTCCTTCGTTTGTCTCCGTCGTGCACGTTTGAGTAGAAGGGTGGGATTGTTATCACCGTGACAACCTCTTCCTGGCGTTCCACTGTCTGAATGGGCCTTTGTGTGTGACAGCGAAAGCAACAATAGCCTCCATTTAGGCGGGGTGGACAACGGGTCAGCAATAAGGCCTGGGCGGGCAGAGGAGGACTGCCATTATCAAGCTCGGACAGAGACACGGGTCTCTGACACCGAGCGACGGCACGCACCGTGACCTAAAATGCGAGCGTCGGGCGGGGCTGGCGATAAGGCTGACCACCACGACAGTGCTCCTTTCTGCATTTTACAGAGATGTGGTTGTGTGCCATTGGGCCAAGGAATGCTGGCGGGTGGGGAACGGAGTGGGTTTATGTAATTCGGTGATGGGTGTCTTGGAGCCGCACCCTGAGCTGGCGCCTCAGATGACGCACGAGCAAGAAACGAACGAGCAACGGCCTCCCTAAAGAATTCAGGTCCCAGATCTGGGCGTGCGTGGTGGATGTCCCGACAGCTGGAGAACCTCTAGAGAGGGATTGGGTGTTTGTGCGGCCGGCATGGCGGTGGTGGGAGGGCGAGCGGCGGCCGGAGCAGCGGCCGAAGCGGCGGCCGGAGTGGCGGCCGGAGCGGCCGGAACGGCAGTTGGAGCGGCGGCTGGACCGGTGACTGTCCACTCTTACGCTTCTGAGCGGGACTTAATCGTCAGAGTGGCGGGCTGCTCCGCCTCTCCGCTCCAGCGACTGGCCTTGTTTTGGGAATATGAGGATCCAGCCAGGTAACTTATTTATTTGTGGTTTCTTTTTTTACACCTTCTGGCTCGTGGTGATGTGCCTCTTGGTCGAGGGACCACCATGGGTGGGGGGGCTTTTTGATCCAGTCAACCAACCGGTTCTTGCCCTTTTTCTACTCGTGGCACTTTTCTCTCCTCACTTCCTATGTTGTGCGTTTCCACAAATTCTTCACAGTTGTTGTGAATCAGCATGTAACACGAGCAGTGGCCCATTTGGTTTGGGAGCAGCGTTGGCTGGCTCGATGGGTCACTGGCTGGCAGGGTATCCAACCTGAGCTGTCCTGCAAGAAAAGTAGCTGCAGTTCACGGAGCGCAATCCATAATACTAACAACTTTGTTTTTCCAGTCCAGCGTCTCAAATCGTCAGACCTCGACCGCCATAGTTTGCTCTATCTAAAGGAAATTGGCAACGGCTGGTTCGGCAAGGTAAACAATGTCTTTGTATCATCCCCAAACTACAAATAGAGACAGTGCGTGCAAAATAATTGTCATGGAGGATAGTTCTTGCTTTAACGTTAGTTTCTCAAGTTGACTTGGATTTAACACATTTTTAGAGCAAGGGCATTCATTTTTAGTTCTGGGAATAGGCTCCCTTTTATTTTAGATTTGATCACTTTTAGAACTGTTCATGTTTTAAGACTTTTGATGCGTCACTTTTTTATCACATACAGCCTAATGATGGGGAAGAACTTCTCTTGTTAATTGGAGTCTGATTTGGAAAGAAATTCTATTTGCTGTCTTTGAACATGCCAGGTGTTTCTCGGGGAGGTCAACGCGGGTCTCAGCACCACCCGGGTGGTGGTGAAGGAGCTGAAGGCCAGCGCAAGTGTCTGGGACCAGATGCAGTTCCTGGAGGAGGTCCAACCATATCGGTCAGTAAAATGAACAATAAAATTTGGTCATCATTGGGCTCGGGACTGACATTCGTAGTCTGAGGCAAACGTTTTGTCTGAAAAAGTCCCGACTTTTTGGGGGGCCAGTAAAATGAACAATAAAAAGCTTGCGACAGTACTTTTTGTGTTTTTTTCTCTGTCATCATTGGGACTGACATTCACAGTCTGAGCCAAAAGTTTTGTCTGAAAAAAATCCAGACTTCTTTTGGGAACAGCCTACTTGCAAGGGCCGAGTCACACTCTGCTTCGCACATTGGAAGCGATTTTTAGAAGGTACCCAAATGACTGCTGAATGCATTTGCAGGACCTTGCAGCACGCCGCCCTCCTGCAATGCCTGGCCCAGTGCTCCGAGGTCACTCCTCATCTGCTGCTCATGGAGTTTTGCCCTCTGGTAGGAAACACTTTGATCTTGTCATCCATACGAGCCGGCCTGCCACCCTGCATTTTGAGCACTTCATCTACTAGGTGGAGAAGGCGTTACATGCTTGCCTCAGCAATACAACACAAGTCAAACAGTGTTAGGGCAATAGAAAAGAAAAATCTACAAGTGACGTTCCCCAGAAGGTTAAAAATTGTCTATCGATGCTAAAAGACAGGTTGGGCTAGGGGCGAGGGACTACAGTAATCCCTTGTTTATCGCGGATAATTGGTTCTAAAAACCACCTGCGATAAGTGAAATCTGCGAAGTATGGTCACCAACAAGAAGTACTGGGCAGGCTAATGAGTTAGCGTAAAGATGCTAATTCGCGATCGTGCTAACACGCGAAAACAGACTTCTAAAAGAGTGTAAACGAGCATCTGGAGCAATACTACATTGTCCTAAAGGTTACACACGTTTCCTCAATTCAGAGTTTTATTTTGACTTTTAAATAGATTTTTAATTTGGAAAAAAAATCTGCGATGTAGTGAAGCCGTGATAAACGAAACATGAAGTAGCGAGGGATCACTGTACTTTTATATGAGAGCCAATGAAGCTCCACCTGTCTGTGCCCCAAGCAATACTTTGATCTGGCGACAGCTCGATCCTTTTGTGTTTCCTCCAAGGGTGACCTGAAAAGCTATCTCCGCAGTCGCCGCCAGTCCGACTCGGACAGTCCCGACCCGCTCGTCCTCCAGCGAATGGCACGTGATGTGGCTTCAGGGCTTTTGCACCTCCATGACAATGACTTCATCCATAGGTAACTAATTGAACAAGGCGGCGGGATCTCTTCTGGGCCTCACAGTTCTCAGCGGGAACCTGTGCCACCCCCTGTCGGTCTCTTCCTGCAACAACATCCTGGTGCTGCCTGAGTAGTGGCGTCAAAACTCCAGCATCAGTGATTTTGTTGCCGGCGGCAACCCTTTCCTCACGGCCACCTTGCCCAAGTCGAGCAAATGGAGGCATCTCCAGGCATCTCTAATCAGTCCTGCTACAAAGCAACATTCCATCTTGTTTGGCAGTGACCTCGCCCTGCGGAACTGCCAGATCACATCAGAAATGTCAGTGAAAATCGGGGACTACGGCCTCGGTCACAGTCGCTTTAAGGTTTGGCCCGACTTGTCACGTTCTGCCTAATCAGGTGGGCGCGCGAGCCAATTGACCCACAATATGTGCAGGAGGACTATTACGTGACGCAAGATCAGATTTGGGTGCCTCTGCGCTGGATGGCGCCAGAGCTCATCGACCAAGTGCACGGAAACCTTTTGGTCGTTGACCAGACTAAGGCAAGCAACATATGGTGAGCTTGCTGTTCACGATATTTGTCATGGGAACTGCATTTGCCGTCATTCCTCTTGCAATTTTATGGAATGTTGTGCGGTAGGACTGTTTGGGATTTTTGATCCGCTCGCTCATCCTCGATTTGGACCGTCACAGGTCGTTGGGGGTCACTGTGTGGGAATTGTTTGAGCTCGGAGAGCAGCCGTACCGACGGTACTCTGACAGACAGGTGCTACTGTACGCCGTGCGAGAACAGCAACTTAGACTGCCCAAACCGCAGCTCGACTTTTCCTTGGCAGAGCGCTGGTGAGCTACGCTGTCGTCGCAGGCTGGCTGCGTCTACTCGGAAGTGAATGTGTTCACAAATCCCTCTCTGTTTGTCTGTCTGTCTGTCTCGCGCTCGCTCTCGCCCTCTCTCTCTCTCACACTCTCGCACTCTCTCTCACTCTCGCGCTCTCTGTGTCTCTGTCTGTCTGTCTCTCTGTCTGTCTGTCTCTCGCTCTCTCTCACTCTCTCTCTTACTCTCGCACTCTCTCGCTCTCTCACACTCTCGCACTCTCGCTCTCGCGCTCTCTCTAGGTATGAGGTCATGCAGTTCTGCTGGCTGCAACCCGACCTGAGACCGAGGAGCGAGGAAGTTCACCTCCTGCTCACACACTTGTGCGCCAAAGGCTCCAGTGAGGCAGGGGAGGATTTCCAAGAAAGCCGAAATTCCTTGAGACCAAAATTGCTCGGCACCCCCTCCCTAGTGGCCGTGCCTGCGCCCCTTGACCTCACCGCCCCGAGTCGGGCAGCGGAGCTGGCCTCGTCCTCCTTCCCCCTGCTGGGGCGCTTCTCTGAGAGCTTTCACTCGGACGTGGGGGATGACTTGCTGACAGTCACCGAGACCAGTCACGGTCTCAACTTTGAGTACAAGTGGGACCAGGCCCGAGCCGAGCAGCCGCACTGCTCGTCGTCCACTGGCGGCTTGCTGGGCCAGGTGAACCCGCATTCCCAGGATGTCTATTATTCAAGCGCCTCTGGTGAGTGTTTGCCTGAGGCCTCTCCACCCTACTATGAGCCTGAGCATGCAGGTGTGGTCCCTGTGCTGAGTGCCCGCAGCCCCTCGGTCAGCAGCGACTACTACATTCGCATTGAGGACACATCGGAATATCGCATTCATGTGGATGACAATCCTGCCCTGGAAGCCGGTGGCGCTCGGTCGTCTCCTCAAAGTCAGATGGCTTCATCCGCCACACGACCGAATGCTTACCGGTCAACGGCAGCTGGGCTCCGATCGATCGCCTCTGATTGTGAGTCAGGCTCTCCTGTACAGCCAACCGCCGAGCCACTGCTTCGACAGGCATCGGGTCCAGCGATGTACGGCCACTCCCATACAGACTCCTCTTCCTTTCGAGCCGCTCTGTCGGATTCAGAACACGCAGATATCTGTGATCCGCTGGCATCGTCAGAAAATAAGCAGAGTCAGATGCGAGCAGCGAGTGGGCCGAGTTCAGGCTTGTGTGATCCCTATCTAACAGACGAAAGCAGATGCTGTACAACGATGGGACCCGTTGGACAGACACGACTCATTGTTGGTCCAGATGTTAAAAGAGGCGCCGGCCCGCTGGGGGGTCATCGGAGGAGTGGGGACAGTGACAAGGCCACTTTCCCTGAGGAAGAAGCCACAAGCTGGACCTCCAACCATTCTGCCAACAATAATACCCCAAACCTTGACCCTTTGCACTATAACGCCACAGAAGTGTGGTCTTTAACCAAGGACACCACCAAAACCTTCTGGAGTTGCAGGACTTTTCAAGAGGAGACGATGCGAGGGCAATCTCCCTGGAGTGCTGCCAGCAAACTCAAAGAACGAGACAGAAGGGCCGGTCCGCAGAAAAACAATCTGGCTTATACAAGTCAGAGTGCCCAAGAAAATGAAACACCGCAGTTGTTACAGAACGGAGAGAGATTGCACTCCAGGCCCAACAGGCCCGATGCCACCTACGTCAAGTCCTCTTCATCCTTTAAGGAATCTCATAGCCGGATTCAAGCTCCAGAGAAGCTGAGGGCCAACAATCAGGAGGCGGCTTCAACACCAGTCTCTGCTCTTACTTGTTTATCCTTCAATGGAAGCAGAGAATTGACAAGTGGACTTGGGCTTAGAGACTCCGGCGCTAGCCTCGTGGAGCTCACAGACTACAGTGAGGAAGATGATGACTTTGCAGACATCACATCAAGCATCTTTACAGACTTCAACCTTGACTATGGTGACATGCAGGAGGAAGAGCTAAGCCCGCTTAAGAACCCGGAGGGAACTCTCGACTCTGTAGACACCACAAAACTCTCGTGGTCAGTGGCGAGCACCTGCAATGGAGCCTTCAGCCCAGACTCGCTCAGTACTCCCGCCCAGCCCAAGTCCCTGGACAGCGGCTACGACACAGAAAATAATGGGTCCCCAAAGTTCATGTTTAACGAGCTTTTAGGGCCACAAACAAGTACAAGTGGACTCATTGTGCAAGTGGGTGTGCAGCAAAATCTCAGCGGCACCTCAGAGGTCCACTACAAGTACATCATTGATAAAAACACATACCGAGACTCTGCCTATTTCTCTGACTATGATACTGAAAACGATAAAAGCCCGAAGGAAGAAGGAGCAAAATTCTTTGGCGATCCAAATAAATGCCACTTGGATGGTGGGAACCTGAGCTCTTCCAGAGATCCAGTGAAAAGGGAGGAGTTGAATCAAAGACCCAGCTGGATTTTGGCAGGAGCCTCCGAGCCAAGCTCTCCCCGTTCTTTTTGCACACCTGCAATGTCCACCTTGTCACCCTTGCCTGTGCAGATGGGCGGGTGCCTGACCAAAGAGGCGGCCGCAGACTATGACCAGCTGGACTTGGACAGAGAGTGCCAAGAGGAGCCCTGCTCGGAGCTCGGCTCCTCTGTTGACTCGGGAGCCTCGCCCGTCAAGGAGACCTCAACAAACGACCAGGACGGAGGTGACGGATCCCAAGACTGTTGCCACAGACAGATTTTATGCACAAACTCTACTGCATCTGATTGCCGCGATGAGCAACCCAAAGAGAGGCAAAGTGCAGATCAGTCCATGGAGGATGAAGAGGTGCCGGAATTCCGTCACATGGACGCACTGGCGGACAGAGGAATGAATGTGGAAGACTTTGAGGACATTGATGCAGAGGAATGCGACCCGCAGGACAGCCAAGCATCAAATGACGCCTCATTTGATGCTTTAAGAGCCCCGCTGGAGGAGGCAGAGGACGACAGCGAGTTGGATGAAGAGTTGCGGACCTACAGCATCCAGGAGGAGGATGGCGAGGGGAGCCATGAGGGTCTGAGCGCAGTGCCGGTGGTGGTGAGTGACAGCAGGGGGGCGAGGCATCTCCGCAGTCTCCTAAAGACGCCAACGCTCCTTACTCAGTCCCTCTGTGAGGAGCTAGAGAGAAAGAAAAAGACAGTGTCCTTCTTCGATGACGTCACTGTGTTCCTCTTTGACCAGGTACCACATGAAAGTGACTTTGGTTTTCAGAATATCCATTAAAGCACCCCTCCACCCTAACTTTTGCACTTAGGAGAGCCCAACTGGGGATCTGGTCGACGACCACTTCTCCACCGAAGACGGGTACAGTGGGAATGGGACGAAAGATGACATCACCTCCAACCTTGATGAAAACATGTCAAAGGTGGATGAAAACAAACATGAAGCTTGTGAGGAAACAGACGGAGACAGGGCAGAGCACGGTGGGACACTCATGGCAATGAGATTTCACGTGGTTCATCGTTGCTTAATGGCCCTTGTGTCTTTGCCTTCAGCTTTGAAGTGGGAAGGGAATGTAGCACTTGAGCCTTGCCAACGTTGGCCCAACACAGCAGCACTCGCTTCCCCTTCAAACAACGTGGCAAAAAGTGTGGCGCTCGATTGGTTCCTGGCCTCCAGCAGATTCTCCATCACGCAGGTGTCAGGTAGCAATCTCTCTCAAAACTGGTTCAACACTTGGCTTCCAATTCCAGACTAATTTTGGCAAATGTTTCCATCCCTAACAGGGGAGCCCAAAGAAGGTCCAAAAGACTGAGAGGCCATCGGTGGACAGTTCCTCAAGCGTTTCTTCTTTCCCCCTTCCAAAACACGCATTGCCGCATCCGTATGGATGTATACACAGTGTATACAAAGTGTATACTTTGTGATAACAGACAGTCTTAGCCCAAAGTGGACGCCAGCCACACTTGTGTTGGCTCCATGGTTGCATCCAAAAGAGCTTCATTGTGTCATTGCCTCTGCCCAACATTTTTCAAGGACTCTTGCACACTCTTCCCAGCAGTGGAAAAAGAAGATGTTTTTATTCTTTAAGATCTTATCAGGGGAAAGTATTAGTAAACAATCACATACAATACAAATCCACTGATATGAAAAGTCTACATACTCCTGTTAAAATACCAGATTTTGTGCTAGAACAGAAAAAAAATCATATCCACCCACCTGTTGCCATTTAAAGAGCGCCCCTCCAAAAGGTTCTGATGTTCTGGTTAGCTTTTCCTGCCATCGCTTGCTTTAAAAAGCCGACTAGACGAGCAAAATCACCAAATGATTCCCTAGCGCGGCACCGCTGCTGCTCAGGGCTCCCCTCTCCCCCAGGGGATGGATTAAAATCACACGGGAATGGGTTTAAATGTAGAGGACAAATTTCACCACGCCCAGATGTGTGTGAGACGATCATTGGGACTTTAACCTTTTAATCTTTCAAAGTATTTAGGGTAGGGTTGGAGGCATTTAAAATGGTCAGTCCGTACCTTCAGACATAACTCTTGAAAGAAAAGATTTGTTTCCCTGTTGACTTGTACAGTTTAGAGGTCACATTCATGATGGGGAGGACAAAAAAAAATACTTGGAAAGGATTCCTCTTGAACAGGGATGTGCAGACTTTTTATATCGACTGAACCTTGGAAACATGAGAAAAATGTCCAAGTTGTGTGTCCCTTTCCACTGCATTGCAGATGCGAGGGACGTTTTCAAGCCGCGCTATTGTCATACCGTCCTTGGGGTCTGCATATCGTCGCATGTCGTCACGTTGTCCTCGTCTAAAGCGAATACGTGGCGGAAAGCGGGACTTGAATGCCGAGCACGACGGCTCCCTCTGGCTGGAAGAAGCAGCCGCTTTGTTATTTTGTCTGTCATTGGCTGCCATTGAGCTCTTCCCAAAACAAAACACGCAAAAGCATCCTCCCTGGCCGACTGGCTGTGTCTGCGCACTTCTTTGCTGTCAAATATCATTAACGTGTTTTAAGGGCACGCCGGGGAAAAGACAAATGGCAGGAATACATATTCAGGAAGACAAGCGCAGAAGCTTTTCTTAGGAGCGTACGTACATATGTACAATCTATTGTGAGGGAAAAAAGGAAGAATTTACAAGAAGAAAGTTATATAACTGCCAGATTTTATTTGCATGTCAGCATTTGCCCCCATCCAACGAAAGCAACCAAATCAAACGATGGCAGGTTCGTCCTCCTCAAATGTTCGCACCCTTCTCATTTGGTCTGGCACCAAACAAAAATGTGCCGAAGATGAAAAGAAGAGTTGTACTAAGTTCATTTTGTTTCCTTTGTCAATCACTTTTTGGTTCTTTTATCACAAACAAGGTAAGTCCGCCATCACCGACCACTTCAAAAAAGAAAACCACATCATGGACTGGGAAAAGGCCAGAGTCATCCGCACCGAAGAAAATAAACATCAGCGTTGGATCAGGGAGGCCATTGAGATCCGTTAACGAGGCCCGAGGACCATCAACAGAGACGGGGGAGCCTACATGCTCTCTACCACCTGGAGCAGCATTTTGGAGAGGTGAAGGGACAGCAGAGGGGGTGACTCATCTGTCAAATCTGACAGGTGAGTCACGCCTTCATTCATCGATCAGCTGATAGACGCGTCACAACTACAGCAGTGACACTCTGATGAAGGCGGAAGTTCATGCCGAAACATGTCAGGTAATGTAACCTAAAATACCTTGTTTGTGATAAAAGAAACAAAAAGTGATGAAAAGAAGAATTGGTGCGCATGAAACGTGTGTCCACTGGGATTTATTTGGATTCTTTCTGTACATAACAGAGAAAAAGTCTGATATGCATTTGGCTTGCAGCCAGCTTGCGTGTCAAGCTACTCACTCGCCACGTGCCCAAGCTCATCTTTGTTTCAATTCTCAGTTTTGCCTCAAACTGAGAAGCAAAACCTCACTTTATTCTGCACCTTGTTACATTAGCAAGCAAGCCCTCGCCTAAGGAGAAGACTGAAATTTAACCTCACCCTGTGAAGAGCATCAATATGAACAAGATGAAAAAAGGAGCCTTTTCTGGGTGAAATTGCAACAACATAAAGAGGAGGGGAACAACAATTACAAACGAAAAGTGTGGAGGGCTCAAGTCCCTCACCAATCTGCAACTGCAGCAGAATTTGACATGAGCAAATGATCGCGACCAGAACTCGGACTGACAAGGGGATAGGACGAGCTTTGCCATGAGCTCATGCACACAAACCGCATTGACAAAAGCAAAAATCAGAGAAGTGCTGAATTTGCAAAGAACAAACGGCCAAGCATTGTCAGCAATGTCAAGAAGCCAAGGATTAGCAAAACACATTTTTGCCGGGCCGTGACAACGCAGAAAGAATGAAAAAGGAAGAAAGCAACATGACCAATACTCGCCTGTGAGTGTTGATGATACCGCCCTCCACACCGTTTTCTGCCTCGCTTATAAAAACTCAACATGTAAAGCTTATTGCTGCTTTTGTAACATCAAGAACGATCAGATAAAGTGAGAGCGTCACACGAGAAAAACTCCACAGATTAGGGGGCAAAAAAAAAAGACAATGTTGTGATGATCAAATCTTTTTGGTGTGCACGTGTGGGAAAAATCACTTGACTGGAAAAGAGTCATGTTGCAAGAATACAATAGTCAGATTACAGGTATCAATGTGGAAATTCTCAGGAAAAAGTCACACTATTCAAAGAATAAAGTGAGATTTTTGTAAAATTCCCACTTTGGCAATACTTACTTACTCTTATAACAGAACTTTATCTTGTAGCCTCACAACATTGTCTTTTGTCAAGTTGTTAAATTGACTTCAATTTGTAGCGTTTCAATGTTGGCCTTCTGTTTCTATGAAAGCAAAAACATTGGACAATTTCAAGAAGGAAGTCATCATCTTCCCAAAAAATTGAATGGGCGTGAAAATAGTTACGTTACAAGAATATAGCTAGAATGTAATCTTATGTGAAAAAAGTCCCAACAAGAGAAAATACCAGAACAAAAGAGAATAATCGACATTCAGCAAATATTTAAATGTTTTTGAAATAAAACTTCATTGTCATAAAACAGAGACTTAATTCTTGTCAAATTCTAACTTTTCTTTATATTGACTTAATGCAATCGAGACTCTTGCAGTCTTTTCAAATCAAATGTCATGATATGTAAACTTTTAAACGACTCTCATTTTCCACTATGAAAGAAATACAAGAGTAAAGTGGTATTTTCTTGGCAATATTCCAACAAAATTTTTAATGAGCTGACTTTTTTTGCCATGATACTGCCATTGACCATTCTTTGTGCTGTATGGCAGTGCTATTCATCATTAAATTAACGGATTTGGTTTACATCAAAGCGAAGGAACAACTTGTTCCTCCCCCCACCCCACCCACCCCCGTATTTTGGTCTAAAATTAAAGAAACAAGCAATAACACAGGGTTTCTAGGGGGCGGGGTGCAGCCGTCTAGTAGAAGATGGTGGCCGATCGGTCGTCAGTGAAGGTGGGCCGAAGGTAGACCTCCATGGAGCGCTCACTGTGGGGACAGGAGAGGGCATCACCGAATAGGAACAATTGGGGAAACCATTCCAGTCACAAGCCAACCTACATAGCAGGCACAGCCGCGACCACGGCCACGAGCGCAGCCGCGGGAGCAGTCGCGGCCACGGACGCGGCCACGGACGCAGCCGCGGCCGTGCGCGTCTTCCCCATGCAGCCTTCGACTCATGTCCGCAATGACGGAGCACCGGAATTTTAGCAAATAAAAGAGACAATCATGCGGGACTCAAAACTCCAAATTGCCGCCGCTCTTTGCCAAAAAGGGGCAGCCACCGAAGGAAGCGGTAAATTAACAAGAAGGCGGAGGAAACAAAGAGGGGGAGTGGCTGGCGGGAGAGGTATGGCACTTACGGAGGTCCTCAGAAGCGGGACAACTCTGGACCCAAACTGGAAGGGAAAGAGAACCTTTGCATTGGAAGAGTTGGCCTCGCAGCTCATGCTTTGAGTCGCATGTTAACATGTGCAGCGAACTCAAACAGTGCAATCTCAAAGCCGGATTTGGTTTTGTTCACATGCAATTTTTTTTTTCTCCCATCAGAAATATGGCAAACATCCATCCATTGCCATTTTGCGTATCAGACGAGAGGCACAGAAACCGATCGTTGCCAGCGTCGAATTGCGTTTCACCTAAGGTTGCACTGTAAGCATCCAACTGAACAAACCCACAAAGCCATGACGTGCTGCAAGCAGGGTCCAAAATGGTCAAGTGCCAAGCGTCAGTGATCACACAAAGTCAACAAGCAGGCGGCCGTTGCAGCGCGCACATGCTCAGGGTAACAGTGCTGAGGAAAGAGCGGGGTCAAAGGTCACAGATGCATGCGGGCGTAGGCACCGCTCCACACAAAAGACTTCTCAACAAAACGTGGAGCTAGGCGATAAAGAACAGATTTGCTGCCACACCAGAACGTTTATTAATATAGAGAGTTAGGCTTTATTTAGAATACCTTTTGTAAAAAGTCACCATACATTCAAGGTCTCTTTTTTTGTTTTATTATTATTATTATTATTTTTTTTAAATCATATTTTCTGATATCCCTCCACGGCATGCATAAGATAAAACAACTACTCAGTGTTTTTGGACAAGGACACCCATTGTTTGGAGAGGAAAGGAACTACAAAAGCACTGGGGAATACAATCAAAAAAGAAAAAAAAAAACACTGAGCGCAAGCAGCAAAGGAAATGAAGAGAAAAGATGGCCGCCACTAATCGTCAACAAACTCACAGCGCTTATCCAAGGCGGCCATTTGCACAAAGAAGACCAAATTCAAAAAGAAGGAAATGGTGCAATTGGGTGGACGGATACAAACGAGTCACATATAGATATTGATTTGAGAGATGTTGCTCAAGCTCGTCTGCACCAAAAAAGGGGAAGCGGGCTAAAGACAGGCAGAAGCAGCATGTAAGGCATCCGACACACCCGCCACAAAATGCAGCAGAAAAAGTCTATCAAGTGAACACACCCCTCTGTCTAAATCCCTCTTTTTGTCTTCTCAACGTTTTACAACCAAAGGTTGCAGTGATGGTATGGTTACATTTTTCTGAAAAACATCTTCCCCCCCTAATCCCACCCCCTAAAAAAAATAAACCACAAAAAAATAATGAAGTACCATTCCATTATATGTACGTACCTCCGTGAGACAATAGACAAGTTCAATTCATTCCCGTTTGTATTTTTGGCGATGGTAAACTAAGGTTGCAGGTGATGAGAACATGACCATTTTGTTCCATGAAAGACTTTGATTCAATGGACATTGTGCTGCTGCTTCTGATGTACACACCTTGGGCACGTAAGGGCAGAAAAAGACAAAGATATACAGCACATGAAGACGGTCACAGCTAGATTTTTGCAGAGGAGAAAGATGTGCCTGGAAGTATTTTTCTACGGTCTGTCTACATGGGTTTCTCTGTTGTTTGTCTTCAAATATTCTATGCTTAAAGCACTCGAGACAGACGTGCGCTATTGGTTCACCCATCCATGGCACTTGAGCTCGCAAATTTGAAGGCAACGTGATGCGGTCGTTGTAAATACACAGTGTAGTTCTCTGCTTTACATTGAATTTGAAGGTTAACAAGTGGCGATAAATAGTTTGAAGCTTTTGTTTTAATTTTCTTTTTTTTAAGTTCTGCAAAACTGCTGCTTGTTGTGAGGTGAGTTGACTTGGTTGCTTGCAAAGTCAAACCAAAAACTAAACAAATGAAGTAATCAATTGACTAACCAACGGCTCATATCTGGAAAGACTTAAGTCAGGTCGGTTGTATCTTTGGGCACCGCTGTTTGATGTTGCCTGTCATATTTTGAAAAAAACCTTGTGCAGGGGGAGGGGGGGGGTCACTCTCTCAATGCAGTGTCAACACAAATATAAATCAGGTGTAAGCGCGACTGATCGCATCTTCCATGCACAGCCTTCCCTTGTGATTTCGCATTTCAAAGCACCATTTTGTCTTTTGCAACTTTTATGGGTTGCGACCACGCAGTACTCATTTTTGAGAGCCACAAAAAAAGACAAGTGCGTACATGCACAGCAAAAAAAAAGAAAAAAAAGACAAAGCAGGGGAGCAAGGGCAGTCAGTCTGCCGTTGCTCAGAGTCCGTATCGCTGCACGCCGAGCAGGTAGGCCCCGCCCCGACTCTCAACGCAATCCTCCACCCACCAACCGCTACTGTCCCGACAGCGACACCGCCAGGCAGCCGGCAGCACAGCAGCAGAGAGGCGGCGGCAGAACCCAGGACGGACGGAGGGACGCACGCCGGGAGGAAGAGAGGACAGAAAGCAGGGATGAGACCAGCCTCGTCCACTCGCTGAAGGAGTGTGAGTGGAGGCAGAAGGAAGGGAGAGGAGGAGAGACAGGGGGAGGTGAGGAGGGCACGGGAGGGAGGGAGGGAAGCCCCTGCGCTATCCGCAGCTGTCTGCGTCTGTCACAATGTGTGTTGTCACACAGTCGAAATCAATTTGCCATCAGGACTGTCACTGTGGAACAAAGAGAGAAGGAAGCTTGCCAGGTCGGACACACTCAGAAAAAGAAACGGACAGACGGACAGGCCAAGATGTGATGGGACACATGAGAAGGCAAGGGCGCTGTGGACATCCTAGAACTCCAAACAGCGCCATGACTGGACTTGACAGTTCCTCATCACAAAGGCTTTTGTTTTTTCCAATGTGATAATCACAAAGTTATCTCATCTGCAAGGGATGCTAGCTTAGCGCAAATGAGCATCTCTCTTTTTTACGGTTAGCGTTGATGGTCTGAAATATGTGCTGCCGCAAAATTAATTTGAGTTATTTATAATTGAGTTGGAACCTCTAAACTTGAATAATTACAGCAAAAAAGCTGAATTTCATTGATGTGTACTGAAATTGTACTGTTTAATTTGAATCATACAATTTGAATTTGGGCTTGAGTTCCAAACTAATAATTGCAAATTGCACAATAGATTCAGTCATTTTTTCAAGGCAATGATTGAAATTAAGCAATAACAATTCAATGTTTGTCTGTGCCATTTTTCAACTTTAGCCATTCCAATTCAGTTTCTGGTGGTACATCTCTCAGCCCATATTGAAAAACAAAGAAAACAAAATACACAATGACAGCAGAAACAAGTCCGGGCTGACAAGCTGAGATGGGTGAAGCTTGGGGACACTCAAAAACGCTTTCTCCTCGTATACACACGCACGCACGCACGCGCGCGCACACACACACACACACACACACACACACACACACGCACACACGCACACACGCACACACGCACACACGCACACACGCACACACGCACGCACGCACGCACACGCACGCACGTACGCACACACGCACGCACGCGCGCACGCGCGCACACGCACACACGCACACACGCACACACGCACACACACCCGATGACTGACGGGACAGTCAGAGGAACAGTGTCATTACTGCACTAGCTCTTATTTAAAAGTAAAGAAATGACAAACGTAAGAGAAAAGCTGCGAGAGAAAAAGACGCATTCAAAAAACACGCACGGGGAGTTCAAGAACAAAAGTTTGTATTTTATTCCACTGGGTTGTGAGCCAAATTTGAAAGGTAACCGGTTTGCTAATTATGTGAGGAGATGCACTCCGAAAATGTTTACAAAAGAAAAGCGTCTTATCTTTTGTCGTTTGGCAACGTTAATTTTAGGAACTCAGAAAATTGAAAACGAACGAAATTCTGATTCTTTGTTTTAATTTGCAAACGTATGCAAGAGAAAAATCTTTTCGTCTTTGGAAATTCTCGCCGGGTTGGACAAGGCTTACCTTGTGGCAAAGCAGCCGTCATAATCCTCGACAGCAGGCTGAAAGACACCGGGCAAAAAAAGTGACATTAACTTGCCAGCAGGCGTCAGCATAGAGCAAGAAAGCCTTGGCTACATTCAAGCCTGCTCCCTACCTGAGTGCCAAAGGCCGCCATGCTGTAGGGCCTGGGGCGGCTCTGCGCCAGACTCTGCGCCAACAGTCGGGCGGTCAGGCCGTAGTCGGGTGTGGGCAGGGATTGGTCACTCTCCAGAAGGTTGCCCGTGCTGCTGCTCTTCCCGTGATGCAGGCTGGCCAGACAGGAGAAGAAAAGCCTCAGAGGACGGATGGGTGGGTCTCCGCCATCAACCGACATTTGAAACACAAGCGGTGCTGAGCATAGCGACAAAGCATTGGCTGCGCAAGCTCTTCCGGCACTCCAAACACACTATTTGGGATGGGAATCTGCCACCTGGACGCACTGCAGGGCCCTGTGTTGGCCCCAAAGTGGAGATGTGCGTGAATTTTGTCTTACACACATCACAAGATATATGAGCAATGGGCGCATACTGATTGCAAATAGGATACCGGACCGACACGGGCCTTGTTTGGAGCTACGGCGTTCTCACAGCGAATGCCGAGAGCAGCCACCAATACCCAAGGTCGGCTTTTGTTTTGCCTCAAGTCCTCCTCATCAATAGTGGATGCGGGTAGGGGTCATGTTGACAAGGCTCCCCAAGCACAGTTCTCCCACTTTCCCTCCCAGATGGACACAATCGAGAAATCAGCTGACAGAAATGATAGTCCGAAGCCACAACGCTGTCCAGCGTCGTGGCTTTCGGCTATCGTTTGTGTTTGAGTTGATGGAAAAAATGCTGCCAAAGAGGCTGTGGGCGCAATACTCTAAAAACAACAGTGCTTGGATGTGAGGTTTATTTACGATGACGTGCTTTTTCCGAAATTAATCACTACTGAGCCGTAGATAATAGAAAACAGGAGGGATAGGGGAGAGAAAAAAAAAAGGAGTCAAATATCTCCATTGGCCGGAGAATCCAGGTCGCTGCCGCTTACTTCACTTTCAGCTTCTCGCCATCAGTCTCGGGCAGCACTCGCGTGTAGGAGAACGGGAACCAGCCACGCCTGAGTGAAAGAATCACACAAGGAGGTCTCAGAGACAGAGGGAGAGCAGTGCGCAAGGGTATACGAGGCCCGCCTTTTACATTTTGTTCTTCTCGTTCTCGCCATAATGCCAGCCGTCGCGGGCCTCGGGCACCAGCAGGGTGATGACGTCGCCCTCGGAGAAGCTGAGCAGGGTGCCGTTATCGCCGGCAGCGTGCGAGAAGATGGCTTGTACGCGGGAGCGCCCATTCTTCTCCAGGCCCGCCGCCATAGAGCTGGACCGGGGGAGGGTCCGTGTCTCACCTGAGCAGAAGGCACACGGCTCGCTCAGTACGGGGCGACGGAAGGTCTCAAAGGCAAGACTGGTGCTATCAAGCTTTGCCGTCATCCCACGTATCAGCGTCACGGGCTCTCTTACCTACGGGGTTCTTGTTCTTGGCGGGACCCGGCCTGCGGACGGGGAGGGTGTTGGAGTAGACGTCGCTGACCTGTCTCTGAGGCTGAGCCTGGGCCTGCGCTTGCGCCTGCGCTTGTGCATGGGCCTGCGGAGACGAAGGCCTGACTTGGGACAGGGCCCCTCCGTCCGACCAGTATTGCTCGCTGTGGACTCCCGTCGTCCCGTTGACCACAGACATGCCATCGGGGCCCATCAACCTCTGCAAAGAACAAAGCGGTGTGAGTGACGGGGTTCCAACGGACCAACCGGCGGCGCAAACTCACCGCCTGGTGACCGAGGCCGCCACCCATGAAAACGGCCAACTCGGGGGGCACCGGAAGGGGCTGGGCCCCGGGAATGGGGTCAGAGATAACCAGGTTGGATTTGGAAGTGTGCAGGGGGCTGGTGCTGCTCGAGGCGGCCGAGCCCATCTGCTGTGCCAGCAGCACGGCCCTCTCAGGGAGCTTGTTGGGGTCCGAGCAGGCCTGCTGCCAGACTGGGATCTTCTGGGTCAGAAGGTCTTTACCCTGGAAGGACGAGGACACGTCGCATGTTCGCACGTCAAAAACTACATCCGAAGGGCAAAAAAGATGAAGCCCACTGTCACTGGTGCAGGAAGAGGGCTGACCTTGCCGTGGTAGGTGCTGCTGTTTTTGGCCACGGCACACTGGCGGTCCACCAGGAAGCAGTAGCGCCGGCGCTCCTCCGACAAGGCTGTCTTGTATCCCTCAGCGATGAAGGTGTCCAGCTCGCTCTGCTTGCTGCTGATGGTCTCCACAAACTGTCAATAATTAGGAGGTCAAACAAGACTCCACGCTGCATTCCCTGACTTCCTTTGACAAACAAGCCCTTGTCTTGCGCACGTTCCAATTTGGGCCCACTTGACGGATCAGCTGTCTTTCTTTGCTTTCTTTCAATCGAGTGAGCTAAAGTTCATTGCATGTCGGCCAAGGTTAATTTCCAACAGGTGGTGCCACTTGTGCAACGATATCATCTGGGTCTCATTTTACCTGCCCTTGAAGAGATCAGATTCATGGTGGGTTACGTCTCACTTTTGACTCCCCAAAAATCTAGCATTGCAACGGGTGTGTGTGTGTGTGTGTATAGATTTCTGCAGTCTGGTGTACCCAATGAAACTGTGCATCGCAATGTGGAACAGGCAGGAGCTATCAGCTCTCGCCAAAGACAGCAGGACGGCAAACTCATTTTGCTCTTGACACTTTTTAAAGCTTCCAAATCGGCGATGTTGTTATTTGCCGTCGGGTGACTTTGCCAGGCAAACAACAAAGGCTACCGAACCTAGCCCTCGAGTCAGCTGCCCAGTTGCGTTTTAAAACTCCAACGTTGAGATTGCTTCGTCGTCACACAATGCGGGCTCTTACGAAATAGGGTATTTGGTGCCAAAGACAGCTGATCACCTGCATCTCCTTCTCGCCATACTTGGACGGGTTCTTGCTGCCCTGGCTCTTCCGGCGGAGCTTCTTCAGCTCCCCTTGACACTTCTCCAGACTCTCCCCTTTGTTCTTGTGCTCCACTTGGTACTTCTTCAGGGCCGCCTGCAGACATAGGTAGGGGTGGGGGGGGGGTCATGTTTGTAACATGCGCTGTGAAAGTTGCTCTGTAGAATAGGTCAGCTCTGTGTTGCCTGTCACCTTGACCCAAAACAATGGTTGAAAAGGTCAAATGAAAATGTGTTGGCCTGGAAAGTGAAGTGGACGGGAAAAAAAATTGGACACTCTAAGATGAATGAAAATGGTTTTGCAAAGCAACTCACCCGGCTTATCACGCTGTTCTGCTTATGCCGATTGATTGCTGCCATCCCAATTTACGTTTTACACCCCCACGGAGCGGGGAAAACAAAAGAAAACAACAACTTAATAAATGGCTAAAAGCAAGATGACTGCTTTGTCACAGTGTGTGCAAAGAGTCCACACTCCTCCACACCATCTTGTCGCTAATAATGACAATTCAAGTGGCCTCTAATCCAAGGAAAGAATTTCCAGTCCCATTCAGAGATGTAAATAGGCTCCACCTGTGCCGACCGTTTTGGGACCCATTTTGTGGAGGGCCGACAAAGAGCCGCTCTGGGAAGTTACGTCTCAGCTTGTGCTTTTCCCCAAAAGTGCTTATTTATTGAGAGAGAATTTCCTGTTCTGTTACCATGGCAACTGGGCCAGCAGCAACACAAAGCCTCGTGTGCCTTTCTCATATGGCAGTGTCGCCGGCCAGATGCAAGAGCAACGGCGGCAACTGACTTGCTTAACTTGATTGGCCAAAAGCACTAGGCGCCCGGCTGCAGTCCTTCTTTTTGTCCCAACGACTTTGCTGTCTGAGGAAGTGGACGTGAAGCCAAGAAGAAGCGGGTCAGCTCATTTGTGATGGGTGGATGACACCGACTTTGGCACATTTCCCACTTTTCGGCAGCGTGCCCACCTCGCGACCTCGCCGAGCGAGCTAACGAGCGAGAGAATGCGTGCGTCACGTGTCCCAAAGTCACCGCGTAGGATGCGAGCGCAGAGATGCCAGGAGGCAGTGGGGGGAATATGCACGGTCACTTTTCATCTCGGAAAAGAAATTTTTCACTCTTTTTAATTTTTTGAGAGGATTCTGTGTCGCGGCAATAAATGGGTGCCATCTCCCTTGAACATGAGATGAGGACTATGGGCGTCGAATGCTCATTTTCAAATCGCATGACTCCAAATGCTCCGTTTGTGACACCAAGTTGCGAATTTCAGATACCGTCCCTCCCCTGCCATCATGAAAAGGGGGAAAAACAAATTCAATTGATTATAAAGTCATTTTCCTTATAATTTCAGTACCGTAATTTTTGGACTATTAGTCGCTCCGGAGTATAAGTCGCACCAGCCATAAAATGCACAATAAAGTGAAAAAAAACATATATAAATCGCTCCGGAATACAAGTCGCACTTTTAGGGCAAATGTATTTGTCAAAATCCAACACCGAAAACCAGCAACAACAGGCTAAACGATACGGTATGCTAACGTAACATATACACAAACGAGGAGCTGAGAACGGGCCTGACGTAACATTCAGAGTTATTCAAGTAAGTATTACATAAATAACACGTTTATCAAACCATCTGTGTCACTCCAATTCATTAAATCCATCAATGTGCTTTATGAAAACAATGCTGCAGTACGCGTATAAGCCGCATATGCTGACGTCGGACAATTTGTTTATTTGTTTGCATTTCTAATTATACCACAGATCCATATAACGATATATAAAGTATATTTCGAATAACTATCATATTACAACAACATTATCAAACCATCTGTGTCACTCCATAACATTAAATCCATCGATCGTCATTGTCTATTAGGTAAACAATGCAGAGTACGCTCGCCCTCTGATTCGTTATGATTTGCATTTCTAATTATTTCACAGACCCATATAACAATATATAAAGTATATTTTAAATAACTATCATGTAGTAACAATATTATCAAACCATATGTGTTGCTCCAATTCATTAAATCTATCGATCGTGCTTTATGTAAACAATGCTGCCTATGTGCCGCATATGCTGACGTCGGATCCGTTGTAATTTGCATTTCTAATTATACCACAGACCCATATAACGGTATATATAGTATATTTTAAATAACAACCATATTACAACAACATTATCAAACTATCTGTGTCACTCCAAATCATTAAATCCATCGATCAAATTCCTCGTTCTTCATGTCAACAACGGCGCACGTAGGCTGCAGCGATCTAGTACATAACTATGTTGTAGCGTTAACAAAATACCAAGAAAGACGTGGGTTTGGTAAACGGCTCTTTATTTAACAAAACAAGAATTCAACGAGCCAACAACTACTGAACATCCAGCCACGGAGGTGGAAGAGCGCTCCATAAATAGGACCGGGTGTGCGTAAAAGCCATGTCCGAGCCCCATCCACCGTCTCCGGACAGCCACCCGGCCAAGCGCCGGCAGCCGACTTCCATCCACGGAGGTGAAAGACAGCTCTGTAGAGTATGACCGGGCGTGCGTAAAAGCCATGTCCGAGCCCCATCCACCGTCCCCGGACAGCCACCCGGCCAGGCGCCGGCCCCCGACTTCCATCCGCGGAGGTGAAAGACAGCTCCGTAGAGTATGACCGGGCGTGCGTAAAAGTCATGTCCGAGCCCCATCCACCGTCCACGGACAGCCACCCGGCCGAGCGCCGGCCCCCGACTTTCATCCACGAAAGTGAAAGAGAGCTCTCGTCGAGAAGGACCGGGCGTGCGTAAAAGCCATAGTAGTTTTTCAAATTTCTGTGTCACTCCAAATCATTAAATCCATCAAACTCTTTGTCCTCCGTGTCAGTTACAAACAAAGCCGTTAATGATGCCGGTAGCACGTGGGGCCCTTCGTCATCTTCGTCATCCCGTGATCAACTCCTTTGTCTCTTATGTAAACAACCCCCGGGTGACGTCACTTGCAGTTCAAATGACAGTAATCCCTTGCTACATCGCGGTTAGTTTTTTGCGGATTTTTGAATTTTGAAAATTTTTGAAAAAAATCACATATAAGTCGCTCCTGAGTATAAGTCACCCCCCCCCACCCAAACTATGACAAAAACTGCGACTTATAGTCCGAAAATTACGGTAGTTTTTATCATTTTGAAACCAAATACAATTTGCTATCGCTACTAGCTATTAGCCATCATTCCTACGTCTGCTCAATAAACGTCTAAAAAAAACTTTCACATATAGACGTCTGATAGACGTCTATATGTGAAAGTTATAGACGAGCGGCTCTAGGGACATGGAACGTCACCTCTCTGGCTGGAAAGAAGCCCGAGCTGGTGTGTGAGGCAGAAAGGTTCCGACTAGATATAGTCGGACTTGCCTCCACACATAGTTTGGGCTCTGCTACAAGCCCTCTCGGGAGGGGCTGGACTCTCTTCGACTCTGGAGTTGCCCACAATGAGAGGCGTCGAGCAGGTGTTGGCATACTTATTGCCCCCCGGCTGGGCGCCTGCACATTGGGGTTCACCCCGGTGAGCGAGAGGGTAGCCTCCCTCCGCCTTCGGGTGGGGGGACGGGTCCTGACTGTTGTTTGTGTCTATGCACCGAACGGCAGTTCAGAGTACCCACCCTTCTTAGAGTCCCTGGAGGAAGTGCTGGAGAGCGCTCCTTCTGGAGACTCCATCGTTCTACTGGGTGACTTCAATGGTCACGTGGGCAATGACAGTGAGACCTGGAAGGGCATGATTGGGAGGAACGGCCCCCCGATCTGAACCCGAGCGGTGTTCTATTATTGGACTTCTGAGCTTGACACGGATTTTCTATAATGAACACCATGTTCAAGCATAAGGGTGTCCATGTGTGCACTTGGCACCAGGACACCCTAGGCCGCAGTTCGTTGATCGACTTTGTAGTCGTGTCATCGGATTTGCGGCCGAATGTTTTGGACACTCGGGTGAAGAGAGGGGCGGAGCTGTCAACTGATCACCACCGGGTGGTGGGTTGGCTCCGATGGTGGGGGAAGATGCCGGTCGGACCTGGCAGACCCAAACGCTCTGTGAGGGTCTGCTGGGAACGTCTGGCAGAATCCTCTGTCAGGAAGTGCTTCAACTCCCACCTCCGGCAGAGCTTTTCCCACATCCCGGGGGAGGCGGGGGACATTGAGTCCGAGGACCATGTTTCGCGCCTCCATTGTTGAGGCAGCCGACCGGAGCTGTGGCCGCAAGGTTGTTGGTGCCTGTCGTGGCGGCAATCCCCGAACCCGCTGGTAGACACCGGCGGTAAGGGATGCCGTCAAGCTGAAGAAGGAGTCCTATAGGGCCGTTTTGGCCTGCGGGACTCCGGAGGCAGCTGACAGGTACCGGATGGCCAAGCGGAACGCGGCTTCGGCGGTTGCTGAGGCAAAAACCCGGGCGTGGGAGAAGTTTGGCGAGGCCATGGAGAATGACTTCCGGACGGCTTCAAGGAAATTCTGGTCCACCATCCGGCGTCTCAGGAGGGGGAAGCAGTGCACGGTCAACACTGTTTACAGTGGAGATGATGTGCTGCTGACCTCGACTCGGGATGTCGTGAGTCGGTGGGGGGAATACTTCGAAGACCTCCTCAATTCCACCGACACGCCTTTCATTGTGGAAGCAGGGCCTGAGGACTCTGAGGCGGACTCTCCAATCTCGGAGGTCGAAGTCACTGAGGTAGTTAAAAAACTCCTTGGTGGCAAGGCCCCGGGGGTGGATGAGATCCGTCCGGAGTTCTTAAAGGCTCTGGATGTTGTAGGGCTGTCATGGCTGACACGCCTCTATAGCATTGCGTGGACATCGGGGACGGTGCCTCTGGATTGGCAGACTGGGGTGGTGGTTCCCCTCTTTAAGAAGGGGGACCGGAGGGTGTGTTCCAATTACAGGGGAATCCCACTCCTCAGCCTCCCTGGTAAGGTCTATTCAGGGATGCTGGAGAGGAGGATCCGTCGGGAGGTCGAGCCTCGTATTCAGGAGGAGCAGTGTGGCTTTCGTCCTGGCCGTGGAACAGTGGACCAGCTCTACACCCTCGGCAGGATCCTCGAGGGTGCATGGGAGTTCGCCCAACCAGTCCACATGTGTTTTGTGGACTTGGAGAAGGCGTTCGACCGTGTCCCTCGGAAGGTTCTCTGGAGGGTGCTTCGGGAATACGGGGTGCAGAGCCAACTGATAAGGGCGGTTCGGTCCCTGTATCACCGATGCCAGAGTTTGGTCCGCATTTCCGGCAGTAAGTCGGATTTGTTCCCAGTGAGGGTTGGACTCCGCCAAGGCTGCCCTTTGTCACAGATTCTGTTCATAATTTTTATGGACAGAATTTCTAGGCGCAGCCGAGGCGTTGAGGGGGTCCGGTTTGGGGACCTCAGCATCGCGTCACTGCTTTTTGCAGATGACGTGGTGCTGTTGGCTTCTTCAGTCCGTGATCTCCAGCTCTCATTGGAGCGGTTCGCAGCTGAATGTGAAGCGGTCGGGATGAGGGTCAGCACCTCCAAATCTGAGTCCATGGTCCTCGGTCGGAAAAGGGTGGAATGCCCTCTCCGGATCGGGGATGAGATCCTGCCCCAAGTGGAGGAGTTCAAGTATCTTGGGGTCTTGTTCACGAGTGAGGGCAGGATGGAGTGAGAGATCGACAGGCGGATTGGTGCAGCGTCGGCAGTAATGCGGACTCTGTACCGGTCCGTCGTGGTTAAGAGAGAGCTGAGCCAAATGGCAAAGCTCTCGATTTACCGGTCGATCTACGCTCCTACCCTCACCTATGGTCACGAGCTATGGGTCGTGACCGAAAGAACGAGATCCAGGATACAAGCGGCCGAAATGAGTTTCCTCCGCAGGGTGTCCGGGCTCTCCCTTAGAGATAGGGTGAGAAGCTCGGTCATCCGGGAGAGACTCGGAGTAGAGCCGCTGCTCCTCCACTTTGAGAGGAGCCAGATGAGGTGGCCCGGGCATCTCATCAGGATGCCTCCTGGACGCCTCCCTGGGGAGGTGTTCCGGGCATGTCCCACCGGTAGGAGACCCCAGGGACGACCCAGGACGCGCTGGAGAGACTACGTCTTTCGGCTGGCCTGGGAACGCCTTGGGATCCCCCGGGATGAGGTGGATGAAGTGGCTGGGGAGAGGGAGGTCTGGGAGTCCCTCCTAAAGCTGCTGCCCCCGCGACCTGACCCCGGATAAGCGGAAGAAGATGGATGGATGGATGGATGGATGGATGGATGGATGGATGGATGGATGGATGGATGGATGGACGTCTATCCCGTAGGCGTACAAAAGACGTCTAAAATACGTGTATAGCATCGACGTCTAAAAGATGTCTATAGCATCGACGTGTAATAGACGTCTATGGCATAGACACATATTTGTATATAAACATATTTGTTACACTTTTAGACGTGTTTCAGCCGAGACGTCTGATTAGCATACACACGTCTAATAGACGTCTATAAGACGTCAAAATGCTCGCAGGGTGATGTATATAATATCTTGTGTTTTTTGTCATCTGTCGTTGTGTTTGTTTGTTTGTTGTGTTTCTTGAGATGAACAAAACAGCTTTGAAAAGAGACCTTACGGAGGCAACGAAAAAAAGGTTCTCCAGCCTTATGGCAGGGGATGCTAGTGATCCCGGGATGCTTCATGCGCCACCTGTAGAATAAGTGATCTCCAGTTTACAGTGAACAACTGAGGAGCAGTCGTCCATTTATTTCGTTTTACATTCTTTTTCTTTTCGTTTTTACATTTTGTTTTAGAATGGAGGATCACATATGCAAACGATTTTCAACTATGGATTTTTGGTCGAAGCAGGAGGTCATCAGTAAGTGAAGACCAACTCTGGAGTTAAAAGGTTTGATTCGGACAACGGGACTTCGGAGCATTTCTAATTATTCCACAGACCCATATAACGATATATAAAGTATATTTCAAATAACTATTATATTAAAACAATATTATTAAACCATCTGTGTCACTCCAAATCATTAAATCCATCGATCAAATTCCTCGTTCTTTATGTCAATGATGTCACTTGCAGTTCAAATGACAGTAATCCCTTGCTACATCGCGGTTCGTTTATTGCGGTTTCACTACATCGCAGATTTTTGAATTTTGAAAATTTGTGAAAAAAATCACATATAAGTCGCTCCTGAGTATAGGTACACACACACACATATACACACACACACACACACACACACACACACACACACACACACACACACACACACACACAAAGCTCCAAAAAATTAAAGGAAGACTTTGAAAGCACTTCAGATTTCAATGGTGAAAAAAAAAGGTTGGATATCTATACTGATATGGACAGTTTAATGTCTCAGGAACAAAAGGATGCCACATCTTTTGATGGAAATAAAAGTTTTCAGCTTACAGAGGGCTCAGTATATAGACACCCCAAAAATCAAAGTGAAAAAATGACATGGCAGGCTCGGCCATTTTGCCTAAATTCAATTTCTGCAATTCAAAACTCTTTTTAATATCTTGTGTAGCCCCCACATGCTTGTATGCATGCTTGACAACGTTGCGGCATGCTCCTAATGAGACGACGGATGGTGTCTTGTGGGATGTCCTCCCAGATCTGTCTAAGGGCATCAGTGAGCTCCTGCAAAGTCTAACAAGCAACCTGGCGGCGTCTGATGGACCGAAACATTAAAGGTGTTCTATCAGGTTTAGATCAGGTGATCGTGAGGGCCATTCAATTGTGTCAATTCCTTCCTCCTCCAGATACTGTCTGCATACTCTTGCCACATGAGGCCGGGAATGTCGTGGATCAGGAGGAACCCAGGACCTACTGCACCAGCATAGGGTCTGACCATGGGTGCAAGGATTTCATCCCGATACCTAATGGCAGTCAGACTGCCGTTCTCTAGCCTGTAGAGGTCTGTTCGTCCCTCCATGGAAAGGCGTCCCCAGACCATCACTGACCCACCACCGAACCGGTCATGCTGAATGATGTTGCAGGCAGCATAGCGCTCTCCTTGGCTTCTCCAGACCCTTTCACGTCTATCACAGGGGCTCAGGGTAAGCCTGCTCTCATCTGTGAAAAGCACAGGGCGCCAGTGGCGGACTTGCCAATTCTGGTGTTCTATGGCAAAAGCCAATCGAGCTCCACGGTGCTGAGTAGTGAGCATTGAGCACACTACAGGGCGTCGTGCTCTGAGGCCACCCTCTTGAAGTCTGTTTCTGAGTGTTTGGGCAACAAAATTTACACCAGTGGCCTGCTGAAGGTCATTCTGTAGGGCTCGGACAGTGCTCAACCTGTTCCTCCTTGCACAAAGCAGCGGATATCGGTCCTGCTGATGGGATGAGGACCGTGTACGGCCCTGTGCAGCTCTCCTAGAGTAACTGCCTGTCTCCTGGAATCTCCTCCATGCTATGGAGATTGTACTGGGAGACACATCAAATCTTCTTGCAACAGCACGCATGGATGTGTCATCCTGGAGGAGTTGGACAATCTGCTCAACTTCAGGAGGGTTAAGAAATCGCCTCATGCTTCCAGTCGTGATAATGACTCTTGCTAAAGCCAACACTTGTGGAAAAACTCTTAAAAAGATCAAGAGGGAGGAGCTTGAAAGGGCCTCCACCTGCAAAACCAGTCCTGTTTTGGTGACCATCTCGTTGTTGCCCTGCTAATGTACCTGTTGTTAATTCCATCAACACCAATGCAGCTGAAAGTGATTAACAACCCCCTCTGCCACGTGCCTGACCAAACAAAACCTTATCAGAAAAGTGTAATTGAATTCATGCCATACCCTGATAAAAACTGTTCCTTTAATTTTTTTGAGCAGTGTGTGTGTACGTACACACACACACACACACACACACACACACACACACACACACACACACACACACACACACACACACACACACACACACACACACACACACACACACACACACACACACACACACACACACACACACACACACACACACACACACACACACACACACACACACACACACACACACACACACACACACACACACACACACACACACACACACACACACACACACACACACACACACACACACACACACACACACACACACACACACACACACACACACACACACACACACACACACACACACACACACACACACACACACACACACACACACACACACACACACGATACGCCAAAAAAAAAGTCTCATTTCCTTCCATCTTTCACGAGCGTGCGGGTGTCCGGAGTTGCCGCAGCCGCGCTTTGAGCTGCTCCTGACCAGTTTTAAAAAAAAAAAAGATATATAAAGCATCGTACTCGGTTGCAAACGGCTGAAGCGCTAAGACTTGTGAAACAAGATTGTGTTTGAAATGTAAAGCATGACGTCAGTAGTGTGTGTGTATGTATATATATATATATATATATATATATATATATATATATACACACACATACACACATATAAACAACACACACACACTACAATACATACACACTACAATACACGCACACACTACAATACACACAACACACCACACCCACACACACATAAATATATAATATATATAACACATAAATACATATATAAATTAATGACATACAGAAAATAATATAATATATAAATATGATATGCGTGTGCGTGTATGTGACATGTATATGTAGCTAAAGTTTACATACTGTAAACATGTTTTTAGAACTCATATTACAACAACTTTTTTATAACAAGGTACAAGTGTACATACTGTAAATATGTTTTCAGAACTCTCGTTTTCACAATTTTTATAACAAGGTACAATACTGTAAATATGTTTTTCAAACTATTATAAAAAAATATATAAAAAGGTTCAAGTGTACATACTACAATTGTGTGGGCAGTCCCTGCCTTCTACTGGCGTGTGGGCAACTTTCGTGCCATAATTCCTCAATTTAGAAGATTTATTTTGAATTTGTGAGTTTTTTCTTTTTTGCGAAAAAAATCCACGATGTACTGAAGCCGTGATAATCGAACCGCGATGTAGCGAGTGATTACTGCACATCATATTGCTCTAACTAGTTCAACTTTTGGAATATGGCTGTCTCTTTCTTGGATCCCACAAAGAAAACGCACTCTTTTCACATCAGTGGGAAAGCTTGCCAAGGGAGGGAGTTATGGCAAAATCAAAGCCGAGCTCCATACAGCGAGCCCGAACGCAGCCGATGTCACGGCGATGGAGTTGAGCCAAGCCGCACAACTTTGAATCAATTCCACGCAAGTCGCATTGCAACGATGGCTTCTCCGGTTTGCGAAAGTCTGTGCCCTCTCCCTTGGCCAATCCTGGTGACGGTGGTAGTGACGACACAGCCCCCCCACACCCACACACACACTGAGGCAGCGTCCCACTAATTCTAAAGATGTGTCACGCAGAGCGTCTCAGCTGTGCTTCCTGTCAGTCTTGAGAAGATTTGAATAATGTGGCGCTCAAACGTGGCCAGTGGGCGGGCGTACTCACAGCCAGGTAGCGAGCATCCAGCTCCACCTTCTTCTCCAGCTCCGACAGCAGTTCATTGTGGAAAGACTTCAGCTGGGGACAAAGCGCATCCGGGGACAGATTAGACTTAAAGGCGCCAGGGTGGTAAATCAATCAGACAAAATCATCTTTGTTGACGGTAAAGGGAAATGTGCTTTCAGCAGTTTGCAAACATATTTTTAAGGTTGTGTTAAACTTATAATCATATCAATCTAATATCTAGTATTGGAGTGCTTGTGTGTATTGGTGGGTGGTGAAGAATGTGCAGGCACACTGCATGAAGTGTTGTGGAACAGGCCCAGACAGGGAGTACCGGACGAAGGGAGTACCGGACGATAACACCTCAAGGTCAGAGAGAAACGAGAACAAAGAACACCACCACGTCCAGGTGGTCGGGCTTCGAGAGGAAAAAACCCAACCCCCTGACCTCAGCGATAACACCTCGACGGGGAGGAGATGGCCATCGACCAATCATCACACAATGTTTTATATGTTTTAATATTCATATTGTGTTTCTTTAAAACTGGGCAACCCGGAAGAATGTGACATCTTGGTGGTCACAAAAACGCACGAGTTTTAGTGTGAGGGACCCGGGACCTAGGCCTGTATTTGTTCGCTTTGTCAGGAATAAACAATTGGTAAATTTGGTCTGATTGATTTACTGGTCTTCTCTTTGACAGAACGAACTCGCAGAATTGTTAGGTGCGCCAGTGTGTGGATTGGGCCATCGCAACTCGTGTTAAGTGTTGATCGCAATTTGGAGTCAGATCAATAGCTAAAATCCGTAGCCTAACAACGGCTAATGCCTCCAGCGTGAGCTCGCCGGACAGAGGCAACATTGCAGTCATGGACTTTCCCGAGTGAGTGTCTGCCTCTACTTTCGAGTTTGAAATGAAGTTCACACTGGGGCGATGAAACGCTGACAACTAATTTTTCGCTCAAAAGCGGCATGGAGAAAAGCGATTGTGTGTGGTATCATTCCGGATCAATAATCCAGCGGGGTCAAAATGAGGAAGTGCAACACAAGTGGCAGATTCAGCATTGGCTTTGTGGAGAGCCGATGTACCAACCATCTCCTCCAGCTGCACTTGGATCTGTCGGTGGACCTCTGCCATTTGGAAGAGCACGTCACCTGTGCACACAAGGAGAAACGCAAGCTCAAGATCTGCAATGGCGGCAGGGAGGAAAACGAGGTGATGGCTCATGCGAGACAGACAATGCAATGAAGGAGATTTGTGTGACGACACGTCCAAACAATGAGACGAGAGGAAAAAAGACAGGAAAACACAAAATGAAACTTTTACGCCAAGCAAGCCACAAGCTTGAAGCTTTTAAACATCCAACTTTCCCGTGAGAGAAATGGCACTCGCCAAGATTTTTAAAAGTCAAAATATAGGCAGGGAGGGAGGCAGGAGGGGCCATGCAGCTGGAAGGAGTGCTTCCATTTTGTGATACCTACAAGCTGCCTCTTCAGAAAGTGCAGTGCATTGTCCAGGAAAAGGAACGCAAAAGAGCGACATTGAGCCAAGGACAGAAACATTCAGACCTGGTGGAAAGACAGAGGACGACACGTGAGACAAACGGACACTCCAAAGGCCCTTTCCACTCAGCCACACACAGATATGTAAAGCAAAAAAAGATGCAGTAACACATGTAAACAGAGAACAATCCTGACAGGCATTTTGTTTTCCTTGTGAATAAATATTAAAGCAAAACTATTTTATTTTTGTGAGTCCGTGGAAAGGTGATACTATGACTTTGGAACTTGGTTAGGCAGTGCGGTCGACAACATCTTGACTTCTTCCTTGGGTGGCCTAAAAGGGCTTTGGGATGGTCACACAGAAGACACAACGCCACAGATTGAAACAGACACACAAAAGAGTACAGATGCAGCAGCCTGGACTTGAACTGCTCATTGGGAGAAGAAGAGAAGACGACAAAAGGAAGCAAAGAAGCAGGGGGAGCGTGGCTTTGCAAGGGGAAAAAAAAACATTTCAACAAGCACTTTTCCATGAATTAAAGATCCAACTGTAGAAAATGCCTTTCCATCTTATCTTCTAAAAGTTGACCTAAACAGTTGATAACTTTGGATTTGCCACATTGGACATGAAATGGGGCCATTTTTTGCCCGTGACGGCCCCGCTTCTCATGCGGCCGTGATTGGGTGTTGCCTGAGCGCATGCCGTCCCATGTCGTTTCCAATCGAAGGCAAGCGGCAAAATTGGATATGAACAATAACAAGGTTATCATACTCAGGAGGGACCAAAGATGTACTTTTCCCTCCAAAAAGTGGCTAAATCAGAGGGGCTTCCCAAAATAGAGCAAACGGGGGAGGCGGCGACCCCGGGGATGCAGGCGGTGGCCAGCTACGGAAAGAGCTCATTCAAACAGGGACAGGTGCTGTAGTAGGCGCAAGAGGCAGCCAGGGCAAGGAGCGACTCTCATAAATAAGAAAGATTGCAAAATTTTAGACCAAGGCACGTTCAACATGCGAGTCCGCACGCAGCACTGTTCCGAACGCTTTTCTATCAGCATCATGACATGTCAATATTGCCATTTGTGTGTGTGTTGGGGGAGGGTGTTGGCCCCCTTGTGGAGACAAGGGATATTGTTCATAAAACACTAAAGGACATATTTGTCATAACCTCTTTGGTGCTTGGAGGAGCTCATCGCCATAACATTTTTAGTCTTGCAAAGCGCTAAAAGGACAATTAGGTGGCCCCGTGTCAGTTTAGGAATCCCTGCCCGACTACGTATGTGCATTTGAGTTGGTGTCAGTTAGGCTGCAAAGTGATTTGTGCGCTTTGTGCCGACTCTCACGTGGCAATTAACAGCTCACGCAAGTTTTTGATCCGATGTCGACCAACAGCAGCATGGTAGATTGCTGTGAGCACGGTGACAAAAGCGCTTTCAGTCACGAGATGAAAATGGCATCGCCAAAAAGGCAAAGAAAACAGACTCATACTAGTACAGTATCTATGATGTAGTCTGACTCAAGACACATCCTACAAATGCCCCTTGAATCTGTGGAACTCCACCATACACTGGAGGCATTAGTTTTTCCAAGCCAAAAAAGGCAGTACTGTCTACACCAAAACCAATGCTCGGACAGCAGAAACACTAAAAGACACGTTCATCCAAATCATGTTGATTATATTTGACAAGAGAGAAGACAGATACAGGTTTCCTCCTCGAGCAATTGACCAGAAGAATATACCGGCGCCCACCGGGCGCATTGTCGGTTGCTGCCGAGCAACATTTGTGGATATCCAAGGCAAGGCCACAGTGCCACGGTGTACAGTATGCACCTTCTTATTGACTGACTTTCAGCCCAAACAGGTTGAGCAAGAAAGCCAGCCGCAGAGGCCTACCATCCCCCCTTCCTTGCACGCGCGCATGGGTTGGACCGCAGTGTTGCATTCAGGTATGGAGCTCTGACTCCTGGCGGCTGGAAAATACTAAAACATCATTGTGGGCAGACTGCACTGCGCAGACCTTTGGAACAAAACAAAGCAAAAAAGTTTTGGGCCGTTGGAAAGGGAGACTGAGAAAATGAGACTTTTGTCCCAGTTATTGTGACGATCCCATTCCCTCCAGGCGGCATTTCGGAGTCACTTTTCACTCCTTTTCATGCAAACGTTGAGCGAGCCACCTGCAAGTCCCATCGCGCGCCGGCATCAAGAGAGCAAGCTCTCCAAACTGCATAAACAAATCTGGGTATAAAATGTTTGTGTGTGTGTGTGTGTGTGTGTGTGGTGATATTTTTCCAGGAAATAAGCGAACGGGGCGGCTCGGTGGCGCACTGGGTAGCACGTCCGCCTCACAGTTAGGAGGGTGTGGGTTCGAGTCCATCCCCGGCCCTCCCTGTGTGGAGTTTGCATGTTCTTCCCGTGTCCGCGTGGGTTTTCTCCGGGCACTACGGTTTCCGCCCACATCTCAAAAACATGCTTGGTAGGCCGATTGGAGACTCTAAATTGCTCCTAGCTATGAGTGCGAGTGCGGATGGTCGTTCGTCTCTGTGTGCCCTGCGATTGGCTGGCAACCGGTTCAGGGTGTCCCCCGCCTACTGCCCGATGACGGCTGGGATAGGCTCCAGCACGCCCGCGACCTCCGTGGGGACAAAGCGGTTCAGAAGATGGATGGATGGATGGATAAGTGAACTGCGCACTGGTTAGCACGACCGCCTTACAGTTAGGAGGATGCGGGTTCGATTCTACCTCCGGCCCTCCCTGTGTGGAGTTTGCATGTTTTCCCCAGGCCCGCGTGGGTTTTCGCCGGGCACTCCAGTTTCCTCCCACATCCCAAAAACATGCTTGGGCGGCCGATTGAGCACTCCAAATTGTCCCTAGGTGCGAGTGCGAATGGTTGTTCATTTCTGTGTGCCCTGCAATTGGCTGGCAACTAGTTCAGGATGTGCCCGGCCTACTGCCCGATGACTGCTGGGATAGGCTCCAGCATGCCTGCGACCCCCGTGGGGAAAAGCGGTACAGATAATGGATGGATAAGTGAACTGGAATTGTTGGGAAAGGCACTTTTAGCAACAGCCGCCGCCACCACAACAACAAGAACAAGGTGCTTTGTGGATTTCACGAGTCAGGGCAACGGCTTTTGAATTGGGCGGGGGACTGGTCGACTCTTGGGCCATGGTTGCCACTGCCCACTTGCACTGTATCGTATAGCTGTTCAAAGTCAGCGCAAATTATCTACTCACCCAAATCTTTGGATCCTTGACTCTCGCTGGCTAGCTCGCCCATTCTCACCAGAGCGTCAAAGTAGCCTTTGGCGGCAAATGTCACATCTGCACAAAGAAGGGAAAGCGCTTCAAAAACGGCACCAGCCATCACATTTCCTTCATCATCTCGAGTTGATTGATATCTTTCTCAGTTTTGGCTTTTGTTGGCTGACGGCCGCATCCCGGTGGTGGCATTTGCGCATTTCAAAGAGATCCATTTGAGTTTCAAACGGCTTGCTGTCAGAAAGAAGTGCGACCAGCGCAAAGGTAAAAGCGCATGCGCGTTTCTCCGACTGCCCCGCTGAAGGACGGATCAAGTGTCGGGCCTTCTTAAAACAGAGAGCAGTACTCTTGTCTTCCTCTCTGTCATCCAAAATTTGCTGATTGTTCACCTCACTATGTCGAACTTAAGTGTATGGATGCAAGGGTCCCCCTCACCCTCCCTTGCAAAGAAGAGCCTTTGAGATTTGAGTAAATCTTGCAAAGGACAGATTTAATGGCTTAGGGAGTCCACGTCGGTCTGACTCTGTCCTCCCACTGTGTCCTGGATTAGTTATTCTGTGCATCACGGTGGGGGTGGGGGAAAACATAAGGTAGCACTTGCTCAGGATCGGCAAGGATTCTTTGGATAAGCCACGCTCGGTAAATTAAGCGGCAGAGGACGGGCGACGCCACCGCGCGCTCGCCTTTATTAAATTGTCTACCCACAGCCAACTGTCAACGCTTGCCCTTTGGAGGCCCTTTTATCTTTTGTCTTCCCCTTCAGACTCTTCACGACAGTAAAGGGGAGGAGGGCAGGCCTGGCCATTTGGCAGGAGGATAAATACGGTCCTTTTATAGTCATAGTTGTACGGCCGCGTCAGCAGAGGAGAGAAAGAAATTGACTTACTGGCGAGGGCCTTCTCGTAGGTCTTCCCCATGGCAACAAAGTTTCGTAAGCAAGGGTTGAACTGCTCCATGATTGTCTGAAAGGACAAGACAAGATTTCAGAGCAAAACGAAAGCCTGTGTGGACGCTAATCGAGTGGGAAATCATCGTCGTAAACCTCGTTGTGCACAGCCCTGAAAGGCAGATAGACTTAGAACTTAGACTTAGGGTTCCCTGCACAGCCCCACGAGTCCAAACACGCTATTCTGATCAATCGTGTTTGGACAAGGTGGCTTTTATCCATGGGGGGGGCACTTGCGGTTGTGCAAGGCGACCAATCATGACTAAGCTTGGAAATGGCACTCCGTGATACTCAAACAGGTGCCTTCATAGCAGCTTCCATCTTGTTTTCGTATGCAAACGACTCAACGAGAGGAACGCGTCCCCGACATCAAAACTCACTGAGGGAAATATTGTACAACAACACCGCGCTCTACTTCATTCTAATATGAGGTGATTGATGAGGATGTACACATATCCCTGCGCGTGCGTGCGTGCGTGTAGTCGTGCAAACGCCCACACCCGTACAAAGCTTTTCTAATAACAAGCGGTGGCGTTTTAAAGCAGTGGGAGGATTGCGTAACGCCGCATCGTTACAGCACACTCTTCCACTGAACGAGCCAAAAGGTAGTCGACACGCACCCGCACGCCTTTCTTCAACTCAACAACGCACGCACACACGCACACTGACAATGGTGGAGCCGTATGCGGCAACATTTTCTAAGGAGATGAGACGACGCCAGGGGGGAAATGGGCGGTAGTTTCTTCCGTCATCCGGGCTAAATTGGTCATCCCAGTTCTCCTGTGCTACATTGTTAGCCTAATTGTGGCAGCTAATTGGGAAATAGGGCCACGGAGACCAAAGTGGTGCAAAGCATTCTGAGCCAAGAAGCTCCAAAAACCTAACCCAGCGTAACCGCAACATGACACCGTAACTCCCCTTTCCTGTCCAATGACAAAAGAGCCAAACGGCGAAAGAAAAACAAGTGATTGATGGGCTCGGGCTCCCCTCACTACAACAAATTTCAAGGGCACAGCACACAAAGGCTGAATAAAGTGCGATGAACATCAGTGATTGGCCGGCCCCGAGCTTGGTTTCAACTGAAAGAGGCTCATGTCACGTTGGACCAGAGCCCATTCAAAATACAGCATGCTAACCGGTCCGCCTGCTTCTGAGTCATGTGCGCTTGTGCTAATGACATGCAAAGTGGCCTACAAACACCAGCTGAGGGAACCAATGGCAATCATTGCGCCCAATCAGACGCCAGCTGCCATCATCTGTTCCATCAAGCACTGTCAACATCCCCAACCCCCCCAATCTCCTGTCGACGTGTGCCGGAAAATGGTTTCTAGACCTCATCATGCATTGAGGAAAACAGCGTCAACTTCACTGCCGCTTTAGAGTGGCCAGTTTGCCAGGTTGTCACTCTTGCTCGACAAAATGTCGACAAAAAGTATTGGCACTGTCCACTTGCGCTCACCAATCCATCCACACATTCTACACGGCGAGTGACGTGGGTGTTGTTGGGTGTTGCTAGCTAACAGTTAGCCATTATGCATGTTCCTGACGCCTTTTGTATTCGTCGGACAGTGAGTGGACACCTCATTCGTCGACGCCTTTTGAAGTCTACTTGAATAAGACTTCCAACATGGCATTTCGTTAGTTAGTTAGTTCTGTTCCCTCAAAGTAGTTTAGAAACACGGTCGCCGAGTCTGCTGGCTAAGCTCAGCTCTTACAGACGCTATCCATTTCAGCGGCATAAGCAATGTGAGCTACGCCGGTGGATGAATCAACCTGTGCCCGCTGCCTCAATGTTCATGCTAGTAACGCGGCGTCACTGACTTAAACAATTTAGCTCAGAAATACGCGTGGCGTTACGGCTGAACGCTTGCTAAAATCTCCACTGCGGAGCCCAATTGTACAGTAAAAGTAGTTCGTAATTTGTGTCCAATTACGCAGATGAGCCTGTGGTGGAATATTGCAGAGGGAAAAAACAGCAGGGAGAGCTTGAAGATAACATTTAAAAAAAAAAAAAAAAAAACAGCACTGCACGTGTGCATGACTAAACTGCCAGCAAGGTTTGCGAATATAAAAGACAACGCAAAGTGCCAAGATGGCCAAAAGTGGAAGATGAAAAAGCATCAGGACGGTTATTGGCCATTCTTGATGGGGTCTGAGTGGCAGGGCTCAACAATTACCCCGCCCAATTCAAACGTAGCAAGCCGGCAGCAGGCGCGGTCGGGCTTTAGACTCAAATGAAATCAACCGCTCGAGTCTCAACAAGTTTAATGACACTTATGTTTTGACCGGAGGCGGCCGGAGAGGCTCGTCCTCACTCGTCAAGAAAAGGGAAAATTATTATTTTGTTCAACTGCTTCAATGGAGACATTAATTTCTTTCTCAACTTGAAACCCATCTTATGAGCACGCCTGCAAAGAGCCCGTTGTATTGGATGAATTGCAGCGGTCGCTGTCGTCACTCAGGCAAAAAAAAAAAAAAAAAAATCATCTATTTTTTTACTCCATTTGGGGTTTCGGGTTGTTGTTTTTATTCCCTTCGTTGTAATCGGTTGAGTGTGAACAACAGCAGCCAGCCATCCTCACTGACAGCCTAGGGCACTGGTTACCACGGCAACCCAGGTCCAGACTTATTTGTCAGCTTTGCTTCTTCCAGCACGCTCACGCAACTCCGAGCCGGCGCAAAAACAAACCAAGTGCAAAAAGGGGACGTAAGGAAACAAACACCTCGAAAACCTTGCCGTTATTTTTTTTTCTGACTATCAAAAGCAAAACACGGCGTTGCCTTCATTCACACTTTGACACCGTGGTTTGAGAAGTTATTCATACATCGCATCGGGTGAGGAGCAAAAAAATCAAAGATTCAACATATTTGCCAAAATCTTTGAATGGCAACTCATTTGATTGCCTCCGCAGTGCTAGGTTGTCTTCCCAACAGGATGTGGGCAAGCGCGAGGTGTCCACTCACTTGATGGCGGCAAAGCACGACACGACATGCGCACAAAGGCCGCCTCCGGCCGGGGCAGAGCACGAGATGACGCCCGGCCAAATATAGCAACGTGGCGCCGTAGCGGCCGAAGGATCTGCCTCTGCCCCGCGAAATTACAGCCTCTCCCTCCGCCGCAGTAATTACAGATGGCTTCGACTAGGCCAGCCAGTTTTCTCTGTCCCCCCCCCCCCCCACACACACACACACACACACACACACACACACACGTACCCCCTCCCCCTTGCTCGCTCTCTTTCAACGCCTCCTTCTCTCATCCGCCCCCACACCGTCTACATATGAAGCAACGATGGGAAAAAGCCATCAAGCTCATAAAAAGAAGAGTGGCAGTGGCGCCACCGCCACCGAACTGAGTGGATACGAGTGCTGCGGCTGTCCTTGAACAAGCGGAGATGGGTAAAGAGAATAAAAGCGAACGAGCGTCTGCCCCTGACGGTGCAGAGCCGAGGAGGTGGGAGTGCGTGCGTGCGTGCTCACGCGCGCGGAGCGGCAGTCCTCCTGGCAACACGACAGGAACAAATGTACTCTTCTGCAAAGGTTCCTGCGGCGCATAAGCCAATTGCTTCAAGCACCCCCCAAAAACATTTCAGGCGGGCAGACATTTCTCACTCCATGAAGTGCTGGGCGAGTGCCCAATGACGTGGCGTGAGGGCAACAACGTGATGGATGGCGTCAGACTTGCAGACACTTTTGGCCCTTTGCTTGCCAACCAAGCGCTCATCAAAGAGAAGTACACTCAGGCTGTGGGAATGAGGTGCTGTTTTGGAACATCTCAATGTCAATGCGGAGGCGCCGCGCCTTCCAACAAACAGACAAGCCCTTGCTGGCCTGGCTGCAAAAAATTTTTTTGTAGGATACTTCTGGCATTATGTGCACATCTCAGACAATCATGAAGCCAGAACCTGCTACGTCTCCATTAAATTTGGCAACACCATTCGGAACAAGGTTTCTCACGTACATAATACTGTGAATTTACCTCGGCACCATGGCCCTGTTAATTGCCTGTTTCAATCATGGACACAACAATTCCATGGATTTATACCACGTGCACGTCAAATGCCAACAAATCGCCATTCGTGCATGCACTATAGGTTGTTTACATGCGGCATTACCTTTAAAAGTGTATATAATGCCAGACGTACCAGCTCAGTGGGCCTAGTGGTAGTGTCCGCCCTGAGACTGGAAGGTTGTGGGTTTAAACCCCGGTCGGGTCATACCAAAGTCTATAAAAATGGGACCCATTGCTTCCTTGCTTGGCACTCAGCATTAAGGGTTGGAATTACGGGGTTAGATCACCAAATGATTTCCGAGCGCGGCACCGCTGTTGCTCACTGCTCCCCTCTCCCCCAGAGAATGGATCAAAATTACATGGGGATGGGTTAAATGCAGAGGACAAATTTCACCACACCCAGATGTGTGTGTGACGATGATCATTGGGACTTTAACTTTAACTTAAGTATTCATTCATTCATTCATTTTCTGAACCGCTTAGTCCCCACGGGGTCGCGGGCGTGCTGGAGCCTATCCTACGAAAAAAAAAATTGCGTCCTGGCTCGGGCAGGACATTGCATTAGATACAGAGCAACGACCCTGCCCTTGCATTTCCATGCCTTTTGCTCACTTGACACGTCATCGCTAGCTGAGGGGCGCCGCTTCCACTAACAACAAAGAAAAGCACACTCGCTGTTGCCAAATTAGCTCGACGTAGCAACTTTTGTGGCCAGCGACAGGTTTTCATTGGTGCGCGCCTATTGAAACATTAGCAAGATCTGCTTTGTTTCCCATTACAAGAAGGAAGCACGATGGCACAACGCATCAACTTAACGCCCATTTCTGCAATCATTGCAGAGTATTCCATTGGCATACTGGTCGCCGCATTTTCTTCTTGGCCATCTGCTGAGTTACAGCGAAACATTCACAGCGGCGTCAGGACTGGGGGCAGCAGACAAACATCACAAGCTCTGAGGGCTCTCTTTCGGTGCGTCCCGCGCTGGAAAAGAAAATCTTTGAAGCCAGAGCCGCTCAAGACAGAGGCGCGCATAATGGCGCCTTGTTGCTAAGAGACCACCTGTCCGCCACCTCCCGCACAGGCTTCTCCCCCCCCCCCCACACACACACACTCTTCTGCGCACACTAGGCTATCAGGAAAGCAAGCCAAGTCATCGCGATCACTTTTCAAGAATGTCGAGAAACCCCCAGAACGTTTATCAAAATCATTGGGGGAGGAAATGCAGCGATAAGTTGACGCCGCTGTTGCGCAAAACGAATTACACAAGTTGGCGCAAATTTGGGACACCCACAGCGACGGCAGAAAGGGTGAAGAGTCACGTTCTTGGCTAGTGTGTTTCCCTTTCACTAGATCGCAGCGTGCTTCTCTGTCACGGGTCGTGTTTTGCCGGCGGGAGCGGCCGCGTGGGAGGGCAAACACCGCCGACGTCCCAAGAGCTGCTCTCGACAGACCTCACCCTTCTGTGCCTGCCCAGGCGTGTCTGAATACCTGCACAATGGCGCATGCTAAAAAGGAGGCGGCGTTCTTCCGCTGGCCACTCGGCCCAAATAATCCGCCCGGGTCAAGCGCTCAGACTTTATCTGCAGGCGGCTTAAGGGGCTCGCGCTTGTCGCTTGCAAACAGACAGCTGCCGCAAAAGCGCAAGCCCAGTGTAACTTGCGTTATCAACAACCTGCAACGGAGTTCCTTTTGCTTGGCATTTTCCGTCCTCGTCAAAGAGCGTTTTTCTTTCATTTTTGTCCCAGTCAAGCCACACAGCTGATTTGCATGTTTGTCACTGTGCCTCTTTGGCTAAAGCTCCTCCAACCAGGGCTGGGTCATGACATCAGGAAAAGAAAAAAAAAGTCACCACGCTGCTTTTGGTAGGCCAAGATTACTGCTCTTCATTCGTCCAAAGACGCAGCATTGTCCTCGCACTGTTTACATAAGCGAGATGAGTAACGCCAAGGACAGGTTGAGTCATTTCATAAGCACACTTTGTTTGGACGCATGCCTTGATGAAGGCTTTTCATCGGTTGCCGCAATTAAATGTCGACCATTGTGATGAAGACAGCGTTGCTCGGCCGCAGCTTGTCATTGCCGTCGTTTTGAATCTCATCCAGCCACATTGGCCAAAAGCGCTCAACAAGACTCAAGTTCACGTTTGGAGGAAAATGCCAAGATGGCAGAGGTCCGCACGGATGTCTTGAAACACTGGCTGAAGCTGAACCCGGTGAAGCAGCACGTGGCACGTCGCCCAATGTTCCGATGGACGTAGCACGCTGCCGTGCGGCCTGTTGACACGAAGCTCTTCAACTCGCTTAAGTGCAGTTGCAAGATGCCACGAGGTGGCGCCTGAGCACTACTTCTTTATTAGATCGGGCTAGGAAACTCAAACATGAATGCCATGGCTCCTTCCATATTCCATCGGTCACAACAATGATGTAACGTGGCGCCAAAGCACTACTACTATTTTTGTCATTAAAACCGATTCTAAGTCTGTTTCCATGCCATCGGCGCCAGGTGCGGCTGTCGAAAGGCCATGAGGAGGCTTGCCATAAACGCGGCGTTGTCCTCCCATCTGCGGCCTCCCAAGTGCCAAGCGTGCAAGAACCACAAGAGTAAAAAAGGCCTCGGACAGACGCGGCCAGTTCAATCAAGCGAGCGCAGAAATAGCCTCCCTCCCGACTTCCCCCGGCGTCCGTCCGTCACTCTGGGCTCATGTGACCTCTTTTCTGCGAAGGACAGCCGGCAGCCTCACTCCTCGACTTTGCCCCCGCTACTCCTCTTAATGTATTAATCTCCTTGTGGCTGTTTTGAGAATGACTTGGAATGTACTGGACATGCCACACCTTTAAAAATGCTGAGTTCAAAACAAGCCAATTTGGGCTCTCCCAGGAAGTTGTAGTAAAACCTTTTTACAGAACATGTAATCGTCGTATTCATTTATTCCTACATCATTACTCACATTACCCTTAAATTTCAACCAAATCGATTTCTTATAAAGGTAGTATATAGGCCTGATTGGGGCGCCCCAAAACGGAATCAATTTTGTGACGTCATATTCGGGGCGTCATATTTCTTCCCCAGGCAGCAAAAGTGCCGGCGGTCAAACGGCAATGTTTCAGGCTATATATCCCTTGTCCCTAAGAGGTGTTGTGTTGTTTCTTTTTTTATACTGTAAATTTACTTTATACTAAATCAGTGCCTGCATTATACAGGTTGACCAAAGGTACCCTTTAACAATGACTCTGTCATGAAAATTGGAGGAGACTTATTTGATATTCGATTTGTCGTCGATGACACCTCCAAACCATAGTTTGACCGTCATGCACGGTGACCAAGCTATAGTCGAATTGTTGCCAGTATGATGCTGAGCAGTTCGACATCGCTGCAGACCACAAGCTCCACGTAACCAAACAACCATGGATTTGACTGCGTCCATTGAATGCGTCCATGTCAAGCAGCCCGAATGTTGGAAACAGCAGTTTAACGCCCCCACAGTCAACAAGCGCTTCACTCGAAGGCAGAATAGTTGCCTTTATGTCTACTTTCAACAGCATACCATGTATTGCTCCTCACTTTCCGAGGTGCACGAGAAACGTCCTTGTTTTTGGCATGCTGAACAGGTTTGTGCGTTGAAATGGCCATAAGGCAAAGGTTTACTTGTTGCAACAGAGGCGGACAGTAAGAGGCCCAACCTTCACTTGAACTCGTGGAATGTCTCCCATTTAAGCAAGAAAGGGGACAAATGATGGGGCTCAGTTGCTTTTCTGCACTTTGGTGGTGGACAAGTAGGTAACGTCATTATCGAATGGATCGCGTGTGCGTGCGTGTGCGTGCGCGTGTGCGTGTGCGTGTGCGTGCGTGTGCGTGTGCGTGTGCGTGCGCGCGCGCGCGAGTGAGCGCGAGTGAGTGAAGTCATCAATCAATCAATCGCCGAGAAGTTAAACATTTAGCCAACTGCATGGACAGCGCACCCACCAGATTTGAGGCCAGCTGAGCGACGTGTTATCCAGGCAAACTAATGTGTGTCAGCGGCAAACGCAACGTCCAAACTTTATTCCCGAAGCAGAAGCCGCAGCAGCACCAGCACCTTACCTTGTAGACGTTTTCCGTCACTCGGTGAACCTCGTCGGTGCGAGACATCGTGCAATCTTCAGCCAGAACCATAAAAGATATTTCCTCTAAATGTGTATACGCGTGAAAACTGAAGTAAATGGGGGCCAAGGGACCTGTGAAGCCGAGAGACGATAACTCACGGCTGAAATCCGACTGCAACTGAACCAACTCGCCTTCCTTCTTCAGCGTTCAGCTGACTGTCGGCCGGTGCCTTCAATGATACTGGGTTTTCACAGCTTCTCCCACGTTGCACATCAGACACAAATGCCAAAGTTGACCATTTGTCCAGCACTTGCATCGCAACGCGTGCTTCATAACATGCATGTTGTGACGTTCTTCACGAGTACACCCAGGCAGCGCGATTGAAAGCGGGAGAGGGGCTTGTCCCACGAACACTGAATGCAGCATCCTCCTCTAGCTCAAGTGTACGTTTGCTGGCCGCCCACACGTTTCAGTGGTAGTTGACTGAGTGCTTTAGCTTGCTGTAAGCATAACGTCACATTTTCTGCTCTATTTTTTTGGGTGCAAAAGAGCAAAACACACGTTGCTTAACGTGACACGACGTAAAGCTACAATCATATCGAACATCAGTTTTCCAATCTAGAAGCGCCTTAATTATCGCAACATGACCGGGTTGACCTGCATATTGATCCTAATCCATGGACCCTTCGCCTGTCCCACCAACTGAAAGCAGCAGTGCATCATACGAAGGGCCCGATTGGAAGTGGTGCAAAACTAAGCTTCATGAGTTTACACCTGCACAGAGTAGGAATGTTTGAGTCAAAAAGCAAGTCAGTCACGTTAGAGATGGGAATTCCAGTTCTTTTAGGTGAACTGAATCTTTAGAATCAGTTCACTCAAAAGATTCGTTCGAACGAATCGTTCAACGAATCGTCTAACGAGGTGGCACCAGCTTCAATGCGCATTACTGACACCCACCAGTTGAAGTCATATGAACTGAAAAAAGAACGAATCACTTTCGGAAGTGATTCGTTCACTCTCCTTCACTCAAAAGAACGAATCGTTCACTCAGGAGGCAACACTAAGTCAGGTGATGAAATCGGGTCCGAAAACGCATCTCTCCGCCCAGGTTCTTTGCTGGTGGTCTCCAGGACGTCCGGTAGCGTTTCCGTCGGAACCCCCGCAAGCGTGACGTCTCTCTGCTTCAAGACAAAGCAACAGGAAAAGGTCACGTCTGCAAATGAGGTTCAGTGCAAATGAGCTTCAGTGGCAGAGAGAAATAAACCCAAATCAACTATGTTTTAAACATCCATTGATCCGTGTAAAGTGTCATTGGGGCTATGGAATAACCTAAAATATACAACAAAATTAAATCCATCAAATATAAAATATTAAACCCCAAACCATTCTGTAAATTGTATAAATAATGTACAGAAGTTGTGATGCTTTGTTTAAAAAAAACATTTAACCGTGGGAAGTGTGGTTATTTCTGTAACTTGATATTAGGGCTATGGAATAACCTAAAATAGATGACAAAATTAAATCCATCCATTTTCTATACTGCTTGTCCCCATGGGGGTCGCAGCAGGCTGGAGCCTATCACAGCAGTCATCGGGCAGTAGACGGGGGACACCCTGAACAGGTTGCCAGCCAATCGGAGGGCACAAAGCGGTTCAGAAAATGGATGGATGGATGGATGGATGGATGGATGGATGGATGGATGGATGGATGGATGGACCCTAAACCATGCAGCTGTAATTGGATGGGATTGCAATGTTGTATTGCTTCGTTTGAAACGTGCATAGTTTGTGCGCCACTGTAAAAAAAAAAAAAAAAACAAGAAGAAGAAGTCTATCCTCTTCCGTAGCTACTGTAAGGTGAATATTCGATGTTTTTCAGAAAGAGCTGTTGTTTTATCCTGCAAAATTTGTCCATTTAATTATCAATCGATTTCAAGCTTGGACTTAAGTTGTAGTTTGCCTGCTAGTCCTTCGTTTTTGCTGCGTGACTAGTTGCTTTATGAAGAGAAGAGCTAACACAAACGTTAATAGTCGCTAAACGTTGATGGTAGCTTGAGTGAATTTGCTTCAAATTCCAAAAAGTTGTTTCATGTCGGTTTTCTTAAGTAAAAAAAAAATCTCAAGTGAATAAAATCTTTTTGACTAGAGGTTATGCCATATGCATTTACAATTCATATTTGAATTCAAAACTAATGTAAATAATGGCATTGCTTTTGCAGATGTCAGCAGCTCACTTTCGAAACTCGCCATGGCTATTATAAAACAAAAACAAGATCAAACAGTAAGTATGGATCACAAATTTGCGATTTAATGATGGCATGGCAAAGATGTAATTTCCCTTTTTACCCATGTTGTGATTTGTGACTCCAGATTTAGCTCAAGGAGTGGCACGTGAAAAAGTAGATGTTTTTCTTCTGATGTCATTAAAATGTGCACCTAACTATGTTTAGATCTCAACAGGCCTTGGAACTCTAAGGCAAGTCACTTCAAAAGTTAAAATCGTGTTGTGTCATGTTACTAACCGCTGTTAATGGGTGAATTGTCAAATTAGACATATTCTTTTTCCCGTTCCCTCTTTTTCAGACTCCAAGCCTGGAGATAAGAGGAGCATCTGTATTAAAAACTGACCAGACTCCACAAGGAAATGATTGATTTTTTATTTATTCTTGATTGTAGAAGTAATCACAACTGCCTAGCGTTATCTTTGGAAATTGATCTGTTATTGGTGGTTTGAATATACTTATGTATGCTTAGCTACTGTCGCGCATATGCAAAAAGTGTATGTTGTAATCGCAATCTTCAATATGGAACTTGCATTTATAAAATGTCATTGCCTTGACCTTCACACTCCGGAAACCATGGCGGATGTCAAAGTGCAAAATAAAACCCAGGTTTACCCTGTACATTTTCATCATTTGGATAACAACTTGTAGAACAAGCAATTTTATCAATACTATTTTAAAATAACATGATTGGATATGTACAACATCCAAATTAATTTGCACCACATTCAAAGGCACAGACAGAATGCCACCATTTATTTCTTTCAAACAGGGCAAAGTTTATCATTGGAGAATGGTTCATTTGAATCTTGCAGCTAACATTTGCTTCATTCTTCAACAGCTAGGAAGTGAGTGTGAAACGCCCATGACAGGGAAAAGTTAGAGTTTTTTTTGTAGGCATTAGTCATTTAAAAAGAGGTCATAGCTGCAGTAATTTAAGTAAGTATTTTATTTCTATTTCTCTTTATTCTCAGAGTTTCTGAAGGTCATCGTGGAGCCCCTTCTGGCAATTCCTGGGCTGAGGAGCCTCAACTCTTGTTCAGAATGTGACACGGAGAGTGGACGGTGATCATGACTGATCTGGAGACCTTTGACATGATTTCCCTTTATTCTCAGAGTATCTGAAAGGTCATCGTGGAGCCCCTTCTGGCAATCCCTGGGCTGAGGAGCCTCAACTCTTGTTCAGAATGTGACATGGAGAGTGGACGGTGCGCATGACTGATCTGGAGACCTTTGATATGATTTCCAAGGAAATAAATGACAAACATGATGCAAGACAGAATGACAGAATGACAGAATTCTAATGACAGCTTAGAATTGGTTCGTCAAAATTTTGGATGTATCCCCTTCACTCATGATAGCTTACAAATTAAGTTAAAGTCCCAATGATCATCCTCACACACACATCTGGGAGTGGTGAAATTTGTTCTCTGCAATTAACCCATCCCCATGTGATTTTGATTCATCCCCTGGGGGAGAGAGGAGCAGTGAGCAGTAGCAGTGCTGCGCTCGGGAATCATTTGGTGATCTAACCCCCCAATTCCAACCCTTAATGATGAGTATCAAGCAGGGAGGTAATGGGTTCCATTTTTATAGTCTTTGGTATGACCCGGCCGGGGTTTGAACCCACAACCTTGCAGTCTCAGAGCGGACACTCTACTACTAGGCCACTGAGCTAGTAATGGAACCTGTAACTGCATCGGAGGCAGTATTGTAGCTCAAAGTATTTTGGTTCATACATTAAGAATTTCGGTTCATAACTTTGTGTCGTTTCACATGGACCCGTTTTAGTGACGGACCACCGGCGAACATCTCCGCGAGGAAAAGCCAGTTTGTTTTGCTAAGCTGTTGACTAGCCAAGTTATAGTTAAGTTTTCGTTATAACAAAGAAACAAAGCCTTACTAACCACCTCTCACGCCTGTATATGCAGCTAATAAGGTAATGGGGGAGACGTTTTGTGTTGTTTCATTGCGGAAGTTTGCATTTGATTTATTTACCTTTGTATTTGTGTAGCAAGCTAACGGCAAATATCACCACTTGTTTGCTGCAGTATTGTAGTGGTATATATATATATATATATATATATATATATATATATATATATATATATATATATATATATATATATATATATATATATATATATATATATATATATATATATATATCGATATTGTGATGATGTTTAATAGTCTTATAGGTATTATATGTATGAATAGGTATTAAGTTTATTAACAGTAGTGCAATATGTTGTGAAAAGAGACCAAAGGATATTATTTCGAGCGAGATCCTTCACCACTTTCACCCCTCACTATCCGCAGTAATACCATACTCTTCTCAGACCCCTTCAAGTTCCTGGGTACCACAATGTCACGGGACCTGAAATGGACCGGCCACATAGACTGTCCGGAAGAAGGCCCAGCAGAGGCTGTACTTCCTGAGACTGCTCAAGAAGTTCAACCTGCCGCAGGAGCTGCTGAAGACCTTCTACACTGCCATCATCCAGTCTGTCCTCTGCACCTCCATCACTGTCTGGTTTGGATCGGCCTCCAAACAAGACAAGCACAGACTGCAACGGACAATCAGGACTGCAGAAAAGATCATTGGAATCAACCTCCCATCTATCCAAGACTTGTACCTGTCCAGGACCAGGAAACGCGCAAGCAACATCTCTACAGACCCTTCTCATCCAAGTTACAGTCTGTTTGAACTACTCCCCTCCGGACGGCGTTATAGAGCTCTGTACGCCAAAACCAGCAGACACAGAGACAGCTTCTTCCCCCAGGCTGTTGCTCTGATGAATTCACACCACTCTTAGAGTCTCAGAGTCATTGCTGTGCTATCCTGCTCTCCACACCTTTTTGGATTGTCTACACTGTTTGCACTATGTGTTTTCTCTGCATCCATTGCAGCCTGGTCACCCTGGAAGTAGAACCCTCCCATCTGTGGTCTCTTCTCAAGGTTTCTCACTTCCCCTAGTCGGAGATTTGAGTTATTCTTTGCCCTCATGGGAGTTTAAGATCAGGGGATGGCTGAGAATATTGTCATTTGTCATTTTCACATGTCCTGAGTGTTGTTAGTCACCTAAATGTTGAACAGAGACTGTGATGTAACAAAGTCAAATTCCTTGATTGGCACGCTCAAACATGGCGAATAAATTCTTCTTGAATCTTGAATTTATTTATTGTTAAGAAATTCACTGTATGTTTCTGTTTACGCAGTTCTCACGGTCTGTAAAGGATGGTCTCCAAGTCAGAATAAAACAGATCAGTAACAAAAAGAACTACAAGCTGTCTTCTATATACGAGAGGGAGTTATAGAAACTGTAGGGTTCTGTTTGGTTTAATTGCTGTACTGTCAAAGTTACTGACTTTTCAGTTACTTTTTTGCTTGATTTACAAGGAAAAAAAGTCCTCAATTCAATTGTATCTACTCTTAATTCCACTCTTCTGAGACTGTTCATAATTCCTTGTAAACAGATTGCAAAGCAGTCTTGTGTTAGGAGGCCGCTGATTTGAAGACCTGCATGTTTCCAAGACCATAGACAGGTATGATTAGTTTGACATCTGTACTGTCGATTAAAAAAAGACAACAGTGAAGACTCAAGATGTGGTGGCTGTTCTGTTGTGGACTACACAAATGACAATGACAACGTTCAATATGCGTGCTCGTGTCGTGCAGAGGGCCCTCAGGGAGACTGCTCTGATAGCGCTGGTGAATAAAATTTAAAAAACCTGTCTGCTCGTTCCTGTGCGATTGCTTCATGTTCGAAATATGCAACTGATTTAAGATGCATCAAGGAAAAACTATTTTACAGGTAGTCGTGTTTTTTTTCCCCCATATTCATATTTCTTTTACGGAGTAATCCTAAAGTCTACTACAATGGGTGGTGCCTGATGTACATTGAGTTCATCTTTGTAGAAGCTGTTGGTGACACACACAGAGGCCACGAATGATGAAACAAGGACCGCAATGGCTCCAGCACTGAGTAGCAAAGGGGGCTATCAAAAGCCCACAAGAGAGTGATGTTTATGTTTCCCCCTTGTGTTTCGCCGAGCTAGTTGTTTTGTTTGATATGCCCTACATACAATATGTATAGATTTATATTGTAACGTAGTAGTTTTGTTCTATTAAATAGCCCCTGTATTTTAATACTGTATGTATATTTTTACATTTTTAAACATATGATTTAAAAACATTGCACATTTATATTTGTGATAGTTGGATAATGTTTTTTTTTTCTAATTTAGGTTCAATTATCGTTTTGGTTAATTTTAACATCAAAAGGTGTATTTATATCTGCAGGTAACATAAGTATGACTGTCACTGAAACCTATTTCTGTATTAAAAAAATGTAAATTTTCAAACCCTGGACCATCACTAATCAAATGCATTTTCACAACATCCTGGAACTACACAAACGTAAGGATCACAGGTTAACTGTATTGAAGAGAACCTCAATGTTGAATAGATGTTCAAATGATCACTAGCTAGTGCTAATCGCTATTTGTCATCATTCAAACGTCTACTCAATAAACGTCTAAAAAAACACATATAGACGTCTAATAGACGTCTACGGCATAGACGTCTATTAGACATCTACGGGATGGCCGTCAATTAGATGTCTATTAGACGTCTATAAGTGAAGGTCTATAGCATAATAAATATAGATATCTACGCCATAGACGTCTAGATATTTATTACACTTCTAGACTATTTTTAGACGTGTTTTAGCCGAGACGTCTGGTTAGCATATAGTCTAAAAGACGTCTATTAGACGTCAAAATGCTCGCAGGGTATAAATAGATGGCTATGCTTAGCTGTCTAAGGAATAGACCTGTAAAACCTATGATATGTAGACGTGTTTTAGACGGATTTTAGCCTAGACGTCTTGGCACCATATAGACGGCTTTTAGACCTATAGGCAACAGCACGTTCGGCCTTTGGCACAAATCCTTGGGAAACCGGTGGAATATGTTCACATCTTTCTGGTCCTTTGAATTAAGTGTAATAATGCAACACGATGATATAAATGACACGAGGTTGGCAAACATGAATTTACTTGTATACAATAAAAATCCATCAAACAGTTTGGATACGTTCTCTAGAGAATAGCAACAATTTCTGCTTAATTGTCAAGGCGGTTCCTCTACACCTGAAAGTCCGGGCCAAAGTGTCATCGGATCTGGACTTCAGTCGTGGACAGGTAAGTTGTACCAGGTGAGTACTGTGGGGAGAGACCATGAAAATGACACTGGACTCAAAATTTTGTGTTTCTCTCATCCTCTTCATGTCACTGAGGTAACCTCCAGTATTGAATTTCATGCACGTGTGAATGTGTGCTGGCAATACAAAAAAGTTCCTTGAATCATCAATGTTGCTCCCGTGGAGTTTGATTGGACAAAGATGGCTACAAATGAGCCAAAAGGTCAAATCCAATGTTATCCAGCTAATCAAAGAACAAAACAGTTGCATGAAGACTCAACCGAAAGCGAGGTGAACACAAACAAAAGCAGCACGTGAGAGTCACCAATAATTTGTAAATTTCCAGGACATTAGGCAGCTGAAAAAAGTGTGATCAAAAGCAGACAGGACGCACTTCTGTACCCTCGTTATGAGCGGCGGAGCATGCAGGCTGGGCAAGGAAGGAGAAAGCGCTTGGCAGCGTGCGGAGGACAATCAGTCCGTTTAGAAACAAACATGCAAGAAAGTCCGGTTCAATCACAGACGACAATGAGAAGCAAACAGAGAGTGTCAAGTACGTTTATGATCTTCAATAGCTCGACAGCACATTTCTAGGATGACGTACGAGCGAGGCAACAACGCAATCTGGTGTCACGATCTTTGGAGGTTCTTTTGCACGTTGGCCGCATTTGCAGGGGTGGGCAACTCCGGTCCTCGAGAGCCGGTGTCCTGCATGTTTTCTATGTTACCCTGTTGCAGCACACCTGATTCAAATGGTTAGATAATTAGCAAGGTATACAGAAGCTGGATAACAATCCTGATCATTTGAATCAGGTGTGTTGCAACAGGGTGACATAGAAAACATGCAGGACACCGGCCCTCGAGGACCGGAATTGCCCACCCCTGTTTTGGAGGAAACGATGGAAATTAAGGCTAGCCGGGTAATAAACCACCAGAGGGCAGTCTTACACAACCTGCACTTCATCCTCGTTTTGTGCTGTGAACATGCATGCGTGGTCACACTTGGGACACCAGGGCGGCGTAGGGCCAACGCACCGACGGGGGCGGGGATCCTCTGCATATCAACGGGACGTTCTCGTACCGAGGGCTCCCGCCAAACAGCACGGACTGATTCCTAAGAGGCAACGAATGGAAAAGATGGTAACATATTATATTAGGAACGGAAGTAGCAAAGAAATAATAAAAAGAAACTATGTGCTGGACTGCAATCGTTTTCAAGTGGCGTTTTCAATAATAATAAAAAGTATATTATATATATCACAGTATATTTGTTAAAGCTGCCTGCCAGTACACGAGGGAAATGATCTGAGAAAATAACAGCTCACTCTGGCCGGCGTTTTGAAAACCCATCACCCGAGGAAAAAGCAACCAATTGGACAAAGGAGGCATGACTGCTTCTTGCTGAAACTACGGTGGAATATGGACCTCCGCAAAATAAAAAAATGGCCTTCCCTCTCTTGTAGTCGCGCTACATAACAAATAAGTATTGCCATCAACATAGCGGCCGTGGCTAATGTCACCTTGTTTGCAGAGCTAATGCCATCTTAGCGCTGCTAGTACAGCAATTTGGTGGAAGCTAAATTTGCTTTCTCTGTGATGAATCTTGCTACCTGTTTGTTGCAAACTCACCCTTAAAAGCGGTGTACCCCAAGGCTTAACTTCAGGACTACATTTGTTTTTCTATCCTATAAGTTTGAATGGTTTTGTTTTGTCTAAGCTCACAGTTAGGTCTGTTACAAAAAACAAAACAAAAAAACTTAATTGCGCCGGATGGCCAATTTGGCATCCCCCGTGACAACATTGCCATTGGTCTCAAAGGGAAAATTGTATTTGAAAATCCTCCGTTTACATGTATTCTGGGGCGGGCGGCACACCAGGGGCCGCCTGAGGTGGAGGATGGATGCTGGCCTGGCTGCCAGCGCTGCTGGTGTAGCTGCAGAAGCTGTGGATGTTGGACCTCCTGGCGTAGGACATGCGGCACGCTTGAGGGTTGAATGGGTCCTCCTCGTCTATGTCGTCATATTCTTTGTCTCTATGCAGCGGCAAAGCGGACATGAGATAAGCAGTGCAGACAGTATGTGTGTGTGCGTGGGTGGGCCACTCATCGCTTGTTGACGCTGACCTGCTGGCCATTAGCGTCCACACTCGCCAAATGGCACACAGCATGGTGGACAGCGCACACGCCGCCAGCAGGGAGAACAAAGTCAAGTAGAGGAGGCCTTCCACTCCATCGTAGCACACGCCCATTAGGCCGTCCAGGTAGTCCTGCACCACAAAACCACAGCCAGGTAAGCCGCATCTGTGTGTACTGCTGAAATCTGAAATGTGTCACTCAAAGCACGCACTGTGACTCCAGCCACAGGGTGAGATAAGAGGGCTTTCAGAGAAGGAAGGCTTTATCTGGCACAAATCAAAATCCACTCTGCGCTAATGAAGACCACAGCAAATAAATCAGGCCTTATGAGTTCCATCGAAATAGCACTATTAGCGCAGCATCAGGCAAAAGGCTCACCTTGTGCAGTCCACGACAATCAAGCAAGGCTGTCAACTGGTGCAAATTGAATTCACTGGCGTTCAACAGCCGCTGGATGCCTAACAGGTCTCTCTGCGTAAAACAAAGAGTGCTGCGTCAAAGGTAAATTACGGAGCGAGCACACGAGCTGGCCGACTCAACGGTTTTGAAGAACAAATTGGAGCAAAAGGGGTCATTGTGTTTGTTTGTCCCCTCCAACAGCCTTTCACAGCGGCCTCGTTGACGTCATACCTCGGCGGTGGGGAAGGCAGGCATGGAGAACTGCAGCAAACCCTGGATCTGGATCTGCATGGTGGTCAGCGAACGCTGGCAGACCATCAGCGACTGTGGACGCAAAATAGCATAATGCGCCAAAAGACTGTCGACAAGCAACAAGAAGGCGCGCTTGATTCAGGCTCCACCTCTTCAAAGGAACGCCACCCAAACATTGGAGTTGATCAGGAGACTGGATTATCCTAAACAAGCCGCACATAATCCCTAAATGGGAAGCAGGAGCGCTGATTGGCCATGGGAGTTGAAAACGCAAAACGAGTGAAAAAGAAAAGTGTATACGAGAGCATCTCCACCTCTGGAGCGGTTCTCATCAAACGTCTACTCCTTTCCTTCGCTCATCCTCGTCCTGATCAAGTCTCCCTTTCAAAGAGATGCGCACATCTGAATGGCGCTCTCGTTGCTGTTGCTATCCGTTAGCCTGCGAGCTAGGAATGACTCGAGTCGCTTGCGAAGGCAGGTAGCAAGTGAGGGGGGGGGGCAAAGAGGAAACTCCTCGCTTGAACTAATTGTGTGTGTGTGTGTGTGTGTGTGTGTGTGTGTGTATATATGTGTGTGTACCTGTTGGAAGGGGTTGGGTAGATTCGGACTGCAGAACAAATAATAGTGAGCAATATCTACCGGGGAAGAAGAAACAGTGTAAGTCTGAGCTCATATTTCATGAAGATGGAAATGAAGAGTCATTGGAGCACTTTTCATTTCCTGCCACTTTGGAATTGGGCAGTTGTGATGTCGGCAAAATGTGAGAAAGGTTGCAGCAGTCTCTGTTTTTGTGCCAGAGTGGAACGCCGCTCAATCATTCACCAACGTACCCGCACTGAGGAATTCTTTGCTTCGGTTGACGATAAACCTGTCGGGAGACACGCAGAAGTCGGCGGCGCCCTGTGTGACGACACAACACACACGTACTGAGATGCCTGTCAGCACACCAGCCTTTGATCGACGCCTTGTACTTTGCAATTTCAAATCAGCGGTCGGCACGTGTCGTGCAGCAAGTATGTTGTCATGTGTAGCAATATGTGCATTGAATGGCAGCGGATGTCTGTGCTGCATTTCAGGTTCGGTCACCACCCCGAGCTTAGTCCACCGCATCTGTCCAGACGCTTAATCCATCAGATGATCCTCAATTCCACGATACCTCCAGGAGATTCAGGGTGGGGATCGCTTAGTACCCCTTACTGTGCCCCAAATGCAGACTCTCCATTACCACGTTATGCCCAAACGTGTGCGAGACGACACTCAGCTTGACAAGGAGGATTTATTGCAAAACTAAAGCGACACACAACAAAGACAGATTTCCGAGGTGTAATTAACGCCGGGCAGGGAGTGTTGTTTACAACCATGATTATGCAGAAAGGATGCTGAGCTTATAATCAGCTTTACGACGTGACTGATTGAGCGAAAGAAACCTAAATACCGTTTTGGCCCGAATATAAGACGATGTTTTTTGCATTGAAATAAGACTGAAAAAGTGGGGGTTGTCAAATATTTGAGGTCTAGACATTATACCTTAATTTTTGGACTATAAATCGCTTCAGAGTATAAATCGCACCAGCCATAAAATGCACAATAAAGTGAAAAAAAACATATATAAGTCGCACCGGAGTATAAGTCACACTTTTGGGGCAAATTTATTTGTCAAAATCCAACACCAAGAACAGACATGAACCAGCAACAACAGGCTAAACGATACGGTATGCTAACGTGACATACACAAACGAGGAGCTGAGAACGGGCCTGACGTAACATTCCGAGTTATTCAAATAAGTATTACATAAATAACACGTTTATCAAACCATCTGTGTCACTCCAATTCATTAAATCCATCGATTGTCCTTTATGTAAACAATGCCACGTATGCGCCGCATATGCTGACGTCGGACCAGTTGTAAATTGCATTTCTAATTATTCCACAGACCCATATAACGATATATAAAGTATATTTCAAATAACTATCATATATATATATATATATATATATATAAAATCGATGGATTTAATGATTTGGAGTGACACAGATGGTTTGATAATATATATTACAACAATATTATCAAACCATCTGTGTCACTCCAAATCATTAAATCCACCGATCAAATTCCTCGTCCTTTATGTCAACAATCCCCCGCGTGCGCCGCATAGATCTAGTTTATAACTATATTGTAGCGTTAACAAAGTACCAGGAAAGACGTGGGTTTATATAACAACAATATTATCAAACCATATGTGTCACTCCAAATTATTAAATCCATCAATCAAATTCCTCATCCTTTATGTCAACAACGCCGCGCGTGCGCTGCAGAGATCTAGTATATAACTATATTGAAACGTTAACAAAGTACCAGGAAAGATGTGGGTTTATATAACAACATTATCAAACCATCTGTGTCACTCCAAATCATTACCGTAATTTTCGGACTACAAGTCGCGTTTTTTGTCATAGTTTGGGTGGGGGGGCGACTTATACTCAGGAGCGACTTATATGTTTTTTTTTTCAAAAACATTTACTTGATCATTAACACATTACTTACTAGTACAGTTGATCACCTCACATATTTTTAATACACTGAAAAAACGAATAAAGCAATTCACACTTTAAAGCACAATATTCAAGTTCATGAAACAAATAAACAAAACAAAAAAAAACAACTGAAAAAGAAATGTAGTTATTTTCAAAGTAAACTGAACGAGGTGATTTAAATTTCACCATTGGCCGTGACGCAACAACTGGGAGGGCAAAGCGCTGTTTTTTTGAGTTTTTAAAAAGCATAGGTCTGGTGAAGAGAATTTAGTGTGGTGATGTAAAAAAAAAAAAAAAAAAAAAACAGTAGGGGCAGCAATGCAATTTAGGATGCAAGCTCTGCTTGTGATGGACAGCATGCGAGCACACATCACGCCAGACATGCAAATCACGAGTCCGACGGCGCGCGTACGCAGCATTGTTTACACGATCGATGATCGATGTATTTTATGATTTGGAGTGACAGATGGTTTGGTAATATTGTTGCTATATGATAGTTATTTGAAATATACTTTATATATCGTTATATGGGTCTGTGGAATAATTAGACATGCAAATCACGAGTCCGACGGCCCGCGTACGCGGCATTGTTTACACGATCGATGATCGATGTATTTTATGATTTGGAGTGACACAGATGGTTTGATAAACGTGTTATTTATGTAATAATCATTTGAATAACTCTGAATGTTACGTTAGGCCCGTTCTCAGCCTCTCGTTTGTGTATGTCACGTTAGCATACCGTATCGTTTAGCCTGTTGTTGCTGGTTCGTGTCTGTTTTTGGTGTTGGATTTTGACAAATACATTTGCCCCAAAAGTGCGACTTATACTCCGGAGTGACTTATATATGTTTTTTTTCACGTTATTGTGCATTTTATGGGTGGTGCGACTTATACTCCGGAGCGACTAATAGTCCGAAAATTACGGTAAATCCATCGATCAAATTCCTCGTCCTTTATGTCAACAAAGCCGCGCGTGCACCGCACAGATCTAGTACATAACTATATTGTAGCGTTAACCAAGTACCAGGAAAGACGTGGGTTTGGTAAACGGCTCTTTATTTAACAAAACAAGAGTTCAACGAGCCAACAACTACTGAACTGTAACGATAAAAACATATACAAGTTGCTACACGAAATAAAATATATCAAATAACTATAACATAAATAAGTTTTTCAAACCTTGTGGAACTCAAAATCATTAGATCTTCAAAACGTGGGGCCCTTCGTCACATTCGTCATCTCGTGATCGAATCCTTTGTAAACAACCACCGCGTGGTGCCGGTGACGTCATTTGCCGTTTAAATGACAGTAATCCCTTGCTACATCGCGGTTCGTTTATCGCAGTTTCACTACATCGCAGACTTTTGAATTTTGAAAATTTGTAAAAAGAATCACACATAAATTGCTCCTGAGTACAAGTCGCCCACCTACCCAAACTATGAAAAAAAATAAAAAACGCGATTTATAATCCGAAAATTACGGTACCCATTTTCACTTGTGCACAGCGGTAAGTTAAGTTAAAGTTTAAGTCCCAATGATTGTCACACACACAACTAGGTGTGGCAAAATTAGTCCTCTGCATTTAACCCATCCCCATGTGATTTTGATCCATCTCCTGGGGGAGAGGGGAGCAATGAGCAGTAGCGGTGCCGCGCTCGGGAATCATTTGGTGATCTAACCCCCCAATTCCAACCCTTAATGCTGAGTGCCAAGCAAGGAGGCAAAGGGTCCCATTTTTATAGTCTTTGATATGACCCGGCTAGGGTTTGAACCCACAACCTTCCAGTCTCAGGGGGGACACTACCACTAGGCCACTGAGCTGGTATAAGTTAAAGGTTGCTGTGATCATGTGCGTCTCTGACACAAAGTGAATATATTTCATTGTTACTACTGTCCACTGTTGTGCCGTTTGTCCGATTGCGGTTTGCTTTGTGTGCGCGCCGTTTGATTGACAGCTCCTTTAAGTTTGCCTTGCATCATACAAGTACGAGCCGTTACGCAGCGGCACCGCGACTAACAGTCGCCAGCAAATGTATTTTGTTGTCTCAATCGATTACTTATGTTTGGTGTGTTGCCGAGAGAATTTCATTTATGGTTAACTAACTAACTAACTAACTAACTAACTAACTAACTAACTAACTAACTAACTAACTAACTAATTAATTAATTGCGAAAGCAATCAAAACTGAACTTTCCTCCTGTGTTCTGAGCGACACCCGGGGTCGAAAAGAGCATAACCATCCGAGCCAACCCCCTATACAGTCCTCAGGCTCCCCAACAATAGTGGTAGCAGTTTGCATTATTTTATTGCAATATTTTTCCTTATTCAGATTTGTTTCAAGACTACAGTTAGACTTCACTTTGATGGTTAATGCAGTTATTGCAATTTGTTGTTTTATCACAGTAGAATGGTTTATTTACATTACAAAAACCAGAAGCCATTCATTTACAAATATGATTGCACTTTAGTTTACATATTTAAATGTTCAGATATTAAGGTGTGATAGACAGTTTTTGCATGATTTGAATGAGGCAAAATAACATGCTTTATCTCTCAAATATATTGTTATTATCATTTGTTTTAGATGTAATTATTTTCTGTATAAAAATTAAATTTGGTCTTCAAAAAGTCTTTTTTCAAACTTGAGTCTTGAAAAAGAGGGGGTCGTCTTATAATCGGGGTCGTCTTATATTCGGCCCAATACGGTAGATGATGAGACCCCCCCACACACACAAAAAAAAAGGAAGCCAGCATCAACTCACCACAGCTGTAGCCATGCTGGCTCCCAGTGAGGCCCAGCTCAGGATCACAGACAGCACCATCAAGGCCATCATCCTGCATGGTGAGCAATATTCACACACAAAGACAAGACGGCTGAGACATGGGCACGCACGCACGGATGGGGCATCTTTGTTGGAGTTGGTGCACTTTGACTCTTTGCAGAGGCAGCCTTTGTTTCTCGGCCGAATGAGGCCCGACCTGCTCGAAAAGGCAGCAATAAAGAAGTCTGAGAGCACTTCATCATTAGCGAAGGGAGCTGCATGCTCATCCGGCCTCGGGCCCGATCAATAGGCATTAGTGAGCGCCATGAGGAGGAGAAGGAAGTGGCGTCTGGTCTGTTAGCGCCCACGGCGTGGACAGCGCTGGATTGGCTAAACGTGATAGGAAATCTGGAGCGTGTGCTCTGCAATCCATTATTCCCATTCATGCTGTTTTTGTTTCAGCATCGTGTGAATGCACAAGTAAGATCCAGCCAAATATGCTGAGCGCATCTTCAAATGTTGCACTTTCCACGAAACAAAAGCAAATGATGTCACTGCGCAAAGAAATGCCACCAGAGGGCTACTTTGCACGCCTGCTCTAATGGCTTAACCACATTGCAATCAATTGCAGTTTGTTTGGATGTGGGCTGCTCCTATGACCCACAAGCTCAAGTAAGAAAATGTATTGTAAACGAAATTGCAAAGAGAAAAGAAAATCATTCTGAATTAAATCAAAGTTGAATTCAATTTACGCCAAAGGCGAGGGAGGACAAACGCGAGGGCAAAGGCGAGGGCAAAGGCGAGGGCAAAGGCGAGGACAGCAGCAGCGGACTCCAACTCACATGACGAGCAGCCACCGAGACTGCTTGGTCATCCCCAAGCAGACGGACAGACAGATGAGCAGATCTAGGATCAGCAGGAGCAGGTAGGTCAGCCACCTAGAAGCAGACGACAAGGAAGCAAACGCTGGTCACTAGTGGAGCGCCAGTCCACTCCAGCTGGCCCGCCGCTGGCGTCAATCTAACCAGAGCAAGAAAATAAGTATCGATTGCTCGCAATTTCAAAGAGCGGACATTCACCGGCCACTCCATAAATCTGCACATTAAGGTCACCGGGGAGCACGTAAGCGCATGCCGAGGCCTCTGCATACGGACACTTAGTCTGTGTGAAGACGGCACTTAGCGGCCAGATGAGGAGGCCATGGGAAGGAGGGAGAGCGGATCAAATCCCCTCAATAATGATGAGCACGCTTGGCTATCTGTGGGAAAGGGGCCCTGCCATTTGACGGCGCCGGACTTGAGGCCGCCTCTGGCCGAAAGCCAACCGAGATGGACTACAAGCTGAGCCGTCAGCCTAATTGGGACAAGACTTAGATGCAAATATCAACCATGAGACACTTTGCAAGGTTGTAACCACTGCAAGTCATCCTCCCTGCATTAGCATGAAATTTCCAATTCATTGGCACAAATTTTTGCTTGACCAACTTTGAGGTTTTTCTTATGTTTATTAAAAATATTTGGCCGCTTCCTGTTTTATTTTTGTTCATCTTCCCGCCTTGCGGTTTGAGTCACTGCACTCAATTAGAGGAGCGGCATCCTGGTGACTCAGAGACAAAACACAAAGGGCACTTCATTTTAGTGCCATTAAGTCAGCAATCGAACAAAAAGTTCAAAACCGCAAAGCAAGCTCCCAAGGGCGTGCGCACCTGTAATACTCAACGAAGGCGGCGTGGGCCGCGGCAGCCGTCAGCCCCACGTTGGCTTTGTCGAGGTTGGGCAGGGCATTCAGCTCCCGGACGACGTTGTTCACCATCAGCCGCACGAAGCGTAGAGCCTGAAGGTAGTCGGCCCGTGCGGCCAAGATCTCATCCAGACGCTCCAGATGCCGCTGGACTCCCGTTTGCGCACTTCCCAGAGAGCCCGCCGACTAAATGGGGAAGCAGAGATGCCAGTTGGCCCATTCCTTTAGCTTGTCTCCATTGACCTGTGTTGAGCCGCGGCCTGCGTGATTTGGACGGGAAACCTTATGGGAGGTCCAACAGCAATTTTCACGGGTCTGGAGGCCCCGTGGCATGATGGCGCTTCTCAAAAGGTCAAACTGGCGTTCGTCCGCAGCAATCGCTACGTGGGCTGCCAGGCCGGGAAGCACCACTTTGGATCGGATCATCACGAAAGACTCACTCTTGTCTTGTACTCATACAAACACGTCTGCGCGCAGCAGTGACTCTGTTGTGTTCTCTTTGGTCGAAAGCTCCACTGAACGGACGTTGTTTGGCTCATCTACGAGAACCCTCCGCGTCTGGTGCTCACGGCTGAGACCCCACGCCGGAGCTACAAAGAAGATAAACGCTCTCCTCGAGGCTTGCACTTGGTTACATTCGAGCTTTGGAGAGCCAAGTGCATGAGAAAGAAAGAGGGTGAGAGATGAGCTCGTAAACAGATAGCGGCCCACATTGAAAGCACTCCTGCCGATGTTCCGCAAATGATACGCACACAGTCATGCTATCTCGCCCTATGGCACAGTACAAAGGAAAGGCTTAATCAATCCAAGCACCTCCTTCCCTCCACCCTCCCCATAGATTCACTTTGGTCAAGTCCGACACGCACGTAGCAAGCATCCCTATGAGGCAAAAAGCGGCCTCCTGTCAGGAGGCGCCGCCACCGGGTGCGCTGAATGCCGTTTTCTATTTAGATAGCTCACAAAAGAGGAGCTTGTGCTGCACTGCCACCTAAAAGCTGCATTAAAAGACTTGAAGAGAGCCATATGAGAAACTACCCATTTTTGTTTCACACTTTAGACATATTCATTGCCTCGTTAAATCATTAAATCACACACACATACTGAACGGTCGCTACTTAATACATGGAACAAGTCCAAGCTCAGTGGGCCTAGTGGTAGAGTGTCCGTCCTGACACTGGAAGGTTATAGGTTCAAACCCCAGCCAGGTTATACCAAAGTCTATAAAAAATGGGAGCCATTGGCTCCCTGCTTGGCACTCGGCATTAAAGGTTGGAATTGGGGGGTTAGATCACCAAAGCGGCACAGCTGCTGCTCACTGCTCCCCTCTCCCCCAGGGGATGGATTAAAATCACACGGGGATGGGTTAAATGCAGAGGACAAATTTCACCACACCCAGATGTGTGTGTGACGATCATTGGAACTTTAACTTAACTTTAAGAGGACAACGATTGTTGATACTATCTCCAAACTGATAAGCTCCTCCACCACGTGTACTTGTTGATTAGTTCGAGATGACACTAGGCCATTGGAGATAACAAGAACGAGGAAATAATCCCTTACCAGGCTGTTGATGGCGCCCAAAGTTCGATTGGCGTTGGAGACGGAATAGGTGAACCGGTGCACGCCATCATTGGTCTCGCTGTTTCCATAGAAACCCACTGCCACAGCACAACTGCAAATGCGAAGGGGGGGGCATTAAAAGCATTAAACAGCATTAAAAGAGCGGCAGCACTTCTCCTCCATCCGCTTGCATCTTCGGTGACAACAGCTTACCGCGATACCTCGAGCGTTGATGCGCTTGGCAAATGGGAAAACAAAGAGGCACGAGACTGTTCCTTTCCCTCGGTGGGAACTGTACTCGTCGCCACGAGGTTACCCCGAAACGGAAACACGGGCGCTCGCGACGACAATGTGACATGATGGTCATGAATAGGATATAAATGGAAATAGTTTGCCGTACGTCGTGCCACCAGACGCCTCACAAAGGCCCCGCGACGGCGTCCGCAAACTTCAAATTGTCCTCTGGAAAAAATGCTACTGATCGCCAGCGAGAGAGGAAAGATCACCGTGGCACAAGATGAAGATGGATCATCTTTCAGAGACACGCGCTCAACCGGAAGGGCGAATTGGGTCCCGGCGATCAGTTATTGGATGAATGGGCATCTCAATATGCGTCAACCACGGCGACCGACTGACAACACTGTGAGAGGGATTTTCGAGCTCCTGCGTCACTGGCCACTAATCTTATTGTTCCCGGCGACATTAATTGACCCCGGTTGGGATTGCGACCCAAGCCCCCTCCAGCTGCTGTCAGAAACCGCTCGCCTACCTCACAGTCTTATTATTATTATTATAACCTTATTTATGTTAGTTATCGTAATTGCCAGCTCCGAGTGGTCCACACAGAGCTCTGAGAGTGGCCTAGTTCCATCGGCATGTCGTGATCAAAGCCTATGCAGAACATTTAATTTGTCATTGCGTCATTTAATTGAATGTCATATGCTGGTGTTTGCGGCCAATATAAAGGCAGTAGCAAAGGGAAAAACAAAGCGGAGCGCCTGGCGCAGATGCAACGTGCGTAACAAAAGCTGCCTTCAACGGTATCACGCTCACTCACTTAGCATCACAACAGGACTTGTGTCTGCGCACTCTCCCTGGAACCGTCAAATGGGCTAAGTGCATTAGTGGCCGACACTTAGCGTCACAAGTTGAAGTGAGCGCCAGCTGCCCCGGCATGCGAGACTGCAGCCTTGCACACGCAGACCGACAGAAATGGTTGTCGCAGCGAGGCTAAGCGCGATTCTTTGAATTGGCTAGTGTATCGCTCTCCTTCATTCTTCCACGGATGCGACTGACCATACGATGAGAGCTGTGACGACGGCCGACCACGTCACGCAGCGGGTCCTCTCGGGCCTTTTGACGTCTTCGTGCGCGTCCCTGCAGCAGCTACGCGAGCAGACCAAGAAGAGAACCAAAAGCACCAGGCTCAGACTGAGGCCCATCGCTCCAACACAGGCCAGGACCGCCACAGACTGGCAGAATGAGAGAGGCAGAAGAAGAAAGACAGATATTGGCTCAACAAAGGAGTGACAGATGTTTGTTTGTTTGTTTGTTTGTTTGTTTGTTCGACACTTTCTGGAAAGGCAACGAGGGTGAGAAAATGCAGGTTTTGATGTCAATGGCGGCAGGTCGACGAGGCGAGCATAGCCAAAAGGGAAGACGAGCACGGCACGACGCGGGAGGCCGGTGTCATGTGACGGATTGGCTTTCATTCGGTCTTGTGATTACGGAGCGTGAGCCCGGGGGATGGAGAACAAACCAGTGCGCAGGGAGGCAAAAAGACACAAACATCTCCTCACGAGGCTTCGTTGAGGAGCTTGCTAGCTTTGGCCGCCAGCCGAGGCTCACTAAGTGGCCGCATGTCATTCTGCATGCAATACTTAGGACTGGACAGGCATGTTAAGAACTCGGGATGGACGAGAACTGATACCGAGTGTCATTCCTCTCTTTGAGGTGCCATATCCGTAGTGCATCCGTACATGTTTTTTTGGCACCAACATACATTGAGTGCATGGCTTTCATTTCCAATTACCCCTTGACGGCTGGGATAGATTCCAGCATGCCCGCGATCCCCGTGGGGACAAGCGGTACAGATAATGGATGGATGGATGGATGGATGGATGGATGGATGGACAGACGGATGATGAAATTCTCTATTTCAGGATTGCAGCCTGACTCTTTCGCCATTAGTCAGACATAAGCAAAAGATCTGTCTTTAAAATGACTCTTCACTGGTTTAGTAGAAAAAAATGTATCAAAAGTACCACCCAATATTCAAGAATTTAGTGTTGCCAGTCCGGAAGAAAACTTGGGGTAGCGAACGTCCCTGTGCAGTCAGCCGTCCAATAATGACACATTGATGCTGTCGCTAGCGCTCGAGTTGATTCAACACAGCCACAAACGGTGCTTTTTTTTTCGGGGAGTCGTTTTGATACCTCTGCACTACTGCTTCTCTTGGAAGCGCCTTCGGTGGAGCTCAGCTAAATCCTACTTGCTGGCTTATCACTACACTTTCCAGGTCAGGCAAAAAACAAACAACTTTCCCAACTTTGAGCGATGTGAGTGCCTGGTGGTACCGACCTGCTGGTAGTCTTCCTGCTCGGGTCTAAAGGTGCTGTCCACAGGCTTGAGCGACAAGTCAAAGTGAGGCAAATTGTGCAGCCAGTACATCCACCATGGGGCCACATAGTCGAGACTGGCGGTGGCCATCCCTGCGGCGGCGGCAGGCAAAGGTGCACAGCCAAGCCCCCGCGACGATCCACGGCCGAGGGCGGGGGCAAGAGGCAAAGTTGCAGGATTCCACGAGAAGGAGGGTACGTATCAAAGGCGAGTGGTGACCACGGTTGCTTCCACGCTGCGGCTTTCCGTGCTCGGATCCAAGGCACGGGACTTGAGTGACCGCGTCAACTTGGCCGCCTTAACAGGGAAGGCGTGGCGCTCACCCAGGCTCACCTACGTGACGCCTCCCGTCCCATTCCCAAGCTACGTACTCAACCCCAACACGCAGAGCTATCCACTTCCGCCCTCTATGCACATCGTTTTTATTCATTCGTGAGCGTTTTGGCTCGAGCTCATGCATTCAGCACCCCTCGTGAATGGACTACTTGTGCTGTTCGTGTCTGACCTCTTGTGGACGACGGGGCAGGCGCACCGAGCTGCGATTGGGCGTCTGAGCCGACCCCTTGTTTAGCCCCGTACGCATCAAACGAGCGAGCAGACAGCGGGTGCATCGGTGAATCGATTAACTAACCGGTCGAAGAATACGACATCACGGTGCAGTCTTTTTTTCTCTTCCGGAAGAGGAACTCAAGCTGGAGGAAAAGGGCTCATTTTCTCATGTGACAACACTTTGCGGATGGAGGGCTATTTTTATTGATTGAGGACAGGCGATAGCAGCATGCACGTGAGCGCGCAGGCAAGGATCACTCTTCAACACGTACGCGTTTAATGGCACACGTCCGAAGCTGCCTGACTGCCTGCCTGCACAGGGCTGTCAAAACAATGCAGGCAAAACAAAACAAAGCAAATATATATATAATATGTCGTACAAAGATTGGGTCGTGTCAACTATAATTCAACGCTGTGCATTGCATGTGATATAATTAATTGTTGCTCACAATGATAGTGTCGCAGAGATTCGCTTGGCCCGAGAAATGGATGCGATTTTGCAAATCACTACGGTTCTCAAGTTGCAGAAAAATGCTATGATTTGTACTTCGCTGTTCTCTGGAGGTTCTAAGAAATAAAAGTCCCCATCAAGTTTCATGATTAAAATCACATCACTTTGTGCGCCGGCGATGAGACTTTGACGAGCTCCTCAAACAGGGAGACAATACATAGCGAGAAGATCTATGCCATGGCAAAAGGATCTATGGCAGTGGCCATGTGGCCGACTGCGTTCGTGGCCACTCCCAGATTGACGTGCAGTCGTATTTCTAAATGCATGTTTTATATGTTTGCCTGTCCATCGACTTTGTTTTTAATCAAACCCGGGCTCAAACTCAATCACAGCGATCCCCATAGGAGGAGGAGGGATTTTGTCTCCCACATGGTGGCAGCACCGTAAGAGTTTACGTGATATCAAACCCTCCCTTTGTAAAATGCAATTTTTGAGTGCACGATGATGAAACTCAAGCAAAGTCGTTCATCTTCGCGTTGGAAAGTGAAGAAGGAGCAACAGCAATATGTACATGTTCTATTAGGGGAGACAATCTCTGTACAATGTGATGCTCATATGTACAATTCTTTTATTATTTTATGTAAACATAACTGCTCAATCAGAACACGTATACAACACAACTGGATGAACACACACGGGGGTGACGCCCCCACACTCAGGTACGAAATGGTCATGTGACAAGTTCCCGTCTCAGGTACGAAATGGTCATGTGACAAGTTCCCGCCTTTCCGGACAGTATAAAACAAGCTGACCTGGAGACAGAAGTTGTTGTTTCATCTGCTGCCGTGCCTTGTGTACTGGTCGCCATTGAACAACCCAAGATCTTGCCAATAAAGAACCAACGCCATACCCCACATCCTTGCTTTCCTGGCTCAACAACGGACATCCTGTACACTACGCAACAAAAGCAACGCTTAAAAGCACGATGCCATGATGAAGAGTTCATTTCACGGTGATTCCTGATTTTCCGCAGCCTTCAGCCGCGTTTACGTCACACAAATCCCATGGCATACTGCTAAACCAAAAGGGCCCATGAAGTAGGATTAGCGAAACTACAATCATCAGGCTCCGAATTCTCCTGAATAGTTTCTGTGAAATGAGGACGAAGCAAGAAACCATGACATGTATGCTCTTTGAACGTTAACTCATTTTTATTGTACCCTCCCATTGATGCTGCCCGTCACGATATCACGCCGACAGATAAACAAGCACATATTTGTGACGGATAACAACCTTGGGGATTTAACAGTTTCACAGAGGCAATCACTCCATCCACGGACTTATCAGTAACCAGCTCCTCCAAAACAGCCACCATCGCTTCCTTAAAAACCTCTGCGTCCGTAAACGGTTTGTGGTGATGGGTAAGAACCCATGCTGCTTTAAGGGACGCACTTGTAACCCTCTGCTGCTCGGTGAGTGACCTGACAAGTATTTTGTTGCTGTGTTTAATTTTATCCGTTCGCACAGCTGTCCCAGGAGGATAAGCTGTTTTGAACTGGCCATGTTTTGTCTCATGGTGTCTTCTGATGTTATACTCTTTGCAAACGGCAACAGCCTCGATGCAAATGAGACACATAGGCTTGGCATTAATAAATGCTGGCAGGATAAATGCATACCTCTGCTTCCATTCTTCTTTGTAAGTCCTGCATTCTGAATCAATTTTTCTTTTCAAGGCTTTCAACAATGACATTTTGCATCGATAACTAGCATAGCAATGTTCAGCTAATCATTCACACGTGATCCAAAAGAATATTTGTTAAAGTACGGCAGGTTGAGACGGACATGCAGCAGGCGGCATAAAAACAGCGAACATTAGCAAATCAATGATTTTAATGGAATTAAATTAAATGCATTTTAAAAGTAAGATGATGTTTAATAAATCATTTAAATAGTAGGACCCCCCCCAAAAGAAAAATATGGCCCACGATGCCATTGTCTGAATTTATTTTGGCAGCGTCCAAAAGTAATTGCCGACCCCTGATCTAAGGTATCTATAATAATGTGCCCAAGATATTTTGTACTTTTAGACACACATATAGTAGTGCCCCTCAGTGCGTCAAGGATGTTCTGACGGTTTGATCGCAGGAGTTGCTGGTGGACACAACTCACGCCCATGCGCCTCACTCATCAACTGCTTGCCAAGCTAACCAGCCCGCACAACCCACCCGCATGACGTCACCTCACTTCTGGCCCCGCACTCACACGCCCAGATACAACAAACAAATAATGCAGGACATTACACTGCCCTCCCCTTTATGAAACCCCTCGACCCGAGGGGTAAACAAAAAAAGTCATCCAGCCGTCGTTGCTTTCGCTTCCGTCTCTGGGGTCGGCTCGGGCTGCTTTCACCGTCTGCCAGCTGAGCAGGGACAACACTGGCGGAATCTGGGGAACATGAATCCACCGCACGTCCCGAAGTGGCGGGTGAAGCTGACCCCACCACAAACACGGGAACCTCACTGCCCCGATACGGAGCCAACCTGTCTTGGTGCAGGGCAACCCTTCTGCCCCTAGAGGAACAGCCACTCGGTAGACCACCTCCCCCACCCGCTCAAGCACCCTGCACAGGCCATCCCAATGGCTGTCCAACTTGGGGCAGCACCCCTTCTTCCGTTGGGGTGTGTACACCCAAACTAGCTCATCGATCTTGAAGTTCCGCCCCTTGCTCCGCACGTCGTAGTTCCGCTTCTGGCGCACACCGGCTTTCTCCAGCTGGTCCCGGGCAAATGCATGCGTCGCCTCCAGTCAATCCTGCAGTCTCCGGGCATACTCCAGCCCCGGTTGGTCCTCAAAGTCACCAGGTGGCCTCCCGAACGCCAACCCCGCCAGCGTCCTGATTTCCCGGCCCAGCGTCAGCAGAGCAGGAGTGCAACTCGTAGAACTTTGAAAGACCGAACGATAAGCCATCAGCACAAGTGGAATGTGTCAGTCCCAGTCACGTTGGTGACTGGAAGTGAGGATTGCGAGCTGCTGCTGCATGGTGCGGTTAAACCGTTCCACAAGACCATCACTGCGGATGCAAAGGGGTGGTGCGTGTCTACTGCATTTCTAGGCGCTCACAAACCGCAGCAGAAACCTTGGACTCGAAATTTCGGCCTTGGTCACTATGGAGAATGTCACCAGTTCCAAACCGACAGAACATGCCCTCCAGCAGCGCGTCAGCACTGTCTCTGCCTCCTGATCTGGAAGTGCATATGCCTCTGGCCACTTAGTGAAGTAATCCATCGCACACAGCACATAACGGTTCCCTCTGTCCGTCACGGGAAAAGGACCCATGATGTCCACAGCAACCCTTTCCATGGGCGCCCCAACCCTCTGTTGCTGAAGCGGTGCGACTGGTCCTGAGGCCCCTTGTAGGCTACACACTCATCACAACGCGGGCAGAAGTCCTCCACGTCTCAACGATGCTGACCCCAGTAGAACCCTTGCCGCAGCTGTCGGAGAGTCTTCGCTCTGCCAAAGTGTCCCGAACCGGTGCCCCCGTGGCAGGCCCTCAGCACTGCCTCTCGGAAAACTCCGAGCACCACCACCTGCCACCTCTCCTCTCCGGTGGATAGTTCCTTCCACGCACGCTGAAGCACGCCATTCTTCAGGCACAGCACCAAGAACTCTGAACCCACTGTCGCACCGGGCCGAGACTGCGGTCCCCCTCCTGCTTGACAGCCCACTCCGCAGCATCCACATCTTCCAAGGTGCAGCACGATGGTCCCGCAGCAGCGCCCTCGGAACGCAGATCCAACTCTCTGGCATCTCACCGGTCGCAGGAGGAGCAGGCGTCAACAGCACACGGTCGTCGGGAAAGGGCGTCGGAGTTGGCGTGCCAGGCCCCAGCCCAATACACCACAGTGAAGACATTCTGCCTGCACCTCCTCCAGCCACCGTGCCACTTGACCCTCAGGTTCCTTGAATGACATTAACCACTGCAGGGCAGCATGATCAGTCCTGATGGTGAATGGCACGCCACACAGGTAGTATTTGAAGTGACGTGCCACCAAAACAACTGCCAGCAGGTCACGTCATGTGACACAGTAGCTGCGTTCACTCTTACTGAAGGTGCGGCTGAAGTAGGCCACCACTCTCTTACCATCTGGCGCTACCTGCGACAACACTCCCTCCATGCCGACATTACTAGCGTCCGTGTCCAGCACAAAAGACAGCGCTGGATCCGATGGGGTGAGAACAGGAGCGCTGGTGAGCACCCCCTTTAGGCTGGAAAACGCCTCCTGACAGTTCGGCGTTCACGTGAAGGATTGGTCACCTTGAAGGAGGCGGAACGAGGGCGCCCCGATCCAAGAAAATCCTTGCACGAACCGTCTGTATTAGGAGGCCAGCCCCAAGAAGCTTTTAAGCTGCTTCTGGTCTCTTGGTACTGGCCAGTCTTTGATTGCACTGACCTTCTCCTCCAACGTGCTGATGCCTTCGCCGTTTACACGGTGGCCCAGGAACTCCACCTCTCGCCGCATAAAATGGAACTTTTCTGCATGTAGCTTCAGTCCAGCCGCTGCAATTCGACCAAGCACCAGCCTCAGAGAATCCAGTGCGGCCTGGGAGGACCTGCCACGGACGAGGACATCATCCAAATACACCATGCACTTCTGCCTTGAGATGTTTGAGAGTACTGTATCCATCAATCGCTCAAATGTTCCTGGTGTATTGCATGGTACAAAACTCATGACCTTAAACTGCCAATGCCCACGGGTGGTACAGAATGCCATTTTAGGTCTGGACTCTGAGGTGAGAGGGACCTGCCAGTAGCCACTGCGCAAGTCGTGCGATGAGAACCAGGCAGACCGTGAGACCAAGTCCAATCTCTCATCTATCCGCGGAAACGGGCAGCAGTCCTTCCTCGTCACTTTATTAAGTGGCCTGTATTCCACACAGAAGCACGGTCTGGCATTCTTCTTTCTGGGCACCATGACCACGGCAGACGCCCACGGACTGTCGGAAGGCTCAATAAGTCCTACCTCGAGCATGGCCCCGACCTCCTGATCTGCAGCCTCCTGCTGGACCAGAGGTAAGCGTCGGGGCCGCACCTTGACTGGTCGAGCGTCCCCGGTGTCAATGTGGTGCTCCATCAAGTGAGTGAGGCCCACCTCATTCCCACTGAGGGCAAAGATGTGCTCAAAGTCCCACAGCACCCACCACAACTGCTCCCGCTGCTCGACATCCAGCCCATCGCAGTTCTTCTCCCAGATGGAACGGATCACCTCGGTGCTCTGCTGGCTGACCGAGGGCTAAGGCCACTGACGGAGCTGGCCAGGACGACGTTGCTTCCCCCAGTGAGTGGTCCATCTCGGGGCGAGCGAACTCTACCCAATCTACCATAGACTGGGGGGGAGGGTTCAGCGCTGCGATCAATTTGGGAGGGCTGGGCGGTGTTGTCCCCACCTGCAGGCAGAATCTCCTCTGCAGAATCTGTAATGTCGAAGTTAACTTCCACAGTGCTGTGTTGAGAGGCTGCAATCAGCCCCATATGCTGACCCTCCGGCAGAATGAGCACTCCAGCACCCAAGTCCACCACACACTTTGCAGCTTTCCAAAAGTCCCAGCGCAGAATACAAGGGTCACTCACGTCCGCTACCCAAGCTGAGTAAATCGTTGACAGCCCCCCAAGGTAAACGCAAGGGTCCCTTTTCCTTTCATCTGGGCTGTTTCACCGGTCACCGTCCTCAGTTTGGTAAAAGTCGATTGCAAGATGGTTCCCCCTGGAACAACGTCAGGCCTCACAATCGTGGCCGAAGACCCTGTGTCCACCAGGGCCGTGCAGGAAACATTTCCAATCAGCACGCGAACATGACTGGGGTCCCCCACATTTGTCCAGTCGACTATCACAACAGGTCACACTGGACATGGGGGTCTTAGCGCATAGCCCCTCCGCATGCAGGTTGCTGTTCCCGGTCACCCTCTGGAAGGGTCTGCATCATCCGGGTTACACGGACCCCTTCCCGTTTCCCTGCTGGTTTGTCATCTTCGGGCAGCAACGCAGCAGATGACCGGATTGCCCGCAACCCCAGCAGACAGCTTCCTTCCTCACTCTGTGTTGAGCGAGCGTTTATCACACACACCAGCTCCTCCACCCACGCCGGTTTGCGTTCCTCCCCTTCTGACAACGACGTTGCCGAAACAGAGCAGATTAATGATTCTAGCGTCCCCTTCACTGCAATCTCCCTTTCCAAGGCGAGGGCCAGCGCCTCTCCCAGCACTGTTGGATGGGCTAGCTGAACGTGCAGGCACAGCTCATCCGGTCTGAGAGCTTGGATAACCTGATCACGTACCAGTTCATTTTGGACTTCAACCGGCATGCCAGCATACGCGCGCCGACCCAGGCTCTCGATCTCATGGGCGAGTCAAGGGAGCTGCTCATCCGGGCGGCGAACACGCTGCTTGAACTCACAGCGCAGAGTGTCTTTTAAATTGAACTCCCCAAAGCGCCTCTGCAACGCTCTCACTAGGGCGCTGTAATCTAATCTCTCCTCGGGGCTCAGCAGCAGCAGACAGGACGTAGCGTCTTCTGTCAGCGAAAGCGCCAATTGTACCGCTTTCACCCTCTCCGACCAATCCGCTGCATCAGCCACCAACTCTAACTGAGCTCGATACGCTTCCCAACTTCCCTTCCCGGAAAACGTTAGCACTTTCATCGCAGGCCACACAAACTCAAGGGCGCCGCCATGTTTATTTACGTCCAGCGCCACCGCTGCGTCAGGACATAGCTCCACTTGGGCGGGCTCACGATCAGGAAGGCGCGAAACACCACAAAAATGACAATCGCGCCGAGTGATGATGTGAATTCCAGTTATTTTCGGTGAACTGAATCTATAGAATAAATTCACTCAAAAGATTCGTTCAAACGAATCGTTCAACGAATCGTTCAACGAATTGCCGCCCCCCAACAGACTGTTTTCTCTTTTTTTTTTTTTTTTTTTTTACACAACATCCCATGTAAACAACCCATACACATCAAACAATACAACCCCCACTCAAATTATTAGATATAATAATAATTGGCTCGTGTAATTAACACATTTCTTTCTACAATACAACACTTGCACACTGATCCGTTGGCAACAGTATCTCGCCTGGTCGTTAACAGGAAATTGCGTCATTGACTCGTTCGTGAACGGGAAATTACGTCACTGACTCGTAAAGTCCCTCCATATCTAGCACTCACTCCTGATTGGTCGTTCGCGAAGATTCACGAATGAGTGACAGACAGCCTTGCCGCTTGGCCATTGCCAGCCGACACAGTTATGCCGACATTGATGTTTTAATTTTGTATTTATTGTCTTGTAGTTGATGGTGTTATTAAATCGAATGTGTTTGTGTTTGAATAAAAGGTTAAAAAAAAACGTTATGCCGACATTTGTTAATTTTGGGGCACCAACTCATATAACGTAAAACACGTATACATATTGTCATATGAAGCAGTTAACCAAATATTTGATTTTTACGTTTTGTTTGGCAAATATAAAAACAAGGAATAAAACACCAGACAAGTTATAGCATAAATGTTTCTTAAAATAATAATAATAATAATAAAAATAATAATAAGGCGGCTCGGTGGGGCAGTGGGTAGCACGTCGCCTCACAGTTAGGAGGGTGCGGGTTCGATTCCACCTCCGGCCCTCCCTGTGTGGAGTTTGCATGTTCTCCCTGTGTCCGCGTGGGTTTTCTCCGGGCACTCCGGTTTCCTCCCACATCCCAAAAACATGCTTGGTAGGCCGATTGAGTACTCCAAATTGCCCCTGGGTGTGAGTGCGAGTGCGGATGGTTGTTCGTCTCTGTGTGCCCTGCGATTGGTTGGCAACCAGTTCAGGGTGTCCCCCGCCTACTGCCCGATGACGGCTGGGATAGGCTCCAGCACGCCCGCGACCCCCGTGGGGACTAAGCGGTTCAGAAAATGGATGGATGGATAATAATAATAGTAATAATAATAATAAAATTATAATAAAAGTACATCTCAAACCAGCAATCTAATGTGAAACTGCAGTCGATATATTGGATAAATATATTGAGGCATGTATATGCATACACGTTATATATACTATAAGTAAATCCATCCATCCATCCATCCATCCATCCATCCATTTTCTCAACCGCTTAGTCCCCACGGGGGTCGCGGGCGTGCTGGAGCCTATCCCAGCCGTCATCGGGCAGTAGGCGGGGGACACTCTGAACTGGTTGCCAACCAATCGCAGGCACACTGAGACGAACAACCATTCGCACTCGCACTCACACCTAGGGACAATTTGAATGCTCAATCAGCCTATCAAGCATGTTTTTGGGATGTGGGAGGAAACCGGAGTGCCCGGAGAAAACCCACGCGGACAACATGCAAACTCCACACAGGGAGGGCCGGAGGTGGAATCGAACCCGCACCCTCCTAACTGTGAGGCGGACGTGCTACCCACTGCGCCTCACTGATTCGTCAACTCACTGAGTCGTTCGTTGTTGAACGGGAAATGCAATTCACGACTCGTTCGTGAACGGCAAGTTACATCATTTTCTTCTTCGTTTTGTTTTACGGTGAGGTGGCAACAGCTTCAATACGCATTACTGACACCTACTGGTTGAAGTCATATGAACTGAAAAAAGAACGAATCACTTTAGGAAGTGATTCAAAAGAACAAATCTTTTCAGTGAACGAATCACTTTACGAAGTGATTCGTTCACTGAAAAGATTCGTTCTTTTGAACGAATCGTTCACTCAGGAGCCAACACTAGCGCCGAGGCCAACTCGGGTCGGGCATGTCAATAACACACGGCACGGCTTCCTCCTTTACCCTCGACCGCTTACCGTAGCCACTGCACTGCCACAGTCGCTGCCACACGGCCCGGCCTCCTCGTTCACTTCGCGACGCGACGACTGACAAAGTCGCCGAACATCCTGACACACAAAAGTCGGCGCACAAGTGAACCCAACAATTCTGACACCAATGTAATGCCCCCCATGCGTCAAGGATGGTCATACGGTTTGATTGCCGCTTTTATTATAACAACAAAAAAAAGGCAACAAAAAAAACACACGCAAACAGGATTTGCTGGTGGCCACAACTCACGCCCATGCGCCTCAGCCTTACCACCAACTGATTGCCAAGCTAACCAGCCCGCACAACCCACCCGCATGATGTCACTTCTCACTCCTGGACCCGCCCTCACACGCCCAGATATAACAAAGAAATAATACAGGACATTACAATATATACACTGCTCAAAAAAATTAAGGGAACATTTTGAAAACACATCAGATTTCAATGGTGAAAAAAAAGTTGGATATCTATACTGATATGGACAGTTTAATGTCTCAGGAACAAAAGGATGCCACATCTTTTGATGGAAATAAAAGTTTTCAGCCTACAGACGGCTCAGTATATAGACACCACAAAAATCAAAGTGAAAAAATGATGTAGCAGGCTCGTCCATTTTGCCTAAATTCAATTTCTGCAATTCAAAACTCTTTTCAATATCTTGTGTAGCCCCCACATGCTTGTATGCATGCTTGACAACGTTGCGGCACGCTCCTAATGAGACGACGGATGATGTCTTGTGGGATGTCCTCCCAGATCTGTCTAAGGGCATCAGTGAGATCCTGCAAAGTCTAACGAGCAACCTGGCGGCGTCTGATGGACCGAAACATTATGTCCCATAGGTGTTCTATCGGGTTTAGATCAGGTGATTGTGAGGGCCATTCAATTGTGTCAATTCCTTCATCCTCCAGATACTGTCTGCATACTCTTGCCACATGAGGCCGGGAATGTCGTGGATCAGGAGGAACCCAGGACCTACTGCACCAGCGTAGGGTCTGACCATGGGTGCAAAGATTTCATCCCGATACCTAATGGCAGTCAGACTGCCGTTCTCTAGCCTGTAGAGGTCTGTTCGTCCCTCCATGGAAAGGCCTCCCCAGACCATCACTGACCCACCACCGAACCGGTCATGCTGAATGATGTTGCAGGCAGCATAGCGCTCTCCTTGGCTTCTCCAGACCCTTTCACGTCTATCACAGATGCTCAGGGTTAACCTGCTCTCATCTGTGAAAAGCACAGGGCGCCAGTGGCGGACTTGCCAATTCTGGTGTTCTATGGCAAATGCCAATCGAGCTCCACGGTGCTGAGTAGTGAGCATAGGGCACACTACAGGACGTCGTGCCCTGAGGCCACCCTCGTAAAGTCTGTTTCTGACTGTTTGGGCAAAAACATTCACACCAGTAGCCTGGTCATTCTGTAGGGCTCGGGCAGTGCTCAACCTGTTCTTCCTTGCACAAAGCAGCGGATATCGGTCCTGCTGATGGGATGAGGACCGTGTACGGCCCTGTGCAGCTCTCCTAGAGTAACTGCCCGTCTCCTGGAATCTCCTCCATGCTCTGGAGATTGTACTGGGAGACACATCAAAAATTCTTGCAACAGCACGCATGGATGTGTCATCCTGGAGGAGTTAGACAATAGGCAACTTCAGGACGGTTAAGAAATCGCCTCATGCTTCCAGTCTTGATAATGACTCTTGCTAGAGCCAACACTTGTGGAAAAACTGCTCAAAAAGATCAAGCGGGAGGAGCTTGAAATGGCCTCCACCTGCAAAACCAGTTCTGTTTTGGAGACCATCTTCTTGTTGCCCCTCTAGTGTACCTGTTGTTAATTACACCAATGCAGCTGAAAGTGATTAACAACCCCCTATATATATATATATATATATATATATATATATATATATATATATATATATATATATATATATATAAATAAAATGTGAAAAATAATAGACACGCAGGTTACTTATCTATCCTACCTTCTGCCATCGAGCTGAAGAGCTGTACGTCGCTGGTTAGGTAGGTGAACAGATACATTATTTATCGGTACTAAATGCTTATTTGGACATATTAAGTGAATGTGGATCCTTTTTATCACAGCACAGTGGTTGGGAATCACTGCTTTAAACATCCTTATTATTTTGATGTGGCTGCTGTCAGTACGTGACGTTCAAGAGCGTATATAAAAATTAAATTGAGCTTCTTCTCTTACCTTGCGCGTGCGCGCCAGCCGGGTCTCTCCCTCATCACCAGTCTGACGCACAAGAGCGGCGGCGCCGGCAGCGGCAGCAGCACAGCGGCATCAAGTCCGAACGCCGAAGCATTAGCCAGGACACACAATTGTCTCTTTCTCGCTTCCTGGGAGTGCGTGCGACCGGAGCAACATGTTTCCTGCGAGGCGACAGGGAAAAAAGTGCGCCGGGGGCTCGACGGCGTCGGCGGCACTGGAGGTGAGACAGCAACAGCGGCATTGGCAGCGGTGCCGGAGCATGGCAGTGAGTGGACGGATCGCGAAGGTGTGGGTCTTCTGTTGGGTTCTGCTCTCAACGACGTGCTTCTGCGCCCAGGCTCAAGGTAATGTGCGCCACTATTGATTTCCCCCTATCCCCTTGGCATTTTCTTCCTTCCTTCATTTTTAAATGAAAGTGTTTTGCGGAATTGAATAAAGCTAGCAATGGTTTGTTTTCAAGTCACTGAAACACTCTTACTCGGACATTAGACACAGCTGAGCAATGTAATGAGACGTGATTGTGTGCAAATCACTGCTCAACAAATGCCAGACAGCTGCTTTGAAACGCCTTGCACTGCATTGCTGGAGGTGTCCCTATTATTTTGCCTTTCCATGTCACCATCAACAGATTAGCCAAAAGCTTCGAAGATGAGATAATGCCACCAACATCAAATTATTGACAATTTGAGTAGGTAGCTGTTCCCAATTTAGGCGATTAAAATCAAGGTGAAATTGAATGACATGTACGTTGGCTCCTGCAAGGTTGGCGTACATTTGTTGAGGCTCGGGAGAATAGCGGTCCCTAAACACTTGGCATAGCTCAGCTCGTCAAATTTGGAGGGAAACCACAATTTCACGGGCAGGTTTCTTCCAAATGTTGCGAGCCGCGGGTTTTGCCGCCTTGAAAGGATGAACTCAAGTGTTTGGCCGCATGGAGTTGAGGTTCAGTGCTTTCGTACCTTTTGTCCGACATGAGCGAGCTTGCTTGACAAGCGACGTCTTTGTATGTTTCGGATGTGCGACAAGTTTAGATTGCCGCGTCAGCTTCCTGACGCTTCTACGACTACATGGTAGCTAGCTGGCTAGCCCGCTTTAGGTTTGACACTTTGGGAATTGTCGACAGTTGTGGCGCACTTGGTTGATACGCATAGCCGTACACGTTAAGCATTCAAGGAGGCTGGAAACGGAGAGGTCCGTCTTCCATCTGCCGTGATGCTCATCAGAGGCAGCGGTGAGCAGCAAAGCGTCTGTCGGACCTCGCCTCAGCTTTTCTCAGAACGGCGGGTTGTTAACTGATTGGCGGAGCGCCTGCCAATCAGTTTTTTGCCTCTGAGTCAAAACGACGGCGTTTACCCTCCTGTCTTTTGACTTTCCTCTCCATTGACGCCGTGATTTTCTGGACGCGCGCTACCGTGCGGCCCGACAGCTGTTGACCATTTCCAAATCTTTAAATCTTCCGCTAATCCGCCACGTTTACACAGAAAAAGGCATCGGTTTAAATCGCTGGGAATCCGCGTGTGATTAAAAGTGCCCGCCTCTAACGCAGGGGGCCGTCATAATTCTTCTATATGAGGACAAGCGTCGACGGGCTTGCAAACGCACGCACGCACACACATCCACACGCACAAAAGTCAATAAGTGCCAAATGAGATCGAATGCAGACTCAAATCCATTGATGATCAAGGAATGAGAAAGGGGTCATCGGCTGGGAAAAGAATCAGCGCTTCTGACTTGATGACAAACGATAACGGAAGAAACCCTCTTGGCTTCACCAGGCCTTGGATTGGCTCAGTGGAGTGGCAAAACCGTCCACCTCGTAAGTCACAACGGAAATGTTCTCAAATGAATTTGAAGAGTCACCCTTTGGCCAGTGGCTCAGGATGATGGCGAGCAGTGAGAGATCAAGAGCGAGATTTTCTCCGACATGGAGGAGTGGGGACGTCGATGCTACGCAAAGCGTCTCTGCTCATTTTATTTGACGTCTGGATGTCACGTGGCTCCATGAACGCGTTGCTGGAAGAAGCTGTTTGGAAGCATCCTGAACATGGCGTCCCAGGGGAGGGGGAATTGTTGTGTTTTGTTTGGGAAGCTGCCCGGACGCGGCAACCATTAGCTCGGAAAGAGCTGACAGTCAAACAGGGGATCAATGGGATTAGCTGTGCGTAAACGCCCAGCCGCACGCTGCCCCCACAGACGCACGCAAAAATTCATACCTGACTTTGTCTTATTGTTTTCTAAATGTTGACATGAAACAGTTGGAGGAGGTTTTGCAGACAAATGTGCCAAAACAATCCCTCCTCCCCTGGGACGCCCACTGCAGGCGGTAGCCCACGGATAGCCTGCAGAATGTCACTCGAGTCGCTGTGAACGCTGGCGTTTTTCCTGTTGCGACCGTACCTGATGACGGTGGATATGCGACCCGCCCATTTGAACCGCAGTTCAAGCCACAAGGTGAAAATTGACGGGTTTGCTTCAACAAAGCTGGGAAACGTGTTTGATGCTGCATACGACTCGAATCAAACACCGAGACTGCAGGAAACTGGAAGATGAGGACAGTCGCTCTTGGCGGAATCCTCGGTCGTAAATGTCAACAAATGTGAGGTGGGCAAGTCTTGGAGAGGAAAAGATCTTTGTTTTGTTTTTTGCGCAAAGGGTGGTAGCGCTGGTGTTTTGAAGCTTTCATGACAGCGATGTGGCCGTGCACTCTGCATCGTTGAAGGCTTTTCATTCATGCTGTCCAGAGGGAAGAGAACAGGCGCTGGTGGGCCTGCTGTGCGGCGCGGGCCGTGCGAGAATGCATTGAGCTCTTGATTTTAAGCTGGCGGGGGCAGAAACAATGGCCATGAAAAAAACATGGAGAGGCGATGTGCTTTATTTTAACACAGCAGGCGCCAAAGCCAAAATGATGCACGGCAGTTGACGTCCACTGCGGAAACACGCGCGATCTCTTTAGCATTGTCAGCAAATGTGCTGGGTCTCATTGTGAAATTCCAAACACGCTCTAACCTTGGCTTTTTGACGCACTTAAGAAAACTTGTCAACTGGACACGCTGAACTTTGGGCTTCTTAATCTTCCTCCCCTCAGCTCGAAAGGCAGCGGAAAACGGTCGACCTTAGCTGGAGTGCAGGCTTAAGAACTTAATTAGAAAAACATCACGTCGTTGGTGCCAGCTTGACTTGGTGCCAGATTTTCAAGTCTCAAACAAGGAGCTTTGTGGCTTGCCGCTCTGCCACGCCGATAAGAATCGCAATCGGCAGCCCTCGCCGACTCATATCTTACCTTGTGTGCACGCATAGAAAAGGATATTAGCATGCTGGCCAGCCGGAGCGCTACAATTGGGACATTAGGCGAGATTTGAAGAAAAGCGGATGGGATATGGAGTACAGGCGCACTCCTTGAAGAGACAGCCGGAAGCCATAGGCAATGAGGAATGCGTCCGCTAGCGCTACCACCCTTCCTCCCTCCCTCTCCCGGCGAGACTCGAGGATGTGCAGGTGATGGTCTCCAACCCAGCTCCTGTAAAATCTTGTTTCCCCGCGCTACGCCATCTCCTAATTAGGATCTCATTATCCTGCCAAGTGTAAACAATCCCAGCAGATGGCATAGCACGCACGCACGCACTATTAACGCTAACGACACGGGGCCCTGTGGAATTAACACTTGGGCGCCTTTGTTTATTTTCCTGGATTAGTCTTTGCCCCACTTTTTAAATTAAGCCAGGCCCACTTCCAACGTTGCTATGCCTTCAAGAAAAATGTCAAACCAGCCGTGGGAAGACGCAGACAGAGTAAACAGTGAAAACAGGACAATCCGACAGGGGGTGATACGCGGACAGGGCTTAAATACAAGACTGGTAGGTAGGGGCAGGTGACAGTGATTAAAATGATGCTGTATAGTACACAGGCAGGGAGGGGCGAGACCACAGACGTGGGACAGAGACGCTCACAGACACCATGACAACAAAACACGCAATGTGACACACGAGACTAGAAAGGACAAGGCGTGGATAAGCTCCACTCCGAGTGGCGATCGGCACCAGACGAGGAGCGGAAACGTGTTTAAAAAAAAAACATGCCAAAATGCTGCGACGGCGTGCTCTTCAATGGGTGTGGCGAAGGGAGGTAGGGTGGGTACTCACCAGGAGAACTGGCGTCTTGAGAACTGGTGTGATTTTGTGCGTGTTGTCCACTCTGTGTGTCCAGTAGATGACGTGCCGCCCTATTTCAAGATGGAGCCCCCTCAAGTCCAGGTTCAGCTGGAGGGCAACCGTCTGGTCCTCACCTGCATGGCGGAGGGTAGCTGGCCTCTAGAGTTCAAGTGGATCTACAACGGCAGCGCGCTCACCCGTTTTTCCTTGGAATACAGGCGAGCAACTCCTCCCTACTCGGCTGAGGCTGAATAAATCTTTGTTCTTCGCTTCCTATTATTTGCTTCCTGTGAGCTCCAATTCGTGAGACTCATGTTTGATTTTCACAGGATTATGGTTGCAGTATTACTAGGAAAAAATGTGTAATCGTGCGCAGTTCATTAGATGAAAGGAAAATCGTAGTGTGGTTGCAAAATGGCATTTTTCCATGAAAACAAAAAGTTGTCATATTGAGAAAGGTTCAAGGTTTTGAGAATCAAGTTGTCATTTTATGAGAGAAATGTTGCCAATATTGAGAACGACGCTAAAAAATAAGCGGCGTTGTGTCGCGATGCACACGTGCGCCTCGCCCCTCCCGTTTGGCACTGCTCCCTCTGCTTGCTATTCCTCCCCAGCCTTGATCCCAGAGCCCAAAAGGAGCGGTGGCCATTTGGTAGCTGGCCCAAGTGTGCGATCTCTGGCTCTCCTCAGGTACTTGATTCCCTCGCTGGAGCGATCCCATGCCGGCCACTACCGCTGCATCGTCAGGAACCGAGTGGGGGCCGTCATGCAGTGCAGCACTGAAGTCCAGGTGGCGTGTAAGTGCGCCGCTTCACGGACTTGGCGTACGTAGGTGGCGCGGCTCCTGAGTGCGCCCTCCTGTAGACATGAGCGGTTTCGTGGAGGCCCAGCGTTCTCAGACGGTGTCGCAGGGCGACGGTGCCCTCATCCCGATGCCCCGTATCCACAGCTTCCCCAAGCCCCAGATCACCTGGTTCCGTGACGGGCGCAAGATCCCCTCCAGCGGACGCATGTAAGCCAGCTCAGCTTTTAACTCTGTGTGTTTTGCAAGCTTTTTTTTTTTTTTCTCCTTTTTTTGCATGTTTATTCTAAGACATACACCCCATCTATGTGTTGTCTTGTCTTTTGTGTTTCTCAGCGCCATCACCCTGGACAACACACTGGTGGTCCTGTCCACGGTGGCGCCCGACGCCAGCCGTTACTACGCGCAGGCCGTCAATGACAAGAACGGTGAAAACAAAACCAGTCAGCCTGTCACGCTGGTTGTGGAGGGTAAGTCTGCGCACCCCAATTTTATTTGCCAGCCTTTCATTTCACCTGTTGAGTGCATGATGGATGTGTGTGTGATAGACGTGGGAGGACCTGCGGACCCCATCGCCCCCTCCATCCTCGTCCCGCCCAAGAACACCAGCGTGACGGTGGGCAGGAACGAAGCCATCTTGGAGTGTGTCGCCAATGCCAGGTAGCACGCGCGCACTGAGCTTGTACAAATACTTGCAGGCCCGATTCAAGCAAGCAGCAAGCGATCTTGTAGAACAGCTGAACTTGATTGTTTTTCTGTTGCTATTTTTATTATTTTCATCCCTGCGAATCCTTGAATTATGAGGACATTTTCAAGCACAATGATGCTTTTGTCATTTCAATGAGCACAGAAGCCCTTTTGCTAAAGTGTGTCACTCGTTTTGTTGGTTTTCCACTCCATTCCATTTCGCACCTCCCTGACAATCATCTGCATTTGTTGAGAAAGCCCAATGCATCGCTTTGCTTGCTGGGAGGCACGTCACCAATTCAAACCATAAAAATAAAGTTCTCTGTTTTTCTTCACCTGGTAGGCCGCTGGTCAAGATGGACATCACATGGAAGAAAGGTGGCGCGGCGGTCCACGTGGGGATTCGAGATTTCGGCCGTCGTCTGGTCATCAGCCAGCCGACGCACGGCGACGGAGGCTACTACGAGTGCGAGGCGGCGCTCCGCGGCGGCGGGGTGCCACCAGCCATCGCCGGTGCCTTTCTGCACGTCCTCGGTACGTGCAACGTCGCGTGCTTCCTGTGACAGTGGTAAATCCTACGGGAGTGACATCATCAGATGAACTCTCAAGAATTAAACAATTCCACATTGATCGGGTGATGAGATACAGAAGAGTGTCACAAAAGAGTTGCAATTGATCGTTCTCCACAGAAGATAAAGAAGCCATGTCCAGTAACCAGGGTTGTATGCGCTGTCTGGATGGATCACGACTGCGCACGTTCAAATAGAAGAAGCTTTAGACTTCCTTATGCTTCTGCGCGGGCCGTTGCATGATACTTTAGCATGTGGCTAATGGACCTTTGTGTGGATGGCTCAACATTTGCTCATTTGATTTCCTCCCTCTACCAGAATATCCTTTGTTTGTGAAAGAGCCGCCGAGCCGCATCTCTGCCGAGATGGAGAAGGTGGTGGACATCCCCTGTCAGGCTCGAGGTCTGGTCTTTTCGAGGCTCATCGAGCTGTCGAGTCCAATAAGCGGGAAAAGCAAGTTGGCGTGTGCGTATGGGTGCAGGCACGCCTCAGCCGGACATCACTTGGTACAAGGACGCGGCAGCCATCAGCCCCTTGAAGACCCCCAGGTATAAAATCCTGGTGGGAGGCAGTCTGCAGATCAACGGCCTTTTGCCTGACGACACCGGAATGTTCCAGTGCTTCGCCCGCAATCTGGCCGGAGAGATCCAGACCAACACTTATCTTGCTGTCACCAGTCAGTATTCGTTTTTTTTTCTTGGGTGTTGGGGCTTATGAGCAGGATCTGTGTAGCCCTGAATTTGTCGGTCTTTAATTGCAATCAAGTCATGTCCCCAAAGCATTGAACATTAAACGCTTCTTTCAAATATTAAACGTAAAGGGAAACGTGCTTTCAGCAGTTTGCAAACATATTTTTTAAGGTTGTGTTAAATTTATGATCATATCAATATAATATCTAGTATTGGAGTGCTCGTGTGGATTGGTGGGTGGTCTCCTCCCCGTCTAGGTGTTATTGCTGTGGTCAGGCGGTTGGGTTTTCCCCCCGAAGCCCAACCACCTGAATGTGATGTTGTTCTCGTTTCTCACCGACCTTGAGGTGTTCTCATCCGGTACTCCCTGTCTGGGCCTGTTCCACAACACTTCGAAGAAAACAAGTTCATGCAGTTTGCCTGCACATTCTTCGCCACCCACCAATCCACACGAGCACTCCAATACTAGATATTATATTGATATGATTATAAGTTTAACACAACCTTAAAAAATATGTTTGCAAACTGCTGAAAGCACATTTCCCTTTAAACGCAAGACGCGCATTGTCACAATAGCATCAATGTTACCTTCAAGCAACTCAAAGATGGCCACAGATGAGCACCACTGCCGTAGAGGTGCTCTGGATGGTTTTCTTGGAGCGACAGAGACCTGACGGACGCTGATTTCTCCTTCGTGTCATTGTGAAGTCCGTTGAAGCTGACATCTGCATTCTCAACTTCTCTCTCATTTCATTGTGTGTGCTTCACGTCAGGCATCGCTCCCAACATCACGGCCGGCCCGGCTGACAGCGCCGTGATTGATGGCATGTCAGTCCTCCTGCACTGCCTGACGTCTGGAGCGCCGCGGCCAGCCATCACCTGGCAGAAAGGTGCGCATCCCACTCGCTTACATTTACACGCTGTATGTCAAGTCACTTTTTGTCCAAATAAATTGAAATGGCCCACAAATTGCAAAACGGCCTCGCAGGAATAAACCCAACAGGGAGCAATTGACTCACGAGCTGAAAAAGTGGGCTGCTCGTCAGTGCTGTGCTGTGCTGCGTTTCCCAGGCGAGCGCGTGCTGGCAAGCGGCTCAGTGCAGCTGCCCAGGTTCGCCCTGCTAGAGTCGGGCAGCCTGCTCATCAGTCCGGCCCACCTGTCCGACGCGGGGACCTACACCTGCATGGCCAGCAACTCCAGAGGCATTGATGAAGCCTCCGCCGACCTGCTGGTGTGGGGTGAGCGGGAAACTCATCACTCATTCCATCATGGGCTCGCCAAAGACCAATGTAGTCGTCTGGATCTTGGAGCCGTGCTCGTTCAGGAAACTGTCACCACACTGGACGTTGACTGGCGCAACAAAAGCTTAACGTTTTGCATCCACCGCTCCTTCTTGCCAGCCATCACAAAACATAATTTTGTTGTGATGCCAAAAGCAGACGGTAAAAATGTGAACATTTGGCGTCTCCTTCATTTGACTCATTGGTATCGACTTGGAATGTCTTTGAAAAGGAAGAAAAGTCAAACAGGCGTTTAATGAGAATGCATCGCAGTGCAATCCGATCAAAGGCGAGGTGACCTCTCCACTCTTTCTCCCTCTGTGCTTGTGTGTGTTCGTGTGTGTGTAGCCCGCACCCGCATCAGCAAGCCGCCGCAAGAGCAGAGCGTCATTAAGGGGACCAAAGCGATCATGGCCTGTGGCGTCTCCCACGACCCCAGCGTCAGCATCAGGTAGCCCAGAATAAAGTTTAAGTGGAAAACAAGCGCGGCTTATCGCAGCTGCTTTTACCCTATTTTTCGGACTATAAGTCGCTCCGGAGTATAAGTCGCACCAGCCATAAAATGCACAATAAAGTGAAAAAAAAAAAACCATATATACCGTAATTTTTGGACTATAAGTCGCGTTTTTTTTTCATAGTTTGGGTGGGGGGGGGCGACTTATACTCAGGAGCGACTTGTATATGTTTTTTTTTTCACAAATTTTCAAAATTCAAAAGTCTGCGATGTAGTGAAATTGCGATAAAAGAACCGCGATGTAGCAAGGGATTACTGTCATTTGAACTGCAAGTGACGTCACCGGTGCCGCGCGGCGGTTGTTTACATAAAGGACAAAGGATTCGATCACGGGATGACGAAGATGACGAAGGGCCCCACGTTTGAAGGATTTAATGATTTGGAGTGACACAAGGTTTGAAAAACCTATTTATGTTATAGTTATTTGATATATTTTATTTTGTTTTATTTTATTTGCAGTTCAAATTACAGTAATCCCTTGCTACATCGTAGTTCGTTTATCGCCGTTTCACTACATCGCAAATTTCAGAATTTTTAAAATTTGTGAAATATTTCACATATAAGTCGCTCTTGAGTATAAGTCGCCCCCCCTCACCCAAACTATGGGGGGAAAAAACGCGACTTATAGTCCGAAAATTACGGTAATCAGTTTGCCAAATGGGCGCTCAATCTCCTCTCCAACTGTCACAGCCAATAATGCCATGTGTACATGTAGACCGATGAACGTTTGCGTCGGCAGTGGGTCTGATGGCATTGATTGTGTGGCGGTGCCAAGGAGAATAGCCCCAACAGTTGCAATCAATCACTGCATCTCCCCAGCGCATGTGCAGGAGCCCTGCACGCACATGCTCACGGAGTCACGCACGCGCACACACACACACACAAACACACACACACACCTGTGCGCGTGCGTGCACGCACGTGACTCCATGTGCGTGCCCATTTGACAGTGGAAATTGATCAAGGCGCTGGGCCGCTGGACAGTGTTGATTTAAGCTTACAATACTGGATTTCGAGCAAAACGCATTTGCTCGCTGACGAACCGCTTGGTCACCAACAGCTCCAGGCTGGGCCAGGCCACGCTGGGCCAGGCTGCGACTACATGTGGCAGCAGAGCAAAGGTGTCTTCCGTTCCAGATTCTGCCACCTTTTTTGCTCCAGCTACACTTGGGAGAAAAGCGGCTCTCCGCTGGACGTGACGGCGTCGCCCCGCCTGCGACTGGACAGCGAGGGCACCCTACACATCTCCCAGACCTGGTCTGGCGACATTGGGACCTACACCTGCCATGTCACCTCCGTGGGCGGCAACGACTCCCGCAGCGCCCACCTCAGAGTCAGGTGTGCCACGGATGTTCATCCGACCCCAGCAGCCCATCCGTCCCCTGCGGCCCATCCGCCCGCCCGCTGATGTGTTTTCCAAAACACTTTGACAGAGATCAATTCATACAAAAAGAATCAATCGCTTCTTAAAGAGGGGTTGGGAGGCCTTTTTTTTTTTTTTGCTACTTCCACTTTCACGGTCTATTGAATTCATTGAAGTTGTTGTTGCTTAGCCCCAGTCACGCTTTTAGAATTCACCAAACTCTTCTCAGCCACCAGTCAAGGTGGCCAGCGCACTAATTTCACGTTGCCGGTCTTGTCACGGATCCAGGCAACTCCCTCACGCGCCCGAAAACCCCGTGGCGGTGCTGAGCCGGACGGAGAAGCGCACCATCAACCTAACGTGGGCGCAGGCCTTTGACGGCAACAGCCCGCTTCTCCGCTACGTCCTGGAAGTGTCAGAGAACAGTGAGTGGATTATGCTTTTTGGCTTGGCCACAGGCTGGCTTGTGCGTGAGGCCAAGTGACTGACAGCAAGATAAATCACGCAAGGATGTCGCAATTCATCTCCTTTTGGAAAGTGCATTGGAAAGTTTGCAATACAGGCGGGACTCAAATGTTGTTACAGGCGTGATTCGTTGCTCTAAAAATCCAGCGTACTAGAAGAGCTGAACTTGGTTTGGGCATTTAAAAAGGTGTGCCATGTCAGCGCAGTTGCAATGTGATTTGAGGACTTTTCACTTTTTTTTTTTGGTCAGATGCTCCATGGACGGTGCTTATTGCCGACAAGGAGCCGGAGTCAACCGGGGTGGCGGTGGGTGGCCTCATCCCGGCACGCTCTTACCAATTCCGCCTGTGCGCTGTCAACGACGTCGGCCGAGGGCAGTTCAGCAAAGAGAGCGAGCGGTAAGTTTTAGCCAAGGTGAAGGAATGAGGCAGGGCTATTGGGGCGAAGCTGAGCGGCTTCTCTCCAGCCTCACCCTTCCAGAGGAGCCCCCCAGCGCGCCCCCGCAGACAGTGATGGCCAGCGGCCGCACCAATCAGTCAATCATGATCCAGTGGCAGCCGCCCCCCGAGAGCCACCAGAACGGGCCACTCCAGGGCTATGTAATCAGGTGGGAGCCGGCTTGCCTTTGCCTGTCAATGCTCGTGGCGTCACCGTGCCCCTTTGTGCCTTCGTCATCGTCTTTCGATGACACCGCCGCCCTGACTTATGCAAGTCAAAAGAATCTGATCGCAAATGGTCTTACCCCGCTTTTGTTGAAATGCAAGCAGCTTAGTGTGTCACAGTTATGATGACACGCTCGCTAATTTAGCTTGTGCTCTGTGTTAGCAGCAAGCTACCATAGCAATAAACTGCTTGAGACAAGTATTTGGACAATTTTGGAAAGAAATGTTGACTATCTACAAAACAGCTGCTTGCTAACATAGCTAGCTAGTGCTTAGCACGCCAATTTTTGGAACGGCTGCTTCACGATCTCTGCCCCAATCGCGCCTGGCCAGGTACTGTCTGTCTGGGCTTCCCGTGGACTGTCAGATAAAGAACATTACCAGCCCAGAGCAGAGCAGCCTGCTGCTAGAGGACCTCATCATCTGGACCAACTACGAGATAGAGGTGGCGGCCTACAATGGAGCAGGCAGGGGCGTCTACAGCCACAAGCTGACCGAATGGACACTGCAAGGAGGTGAGTACCCCACCCGCAGTTGGAACACCGTTTGTCTCGTTTGCACAAATACCTTTGGTTTTGGAGCCAATGCTGCTAAATCCCGCTCAGAGTCAAATCAGTCGCTGATGTGTGCACTCTTATGCCACAGCCCCATTTGTTGAACAAAAGCCGATCGTTTGATTCCTGGAAAGTACAAAAGAGGTCAACATCTCATTTCCTCCTTCTTTGCCTTGCCAAGTCAAACTTTTCATTTCGTCATTCCGGTTGGTTGTCTGTCGACGAAAGGCAACGGACACATTTTGGAGCAGGTCTCTGGTTCATTTGTTGCCATCAAACATGCAGTAGCGATGCGCAATTATCCAAGTTGGAGGTGGCGCCGAGCGGCTTCATTCGTGACCCGACTTTGCCAGCACCATTTTTGCGGCTTTGCGTCAGGAGGGATGTGTCGCAGGGTTAGCAGGAAAGGCGCCTGAGGCAACAGCTTGCACACCGATGGCCCGATTGTGTCAACGATGGGCTTTCTCCGTCTCCTCATCTTCTTTGGTCCCGTTCAGTGCCCACCGTGCCGCCGGCAAATGTGCGTGCTGAGCCAGTCAACTCCACCGCTGTGCGATTGGCCTGGAGCGCCCCCAGCCCGCAGTTTGTCAACGGAATCAACCAGGGTTACAAGGTGAGCTAGGGCACAAGCCACTAAGGGGCACAAACGATCGTCACCAGTGTTGGTGGTGCAAGGTTTATCATTTCAAAACTGTTCCGTTCCCTTCCTCCAGCTGTTAGCGTGGGAACCCGGGCGGACCAGCGAGATGACCGTGGTGACGGTGCGCCCCAACTTCCAAGACAGCATCCACGTGGGCTACATCTCGGGCCTGAAGAAGTTCACAGAATACTACACGTCGGTGCTGTGCTTCACCACGCCGGGGGACGGCCCACGCAGCCTGCCTCAGAGGCTACGCACCCACGAGGACAGTAAGGGTGCCCGCTCGCTCGCGCCCTGGAGTGACGGATCGTTTTGGCATCGCTCTTCTGAATGTTCCCCAGCCCCCGGTGCTGTGGGACACCTCAGCTTCACCGACATCTTGGATACCTCCCTCAAAGTCAGCTGGAAGGAGCCTCGGGAGAAAAACGGCCTTCTCACAGGTGATTGAGTCTTTTCTATTTATTATTTTAATTAGAGTAAATGGGTACTCAAAGCACTTCACTGCGCTCCCTCGATGACACGCCGTCAAGTGCAACCGATCGGGGGCTCAGTGTCTAACTCAAGGATGCTTTCACGCGGTCTTACTGGGTGGGCATCGAACCACCGATCTCCGGGTTGGAAGACAAGCACTCTAGCGCTCTCCGAATTTCTGAGGTGAGGTGTGTTTGTTTTTGGAGGCTACCGCATCTCGTGGGAGGAGTTCAACAGGACCAACACACGTGTGACCCACTACCTGCCCAACCTGACTCAGGAGTACAAGGTCACAGGCCTGACCGCACTCACCACCTACACTATCCAGGTGGCGGCCATGACTGTCAAGGGACAAGGCCAGCCGTCAGCCTCCACCATCTCCTCGGGTGTCCCGCCAGGTCAGCGCACGCACCGGACACGTGCCATGCTTCCTTCCAAGCCCACCCCAGTTTACTGTTGGCCAGATGGTGATTCTGGCCTTTGTTTCCATGACGACAAGAGGCAGACGAGAGAAGTTTATTATGTGACTATTCTTGCCAGAAAGTCTGTCCCCTTTAAGACACTTTCTAAATGGAGGTGAACCGAGACAAAAGCTGTAGCCTTGATAAGTTTTGTTTTGTTTTTCCCCGCCTCCTCTGTTGTCCCGCGTGTCGTTTGCTGCTGCAGAGCTGCCCGGCCCTCCGACCAACTTGGCCGTCTCCAACGTGGGCGCTCGCTCCGTCAGCCTGCAGTTCACGCCGGGCTACGACGGCAAGACATCTATTTCCTGCTGGCAGGTGGAAGCCCAGGTATGCCACTCCGAGCCGCACTATCCCGTCCAACAAGGTGCTGATGTCACATGGACAGAAAACTGCCAACATCACCAAGTTTGTCCACACGCATTGCAGATTGGCATCATTGGTGAGGATGAAGAGTGGCTGATGATACAACAGCTGGCGAATGAGCCGGACGCCCGCGCCATGGAGGTGCTGGATCTTAACCCTTACACCTTCTACAGGTGAAAACAGCTGCTGTGCTTGCTTTGCATTTTTGTGCCTTGCAGGAAGCTTTGCCTCCACTTGTGTCTCCTGACAACACGGTGTCCTGGACGCAGGTTCAGAATGCGGCAGGTGAACATTGTGGGCAGCAGCCCCCCCAGCCAGCCTTCTCGAAAGATCCAGACCTTGCAGGCCGCCCCGGACGTCTCCCCCGCCAACGTCAGCCTGCGCACGGCCAGCGAGACCAGTCTGTGGCTCCGCTGGCTGGTATGTTGCCACCGCTCAGCTCATCCTTTTTGCTGGCGTTTTGTACGCCATGACGCCGAAAACTCTCCTCGTCTTAGCCGCTTCCGGAGTGGGAGTACAATGGGAATCCCCATCTGGTGGCCTACCGTGTCCAGTACTCCAAAGTCGGCGCCAAAGGAGGTGTCCTCACGCACATGGTTGCCGACCGGCTGGAGAGAGAGTTCACCATCGAGGACCTGGAGGAGTGGACCGAGTACGAGGTCCGAGTTCAGGCCGTCAATGGGATCGGGTCGGGACCCTGGAGCCCGCCGGTCCACGGGAGAACCAGAGAGTCCGGTGAGGAAGAGTGAGCTGGCGGTGTGGTGCGCACCAAGCTTTGGACTGGACTTTCTAAAGTTGCCCTTTTCTGACTTTAGTTCCTTCCAGCGGTCCCGCCAATGTGTCGGCCTTTGCCACCACCTCCAGCAGGATCTTGGTGCGCTGGGGCCAGGTCCCCGAGACAGATCGTAATGGACCCATCCTTGGATACAAGGTCAGCTAATATTGCCGCTTTGGCCCGACCTATGACCAGCCAAAATTGGCACGTAATTGGCCAAGCGTATCTCCTCTTCGCTGGTAGGTTCTCTACAAGGAGAAAGACTCCGACTCAGCTCCCAGCTTCTGGACGATGGAGGGCAATGGCAGCCATAGCTTCCTTCTGACTGGGCTGAGCAAGTATGTGCTCTACGAGATACGGGTGCTCGCCTTCACCCGCATCGGAGACGGGAGGAGCAGCGCGCCGTCCATCTTGGAAAGGACCCTGGATGATGGTCTTTGAAAATGCTCCCTTCCCTCATTTGTTTGAAAAAGCACTATGTGGTTGGCCATCTCAATCAAGATGTCTGCTGAGCGCATCCGTCGAAGGCCATCGTTTTCATGACCGCTCGTTGCGAATGACCGACCATAATGACCGCAATGTGTCTTTGTGACATTGCAGTGCCAGGCCCCCCAGTTGGGATCCTCTTCCCCGAAGTGAGAACTACCTTCGTTAGGCTCATCTGGCAACCCCCTTCCCAACCCAATGGCATCATCCTGGGTGAGCTCAAAGGCGTCGCCTTTTTACATTCTATTTGAAAGCTGTGCTGTTTCATATTGTCCACGAACGATGGACGTCTCATCAGCCTGAATTACAAAGCTGCCAAAGAGGAAAATGTCATGGTGTTACAAGACTAACATCTTGAATGAATTTTGTCGCATTTCTTTTCAACAAAACAAAGTCGCAATCTTCACAGGAAGCAAGGCAGCTTTTTATGTTGCCCATTTCATAAACAAGGCAACAAAAGAAACAATAAAGTAGAATCAAAGAATTTCAAAGATCAAGTTGGACTTTGATGTTGACCTTGAATGAAGTAAGAAAGTCATGTTTATTCAAGGATCTTTCTGCTGGTCCTCGCAGCCTATCAGATCACATACAGGGGCAACTCATCGGTGAGCAGCGGCACCACCGTCAATGTACTGAGCCCAAGCGCGCGGCAGTACGTGGCGGCGGGCCTCAAGCCCGAAACGGCGTACGTCTTTGGCCTCAGCGCACAAACGCGGAAGGGCTGGGGCGAAGCCGCTGAGGCCTTGGTGGTTACCACAGAAAAACGAGGTGAGCTCCTGCAGCTTCCAAAAGAGAGGAAGAGCGCAATTCACTCACGCCAGTGTTCCTGTCAGCCCGACCCCAACCCACGGGCCGGCCCGTGGCGCCACAACGGGAAGTGCGCGCTCGCCGAGTGCTGCTGACGTGGGAGCCAGGCAGCGACGGGCTCTCCCCAGTCCGCTACTACACGGTGCAGTATCGAGAGCTGCCGGGAAACAACTGGACGATGCACTCCGCCTCGGTCAGCCACCAGATCAAGGCCTACTCAGTGGACAGGTGCCTTGTTGTCTTTTGTTCTTGTGTTTTGGCGGACGGTAAATTCAAAGGAGCTGTCGTGGTGTGAGGACTTTTTTGTCTTGGCATTGCTCCTAATGACAAATTGCTGCATGCAAGTCGAGTAGAGTAGAGTTGAGTTGAATGAAGTTCTTCTTGAAAGGTTGAAGCCCTTCACGTCGTACCAGTTCCGCGTCAAGGCCACCAATGACATCGGAGACAGCGAGTACAGTCAGGAGAGCGAGGCCGTCACCACGCTGCAGGATGGTGAGAGCCCGCATCGACCCCTGCCGTTGTCGTCCTCACCAAGCGAAAGACTACTCTTATGGCTGGCACCAATGAATTTCAAATGACATGCAAAGGAAGCACAGCAGGGTTCTCCAAAGTGATAAGCATGTGTCTTTTCTTTTTGTTAACACATGCAGCACCAGACAAAGCCCCGACTATTCTGTCCGTAACACCGCACAGCACCACATCCGTGCTGCTCCGCTGGCAGGTAGTGAGAGTCGTAATTAAGCCCTTAATTTTGGATTGTGATGCGACGCTGTTTGTCTGTAGCCTCCCTCTGAGGATCACATCAACGGCGTCCTGCTGGGATTCCGGCTCCGCTACAGAGAGTTGCGCTACGAGCGCCTGCAAAGCTTCGCGCTGCATGCCGCCAACAGCCCGTCCCCCAGCTGGGCCCATCTCATCGGTGAGCACGCCTTCAAAGTCGTACAAGGAAAAAAGAACATCAAGTCACGTAAAACGTTTGAGCTACGTGAAGGTTTTCTGAGCAGATACGGAGGAAGAAACTCACTCTGAACTCAGCTGACATGGCTCCAGATCATCTTTTACACAAGTTCTGACGTTGGTCCGAAGGGAGAAATTGGCCTCAATCATCGGTGTTCCAATCGCAAATCTTGAACAGCCGTTGTTTTTTGGGGGGGAGGTTTTCGCCATTCGGGGAGGTAAAGTCGCTCCTAACTCACCACAGGATCATCTTTTGGAGAGAATCCAGTTTATGCTAAAAGCGGTGAAATGACTCCAAATGGCCCATTGTGGTTCCTTTGGAAAGAAGTCCACAACATTTTGACAACCTTGTGAGCAAATAGGCGAAGTGTGTTTGTTCTCTTCTTCTTCCCGCAGCTCCCTACAGCATCAGGAATTTGAGCCAATCCGCCCTCACCCAGTACGAACTTGACCGTAAGTTTGAAATTCCAGCCCCTCCTCCGCCAAGTTACGTGCTGTCGACTGTATTTCATTGCCTACGCAGTTGTTGATTCTCATTCATGTACGTGATTTTAATCTCCACAATCTGCGCTGTCATTATTTTCCAATGATTTTTTTAATCCATATCGCCAGTCTACCTCGACCTTTTTAATCTCAGATCTTCTCATAGATCTGAGTCAACACAAGCGGTACGAGATCCGAATGAGCGTCTACAACGCAGTGGGGGAGGGTCCGAGCAGCACCCCGCAGGAGGTCTTTGTGGGCGAGGCAGGTATGTCTTCTCTCGTCATGCTTTTTCCCCTTTGCACATTTGTGACTGCGCAATGTTATAGTCCCAACAGCGTCGCCCCAGAACGTGGTAGTCCAGTCCACCGCCGCCACCCAGCTGGATGTGGCGTGGGACCCGCCACCGGCGGATACGCAAAATGGCAACCTACAAGGTTACAAGGTAGCAAATTGGCCATCCTCCTTGGCTCGCAACATTTGTTGCGAACAGCACATTGGCTTCTGAGGTCAGGGTTCTTTTTATGAAGACTTTGCCAATTTTGTAAGAAGCAAAATATTTTCCAACATTTGAAATGGAACTGTGATTTGGGGCTTGGTTTGCTCAAATCTAGCGTTTCTTTGTATGCCAAGCTTTGGAAATTGTCATGGAAATTGAAGAGCAATTTTGCAGCCGATTCCTGTTGTGTCTCTTCTCTTTGACGGGCGGCAGATTTACTTTTGGGAGTTTCCGCTGCAGAACCAAACGGAGCGCCTGCGGACACTCTTTGTGCCCGAGCTGGGCGTCAAGCTGAAGAACTTGACGGGCTACACCACCTACATGGTCAGCGTTGCCGCCTTCAACACGGCCGGCGACGGGCCCCGTTCGCTGCCCACTAGAGGACGCACTCAGCAAGCAGGTGACTCTCGTTGCTAGATTGATTTGCTCGTGTCCTTTCACGCCTGACTGACTCACAAGCTTCAGAGAGCCAAGTCACTTTTGCACTTTTCGCCCAGATTCAATGATCAATATCTTGGACTTTTCTCATACAATTCTTCGAAGCTCATGGACCAAAATGTGTTTTGTGCATGGGTGCACTTGGTTGAATATTGATATTTGCTCACAATGTTTTGATTGTCTCCTCCGCAAGCCCCCGGCCCTCCCAGCTTCATCCACTTTGGAGAGCTGACCACCACTTCGGTCAACGTGACATGGGGCGAGCCAGAGCGGGCCAACGGCATCGTGGAGGGCTACCGCCTGGTCTATGAGCCATGCGCTCCGGTTGATGGTGAGGAATTCGCCAAGTCCCTTGCAATCGAGCGCCTCTCCGGCCTGTGCCGTCTTGTACCTGGGCTGCACCTGCTCTGCTCGCACTTTGCACAGACACAGAGCACATGCCGGCGGCACACAGCAGAGAATATTGACGGATTCTCGTACCAACACACGCGTGGTCACATATCGTGTGGCTTGCCTGCTCTCAATAGGGGAACATGACTAATGGTCACTCTGGTGCGGCCGCCGGAACCAGATTGCAAAGTCATTGGGGGCAGAGATGCAATGCTGAGTTGAGCTGAGCAGATAGCTGGCGACGATTATCTTCTTTAGACGACCAACTGCTGTAGCTGAGACTGGGCTGCACGCCGGACGGGTTGCTTCTCAGTCCTGCCTGCACCTGTTGGGTATTGGTTCCATCCTTTGCGTCCTGAACATCAGCACCCAACGCCCAGCTGTGGCATGGAGTCCATAAATGCCCACTTGTAAACGTGCGCACGTTTGAGCAGAACGCAGCCTCTCCAGTCTCCTCTGCTCTCTCTCCAGGTGTCAGTAAGATAGTGACAGTGGATGTGAAAGGCGGCGCCCCCCTGTGGCTGAAAATCAAGGACCTGGCCGACGGCATCACCTACAACTTCCGCATCCGCGCCAAAACGCTCATCTACGGGCCCGAGGCAGAAGCCAACATCACGACGGGGCCCGGAGAGGGTTTGCCGCCTTTTCTAAGAAAGAAAAAAAAAAGGTCTTGCCAGCATGTTCTCAAATAAACACCCCCTCCTTCTCCCCAAGGAGCACCGGGCCCTCCGGGAGAACCCTTTCTTACCCGTTACGGCTCCGCCCTCACGATGCACTGGAGCGGTGGCGATCAAGGCCGCGCGCCCATCACGCGATACGTCATTGAATCGAGGCCGTCTGGTAAGACAAGGGACTTCCAAAGAATGGCTTTCCCACGATTTAGTTGGTCAGCAGCATAGTTCCTTGGCAAGCCCTGTGCCCTAGAAAAGCCGACATGCGTGTTTGACCATTAGCAAATATGATGGATGTTGTGTTCAAGATGAAGGTTTGTGGGACATCTTCATCAAAGACATCCCCAAAGAAGTCACATCATACACACTCAACTTGGACCTGCTGCGAGAAGGCGTCAGCTACGATTTCCGCGTCATCGCTGTCAATGACTACGGCTATGGCTCGCCCAGCCTGCCCTCACCCTCAGTCTCAGGCAAGCCGCATGACCGGAGCGGCAGGCAGCTCTTCTCGCGGACCTTGTTGGACCTTGATTGTTTTCCAGCCCACAAAGTGTCGCCCTTCTACGAAGAGTGGTGGTTCCTGGTGGTCATCGCGCTGGTGGGCCTCATCTTTATGCTGCTGCTTGTTTTTGTCCTGATCATCCGCGGACAGAATAAAAAATACAGCCAGAAGACTGATTCAGGTAGAAATTCACTCACCTTTCCGCCCTTGCTTTGCCGCCTTTCTCCAACATTGGAGTCGCGCAATTACCATCCTCTGTAAGCCCGGAGCCTCAACGTAAGCGCCCGCGTGCATGCGTGTGCAGTGGATGTGCCTCACTCAAAGTCAGCCGGAGAGGCTCACTCGAGTGGCCGCTGTGGCGGAGGATGAATGCATGGTCTTGACAAGCAAACTTGCAGACAAGTTCCCTATCTCTGCCGTTTATGATGGATTGGAGAGAAATCAACTGCGGGCCGGAATGGCGGGAACATAGTCCTTCCTCAACATTTCAGCTAGCAAACAAAGCGCCGTGGACCGGACTGGTGTTCAGCCTCAAACACACCGTGCATCCTGCTCCGGCGACCGCTTTTGAACTATTTTGCACGCCCGTCCGAGCTTTCTCGTAGACACGGTGTTCGAGTCCCCAAAAGTATGTGCATGGGCGAACAAAGCAGGGAAGAGAACGCTCTTCAAGTCACACAGTCAATCCAGCTAACCTCCCACCCCTCTTTTTGTAGGCAACTGCACGACGCTACCACTGAGCCATGGTGAGATGGTGCGCCTGGACAAGGGCCGCTTCCCCTCGTTGGAGTGCAACAACCGACGCCTCTTGGTCAAAAACTCCTTTTGTCGCAAGAACGGCATCTATACACGGTTAGTCGCTTGAAGTCGTTTCCCACATTCACTGCATTTTAAAGCGCTCTAGCCTGCTGCTGTACTCTTTGCTAATGAGCAAGAGACCGAGAGGGAGGGGCTCCCTGGGGTGGGTTGGGGGATCTCCCTATGGCAGTGGTGCCCAATACGTCGATCGCGATCGACTGGTCGATCGCCAAGCCACTACTGGTCGATCGTGTGACATCAAAATTTTGTTTTTTTTCGCATTTGACGCGTGTGCAAACAACGACACAACACAACACTAACACGCTAGCTCGTGAGTTCCCTCCAATTGTCAGAACCCTGTTTTTTCTCTTAAACTTAAGAGAAATTAGATGGCTTTACTGCTCCCATTTGCTTCATTTTGAGCCATGATTAGAGTTGATGCAATCCTCAGAGTAGCGAGAATGTAATAACGAACAGTCAGTTGGCATGCGGGTCCTCTCGGCTCATCTCGCGAGGTTCGACAACCGAATTTCGTCCGACATCCGAAGCAAAAAAATCTGGAATTTTTTGTTCGAATACTGAATTGTTCGAGATCTCTCCTTCGCTCTCTGTTTCTCTCTCTGTCTCTCGCTCTGTCTCTCTCTCTCTGTCTCTCTCTCTCTCTGTCTCTCTGTCTCTGTGTCTGTCTGTGTGTGTGTGTGTGGGGGGGGATATTTTTAGTGGGTAGATCTTTGTGACTTGGTCATTTCAAAAGTGGCGTGAGCTCCTGCATGCTCCAACCAAGATGAAGCTTTTAAATAATTCAGAGTTCGCCGGCGGCACATTGTGGTATGATCTTGCCATATGCTTATCTTCCGCCGTGTTTTTTGCCTTTAGTCTGCCCACTTGAGTCATCCCTTTGGCCTTAAAAGGAGACGTCCCTTTGTGGTGTCCAGCTTCTCACGCTCACTGTCAAGTCCCTGCTTTCCATGGCGGTCAAGCCGCTCTGCTTTAACAATGCATCTTGCCTTTCAACCGTCATGTGTGAGAGCTGTCTGTTGTAGAACCAACATATATGTGCTACTCGAGTAGGAAAAGGAGGATTATGGCAAGATCCCATATTACATATGAGCCACTATATCCGCGCCGCACCGCTCAGTCTTCCCGCTGTCTGCCTACTCTCCTTCTCGCACGCCAGGTCGCCGCCGAGGCCCAGTCCCGGAAGTCTGCACTATTCCGACGAGGACGTGAGCACCAAATACAACGACCTAGTTCCGGCAGAGAGCGGCAGCCTGACGGAGAAGCCCTCGGAGATCTCAGATTCTCAGGTGAGTTACAGGAAGCACGCCTACTGAGCGGGGAATGGCATGGGTTGGGGGGGACGGAAGCCCTCAGCGACATAGATGCACACTCTAAAGAAATACTATCGGGTCCAGACGCAGCGAGCACTGAACATTTTTGATCGTGTCGGTTGAGTCGACGGTTTTCGACAATTTGGAGGAGCAGACACAAATGGACGTTGTACTCTTGACGCTGCAGGGAAGCGACAGCGAGTACGAGATGGAGCAGAGCCGGCAGAAGACGCACTCCTTTGTCAGCCACTACATCAGCGACCCCGCCTACTTCAACTCATGGCGGCGTCAACCCAAGGGAGTGTCCCAGCCGCCGGCGTACGGTTACTCGCGGGCTGTGCCCTCGGCGGAGCAGGAGTCGCCACCGCAGCCGCCCCCCGTGCCCCCGCTTCCCCCTCTGCTCCCGACCCCGCGACTTGAGGGCGAGGGCAGCCTCTTCAGGCCCAAAGGAAGCCTAACTCCCACCCCGCTGTCCTTGGAAGCCCACAGCCAGGCTGCCGCCCTCTACCGGCCCCCCAGCAGCCTAGGCTGCTCCGCCAACTCGCCACCGCCATCCTCCGCCGGCTTCTCCTCTTTTGTTTGACGGGGTCTGGCAAGACGCCACCCCAAGAAGCACTCTTTGCTTTTGTTTCTCATCTGTGACATGGCGGGCGTCTTTCTCCTCTGCCAAGTGGGCGTTCGGGTGTGTGTTCGTGCTGTGCTTCATCAATGTGATGTTTGGTTCATGGAAAGAATTTGACAGAAGGTTCCATTGAAATGCAGAGAGAGCTTTAAGGACACAAGATAAAAATGACACACGAGGGTGCAAAACAAATACTGCGACCTGCTTGACCCTCTTGTTTTTTCACTCGACCTTATCGTTGTGGTTAGGATATGTACTTGTCTCTGATTGTTTACACCTGTTTATACAAATACGCCTTGAGCTGACTTGTCACATCAAGGCATGGTGGCGCCTTTTGCTGGTTTTTCTTGGACATGGTGCTGCTGGGCATCTGTGTTTATTTGTGTGCAGCTGCAGAAAATAGTTATAGCAACTCTAACTTTTTGGGAAGATGTGTGTCTTTTAGCCGTTATAATCATCACAGACACTGACTGAAAGAGCAAAAGCACAAGTCACGGCAGAGCAGGCCATGTCAAATTTACAGATATTGTATCGGAGGACTTGTGAGAATTTAGTAGGAAATGGTACAAAAGAATACATTTTTCCCCTCCCAAAACTATTCAATAAAAATTTAATTGTAAATTTTTGGCTCGAGCAAGTTAGTTTATTACATTCAAGCGACAAATTCAACTTTGTGTGGCAATAATACGTACTTAAGGTGCCGTCGTTTGATTTCCGGGGCTCTGTATCTTTAAGGCTCACTCCGAGGGGAGGGGGGCAAGGCCAAGCGAAGCTGACTCACGCACACACACACACGCACGCACGCGCACACAAAAGCGAGACTTGAATTCTTGGTGCCAAAGTGGCGGTGCTTTTCTCGGAGTACGTGACAGCTACGCCAAGTAAGCCACTTACGTTCCACGCGGCTTCGCTTCCTTTATCCAGTGTCCATTTTGTGTTTTTTTTTTTAACGTCTCGTTTCACAGACCGACAGACAGGAGGCGTGCAAGGCTCCCCTCCTCCTCCCTTCCAATCTGCTGGGGGCCTCAACGTAGCATTGGGATGCTAAGGTAAGCGTGTTCATTGTTTAGCATTAACACTCCTGTTTGACATAGTTTTTTTTTTTAATGATGTCAGGTGTTGAGTTTGATAGCTTGGGTCCTGAAGAAGGGGCTGTGTGTGTGTGTGTGTGTGTGTGTGTGTGTGTGTGTGTGTGTGTGTGTGTGTGTGTGTGTGTGTGTGTGTGTGTGTGTGTGTGTGTGTGTGTGTGTGTGTGTGTGTGTGTGTGTGTGTGTGTGTGTGTGTGTGTGTGTGTGTGTGTGTGTGTGTGTGTGTGTGTGTGTGTGTGTGTGTGTGTGTGTGTGTGTGTGTGTGTGTGTGTGTGCGTGCGTGCGTGCGTGCGTGCGTGCGCGCGCGCGCACGCAGCTGATGTGCGCTTACGTGTGTGTGTGTGTGTGTGTGCGTGTGGCAGCTGATGCATTTGTGTCGGATCCCCTTATTGTTCCTCTGCCTGCACACTTGCTTGCATGTCGTGTCGTTTAAGATTCTTCCGTCGGTTTAAATGGAATGTGTTCCAGTTTCTTATCCATTAGGAGGCGTTAATGCACTATTGTGATTACAATAGAGTAAGTAAATGTAGCCCACGTGGCCTTTTTGGAACTCTATTTGGCTAGCAGAGAAATTTCCATTTGGTGAGTGGGGGCTCTCTCTGCATCTGAGCGGCTGTGTTTCAGCTGATGCGCTTCGTCGACGCTCCGCCTTGCCACCGGGAGACAATGCTCTCGGCCTCCTTCACCGTATTATCTTTGAGCTCTCAGAGCGCACCTGGGGACGTCACTTGTCAGTGGAGGCCGCCACACATTTAAATGTACGAGGCTCGGGCGACCCGTGGGTGTAGCCTTCAAACCAGCCTGCGCAGGTTTCCTCGTCTTCCACAAATTGTCTCGGCTCGGTGCTTGTAGTCAATGTGAGTTGCTTTTGGCTTTTTTTCATGTGCTGGTTGCAGGCCGTGAGTGCGCGTGGCGTCTGGTTCCTTCGCATTCCGGGAAATACCAACATAAACGGTGAGCGCCTCCTGGGATGTGAGACATTCAAGATTCAATGTCATTGTGAAAAAAAAGTCCAGCTGCCTCACTCATTTCTATACCCTTTCTTAAGTTTAAGAGAAAAAACAGGGTTCTGACAATTGGAGGGAACTCGCGAGCTAGCGTGTTTGTGTTTTGTTGTTAGCGCCGTTGTTTGCACATGCGTCAACTGCAAAATAAAAATTAAAATTGTTTTTTATTTAATTTAATGTCATATGATCAACCAATAGTAGCTTGGCGATCGACTGGTCGATCGACTGGTCGATCGACCGTTAGATCGCGATCGACCGGTCGATCGCGATCGATGTATTGGGCACCCCTGGTGTAGACAATTCACAAAAAGGTGTAGCAAGCAGGATGTTATTGCACAGCAATGACTCTGAGACTCTGAGAGTGGTGTGAACAGCCTGGGGGAAGAAGCTGTCTTTGTGTCTGCTGGTTTTGGCGTACAAAGCTCTATAACGCCGTCCGGAGGGGAGTAGTTCAAACTGACTGCAACCTGGGTGAGGAGGGTCTGTAGAGATGTTGCTTGCACATTTCCTAGTCCTGGACAAGTACAAGTCTTGGATAGATGGGAGGTTGATTCCAATTATCTTTACTGCAGTCCTGATTGTCCGTTGCAATCTGTGCTTGTCTTGTTTGGAGGCCAATCCAAACCAGACAGTGATGGAGGTGCAGAGGACAGACTGGATGATGGCAGTGTAGAAGGTTTTCAGTAGCTCCCGCGGCAGGTTGAACTTCTTGAGCTGTCTCAGGAAGTACAGCCTCTGCTGGGCCTTCTTCCAGACAGAGTCTATGTGGCCGGTCCATTTCAGGTCCTGAGAGATTGTGGTTCTCAGGAACTTGAAGGTGTCTGTGGAGAGAATAGCATTACTGCGGATAGTGAGGGGTGAAAGTGGTGAAGGGTCTCGCCTGAAGTCCACTGTCATCTCCACGGTCTTGAGCGGGTTCAGCTCCAGGTGGTTTTAGCTGGACCAGCCACTCCACCTCCTGTCTGCACGCAGTCTCATCACCGTCCCGCATCAGTCCGATGAGAGTGGTGTCGTCTGTATACTTCAGGACCTTCACAGGAGAGTCACCTGAGGAGAAATCGTTGGTGTAGAGAGAGAAGAGCAGTGGGGAGAGGACGCACCCCTGAGGGGCGCCAGTATTGGTGGTCCGGGTGTCAGATGTAATGCTCCCCAGCCTCAGACGCTGTCTCCTGTTGGTCAGGAAGCTGGTGATCCACTGGCAGGCACCACGAGCTGGATGAGCTTCTGTTGGAGGATGTCTGGAGCGATGGTGTTGATTGCCGAGCTGAAGTCCACAAACAGGATCCTGGTGTACGTTCCTGGGGTGTACAGGTGGTGCAGGATGTAGTGCAGTCCCATGTTGACCGCATCATCCATCGACCTGTTTGCCTGATAGGCAAACTGGTGGGGGTGGGTGGAGAGATTGGGCTGCAGGAGGTCCTGTTGACTGGGAGGGCCGATCAAACCTGCAGTAGAACCTGTTTAGCTGGTTAGCTCTCCACAGGACGGGGGGGTTCGTTTCTTGAAGCCCGTGATGCTCTGCAGACCTTTCCACACTGTTGAAAGATCAGTATTGGCAGAGAGGTGCATTCTTAATTACGGTGTAGCAGTGGTCCAGTGTCTGTGTCCCTCTGGTGGGACACGTTATGTGCTGTCTGTATCTGAGGAGTTCATGTGCTAGCTTCGCCCTGTTAAGATCACCCAGAACAATGATGAGTGAATTTGGAAGAGGTTTCTCCATGTCTGCCACCTGGTCAGCCAGCATCTGCGTGGCTTCACTCGCACGTGCGTGTGGTGGAATGTAAACAGCCGCCATGACAATCGAGGAGAACTCCCGTGGTGAATAGAATGGCTGGCAGTTTATGAAAAGTGTTTCTAGGAGAAGGCTGCAAGAATCTTTCAACACCGTGACATCAGTACACCATCGTTCATTGATGTAGAAACAGAGATTAGATTTTCCGGAGAGCTCCGCGCTGCGATCTGCATGCATGAGCCGAAACCCAGCTTACTCCACGGTGTGGTGGGGGGTGCGTCCGCTGAGCCACGTCTCCACAAACTACAGTGCGGCGGATCTGCTGAAGTCCGTGTTCCTTGAAGTGAGGAGCAGCAGTTCGTCGTCTATCTTGTTCGCCAGGGAGCGGACATTCGCCAGATGAATTGATGGTAGGGCAGAACAGAACCCTCTCTGCCTCAGCTTTACGAGGGCTCCGGCTCGTTTTCCGCGTCGTCCTGCTAGCTTGTATAGCACCGCCGCTCCGGCTAAAATCTCCGACAAACAGTCTGTATCAGAGAGAACAGGAGAAAAAATACCAGAAGAAGACTGTCCGATGTTTAACAGCGCTTTTCTGGTAAAAGTGATCCAGGATGGACAGCAGAGGCTACAGAAAACACACAAAATAAGACAAAGAAATTGAGAGGCACTGAGGCAGCCATCCTCTGCGCCATCATGACGTCATCCATGGAGCATGCACGGCTTAGTTTGCAGGTGCAAGAAAACTTTGTTTTGTTTTTAGATATTTTCGGAAGCAACACAGTTGTTTTAGTCAGCGGAATTGAAGCGAGACATCTTGCGTGGCTTGATGAGGGAATGTCAGAAGACGAGCTCGCTTGATTCAGGGATGAGAATTTTGTGCGGATCCGCGGATTTCTGTGTTTTTTTTCCGTCGAAAGTATCATTTTCGTGAATTGTGTAAATCCGTCAAATTATTTTTTCTACATGGGGGGGGGGGGGAGCGGCTGGCCAGTTGGCCGGGCAACGTTAGCCTCGGCGACTCGTGAGCATTCCCCCCCGCTGCGACGGCATCTTAAGGTTTTGTGTATTCACATTAACGGACCACATCGAAACAAAAAAAAAAAAACACAGAGCTATCTGTTTTTACTTTTATAAGCATGTGTGTTTAGAAAGTAACATGTTACATTGGGGACATAATACGTAAATATAATGTTAGTTTTCAATGTTATGCGGATGACACCCAATTATATATGCCATTATCAATGACAGATCCGCGGGACTGTTGTAATCTTGAGGCATGCCTTGCAGAGATCAAGCAATGGATGTCTCTCAACTTCCTTCGTCTGAACCCAGATAAAACTGAGATGTTGATAATTGGTCCAGCTCGTTATCAACATTTATTTAAGGAAACCGCTATAACTCTGGATAGCCGTATTATCACTCAGAGTGATACTGTAACTAATCTCGGGGTAATATTTGACCAAACGCTCTCCTTTCAACAGCATATTAAAAATATAACCAGAATAGCATTTTTTCACCTTCGTAATATTGCTAAGATTCGCCCAATCCTCTCGACCAGTGATGCCGAAATTATTATACATGCATTTATCACGTCGCGCCTGGACTACTGTAATGCATTATTCTCTGGTCTTCCCAAGTCCAGCATCAAAAGTCTACAGTTAGTGCAAAATGCTGCTGCGAGGCTGCTCTCACGGACAAGAAAATTTGATCACATTACCCCAATATTAGCCAATTTACATTGGCTCCCGGTCCATTTAAGATGTGACTTCAAAGTTCTTTTGTTAACCTATAAATCATTGCATGGCTTAGCGCCTTCATATCTCGTCGACTTAGTTGTTCCTTATGTTCCGTCTCGTAACCTTCGTTCGCAAAACGCTAGTTTTTTAGTGACACAGAGGGCCAAGAAAATGTCTGCAGGGGCTAGAGCATTTTCCATTCGGGCTCCAGAGCTCTGGAATGCCCTGCCAATGGATATTAGAACTGCTACCTCAGTAGAAACATTTAAGACACGTTTAAAGACGTATTTCTATGATGTGGCCTTTAACCTCTCCCCGACCCCACTCCCCCACCCCTCCCCGGCTGGGGAGGTGGTTAGGTGACACCCATGCTGACGATGGCTATCTAGATTCTCGTGGACCAATTCACCATGAGGGAACTGCAGTGGAATACCCTCCTGGAGGACACTGCCAGGACAATCGAAGGCACCTCCGACAGCTCTTGGCTTTGGCCTGGGCATCCACTTTTTGGTTTCCATATGATGTATTTTATGTGCCCTCTTTGCATCCATTGCAGCCTGGTGATCCTGAAAGGGGGATCCTTCCATCTGTGGTCCCTTCTCAAGGTTTCTCATTTTTCCCTTTGTAGGGGTTTTTTGAGTTTTTCCTTGCCCTTTTGGGAGCCTAAGATCAGGGGATGCTTTGAGAATTATTGTCAATTGATTGTCTATGTGAAGCCCTTTGAGACTGCTTGTGATTTAGGGCTATACAAATAAACTTGACTTGACTTGACTTGAGATGTAAGCTAATGTTAGGCTATTGTCATGATCTTCATAATCGCCCCCTGGACTCTCATCCAATCTGGAGTTGCCCACAGTAAGAGGCGTTGAGCAGGTGTGGGTATACTCATTGCCCCCCAGCTGGGCGCCTGCATATTGGGGTTCACCCCGGTGAACGAGAGGATAGCCTCCCTTCGCCTTCGGGTGGGGGGAAGGGTCCTGACTGTTGTTTGTGTCTATGCACCAAACAGCAGCTGAGAGTACCCACCCTTCTTGGAGTCCATGGAAGAAGTGCTGGAGGGCGCTCCTTCTGGCGACTCCAGTGTTCTACTGGGTGACTTCAATGCTCACGTGGGCAATGACAGTGAGACTTGAGAGGAACGGCACCTCGATCTGAACCCAAGCGGTGTTCTATTATTGGAATTCTGTGCTCAACATGGATTGTCAATAATGAACATCATGTTCTAGCATAAGGTGTCCATGTGTACACTTGGCACCAGGACACCCTAGGCCGCAGTTCGATGATTGACTTTGTAGTCGTGTCATCAGATTTGCGGCTGCATGTTTTGGACACTCTGGTGAAGAGAGGGGCCGAGCTGTCAACTGATCACCACCTGGTGGTGGGTTGGCTCCGATTGTAAGGGTTTGCTGGGAAAGTCTGGGAGAATCCCCTGTCAGGAAGAGCTTCAACTCCCACCTCCGGCAGAGCTTTTCCCACGTCCCGGAGGAGGCGGGGGACATTGAGTCAGAGTGGACCATGTTCCGCGCCTCCATTGTTGAGGCAGCCGACTGGAGCTGTGGCCGTAAAGTCGTTGGTGCCTGTTGTGGCAGCAATCCCCAAACCCGCTGGTGGACACCAGCGGTAAGGGATGCCGTCAAGCTGAAGGAGTCCTATCGGGCTGTTTTGGCCTGCGGGACTCCGGAGGCCGCTGACAGGTACCGGATGGCCAAGCGGTACGCGGCTTCGGCGGTTGCTGAGGCAAAAACCCGGGCGTGGGAGGAGTTTGGCGAGGCTATGGAGAATGACTTCCGGACGGCTTCGAGGAAATTTTGGTCCACCATTCTGCGTCTCAGGAGGGGGGACACAGTGCACCCTCAACACTGTTTACAGTGGAGATGGCGTGCTGCTGACCTCGACTCGGGACGTCGTGAGTCGGTGGGGAGAATACTTCAAAGACCTCAATTCCACTGACAAGCCTTCCATTGTGGAAGCAGGGCCTGGAGACTGAGGCGGACTCAACAATCTCTGAGGTCGAAGTCACTGAGGTAGTTAAAAAAACTCCTTGGTGGCAAGGCCCCGGGGGTGGATGAGATCCGCCCGGAGTTCTTAAAGGCTCTGGATGTTGTGGGGCTGTCATTGCTGACACACCTCTACAACATTGCGTGGACATCGGAGACCGTGCCTCTGGATTGGCAGACTGGGGGGGTGGTTCCCCTCTTTAAGAAGGGGGACCGGAGGGTGTGTTCCAATTAAAGGGGAATCACACTCCTCAGCCTCCCTGGTAAGGTCTATTCAGGGGTGCTGGAGAGGAGGGTCCGTCGGGAGGTCGAACCTCGGATTCAGGAGGAGCAGTGTGGCTTTCGTCCTGGCCGTGGAACAGTGGACCAACTCTACACCCTCGGCAGGATCCTTGAGGGGGCATGGGAGTTCGCCCAACCAGTCCACATGTGTTTTGTGGACTGGTTGGGCGTGTCCCTCGGGAGATTCTGTGTAGGCTGCTTCGGGACTACGGGGTGCCGAGCCAACTGATAAGGGCGGTTTGGTCCTTGTATCATGATTCTAGAGTTTTGTCCGCATTTCCGGCAGTAAGTCGGATTCTGTCCCAGTGAGGGTCGGACTCCGACAAGGCTGCCCTTTGTCATCGATTTTGTTTATAGTTTTTATGGACAGAATTTCTAAGTGCAGTCAGCAAGTGTTTACAAAGTCTAGCCTCCCATGCCTTGACCTCGCCATTTCCACGCCAAATGCTGCTTTCCCCAGCGCCCCCCCCCCCTTCTTTCCCATCTACACCATGTTTGCATGCCTGCCTGTACATAAAAAGCGACAAATGCAACAGTGAGCAAATGTCAATTGCTTTGCATGCACTGCTGCTGGTTTTGATTCAGCTACTCAAATGTGCCATATAGAAACAGGAGCCGGTTCGGTCAATCTCGGGTGAGGGTGGGTGGGTGGAGTCCCGCTCACAAATAGGACTTTGAAGCGACACGAGATGCAAGGATTTGTGAATAGTGAGCCTTTGACATTTTAGTTGGAAGCAGCCAAATTCTCGAGTCCCACACTACACGAGACAGATGAGCACTTAAGGTGCGGTCATCATTTTGAGGGTTTATTCTTTGGTTGTCATTGCAGGTCCAGATGAGAGTTGTGGTCTCTGCGTTTCCAAGCATGCCCCAAAATGGATTGTGTTTGTTGTCACCCGACATGTTGTCATTTCAGGTCCCCGCGGTGAGCGTTGAGAAGCGTTGATTTTCGGGCGATAGCAAAGCTGCGGCCGTCATGCCCATCCTGAAGCAACCGGCCTCTGGCTTCTCCCGGAAGAAGCGGCGCTCCCGCAGCGACCTGAGCCGGGAGATGATCAGCGCGCCGCTGGGTGACTTCCGCCACACCATGCACGTGGGCCACAGTGGCAACGCTTTTGGAGACATCTCCTTCCTGGGCACGCGCTCGGGCCAACCCACCACCGACTCGGCCTCCTTCCCCGGCTCCCCCCGTCCGGGCTTGCTGTCACGCGCTTTCCGCAGCAGCAAGCGCTCCCAGTCCACCACCCGCGTCGACCAGCAGCGAGAGCTGTCCCCGCTACTCTTGGAAGGATCGTCTCCTCATGTCAAGAGCACCATGTCTTTGCCCTTCCTCAACGACGAGGACGAAGACCACGGCGCGGCAGCCGAGACTCTGTCCCCAGGTCTTCTAAAGCGGCACAGCGAACGTGGAGCCACCGCTGCATCGGCCGCCGGGAGTCGCTTCCCGGAGCCGGCGGAGCCAGATTCTGAGGAGCTCCCTGAGAGGCGTGGAATGAAGCATGCCGAGTCGGTTACGTCCTTCAATGTGGACCTGGGCCCGTCCATGCTGGGGGACATCCTGGGTGTGATGGAGAAGGAGGACGTTGACCTCAAGGAAGGCAAGGGTGGCAAGGGCCGTACCTCCCCACTGCTCGGCGCCCACCATGAAGACAACGTGAGGAGGATGACGGAGAAGGAAGAGGAAGCGCGCCAGAGGACGGAGACAGGGGTGCCCCACAGCGGTCGCCGCACCCCGGAGTTCCTCCCCAAACACTTACGGCACCCGGATAGCCGCTCTGTGTCCAGCTCGGGCTCGGCGGCCCGCTTGTACTCGGCCAACACGGACAGCACCAGCTTCAGTGCCCCGCCTGAAGAGGAGAGCCACTTTTTGTCTTTCTTCGACTACGATGATGAGATCCGCGTATGAGGAATGGGAGCAACCCTCGAGAGTGGCTGTCGTGAGGAACCGTTTTGTCTCCTCTGACTTTTTGAATACGGAACATTCCAGAAGAGGGCCTCCGAGAACAGAAAGGAAAAAAACAAGCCATTATTTGATGTCACCGTGCCTGACAGTTGAGCGCTTCTGGGTTTCATGTTCGAACCTCTGCTTGGGTGCATTTTCTACCAATCCAATTTTAGTAAGTCGCTTCATAGCCATTGAGGGGCTCGTGCAAACAATTGAAAACGGCGGTGCCCGTATCAGAGCCGAATGTCACCCTGACTCTGTCTCTGTGAACCCCCCGCCACCACACACACACACACAACTATTAACTTTACAGACATTGAGTAACTCTGTTGCTAACTAAAACACCAACACCTTCCAAAACACGTCCCCAGCTAATGAATGTCTTGAAAGAGGATGATTATCAGGTAATGAGGGTGTGTCCCTGTTACTTTTGCCCAATTTATTTATAGCTGTCATGTTCAAGGACACATCGGCCGCAATGGTACTGGCACCACGTGAGACATTTTCCAGTAACTTGTTGCTACTTGTACTTGGTGTAACTTGGTGCTACTTGCTTGCTATGACTTGTCACTGTCTCTCATCGTCGTCGTCATCGTCTCCCTTCAGGCTCGCCAGCAGGCCCACTGAAATGCAAACCTGTCTTTGTTACTTTTGCTTGTGTTTGTCTCTATGCAGATGCAGCAACAAAAAACATTGGTGTACAACTCCTGGAGTCATCACACCTTGAATGTTGAGTTATGTTTCCAAAAATGCAACAATTCCTTTTGCCACTGCCATGCAATGTGCCCAAATGTTTCAACAAAATTGAATGGGAGAGTCCCTTCCAAATAGGTTTTACCTTCAACAGAATCATCACTAAATCACCCCAACAGTTGGCGTACATCAAGTAGTTGATAATCGTTTTGTGTTCATGTGATTTAAGTCAACTTTAATTCATTTCAAGCTCTGGGCACCAGGTTGTTTTAAGATTTTGTCTCAGTGAAAATGAGACATTTGTCTGAAGCCTTGGCAACTTGCAGCTTTTTGTTGTTGTTGTTGCAGTTTTCTGTAGTAGCCACGTCGATTTTGCAATAAAATATGTGCATGTTCCGAGTTAAGTATTAGTCTTTGTGATGAAGCCAAAAGCTGTTCTCTGTGGCTGGGACCCTCCAACAAGGAAGGAAGGAACGCATTGAGTTGTTGCTGAATGTGCCTGCTAGTAAGTATGAGTTTGTTTACACGGAGTGAGTTGCACCTGCTAACCCTCATTGTATTTGTCACTCTTTAGCATGACCTTAATTCCAGTCATATGCTTTTCACCAGCTCAGTGGCCTAGTAGTAGAGTGTCCGCCCTGAGACTGGAAGGTTGTGGGTTCAAACCCCGGCCGGGTCATACCAAAGACTATAAAAATGGAACCCATTGCCTCCCTGCTTGGCACTCAGCATTAAGGGTTGGAATTGGGGGGTTACATCACCAAAATGATTCCCGAGCGCGGCGCCGCTGCTGCTCACTGCTCCCCTCTCCCCCAGGGGATGGATCAAAATCACAAGGGGATGGGTTAAATGCAGAGGACAGAGCCCTTGGAGACTGCTAGTGATTTAGGGCAATATAAACTTGACTTGATTGATTGATTGATTGATTGATTGATTGATTGATAAACTGTGTCCCAGCAAAATCCAGCTTCTAACCATTGCTATGTTGTGATCTCAGTTTACAGTGTCACAAAAAAACGTGGCAGACAACTCATTCAGTCATTACTAGAAACGATGTTAGTTTAGTTTTTAACCAATCAATATTCTCCACCATCCCGATGGCTCCTAGTGACATTGCCATTGTTCAGTACTCTGATTGGTTGATCGGAGCTACTGGGTGCAATTGGGAATAATCTGCAGGTGGTTGCAAGAGAGGACGAATGATAAAAACTTGGTTTTCTCAGGGGCGGCAGGGTGGAGCACTGTTTTAGCACGTCTGTCCCACAGTTCAGAGGGTGAGGTTTCATTTCCACCTCCGGCCCTCTTTGTGTGGAGTTAGTATGTTCTCTCCGTGCCTGTGTGGGCTTTCTCCGGGCATTCCGGTTTCCCCGCCCCCCACATGCCTGGTAAGCTGATTGAGCACTCCAAATTGCCTGTAGGTGTGAGTGCGTGTGCGGATGGTTGTCCATCTCTGTGTGTCCTGTGATTGGCTGGCAACCGGTTCAGGGTGCCCCCCTCCTACTGTCCGATGAATGATGGGATATATTGGCCTCCAGCACGCCTGCAACCCCCGTGGAGACAAGCAGTACAGATAACGGATTGATGGATGAATGGTTTTCTCTGAATTTTTTATTGACATTGTTGGAGTATATTTGCCACCGCAATAGCTGGATGGCTTTTATGAAAGCTGGAAAAGGATTTATGCAGCTTTTTAACAGCTAGCTGGCTTTGAGTTCTCAACACAGCTAGCAAGCTCTGAGGAGCCAAAGAGGATGGATATTGTCTTTGAATATGAAGCATCTGCGATATGTTTCATTGATTGATTGATTGATTGATTGATTGATTGATTGATTGATTAATAAGCAAAATATTCTCATGTAGAGGTTTAGAGTGAATGAAAGATGCGAGTTGAACTAAGTTTTTTTATTTAGAATGGGTGGCTTGATACAATTTAATGACTCGCGATATGAAACTGTTATTGCAGCCAGGCCTACCATCCAATACCGGTATCAATCCGATATCATATTGATTTCTGGAGGTCAATACTCGGCAGCTGCAGAATAACGGCAACAAAGGGAACGATCAACAGCGCGTTCCTTTTGTTGCCGATATTCTTCATGCATTGGGAATTTTTGTTTTATTGTCTCGTTTGCTCATCTAATTTTGTTTGTATTGTTGGATTGCCCCCGCATTTTTTCTCCAACTCGTGTTACAGGACAGCTTGTTGTTTACTGCCCCCTCGTGGTCGTCCAAGAAACCCCCGTCTGGTGTTTCAAAAGGAGGCAATATAAGATTTTGTAGCGTGTCTTCATTCATTGCCACTCAAATGTCACAATTGAGGTTTGGTTTTCTAATACGTGTTGCATCATTGACTGTAAAATGTCCCTACGCACAAATGACGCTGTTGAGTTCAAGTATGAGGCAACAATTTGTTCTTCACTCTTACAAGTGCTTCCTTTAAAAAAAAAAAAAAAAAGTCATTGTAACCCGAGAACACCCAGCATGCAGCAGGCGCTCCTTCCCTTTGGGTCCGCTGTATTAGGTCAGCAGCCGGCCGGGTGGGACACTGCCCAAGTCTTTCTTTTCTCTCTCTCTCTCTCTCTCTCTCTCTCTCTCTCTCTCTCTCTCGTTCTCTCTGCCGCTCTCTCTGCCGCTCTCTGCTTCTCTCTGCTAAATTCCATCGGCGGCATGGCGCAATCTGGAAAGAATTAAACAACCTGCCTGCCTCTCTGCCTGCCTTCTCTGCCTGCCTTCCTGCCTCTCTGCCTGCCTGCCTGCCTCTCTGCCTGCCTGCCTGCCTCTCTGCCTGCCTGCCTGCCTCTCTGCCTGCCTGCCTGCCTGCCTGCCTCTCTGCCTGCCTGCCTGCCTGCCTCTCTGCCTGCCTGCCTGCCTGCCTCTCTGCCTGCCTTTCTGCTTGCCTGCTGTGTTGAGGAAGGTGGGAAGAGTGGGGGTGGGTGCAACATGACGGAGGGAAAAAGAGACCGGAAATGAAAAAGTTCGGGGAGGGGGCCTTTTTGCCTGTAAAAACTGTGAGTGCATGTGTGTGTCTTTCTGGATTTTATCACTCTTGAGGAAGAAAAATGTGCGTACTCATGCAGGCATGTGTTCAGGACTTGTCGTTGTGTGCCACAAATTAGGAGCCTATAATGTTTATCTTGTCAGTTCGCACAATCACATTGTGGGGACCACGGAACCAAACTTTTTGGGGTACGGCAAATCGGGTGCTCCCAATTTGGATGCGGGCATCGGGCAAGTTTTTTCTAACTGGGCATTTTCATGGAGCATATTTGCAAAGTTTTAATTTTTGCTGGCAAGTCAAAGCAATATAATCTGTGAAGCAATGTCGGCTATCTTGAGCAACTCAACACGGGCGGATTTAGATGCAAATGGACAATTTTTGCGTCCGCTCGCCAACCTGTGCTCTTACTTTGGAAAGCCATCGTCAACGTCTTTGCCCCTTTTCCCATGACATTACGGGGCGAACCTGACCAATCACTTAATTTATGCATTTGCACTGTCGATTGTAATTCCCGTGCTACCATACATCAAGAAGGGTGTGGCCGGACTGTGTTTGGACGTTTTGACTGCAGCATATCTGCTTCAAATCATCAGGATCGTTTTCAGGTATTTTCAAATCTTGCTGATAACCTGATCATTTAAATTGAGCTAGCCTTCCGGGTTGCTATTGTTTGGTGGCCGTTTGTCTACCGTCGATCATTGGACACGTAAGTATGGCTGCGGATCAAGAGATCTACTGGCCCTCGCACCTTGGTCATCGGTGACTCCATCACCCGGAATATCACGCTTAAAAATCCAGCCACGGTAATGTGTATTCCTGGGGGCAGAGCACCCGACATAGAAGCTAATCTTAGGGAGCTGACTCGCAATAGGACTAGTCAACAGCGTAGTTCCAACAACACTAGCTACTCGGACATAGTGATACACGTCGGCGCCAATGATGTTAGGATGAGGCAATCTGAGATCACAAACATAGCCAGGACTTGTGATCTCGCCAGAAAGATGAGTCGGCATCGAGTATTTGTCTCTGGCCCCCTGCCTGGGAGAGGCTCTGATGCGAGGTTTAGAAGATTAGTCTCCCTCAATCGATGGATGGCTGGGTTGTGTAAAAAGCAGGGACTGTATTTTATAGATAATTGGTCCTCCTTCTGGGGACGCCCCGACCTGCTGAGGAAGGATGGCCTTCATCCTAACCGTGAAGGCGCTTTTGGAGTCAGTTAAGTTAAAGTTAACTAGCGCTAGGCTAGACTTCCAGCATGCACATAGCTCCTTGTGTAGACTAGAGCGTCACAGTTTGAATAGTGCTACATGTGAACACACTTTCTACTGAGGTAGTAGACAAATCCAATCGCTCCACCCTGACCGGTATAGCTGATGATATGGTGCCTCTTTCAGATAATATTACATGTGTACCAAATATTTACTATCAAGTTCCTACGGTCGTATCATCCCACTGTGCGAATAAACAATTGAGAGGTGATGTCAGGCCTAGAGAACACAATCTTATTTTCATTTTGTTTAAAAACCCTTTGATAGATAGGAACCCTGATCGACCGATTACACTTAAACTCGGTTTTATGAATATTAGATCGCTTCATACGAAACCAGTTCTCGTCAATGACCTCATCACAGAACATAATCTAAATGTATTTGGTCTTTGCGAGACCTGGTTAAAACCTAATGAACTGCTACCGCTTAATGAGGCCTCGCCTCCAAATTTTGTGAGCTCACATGTAGCGCGTCCTCGAAAAAAGGGTGGGGGTGTTGCCCTCATCTCAGATTCCAATCTTAGATTTACGCCTCGTTCGATTAACGTATTTAAAACATTTGAAGTTCTCACTGTCCGATCCACCGCTTTACCATCATTTTATCTTGCTGTTATTTACCGTCCACCCGGGGCTTACTCTGGCTTCCTGGATGAATTTTCAGAATTCATGGCTGATCTAGTGACAAATGCGGATAATATTATCATGTGGATTTTAATATCCACATGAATTTACCGTCAGAGCCACTTACTTCGGCATTTCAGACTCTAACTGATATGTTTGGTTTTACGCAAGCCGTACAGGCAGCAACGCATAAAAATGGAAATACCTTAGATCTGGTATTATCCCGAGGACTGGCAACCTCAAATATAACAGTACTGCCATACACTACTGTTTGTCTGATCATTACTTAATAAAATTTGAAATTTTAGTTCTTAGTCAAAGACAAGAGAGCAATCAGAATTATAGCAGTGGTAATATTAACTCCATGACTACAACTGTGCTATCTGAGCAACTACTACCAGCAACTGCCATATTCCCCCCATATACCGGCTCTATTGATAATCTTACAAATGAATTCAATGCTGCATTGTTAAATGCCATCAACTCTGTGGCGCCGCTACGTCTGAAAACTCGCCGTAGATTGCCTACTCCGTGGTTCACGGATGAAACGCGTACGTTTAAGCAATTATGTAGAAAGCATGAACGCAAATGGCGTTTAACCAAACTTGAGGTTTTCCATCAGGCATGGCGCGACAGCCTCCTGAAATATAAAGATGCGCTTATCTTAGCAAAAACTCGTTATTTTTCGCAAGTCATTAATCTCAATAAAAAAAAAATCCTAAATACCTATTTGATACAGTGACAAAGCTAACACTACGCCAGCCGACCCCCGATAGCTCCTCTCACTCAGCTGACGAGTTCATGAAATTCTTCGCTCAAAAGATTGAATCCATTAGGGATGAGATCAAGATGACCATTCCAATCGCTCAGTCGAGACCGCTGGTGATCATGTTGTGTAATGTGTCTAGTCACCGTGGGACGGTAGGAAACGTAATTTCGATCTCTTTGTGTGTCTTAACATGTGAAGAAATTGACAATAAAGCAGACTTTGACTTTGAATAACCCTTTCAAATTTTAAGTGTGTCCCTCGAAAGGCTTACACAATTAGTTAGTGCGGCTAAACAAACAACATGTTTACTCAACCCGCTTCCAGCCAAACTATTTAAAGAATTATTTCAAATCTTAGGACCGTCCGTCTTAAATATAATTAATCTGTCTGTCTCCTCTGGGATAGTGCCAACAGCCTTTAAAACTGCTATTATTAAACCTCTACTTAAGCAACCAAATCTTGACCCGGACTGTCTCAGTTATTATAGGCCAGTTTCAAATCTCCCATTCATAGCAAAACTTCTTGAAAAAGTAGTAGCGCAGCAGCTTATTGATTACATGGTCCCTAATAATCTATTTGAATCTTTTCAGTCTGGTTTTAGAGCTAATTATTCCACTGAGACAGCACTTGCTGAAGTGACTAATGATCTCCTCATAGCTATGGATTCAAACACTTCATCGGTATTGTTACTACTCGATCTTAGTGCTGCCTTCGACACTGTAGAATTCGATATTTTATTAGAGCGTCTTAAAGGTAGTGTTGGTATTTCAGGGTCAGCACTATGCTGGTTTCACTCATATCTATCAGACAGAACACACCGAGTGTCCTCTGAGCTCTATAAGTTTACGTGTGGTGTCCCACAGGGATCAGTACTAGGACCAATTCTATTTAATATTTATATGATTCCGCATGGGGACATAATACGTAAATATAGTATTAGTTTTCAATGTTATGCGGATGACATCCAATTATATATGCCGTTATCAATGACAGATCCGCGGGACTGTTGTAATCTTGAGGCTTACCTCGCGGAGATCAAGCAATGGATGTCTCTCAACTTCCTTCGTCTTAACCCAGATAAAACTGAGATGTTGATAATTGGTCCAGCTCGTTATCAACATTTATTTAAGGAAACCACTATAACTACAGATAACCGTACTATCACTTGGAGTGATACTGTAACTAATCTCGTGGTAATATTTGACCAAACGCTCTCCTTTCAAAAGCACATTAAGAATATAACCAGAATTGCGTTTTTTCACCTTCGTAATATTGCTAAGATTCGCCCAATCCTCTCGACCAATGATGCAGAAATTATTATGCATGCGTTTATCACGTCGCGGCTGGACTACTGTATTATTCTCTGGTCTTCCGAAGTCCAGCATCAAAAGTCTACAGTTGGTACAAAATGCTGCTGCAAGGCTGCTCTGACGGACAAGAAAATTTGATCACATTACCCCAATATTAGCCAACTTACACTGGCTCCCGGTCCATTTAAGATGTGATTTCAAGGTTCTTCTATTAACCTATAAATCATTGCATGGTTTAGCGCCTTCACATCTCGTCGACCTTGTTGTTCCTTATGTTCCGTCTCGTAACCTTCGTTCGCAAAACACTAGTCTTTTAGTGACACTGAGGGCCAAGAAAATGTCTGCAGGGTCTAGAGCATTTTCTATTCGGGCTCCAGAGCTCTGGAATGCCCTACCCATGGATATTAGAACTGCTACCTCAGTAGAAACATTTAAGACACGTTTAAAGACATATTTCTATGATATGGCCTTTAATTAACCTGTAGAGGCCGATTCGCCTGGAGTTTGTTGTTGCTCCCTCTCCCTGACCCCACTTCCCCCACCCCTCCCCGGCCCGGAGACATAGGTGACATTAGGTGACACCCAAGCTGACAGCTGCTGTCTATATTCTCGTGGACCAAATTCAGGATGAGGGAACTGCAGCGGATTACCCTCTTCGAAGACACTGCCAGTACGATCTAGGGCTCCTCTGACAGCTCTTCGCTTTGGCCTGGACATCCACTTTTTGATTTCCATATTATGTATTTTATGTGCCCTCTTTGCATCCATTGCAGCCTGGTGATCCTGAAAGGAGGATCCTTCCATCTGTGGTCCCTTCTCAAGGTTTCTCATTTTTCCCCTGGTAGGGTTTTTTTGAGTTTTTCCTTGCCCTTTTGGGAGCTCAAGATCAGGGGATACTTTGAGAATAATTGTCAATTGTTTGTCTATGTGAAGCCCTTTGAGACTGCTTGTGATTTAAGGCTATACAAATAAACTCTACTTGACCCTTAATGAAGGGGTGTAAAGGAATTCAGCTTTTTGAATCGACTGGAATAAGCTTTTGTCGCAGCCCCTAAAAAAGGGTGGCTTTTTATTATGGACTATTGATTACCTGAAGAAGTCCAGTTTGGGCAGGCCGATGTGTTTTCCCATCGGTTGTCTCCAACCTGCAAAGCCTCAAACCCCTAACAAGAGCAACACGTGACTAAAGAAGGAGCGGACGACGACAAGCCCAAACACACATGGCAGCCATCAATACTGGGCCTGCTCCGACCGGCTTGCGTCAACTAGAAGGATCTTCCGGAACGGTCACGCCCCCCAGACCCCTTCCCAACCAGTCCAGCTGGGCCCAAAGGGAACCATGACTGATCCGCTTGGAGCCCTTCAAAAGAAAGGGGCGACGCCCGCTCGGCTCCACTCGAGCTGGGCCGTTGTTTTCAAGTCTTGGCGTCTTGGGCCGTCTCCTTGTTTTCTTTCGCCATGCAGCCACAGCCCTCTCATGTATGCACGCTGCATGATTTAGAAGGCAGCATGAGAGTCTCAAGACTGTGCCCAAGTGCATCTTGCTGCATGCGCGTATTCATCCCTCGCCCACGTGGACTGTTTTACAAACGGCAGGGGTGCGGCAGAAGGAGCAAACGCTTAGCCTCAAGTCTGATCGTACGCTTGAAAGGGCTTTCTGAGCGCCCTTTGTACCCTGAAAAAGGTGCTCTCCAGATCTGGGAGCTCATTGCCATGGTAACACTGAATTCTTTGGCGCTGCATGGGCCGTTTTACTGACATTATAGCGCATACGTTACATAGATGCAACTGTTTCCACCAGCGGGTGCGCATCCCGTGTGTCTTATTCGAATGCCGAGAGATGACAAGATCCAAACGGGCCTACGGCAATTTGGATTGTCATTGAAGCGCGCCATTGTGGGAACAGTCGCTCTCTAGAACATCAAGTTGCAATAAAAGCAAAAGAATCTTTGAGTTGCCCAATTCCACAAGTGTGACAGAACAGTGCACGCCTTATATAATTAATAATGCAATCTGGGGACATCGATGGTTGTAGTGTGAGTGTACGGCAATTTGATGGGGTCGACATAAAGTCAGAGAAGGGCCGCATTCCATTCCCATAATTCTCTGCGTTTTTGTAACATGACGCGTAGGAGAGCGCCACACCCTTTTCCTCGGAGGAGCTCAAGCGGGACACATGTTGGGCGGAGGCGGGAATAGGAACGAGGGGAGCAGGGTGGGGGTGGGCGGGCGTGCGTTCAGGTCATCTGGAATGCATCAAGGGTCGCAAAGCACCCCAACGTCATGAATAGGCCGGCTGACCGGCGGGGATGGGCGCGGTGAGCCGTCTCAAAGGCTCCGCGTGCATGCGCGCATCCGGCTGTTGCTTCATCACACGCGCGTTTACATTGGACATGTCATCCCGTGGGCGCTGACACGATTTTCTTTTTTTTCCCGTCAGCATTGGAGGCGATGATATGCGCCATCTGCTCTTTTACGGCCCTTTTGGACACATTTTGAACGATGAACGCCGACAGCTGCTTTGTTTATGCTGAAACCTTGAAAGGCAATCTGCAAGTTTTTTTCCCATGTTTTTTTTTTTTTTTTTTTGTAGGTTTCCCGTTCAAACACAAGAGCAATCGAGTAAAAGGCGTCTTAAAACTTGACTTGACTGAGCAGCTTGTCGGAATGGACAATAGTTGATCTAAACTGTAACATGCAAAGATCAAATAAAGCCTCGGTGACGTGGTCGGGGGAGGGGTGGGGTTAACACATTGCGCACACTTGTCCAGGGGAATTTGCCATCAACACACTGTATTTGACTACAAACTTGCATTTTTGCACATAAAAGTCTTATCACACATGCAGTGCGCCAAACACTTTGTCCAATTTATACGAGAGTTTTCCGACACTTGATGTCCGCCGCAGATCACTTTGGCCTTCTGGCGACTATTAACAAAAACGTGTCGCATGATCGAGGGAGCTTCTTGTTTTCCAGGTTAGGGACTTGCATTTCGGCTAGGACACCGGAATGAGGAGGCGGCATTAGCTCTTTGAAACAGACTCGTCCTCTTGTTGTGCCCCCGCCGCGGAATTCAGCAATGCCGCTGGACACGGACGCACACTGGGCTGCTATTGTGTGCGTGCGCGCGCACGTGGAGGCGGGATGCTGAACTGAATCGTGTGCCGTCTCAGCAACAGGTTGAAGGCTCCATCACTGGCATGCAAAGGAGGACATTTGGTTACAAACACCTTTCAAGGAAATTTTGGATTTCGACCAAAATTGGTGTTCTCGTCTGGAGAAACTTAATTCTTGTTTCTTTCTAACCAGGAATGCTGAGTACATTTGTTGACACCAAGTCCATACTACGTTCTGTACTTTTTTTTACTTTGACTTAATTGTCGGAGGAGGATCAGTTCTGCTTTTAATTGGTTCTGCTTAAGTTTCGAGTGTGTCCAAACCTCTCTGATGAACAATTTCTGTGCAAAAGACATGTAAATGTCAATGATGGGTATACAGCTGTTTGCTGTCAAAGGAAGACAAGCGCATGACTCGGAGAGGCCGCTGGAATGCAAAGAAAGACAAGCTGACAAGAGTTGTTTTTCCTTCCCTGGGAGTTGAAGAGAGCTAGGAGAGGAGAGTGAAGAGAGCTTTGATTCCTTCCTTGGCAGCCACCGCAATGTGAGCTCACGGCCCTGTCGGGATGTCACGGCCTCAAATGGGAAGCTGGCGGCTAACGGCCGGCACATGTCCCGGATCAGCCCAAAGAGGCGGTCGCGGTGTGTCTCATTTATTATGTTGTGCCTTGGCAGGGGCCCGTATTTGCTCAGCTGAGAAAAACTGAAGAAAACTGCTCCTAATCCTCAATTGGACTTGTCTGTCCGATTCAGCACCCGGGCTGCTTGAGAGCTCTCGTTGCCATCGCTCTCATTGTTCGCCATGTGTTTGTGAGCTTCACAATGCCGCAGTCCGACCCCTTAAGCACGAGTTCTACCGCTGCCCCCATGAGAAGTGGTTTGTGGGATGTTATCTGATAGCCGTAAAATGGCAAAACACTCCAAAACTAGTGTGGTGAGACAGCGCGAGCCTCGGTAGTAGATGCAAACCGAAGACAACATTTGCAAATGTCTTCATCAATGAAGGTACACCGGGCAAAGGTCTTGGAAATCTCTCTTCAGATCCTGCAAAATGGCAGTCGCTTGTTGTTTGGTCATGGCATTGTTACCGTGACGCTAGTTGTAGTTTCCAATCCAAACTGAGCTTTTTTTTCCTACTTGTTCTACGATGACTTTTGCCATAACTGCCGGCAGTCACAACACCTGTTGCCTCTCGCATGTCGCTCGTGGTGTGACGGACGTCTGATTATCTGAATCTTGCACCCGGCGATACGATTGACTGAGTTGGTCATGTCGAAGTCCCATCAGATGATGGAAAATTTATTACGTCGTCTGAATGGCGAATGGCTGCAGCATATCAATATGACCCGAGTATAATCGCAGGAGGCTTTGGCAGGGCCCTGGCAGGTGAAGGGAGGCCGCCTCATTCCGTCATTTCCAGCTGTTCTGCTCAGATAATTTCAGCCCAATTCCAAAGTGTCCACTCAATTCCTTTAAGCGACGTCTGACTAATGCAGAGAATAGAGAAGACACACGACGTCTTGCCATTGCCTCTGTGTTCTAAATGTTCTGAAAGCCAAACTCGGCTTAACCCACAACTTGTGTGCCTTCAAGGAAGAGTCCGACACCATTGAGAGTTGCAACGTTTCCCAGTAAGGCCACGGAGCAGCGGTCCGATTTGGACTTTCATGGAGAACGCTTTGGACATGCTTCGTTCAACTGTTTTGGTCGAGGTCATCTTTTCAATGCAAATTTTGTAAAATGAGTGAGCGAGATAAAGAACAACACAATGAGCAGTTTGCCCAAATCCCGCAGGATGTTAAGGCGTGTCCGCTTCAGATTTCTCCATACAATGAGTCCGACTTTGGTTACTTCTAGATGTGTTTTTTGCTTTGGAGCGATTGTGTTGTCAGTCAGTGGGGTTGAGGGGGTGCGCAGAACCATTCACAATAGCTCTCTCTCTCTCTCTCTCTCTCTCTCTCTCTCTCTCTCTCTCTCTCTCTCTCTCTCTCTCTCTCTCTCTCTCTCTCTCTCTCTCTCTCTCTCTCTCTCTCTCTCTCTCTCTCTCTCTCTCTCTCTCTCTCTCTCTCTCTCTCTCTCTCTCTCTCTCTCTCTCTCTCTCTCTCTCTCTCTCTCTCTCTCTCTCTCTCTCTCTCTCTCTCTCTCTCTCTCTCTCTCTCTCTCTCTCTCTCTCTCTCTCTCTCTCTCTCTCTCTCTCTCTCTCTCTCTCTCTCTCTCTCTCTCTCTCTCTCTCTCTCTCTCTCTCTCTCTCTCTCTCTCTGTCTCCTCGCAAAGTCGTGGATTGGAGTGGAGTGCTCATGATGATGACGTGCGGGCCACTTTGGGGCGGTGTTCTCCGGCCCAGAAAAAGTCCGACTGGGGCGTGAGAGCCACATCTGGAATCGCAGCGAGCGAGGAAGACGCTCGAGTTCGTGAGGAGCCGAGACTTCAACTATTTTGGTCTTTTTTCGCGCTTTCAAGGAAACTTTTTGTAAGTTTGGACTTTAGGATCTTTTTTTTCCTGTGTTGTTTTTGTTACTTTTATTGTTGACCCCGAAAGCCCCACCCCCCGCGCGTCGTCTCGGAACCATGCAGAAGTAACTTCGCCTCCTCTCTCCAGACTTCAACTCGAGCGGTTTGGACATGTCCAAACACTAGACGGGTGATTGAAGGGGCTCTTTTTCTGTAGAGTATAAATTTAGTCAAGTTAGTGAAGAGTTTGCATCGTCGGTTTCCAGTTTCCAAGAAGACACTTTGGCGGGCGCCGTCACTTTTTTTCCGCTTCCAAACTTGAACTTTTTCTGGTTTCAATTTCCCTTTTGAGGGAGTAACTACGTCATCTTATGTCCCCCACCTCGGCGGTACGGTTGGAAAGTAACGCTTCAAACATTTCCTCGTAGTTTGCACTTTTTACGTCGGCAATGTAAGAGGATACTTGCAGACGTAAACATTGCGGTTGATGGCCACAAGTCAGGAAATGTTGCCGCCTAACGTCGAAGGCTCGCAGTGCATTGAAAATGTTTTCCCCACCGACAGTACGTATTTGTTACAATGTCTTCCCAAGTTTGCTTTTCTGTTCGTTTCCCGACAGAACCACTTGAAAATGCTGCCCATCCTGCTCGGAGTGCTCATCTTGCACGTTATCATCCTCATCCTTCTCATCGTGTCCACAGCAGCAAGTGTAAGTTTGCAACCGTGTCTTTCGTCGACAATTTTGAATGACTCAGAATCATTTCATTTACTCTCTTCTGTGTATTGTGTTACTTTTATAGTCAAAGTATGATTTTCAATGTTAACTAAATATACGATTCATTCTTAGTAGTAGAACAATTTGATGATATCACGCCGCTGTCCTGTACTTTAGAATTTAAAATCGTTTATTTACATATTTCTCCGTTTTTGAACTGTTATTATTGATGCTCCACTGCATCTTATATTTTCTTATGATGCCGGATTTCCTTCAAAATAATCGTTTGCTTAAAGAGATCCTTTAAATATGTCATTTTAGTTATAATGATGATATCATTTCAGTGTAGTCTATATTATGACACAGCAGTTCCTCCAATTTAAAAAAATCTGTTATTTACACTTATTTTTAATTATTTTATACTTTATTTGAGATTACCATATTGTGTGGATGAAGGATTTTTTTTATTCCTAAAAAATGCAACATTGATACTTTTCTGTTGATTATTTCAAGATATTTGGTATACCATTTATTGTACCAGTATGTCCTATGTATTGCATTATTGGAATTGGATTTGATTAGGCGGCACTACGCTACTCTGTAGCCGAAAGGCTGACGATTGGCCTCCCCGCCGCCACCCTTTGCAAGTGTCAGCTAACACGGCGGCACGATGGGGTTCTCGTTGTGCTACTACCGCCGCTGCTGCGTCCAGAAACCATCTCCCTCCGTGTGTTGAGCAGGCTTGGACCGTAGGTGGCGACGTCAGCCGGGACCTGTGGTACAACTGCCTGAGCAATGATGTCGCCTACCAGTGCACGCCGGCCAGCAACGAAGGTCTGCAAGTGAAAAGGCAAACAAGATTGCGCCCGTGTGGACATGCCATCATGCCATTGTGTGTGTACTAGATTGGATTCAGGCGGTGCAGGCTCTGATGATCCTGGCCGTACTCTTCTGTTCCTTCTCGCTGGCGGCTTTCGTGTTCCAGCTCTTCAAACTTGTGAAGGGCGGCCGCTTCTTCTTCACCGCCATCTTCCAGATCTTAGCCAGTGAGTTGTCGCTTGTCCTATTTGGTCATCTCTGGTTGGCGTAGATGTACCGCGCGGCCTTTGTGACCAAGGCTCGTGTGAATGCAAACGGACTGTCTCCTTGCATCAGGTCTGTTCGTGATGTGCGGGGCCATTATCTACACGGTGATGAGAGCGGACGACTTGCACGAGTCACAGCTGGGCTACGCCTACGTGCTGGCTTGGGTGGCTTTCCCGCTCTGCCTCATCAGTGGCCTCATTTACATCGTGCTGAGGAAGAAGGAATGAGGGAGAGCGTGTGTGGTAAAGGAGGGTGAAAGAAGATGAGGAGGAGGTAGAGGAGGGGGGTTCGCACTGTGCCTACTGCCCGCAGACCAACACCACGCAGATGAGAGCCCAAACGTGTGTCCGAACTGCTCTCGTCATGCCATTGCAAAGCAGCGCCTGTGGCCTTTAGACATATTTATAGCATTTTTCCATGTTCTGTTGTACATAGTGTTGTTCACATTGTCTCACTTGTTGTTAGGAACCATGTGTGTCTCTCGCACATGGCATGCATCTGTGTGTCCGCCAGATATTACGCTTCAGGCTTTCTCGTCTTTGTTTTAGTGTTTGGAATAATGCGTCTATGCCAAAAGGTGCGCTTCCAGAAGGAACTCAGCAATTGTATCATGAAGTGTCTTTTTATGCTGTGTGTGTGTTGATCCTCCAAATAAGTGTTGCATTTTACTTTTGAAAAAATGGTGCTCTTTTGTTTTTGCTGTTCTTGAAGTGTATAGCCTCTTTTGTTTATCTACTTGGCAAGTGTGTTGTGTCCTGTGATTAATTTGCTATTAAGTATCATGTTTCAAGTACTGTCAGTATTCTACCAAATAAACCTTCACTTGAGTAAAACAACATTGTCTTGATACCAGTACTCTTGTCCAATTAATCTGCATTTGGAATGCTTAAAACATCCTCCCATCCATTTTCTATACCGCTTGTCCCCACTGGGGTCGCGGGCGTGCTGCAGCCTATCCCAACAGTCATCGGGCAGTAGGCAGGGGTCCTCCTGTACCGGTTGCCAGCCAATTTACAGGGCATGCAAAGATGAAGAACCATCCGCACTCACACCTAGGGGCAATTCGGAGTGCTCAATCGGCCCACCAAGCATGTTTTTGGGATGTGGGAGAAAACCAGAGTGCCCAGAGAAAACCCACGCGGGCAAGGGGAAAACATACAAACTCCACACAGGGAGGGCAGGTGGAATCGAATTCGCACCCTCCTAACTGTGAGGCGGATGTGTTAAGTAAGCAGTGCGCCACCAGGCCGCCACAAATGAATGAGAAATGTTTGCGAAACTCTGAGAATTGTCACCAAGGCACGCCCGGACTGACCATAGGGAGAACCGGGAGTACAGTGTACTGTCCCATATGCTATCACGTCTTGTCTCATTTCAACCTGCTCACAGATGTCTATTGGTGTAGCATACAAGTTGTTGCTGACTTTGTCGGTAAAACAAGTGGCCTGTGAAAGGACCTTCTACATGATAATGACAGTGTATTTCATATTTTGCATACAAATATTTGGTGGCTGAACCCCTCCACAGCTGAGTCTTGGAAACGTCCAGGACTAAAAATCTCCAGGGTGTGTTGTTGTGACTATTATGCTTATATAGGAGTACATATTTGTTTTGAATCAGCCAAAAACATGTGTGTGCGCACAAAATGTGTTTTGCTCGTGCCCATGCATTTAAATGTGGGTGTGAAAATGCACGTGTGGGCAAGGCCAGTGTGCCTGGTTACATAACTGACACCTGGCCTGAAAAAAAATCTCCCAATCCGGCCCTGCACCAAGGGTATGTTGGATGTTGTCCCGGACAGAGTTTAATGTTTGAAGAGGGCAACATGCAACTTGTTATTTCCAAGAAACACGGGAAAATACACCTCATCATTTCAATTTTTGTTTTGTTTTGGGACTCACGCAAGATATGATAAAACTTCGTGGAACCTTACAACGATGACAATAATGGAGTTACAAGTGGCCCAAATCGAAGATATCAGGTGCCCCCAACTATTTGACAGCACAAACGTGTTACACCTTACACCAGGCATGTCCAAAGTCCAGCCCGCGGGCCAAATTCGGCCCCCGGTCAGATTTAATCCGGCCAACAGCTTCGGTCTTATAATGTATTATTTATGGCCCGCCTGCACTGTCAAACTGAATAAAAAAAATCAAAAAAAAAATCATGAAACTTGAAACTGTAATTCCTTCTATTACCAAAGCGTGGCAGCAACTCCCCTCTCCGCTCATTTCTGCCATGGCGACTGCAAAGAAAACGAGGAAATTGACATTGAGGGCCGTTGCTTTCAAGAGAAATGGGAATTCCATTACTTCTTCACTGAAAATTAAGGCAATTGTGTTTGCATGTTCTCCCCGTGTCCGCGTGGGTTTTCTCCGGGCACTCCGGTTTCCTCCCACATCCCAAAAAACATGCTTGGTAGGCCGATTGAAGACTCTAAATTGTCCCTAGGAAGGAGTGCGAGTGCGGATGGTTGTTCGTCTCTGTGTGCCCTGCGATTGGCTGGCAACCGGTTCAGGGTGTCCCCCGCCTACTGCCCGATGACGGCTGGGATAGGCTCCAGCACGCCCGCGACCCCCGTGGGGACGAAGCGGTTCAGAAAATGAAATTTGTCATTTAAAAAATCAAGACAATTTGGGACAATGAAATTTATTTCATAACAGTGTATTTGCATGAAATGTCTGTAGTTAAAAGATGTCCGAAAAAACTATTGCACTTCATTTGATCAAATCTGGCCCTCCTTGCAAAAAGTTTGGACACCCCTGCCTTAAACCAAGTGGGCATTGGACAACATGATTTATCAAAGTCAAAGTCCGCTTTATTGTCAATTTCTTCACATGTTAAGGCACACAAAGAGATCGAAATTACGTTTCCCACCGTCCCATGGTGACTAGACACAGTACACAACACTCACAATCAAATAGCACAAAGAGTAAAAACGAACAGACAAGAGCAACGAATAAGTAATAAGCAAATAACCCAAATAAATAAACAATAAATAAATAAATAGACAAATAAGAGCAGCAGAATGGAGCAAGCGCGCTAATAGCAAACAGCCAGATCATAGCGCAAAAGAACAGGATGTCATGTAGCAGAGGGTGGAGGGGGGAGGGAATTCAGGATCCGGACAGCTTGGAGCACGAAGCTGTCTCTGAGTCTGGTGGTGCGGGAGCGCAGGCATCTGTACCTCTTCCTAGAGGGCAGAAGTACAAACAAAGAGTGAGCGGGGTGACTCATATCACACACAATCGCGGCCGCTTTGCGGGTGAGACAGGAGGCGTAAACTTCCTTCAGGGAGGGGAGTGGAGCCCCGATGATTTTACTCGCAGTGTTCACTATGCGCTGCAGGGCCTTCATGTTGTACTCAGAGCAGCCACCACCCCACACAGCGATACAACTGGAGAGGACGCTCTCAACGGTGCCACGGTAGAATGTGGTCATGATGGTGGGAGGAGCACTTGCTTGCCTGAGTTTCAGCAGAAAGTACAGGCGGCGCTGAGCTTTCTTCGCCAGCGATGCAGCGTTGGTGGTCCAGAAGAGGTCCTCACTGATGTGCACCCCCAGGAATCGGGTGCTGCTCACTCTCTCCACCACAGCACCGTCGACGGTCAGCGGCAGGTGGTGGGTGCGACCCTTCCGGAAGTCAATGACAATCTCCTTGGTCTTGTTGACGTTCAGCAGAAGGTTGTTGTCCCTGCACCATGCGGCCAAAAGGTCGACCTCCGATCTGTAGTGAGTCTTGTCGCCACCGGTGATCAGACCCACCACAGTCATGTCGTCGGCATATTTCAGCACGCGGTTGCTGCTGTAGGTCGCAGTGCAGTCATGCGTCAGCAGGGTGAAGAGCAGCGGACTGAGCACGCAGCCTTGAGGGGCCCCAGTGCTCAGCGTGATGCTGCCGGAGACATTGTCGCCCACACGCACTACTCCAGTAGCCAGTTGCAAAGGGAGGTACTGAGGCCCAGGAGCATCTTCCTGATTTAAGGAGTCCGAAAGGCGCCACCGAGCTGGTGTAAGTTACTTGAGAGTAATTATGACTGAAAAGTCACGGCGTGCAACCCGTGAAGGTTGTATTGTTTAATATACCTCATGAAGACTAAGACGATTTTTGTCGATTTATCACAAAGCGGATAGTGCGCAAATATATATATAATAATTTTGATACAAATATTGAAAGGAACTCAACAGTTCCGACGTAACTTACACACGTTCGGGTTCCGTTGAAAAACGAAAAAAGAAGAAAGTGCAATAGTCATTTCTAACGTAATGACGGGTTCTGGCCGCTCGAGGACGCCATCAATATATTTGTACACTTGCTGTAGCTCGTCGTCGCCTTCTTATTGAATCTCAATCAACGTATTTTTAAAAAACTGTAATTGAATAAATTATTCAGCGACACACGTTTGGGAAACTTGCTGTTCATGTTCATGCTAAAACTGTTGCCTTTCCCCACAAAATGCACACAATCAGTGAAGTAATACACTGCTCAAAAAAATTAAAGGAACAGTTTTTTATCAGGGTATGGCATTAATTCAATTACACTTTTCTGATAAGGTTTTGGTCAGGCACGTGGCAGAGGAGGTTGTTAATCACTTTCAGCTGCATTGGTGTTGATGGAATTAACAACAGGTACACTAGAGGGGCAACAACGAGATAGTCCCCAAAAAAGGACTGGTTTTGCAGGTGGAGGCCATTTCAAGCTCCTCCTGCTTGATCTTTTTAACTGTTTTTCCACAAGTGTTGGCTCTAGCAAGAGTCATTATCAAGACTGGAAGCATGAGGCGATTTCTTAACCGTCCTGAAGTTGCCTATTGTCTAACTCCTCCAGGATGACACATCCATGCGTGCTGTTGCAAGAAGATTTGATGTGTCTCCCAATACAATCTCCAGAGCATGGAGGAGATTCCAGGAGACAGGCAGTTACTCTAGGAGAGCTGCACAGGGCCATAGACGGTCCTCATCCCATCAGCAGGACCAATATCCGCTGCTTTGTGCAAGGAGGAACAGGTTGAGCACTGCCCGAGACCTACAGAATGACCAGGCTACTGGTGTGAATGTTTTTGCCCAAACAGTCAGAAACAGACTTTACGAGGGTCGCCTCAGGGCACGACGTCCTGTAGTGTGCCCTATGCTCACTACTCAGCACCGTGGACCAGAATTGGTAAGTCCGCCACTGGCGCCCTGTGCTTTTCACAGATGAGAGCAGGTTAACCCTGAGCATCTGTGATAGACGTGAAAGGGTCTGGAGAAGCCAAGGAGAGCGCTATGCTGCCTGCAACATCATTCAGCATGACCGGTTCGGTGGTGGGTCAGTGATGGTCTGGAGAGGCCTTTCCATGGAGGGACAAACAGACCTCTACAGGCTAGAGAACGGCAGTCTGACTGCCATTAGGTATCGGGATGAAATCCTTGCACCCATGGTCAGACCCTACGCTGGTGCAGTAGGTCCTGGGTTCCTCCTGATCCACGACATTCCCGGCCTCATGTGGCAAGAGTATGCAGACAGTATCTGGAGGATGAAGGAATTGACACAATTGAATGGCCCTCACGATCACCTGATCTAAACCCGATAGAACATCTATGGGACATAATGTTTCGGTCCATCAGACACCGCCAGGTTGCTCGTTAGACTTTGCAGGAGCTCACTGATGTCCTTAGACAGATCTGGGAGGACATCCCTCAAGACACCATCCGTCGTCTCATTAGGAGCATGCCGCGGCGTTGTCAAGCATGCATAAAAGGATGTGGGGGCTACACAAGATATTGAAAAGAGTTTGTAATTGCAGAAATTGAATTTAGGCAAAATGGACGAGCCTGCCATATCATTTTTTCACTTTGATTTTTTGGGTGTCTATATACTGAGCCCTCTGTAGGCTGAAAACTTTTATTTCCATCAAAAGATGTGGCATCCTTTTGTTCCTGAGACATTAAACTGTCCATATCAGTATAGATATCCAACTTTTTTTCACCATTGAAAAGTGTTCCTTTAATTTTTTTGAGCAGTGTATATGACATTAATATCCTCACACAGGTGTTGTGCCAAAGTAGTTACCCCTGTGAAAATCTGTATCCCCTGTCGCGGGAGCGCGCTCACCTTTAGTGGAAAGCGGAAACCGATGGCGTACGGCGACAGCATGAGCTTGTTTTCAATAAAAATATGAAGAACACACATTTGCGTCAGTCTACTTCCATTTTTAGAACGTTTTTATTTTTTATTTTATTTCTTTAAATTCATCTGCGTTCTGCCGTTGACATGAGGTGCGTTTCGTACAGTCGAAATAATCACTTCACCAAAAAGCAATGATAATTACGTGAGCTTTTTGCATAAACCTCGATGCAAAGGAGCTCAACTTTTTGGGGAGCATTACATGGTATAAAGAGTATATGTTACAAAGGGGACTTTATTCTACATTGTGATCAACATTAATCCATTGTTATTATTCACATATTTTCAAATCAACTTATAATTTTTGTACTTATTTAAGTTGAAAATGACAATGCATAATAATTAAATGCTGACATTGCAGCAATGTAAAAAGTGTTCATTTAAGAAAAAGCCACGCACGTTTTGTGATGAAATAATTATTAACAAGAATGATTGAGTGAAAAGACCCCCAGGAAGACAAAGAAAAAGTCAGTTTATGTCCAGGACTCACCGTATTAAAATGGGAGGGGGGTACTTATTCTCACGGGCCGGTTTTGAGAATTTGTACCCCCCCTGTAACTTTGCCAAGGAAGAGGGCAACTTGTTCAGATTTGCCACACTATCTGAAAAGACCCCCAAGAAGACAGGGAAAAAGTCAGTCAAATTCCAGGCCCCCCGTTTTTTAAATGGGAGGGGGGTGCTTATTCTAACAGGGCTGCTTTGAGAATTTGCACCCCCTCTGTAAATTTGCCTAGGAAAGGGGGCAACCTGTTCAAATTTGCCACACTACCTGAAAAGACCCCTAAGAAGGCAGAGAAAGAGTCAGTTGATGGGTAGGGCTCACCGTTTTAAGGGGATACAGATTGTCACGGGCGTAATTACTTTGGCACTACACCGCCATTCACGACTGTGTGGATTATTGAGAGCAGATTCTGCCTGTGATCAAAAGCATTTTTGATGTGTTACAGCATCAGAGACAAACCTTTTGAGCAGTAGGCCAAAATTAGACACAAGGCTGAATTTCAATCGGAGCAAGTGTAAGGAATATTGTGTGCGATGTCATTTCTTTAGGTGAAGCTCAAGCACAGTAGTTGTGGTCATGTGTGTGTTCCCTAATCATTGATATGTGTTGCATGTGATCCTTGCGCAATATTCTCGTGAGAGCAATGTCAAAATAAATACTTTTCTTCCCACGTGGTCTTATTTTATAGCTGGCAGCAAGAGCCACGGGCCGACCGCACAAGGCTGTGTACACAAGACGTTCCAAATGTGTTTGGGAAAAGTCTCAGACACCTCAGATGCCTTCAAAATAACCTCCCTCCCAAATCTCAGCGTTTCTAGCATCGAGCCACAATCGGGAAACAAAAGTCAAGTACCCCGGATAAGAACACGTAGCCTTTTCGCGAAGTGCCGGGGCTGATTGAATTAGTCTCTGCTGGTATGGAACACGTGGCGGGGAACCAAGTCGCGGGTCAGCGCGCTCCGCCTACCACCAGGGAGGGAGACGTGAATTGTTTAACTGTGCCACGCTAATAAGAGGACCGAGCAGAAATGATGCAAATGGGCCTTGACATGAACTAGAAAGTACGTGTGCACGGCAACGAGGATACGCTTTTCCAAGCACCTCCTCCTCGTTGCCGCACATAGGGGGCTATTTACTGTTAGCCCCCATTTCCGCCTGGGAAATCAGACAGAGCAAGTGGCCAAGTGGCCGGCATACCTGCCTCCCAAGTTGGAGGTTTGGAACACAAACCCTCTTTCACATCCGCCGAATTTGCAACTTTTTTGTTAGCTAGAGAACAGAAACAGCCCGTCGTTGACGAGACAACAGTCAATTTGGACGAGCCCATCCAAAGGACTCACACAGAGGACCGCAGTCCTTACAAGAAGATGTGAGGGAGGGGAATAGTGCGCCCCACCCCGGCTCGTCCCAGTCTTGAAAGCGCAACGGAAATAAGCTGTTGACATCAGATAAGCATTGCGCTCATACAATGGACGACAGAATGCGAATCTGCTGAGAAAGACCGGTCTTGGGAAATTTCCTTTTGGCCTTTTCTGTAAATTTCCCAAGCATTCGTTTGCTGAACGTCAACAAGACCAAGGAGATTATCATTGACTTCCGGAAGGGTCACACCCACCACCTGCCGCTGACCGTCGACGGAGCTGTGGTGGAGAAAGTGAGTAGCACCAGATTCCTGGGGGTGCACATCAGTGAGGACCTCTCCTGGACCACCAACACTGCGTCGCTGGCGAAGAAGGCCCAGCGCCGCCTGTACTTTCTGCGGAAACTCAGGCGGGCAAGTGCTCCTCCCGCCGTCATGACCACATTCTACCGTGGCACCATTGAGAGCGTCCTCTCCAGCTGCATCGCTGTGTGGGGTAGTGGCTGCTCTGAGTACAACATGAAGGCCCTGCAGTGCATAGTGACCACTGCGAGTAAAATCATCGGGGCTCCACTCCCCTCCCTGAAGGAAGTTTACGCCTCCCGTCTCACCCGCAAAGCGGCTGCGATTGTGTGTGATGAGAGTCACCCTGCTCACTCTTTGTTTGTACTTCTGCCCTCTAGGAAGAGATACAGTTGCCTGCGCTCCCGCACCACCAGACTCAGGGACAGCTTCGTGCTCCAAGCTGTCCGGATCCTGAATTCCCTCCCCCCTCCACCCTCTGCTACATGACGTCCTGTTCTTTTGCGCTATGATCTGGCTGTCTGCTATTAGCGCGCTTGCTCCATTTTGCTGCTCTTATTTGTCTATTTATTTATTTATTGTTTATTATTTGGGTTATTTGCTTATTACTTATTTGTTGCTCTTGTCTGTTCGTTTTTACTCTTTGTGCTGTTTGATGTGCGTGTTGTGTACTGTCTAGTCACCGTGGGACGGTGGGAAACGTAATTTCGATCTCTTTGTGTGCCTGGCATGTGAAGAAATTGACAATAAAGCGGACTTTGACTTTGTCAAGCTCACGTAATCTTGTGCGTGCGCACGCACTCCAATGAGCCGCCACCAAATGGCCAATGCGGCCTCCGGCTCGGCCTTCTCCTGCCGCAGACAATCCGGCCGGCGTGTTAATCCCATCTAGGCCAAATGGGGACCTTGCTGCATCGAGGAAGGGGGTGGCCACCACACCTCATTAAGGAAAAAGCAGGATAAGAAGAGGAAAATCTCTGACTGGTCGCAAGATTAGGGACACCTACAATGGCCTCCAATACAACAACAAAAAGGATTAGAGTTTAACATAACGTCAATGGCCCGGTCAAGTCAACTCAACAACTGTTTCTTAACAAATTGAACATGTTTGGAGATAACAACTGCCAATTTTAATCAGAAATGGCTTCATGTGTCTCTTAATGGACAGTATTTTTGACACTGATCTCCAAACAATGGGGTTGTACTGGGGGATATTCCAGAAAGCAGGTGCAACATACTCTGAGTCTATCCCTGAACTCTGAGTTGACTTACTCTGAGATGGGAGAATGAGTATTTAGTTCCAGAAAAGCTGATCTGAGTTAGTTCATACGACTCTGAGTATGTTAATCTGGAGTTACATGCGTGCACAACCACAATAAAAACCCATCATCAATGGAGCCTTGATACCACGAGTCACCATGACAACTGAGGAAAAACAGATCACCTTATTTTAACACAATGGAGTTGGAGGTCCTTATGCAGGCCTACGGCGAGTACTAATGTATTTTTTCGCCACAAATCTAATACGGCTACAGCAGCGAAGGAGAGAGAGACGTCATGGGATTCCTACCTGAGTCAATGCTTAAGTTTGAATGGACTATTCCATTGATGTAACATTTAACCATAAGATCGTAGAATCGGCAATGAGGCAGATCCGCCATCAAGCCACAAAAAACATTGCACAACATCAGAACCTCAGAGAAGTGCCTGGTCAAATTTCATTTTTAAGCAGTGTTCCCACATTTGTGGGCAAAGTTCTGCTTGTTCAAAGAGTGTTTCAGAAATCTTTTGTCAGTATAGAGAAGGATTCAACAAAATACTTTGTTTCATTAATGGTTCAGTTCCTTCAATCAATGGAAACGACATATACAATAATGCGGTAAGTTTGAGATGACACCAAAATAATGAACTGTATTTCACTTGTTGGAGGTACCGAACCCCACCAGTTTCATATGTGCATTCATCAAACCCCTCTTGAGTGAAAAATAAAATAAAACATTTCCGAATTCAAGACACAGATGTTTTTTACTGGTGCACAAAATGAGCCGTGCATGAACATCACCTTGTTCAAAGAACAAAACCACACAATGCATGAACTCACAACAAATTACATACCTGCAAATCAGTGTGACTTCTGTTGTTGCCTTTGCGAGACCAGTACAGATATCTGCCGAGACCCTGAGACCAACTCACTGAACCCCTAGGGTTCGATCGAACCCAGGTTAAGAATCACTGCGCTTGCGCTAGCATTAGCTTACTTCGTAGCTTCAATGCAGTGCTTATTTACAAGACGTTCATATATATTGTGAGGGGATTTATTTTATTACATCTCATGTATGGTTGTATGGACAAGTCTTCTGTCATTTATATATTTTTATCAATCAGAAAGTATGCGGCGCAAGTAAATGCTACCTTGTTTAAATAAAGCAACAACAACAACAGATAGTAAACGATACCTCAGCTACAAAAACTACAAATGGTGACCGGAAAGGTAGGCGCACATCTTGCGGCCTGAGGGATGTGAACTAACTCATTTGCATTTAAAGAGACCGCACCAAAACGGCTTGCTCTGAACCGCACCTCAGAACAAGTAGAAAAGAGGGACCTGTGATGCTATTTAAACGAGGAATTAAGACAAAAGCATCGCTGTTCCTCTTTATATCGACCACAACTAAATGAGTAAAACGTAAAACAGTAGAATTTATTACCGTGATATTTGGGGTTTAAGTTTTACTTAGAAAAGCTTGCGCAATATTGATTTTACAGCTTTCACTGTTCTGGCGATCAGGAGGGTGGGGGGACAAAATGGGATCAGGCGATCCACCAAGGCCCTGGCATGAGTCGTCCCTCCCCGCGCCACGTGAGACGTTTAGCGCCCTCATTGGCGTCAGCGGTTATCTGGAGCAATGTTGCTGACTGGCTAGATAGATATGCCCGCTCGGCAAAGATCCACGCTTTCCCTCCAGCGGTCCGGCAGCGTGGCCGCTTCCGGGCGGGATGTGTTTATGTGAGTTGCTATTTTGTAAAAGTGGCAAGGGGAATATGTTAGATGAAGTAGCATCCATTTGACAGGTCGTCCGAGTATTTGGTGCAGAGTTGAATTTCAACAACAGATTCCTTTTGACTTTCTAGGGAGTTTAAACCAGAAACAAAACATCATTTCGATGGCTCTTGCATGCCCGCAGTGCGCCGAGCCCTTGAGGAGCAACAAAGTCCATAATCGGTTGCCCGTATTTTACCCATCAATGTTCGATGATGATAGGAGACGATAGCTACGGGCCTTCCGGGGTACGCGCAGGAAGGTGTGGGAATCCCTGATCAAGTAAAGTTTCGCAATAAATTAGGATAAACATATCTGGCAAACAGTGAAGACTCGACACCATCGGGCGGAATCAATTCTCTCAAATGAGGCGCATGGCCGATGCTCAACAACTGGCTCCAGTGGGCTCGCTCCAGTGGGCTCGCTCCGCTGCTCTCGCTCTCAGTCCCAACCAAAGTCTTGAGTGGTCATCTGATAGAACCTCCTGTTGAAGGGCTTGTAGAAGTCTCGTAGTCTCCGCAGCACCTGCGGGTCAATGGCGGGGTGGGTTCTGCCTTTGGTTTTGCCCAGGCAGCGGACTTTGCCGTTGCTCTCGGGTCTCTTGAGGCAGGGGAAGCCCTTGGCCGGGTTAAAGACAAAATGCTTCTCGGTGACCGCTCTGCTGAGCCCCAGAAAGTCCTGGACACGCGCTAGCTCCCCGGCGGGGTCGCCAATTAGCCGTTCGCCGCTGATGAACAGCAGCCGCTTGGAGGGAAAGTAGCGGAGCCAGTGCTCCAGGTGCTTGGCGTACAGGCCGATCTGGACGGCGCTCCACGTCGTGTCAATCTCACCCGCTGCTGACATGTTCTTGATGGTCAGGCTTTCGAAAGACGGGATGTCCGCCTTCTTGGAGCGGGTTTGGGTGTAGTCGGAGACGGCTCGCGTGACAGGGTCTCGGACCACCACGATCAGCTTGGTCTCTTTGGACATGGCGTAGATTCGAGCGGGGACCTCCTCTGTGACGTAGTAACTGGGCGTCTTCTCCATGGTCAGCTGACCCTGGGAGGACTTTGGCATCAGTTCCCTGCCAAAGAAAAACAATTAGACGTGGATCGAGCAGACCATTCTCCATCCACAATTGCATTGCGAGTCCAAGTCCAAGGTGCTGTTTGCGTAAAAGGTGGATGGGTAAAATGAGCCCCCAACAAAAAGTCCTTACGGGTAATAATTACACTCCCATATTGAGAGAGCGAGAAAGAGCGAGTGAATAATTATCAACCCCTTTAATTACCCTCCCCCCATTTTTCAAAGTATACAGCCATTTTGAACTGCCACCTCATATGAAACATTCCTCGGGACTCAGATCATGAGCAATAGAGCCGACAAATACGTGAGGTCAATACAACGACAGTTGAGATAGATGCAAGAGAATATTTATAGACACAGGGAAAAAAATATCCTTTGGATTTACTTTCATCAAAGTTGCACATCATTCAAATGTGTTAAAATAACTTGTTTCTTCATCGTTTGTGAGGAACCACTTGTGAAACAAAAACATTTAGTACCAGTCTTCTGCTGTGTAAACGGACGCACAAAATAAAATAGAAAAAAACGATTTAATTGGATTGGAATAGCTCTCTTCACGGCCAATGTCGATTCGATTATAATTCATTTTATGATCCACCGAATATCAGTCAGCGGCTCACCTGTACCAGTCCAGGCCCTTGTGGTAGTTGCGGTCGAAGAAATGCGGCTCTGCCCCCGCCGCGCGCACGTCCGGGTGCAGCCGCAGGAACTCCAGCAGGGCGCGCGTGCCGCCTTTTTTCACGCCGATGATGATGGCCTGCGGCAACTTCTGACTCTCCAATTCATTGAGGGAAGCCGCCGCCGCCGCCGCCACCGCGTTGGCCTCGTCCCCTCTGCTGTCCGCGTCGTTGTGGAGCAGGTCCCCTGACGGACGTGCCGAGGAGCCGTCGCCGCGCCTTGGCTCCGCTCTCGCTCCTCCGCTCTCGCCCCCAAAGCCGGGCACGGCCGAGGTGTAGCCCAGGAGGCAGTAGATCATGCACAACCACAGGGACACCATGACGCAGACGACGAACAGTTTGTTCTTCACGTGGGCTGGTGGTGGCACAACATGGGCATCCTGCAGAGCCGGACTATATTCCATAGGAGCGAGATGGCGTCCAGGGGGCGGGCATCTATCTAAGCCAAGCGCACCCAGTTCGCCAAACTTTCAAGGCGGCCCCTGAAAGTCAGTCGACCTGTACGCGGGGTTGTGCGGCGTGTGAGCGAGCGCACACAAGTTATGGTTGAGTCAAGACTCTCGTATATTTGGTCTAAGCTTTGGTAGGGACATTACAACTGACTATCCACCACCCCCACATCAACCTACATAACATCATACATCACGTGTACACAACCAGACACACTCATAAACTCGGCAGAACAGTTCAAGAACACTTTATTTATTGCTTTTCCAAATTCACCATACATTTTGCATTTTGTCCTCTTATGCAGTTAAGAGAAAAACATTCTAGGTAAGATAAAAATAAAGAACAAAGAAATAAGAACAAAAGATGTATCTTGCACTATATAAAAAAGTATAAATAAATAAAAATCTCTGTATTATTGCAGTGTTTGTTGGATGCTTATGCCTTCTGTATTTATCAACTGGCAAAATTAAATATGTAAACATAGATGCTTAAAATTCTCTGTGGAAATTGCTTCATTTTGAGAAAATGAACGGCTTTAGCTTCCCTTTTATGACTTTACCTAATACTCATGTAATGTAGACTTCATTTTTATGGTAAGCATTTGGTTTGTGCATATAATGCTTCGTATTTCTTTCATTACCACAGAGCGCCTTAAAGTTGCAGGGGAGGGCGGAAGTTGATGCCAGTTTGTCCCTCTCACTGCTGTACAAGTGTTTGAGCAACTTCTAAAGGGCGCGCAAAGAGTGGTTAAGTTCGGCCACAGATGAGCTCAGATGTGTTGCCACCGTCAGCACCAACATGGATCTCTGCCGCCACGTGAGGCTACCTGACCGGCACTACTAAATATAACTAAATGACTCTGTTGCAGCCAATGAAATAGCAGCATCTGTCGTCATCATCATACGTAGCTATGAATAAATCTCGGTACCTCTCATAGAAGCAACACATTTAATGTAGTTCTTAAATTAATGCTATCATTGCATAGTATACTGAAATATTACATTTATAAATATAGATTTTTGCCATATCAAAGCCTACATGATATGATAAAATGGTAAATATTGGTAGGGACTATTTTTTATTCCCCAAATATTGGTTGTTATATGTCCCTACCATCCCTCTATAAACCTACAACCATGCTCTTGTCATACATGACACTCATACTTTTGGTGCGACCCTTCAAAGTCATCACAATGTAAGCCTGTACACTCAAGTGTCAAAACTCAAGCGTCTATTGGAGCCAAACGAGTGAAGTAACGGCCACTTTATTCGCTGCTCATCTCTTCCTTGGTGTCAAGTGCCGAATGTTACATTTCATGCGCTGCAAAGCAACGAACTCAATCGAGTGTTTTATGTTAAAGGTAAGACTGCCTCAGAGAAAAACGCTTTCCGTCAATTATGTCCAGAGGAATTAATTGTTCATGTGATGACAAAGAACCAAGTGTAAATATTAAGCGTAAATATCATGTGGATGGAGCACATCCTGGTGGGTTTCTTGATCCGTCAGTCAGAAACATTTGGACAACGCTCAGGTCTTGATCTGATGGAGGAATGGCATACATTACTTAAAAAAACAACAACATTGATTTTGAATTAAAACACCTTTTGTAATTGCAAATGTGGCAGGACGGAGTAGTTAGCTTGGCTTAGTGTGGCAACCTCACAGTCAAAATGGGTGCATTTCTTGTTGTTGTTTGAAATAAAGTCTTTGTAAGTAATCGATAGTGCTTGCATGAGCGCCTGTGTCGTCTCCTCTCGGGGTGGGGTCACAGACCCGTGGCTTCAGCATATCCCTGAGCTCATGTTGGATGAGCAAGATTACCTGCTGAGCATGTCAGTCAGCAACCCCCCCCCCCCCCCCCCATCTAAGCCCCTTATCTCACCCCTCAAACAGCAATATGAGATATGCCCTCACATTAGGTATTCTTGCCCAATACACTACAAAATGCCTTATCAAAACCTGGACTAAAGAATTTTGCCCGCATCTTTCGTAAGGGGGTGGCATTGTAGGATGCACTGCTGAAAATGATACAAGAAAAGAAGAGCGAAGCATTGCAGTTAAGCATTCACCAACTCGTGCTTGCCGTATGTTGCTGATTTTGTGGGTGAAGCAGTTCTTCATTTTCCTCAAAGATGATATTTGAATTCTTGCTAGTGTTTGTGTCACTTTGAGTAAACTTCAACCGGCTCCAAGCAAGCACACTCAGTCTCGTAAAAGTGGGAGAACATAGTGAAGGAATTCTTTCAAAAAGGATTTTCAAATAAGTTGCACCATGTACTTTCAAAATAAAGAAAAGCGACAAAGTGTTCGAAACGTGATTGTCGCTTCCTCCCGGATGGCAATCACTGCCTTGTTAAAGGATGCGCCGTGGAGTCATAAACGCGTGCCTTGTCGGGACCATGTGGGAGATCTTAAAAGGGCTAATTGGCCTTCTCAGAGAAGGGCCAACAAATCCAAACAAGGGCGACAGCTTAAGCGTGGCTGGCCCAGTCGCACACGGAGACACACACGGACACGTACATCACCACTGTGACTCCCTTAAGGTCTTAACTCGCGGCTAAGGCCCAGTCCATCGGACTGAGATAGGATTTCCTCTCTTGATCCTGCAGAAATGCTCTTAAGCACTTGGCTGGCTGCCTTGCTGTCCAGAAGGAAGAAAGCCGCCATGCGGCAGGTTGCCAAGGTGAAGGCCAGGTGAGCGGAAAACAGCGCTTGAATGTGAAGCGACGCACAGGCCATCAACAGGAGTCGGCCATGTGGCTATCGTGCTTTCCTAATCTGGATGAGGTGCTTGGAATCCATTTAGAACATTCGATTGTTTTATGAGCTTGGCAAATGACTCGAACGCAGACTCGCCCCCTTCCTTTAGGACTTTGCTCTATACCGGTTCTTCTCATTTGGGTTTTTGAGCAGAAGAACCATCCAACGCGTCGTTCGGGCCACTTCATCTCGGTATTCTCATCCCAAATTCTGAGCGCTGCGTCCGACCACTTGCCCCGCTCGTCTCGTGATGGATGTTGCCACTCACATCTGCTTGTAGTACTCCAGCTGCAAGACTTCCACCTTTGTGCTCTTCCTGACAAGAGTCATTCTTTGGTCACACTTGTCGTCGTTTGTGGCATGACCTTTTGGTGCCACCTTGACGCCAGTAATATTGCTAGCCTCCTCCGTGAGGCCTCCTTTGCCACAGTGGCCTCAGTGAGCCCAGACTGGACTCAAGTCAAAAGACTTGCTCCAGCACCTTCATATTTTTTTTATGAAAGGAGAAAGGACGATTTTGTCCTTACTCGTCCCAAGTCATTCTATTGTGTTTTTTGTTGTGTTGTGTCATTCTATTGTGCCCTCTTTGCATTCATTGCAGCCTGGTGATCTTGAAAGGACGATCCTTCCATCTGTGGTTCCTTCTCAAGGTTTCTCATTTTTCCCCTGGTAGCGGTTTTTTGAGTTTTTCCTTGCCGTTTTGGGAGCTCAAGATCAGGGGATGCTTTGAGAATAATTGTGAATTGTTTGTCTATGTGGAGCCCTTTGAGACTGCTTGTGATTTAGGGCTATACAAATAAACTTGACTTGATTTGACTTGTTTACATTTTGTCATGGTTTCTGTTCACAAGTCTGTGTGCTCGCCCCTCCCCTCCTGTGTGCCCATGATCAGTGTAATCACTCTCACCTGCCTCTCATTGCATGTCTGTATTTAAGTCCTGTCTGTGTTACTTCCTGTTGGATTGTTCACGTCTCGTCTCATGTCTTTTGTCTCACATCTCACGTCTTTGTCTGTCAGTTCTGTTTCTGTTAGCCAGTCTGTCGGTCAGTCCCGTTGTTGTTTTATTAGGTTGTTATGTTAGTTTGTCTGTCTGTTCCTCTTCATTCTCCCTTCCAACTCCCTTTTCCTTCAATAAACCCTGGTCCAAGCTGCATTTGGTCGGCTCGCCCCATTCGCATTCGTGACAGATTTAGCTCGCCCCTGAGTTCGGTAAATGGCGCTTCAAAATGCCTTTGGGGAAAAAAGCTAGTCTGTCCCGAAGGTGAGGGACATATGTATGTTGGATGATTGTAGTCGTTCACTTACGTGCATGCACCCCGTGCTGGCTTCGCTCAACCTGATAAATCATACATGACGCACATAAGATTGCCAAACATCGATGCATGCGCTGCAAAATATGGAACTGTATTATGCAATTAAACACATATACACGTGCACCTTGCACCTGCTGTTGTCAAAAGAAGCACTTGAATCTGTATCATCTAGATCAGTGGTTTTTAACCTTGTTGGAGGTATCAAATCCCACCAGTTTCATATGCGCATTCACTGAAGCCCTCTTGAGTGAAAAATAAAATAAAAAAAATTCAAGACATAGATGTTTTTTACTGGTGCACATAATGAGCCGTGCATGAACATCACCTTGTTCAAAGAACAAAACCAACACAATGCATGAACTCAAAACAAATTACATACCTGCAAATCAGTGTGACTTCTGCTGTTAGCTTTGCGAGACCAGTTCAGACATCACAAATCTACACGATAAATCAGGTGTGTTCGGACCTCTGCAGTGGAGGCTCTGCCGAACCCCTGAGACAGACTCACCGAACCCCTATGGTTCAATCGAACCCAGGTTAAGAACCACTGGTCTAGATACAAATCTCTTGGGAGTAAATTATCCTGTTGAATATTCCATGGATTCATCCGAATTTGCAACATGACGTTAATGGGCGTTTATAAGACAAAGTGGTGTGCGACAAGTCTCTTTGTTTCCCCCTCCCTTCAATTGCAAGTGGCAAAAATCATCCTGAAGTGAGCACACTTCGTTTCGGAGCAAGTGACACGCCAAACCGGAGCAGAATCCCACCACTCACTTTCTTAGAACCCGTGGTTTGAAAAAGGAATTTGGTAAAAAGCCTCCACAAGGATAGTTGAGGAGTGGTCGCTGTTGTGCCTGAAACTGACCCGTAGCTTAGATTTGGGTTGGCAGCAAGGAGAGAATCAACAAGTGACCAGTGGTACTAAAAAAGCCTCCCAATTTGGTTTCCACATGTTGAATGTAGTCGGCGCAGCTTCGTTTATCCATTGCCGTGCACCCAAGCAAGCACCTCTGTGATGACTCTCACACTTTAGCCTAACGGGCCCTCCTCCCTGTGTTTAACGTGAGCTCAGGCCCTGCCATTGGGTCCTTTCCTGGCGCCCTGCCCATCCCCACGTGTTCTTGAAAAATGCATAAGTCGATAACGCTGCTCTCTAAGAAAACACTGCTCTCTGGTGGACAATAGAGCTCAAAGCAGAAAAAAAAATCATTTGTACCAATGATGTTGGAAGTGGCATGCTTCACAAAGGACATCACGTTCGGACAAACGTTGGAATGGCGACGACAGCTGCACGCATCATTTTGGAGGAGGACGACGTGGCAAGAGGGAAATTCCAACACTCATTAGCCACGAACACGGCTGGCAGTTAGCCAACTACCGTTAACGACCACAATTAGCTTCCGCTAACTAGCCATTAGCAACCACTGCGAAGGAACAGTGCGATAGATCAGAGCGCTCCGCAGTCTGATGGTTCCGAAAGTGCAGGCCCGGATTGGGAGAATTTTTTCAGGCCATGAGTCAGTTATGTAACCAGGCCACCATGGCGTTGCCCACACGTGCATGTTCACAGCCACACTTAAATGCATGGGCAAAGCAAAACGCTTTTGTGCGCACACACATGCACACAAAATAGTATGTTTTTGGCTGATTCAAAACAAATATGCACTACAATATAAGAATCACAACATTCACCCTGGATATTTTTAGTGCTGGACATTTTTCCAAGACTAAGCTGTGGAGGGTTTCACCCACCAAATATTTGGAAGTAAAATATCAAATACACTGTCATTATCATGTAAAGAAAGGGTATATTAATAATATGGCAAGTACAAGTCAATATTTATGTTTTCATTTTTCAAACCAAATAATGATCAAATAAAATAATACTGTAGACAGGTAATAAAGACACCAGTTGATGGCTCACAGTCAATGACAGCTCGGAGCCTCTCATGGATAACATCAGTGACGTATCTCACAATTATAGCACTCTGCATCTGCTGGGAGTGTCAGAACAACCAGCATAATAATTATATTATCGACAATAACACATTTAATCAATATCAAAAGAATGATAGGGTCAAATATATGCTTTTTTCAAATGTTTTATGCATAGTCATACCCTATTCAATCTCATGCAGTGATAGATGACTGTCTGTTCTCTACCTGTCAGCTGCTCTGAGCTAGTACTGGGCCTACTGTCTGAAGCACCAAAACTGGCAATATTTCCACCTTTGCATTAGAAATAGACATTCATTCATTCATTTTCTGAACCGCTTTGTCCCCACGGGGGTTGCGGGCGTGCTGGAGCGTATCCCAGCCGTCATCGGGCAGCAGGCGGGGGACACTCTGAACTGGTTGCCAGCCAATCGCAGGGCACACAGAGATGAACAACCATCCACACTCGCACTCACACCTAGGGGCAATTTGGAGTGCTCAATCGGCCTACCGATGCAAATCCGTCTTTGGGATGTGGGAGGAAACCGGAGTGCCCGGAGAAAACCCACGCGGGCTCGGGGAGAACATGCAAACTGTTCACATGGAGGGCGGGAGGTGGAATCGAACCCGCACCCTTCTAACTGTGAAGCGGACGTGCTACCCAGTGCGCCACCAAGCCGCCATAGAAATAGACATATATTTTAATATTAATTTAGCCACGGCCAGTCACAAAGTTTAGAGGAATGTGCATGTAAGGAAGAATAACAAATGACTCTTCAACTTACAAAATCAACTAGAACTAAATCTAACAATAAATGAAACGATCCATTAAAAATGAATGGGGAAAACTTTACCAGAAATTTGCAAATTTTGCAAAAACGAAAGATTTTTGGAACACACCCTCCAAATCATACTCCTCACCCTGCCTGGTAAGGTCTATTCAGGGGTGTTGGAGAGGAGGGTCCGTCGGGAGGTCGAACCTCGGATTCAGGAGGAGCAGTGTGGCTTCCGTCCTGGCTGTGGAACAGTGGACCAGCTCTACACCCTCGGCAGGATCCTCGAGGGGGCATGGGAGTTCGCTCACACTGTCCACATGTGTTTTATGACTCAGAGAAGGCGTTCGACCGTGTCCCTCGGGAAGTTCTGTGGAGGGTGCTTCGGGAGTACGGGGTGCCGAGCCAACTGATAAGGGTGGTTTGATTCCTGTATTACCGATGCCAGAGTTTTGGTCCGCATTCCCGGCAGTAAGTCGGATTCCTTCCCAGTGAGGGTTGGACTCCGCCGAAGGCGGAGGGAGGCTACCCTCTCGCTCACCGGGGTGAACCCCAATGTGCAGGCGCCCAGCCGGGGGTCAATAAGTATGCCAACACCTGCCCGACGCCTCTCACCGTGGGCAACTCCAGAGTGGAAGAGAGTCCAGCCCCTCTCGAGAGGGCTTGTATCAGAGCCCAAACTATGTGTGGAGGCTAGTCCGACTATGTCTAGTTGGAACCTTTCTGCCTCACACACCAGCTCAGGCTCCTTTCCAGCCAGAGAGGTGACATTCCATGTCCCCAGAGCCAGCCTCTGCAGCCGGGGATCGGACCGTCAAGGTCCCCGCCTTTGGCCGCCGCCCAGCTCACTATGCACCCGACCCCTTTGGCCCCTCCTATAGGTGGTGAGCCCATTGGAAGGGGGACCCACGTTTTCTTTTCGGGCTATGCCCGACCGGACCCCATGAGCGAAGGCCCGGCCACCAGGCGCTCGTCTTCGAGCCCCACCTCCAGGCCTGGCTCCAGAGAGGGGCCCCGGTGACCCGCGTCCGGGCGAGGGAAAACTATGTCCATACATTTTATTCGTCATAAGGGGCCGTGCTTTGTCTGGCCCCTCACCTAGGACCCTTTTGCCATGGGTGACCCTACCAGGGGCATGAAGCCCCAGACAACATGGCTCCTAGGATCATAGGGGTACGCAAACCCCTCCACCACAATAAGGTGACGACTCACGGAGGGGACATAAAATACATAATATGGAAATCAAAAAGTGGATGTCCAGGCCAAAGCGAAGAGCTGTCGGAGGTGCTTTCGATTGTCCTGGCAGTGTCCTCTAGGAGGGTAATCCGCTGCACTTCCCTCATGCTGAATTGGTCCACGAGAATCTAGATAGCCGCTGTCAGCTTGGGTGTCACCTAACCACCTCCCCAGCCGGGGAGGGGTGGGGGGAGTGGGGTCGGGGAGAGGGAGCAAAAACAAACTCCAGCCGAATCGGCCACTACAGGTTAGTTAAAGGCCATATCATAGAAATATGTCTATAAACGTGTCTTAAATGTTTCTACTGAGGTAGCAGTTTTAATATCCATTGGTAGGGCATTCCAGAGCTCTGGAGCCCGAATAGAAAATGCTCTAGCCCCTGCAGACATTTTCTTGGCCCTCGGTGTCACTAAAAGACTAGCGTTTTGCGAACGAAGGTTACGAGACGGAACATAAGGAACAACTAAGTCGACAAGATAGGAAGGCGCTAAGCCATGCAATGATTTATAGGTTAATAGAAAGAACCTTGAAGTCACATCTTAAATGGACCGGGGGCCGGTGTAAGTTGGCTAATATTGGGATATTGGGATCAAATTTTCTTGTCCGTGAGAGCAGCCTTGCAGGAGCATTTTGTACTAACTGTAGACTTATGATGCTGGACTTGGGAAGACCAGAGAAGAATGCATTACAGCAGTCCAGGCGCGACGTGATAAACGCATGTATAATAATTTCCGCATCATCGGTCGAGAGGATTGGGTGAATCTTAGCAATATTACGAAGGTGGAAAAAACCGCAATGCTGGTTATATTCTTAATGTGCTTTTGAAAGGAGAGCGTTGGGTCAAATATTACCCCGAGATTAGTTACAGTATCACTCTGAATGATAGAACGGTTATCTATAGTTATAGTGGTTTCCTTAAATAAATGTTGATAACGAGCTGGACCAATTATCAACATATCAGTTAACATCTCAGACAAATTGGTAATGTCAACCCAAACAATTACGGGGTTACAGATTTATAGCGGTTAGTTGAATTTGATTGCAGTAACAGACTATATTCACTAGATGGCAATATTAGTTTTCTCAGTGACGTGTACCCGTTCCTGAAAGGCAAAAATGTTTCCGGTATCATCCAATCATAAATACTTTCACATAAAACTAAATTTGTGTCATCGCAGCACACACAGGCTTGCTTTCTTTATCCATTGGGAATATGCCATCATTGCAACTTGCTGAGCTCAGTATTCTATTGGCTATCATTCACTCCCTGGTGATTATTGGTCTATCCATTTTATTTGTATTATTCTTGTCAGTACAACGAACTATCTGACATGACATGCCAGCCGTAGCCTATTTTTCCCCCCACAAGTGATGTACAGGTACGGTGCCCAAATTGCTGCCGGCCCTTGTTTTCATCTAGACTCCGTCTCCCACAATGAATTGCTGCGCAGCCGCTCATGCTTGCTTAGTGTGTGTGTGCGCGCGTGTGTGCATGTGTGGGCGTGTGTTTGTGTGCGCGCGTGCTTGTGTTAGCAGCCCCAGCATCCTTTTGTGGTCGTTCAGAACCCGAGAGCACGATGCAGCCGCACAGTTCTTTGGGAACATGTAATCGCGGACCGAGCGTTTGGGTGCCTGTGGGCGCATGAGGCGATATGGACTGCAAATGATGCACTTGGCTTCGCCTCTTTCGAACGTCATCTTTTAGAACGTCATTATTTGTAAGATGAATTATTTGATTACAATAATGCGGACAAGTCGGCGTTGATTGTGGCTCAATTCAAAATGAAGAAGCAGTTCAATCGGATGAGGCAGCTCGCCAACCAAACCGTGGGAAGGTAAGACACGCGCACAGAGGTGTACGCAACTCATTTGCGCCATTCTGCTGCCCCCTTTCTCCTCCCTGCCGTGCGAACCCCAATCCCTCCGCATTTACCCCAAATTTCCCGTTTAATTTATTGATTCTGATCATTGCGTTATTTATTCCAAAACGGTCTGTCCGCCAGCGTGCGTGCTGCGTGCGCGCGGTCCACCGACACGTGTTACCGCATAGGCAGCGTGTGGGAGGCGCATTGCCCCCCACGCAATCAGCCTGCCCGCGGAAATACTTCCGATCTGCAAATCGCGTCGCATCCAACGAACGCACGAGTGGCGAGTGGAAACACAGCTGCGTGCTTTATGGATGATGGATGCGTTAAAAGAATGTCGCAATGTTTTCATTACGCAGTCAGCTATTTGGAGGGGAGCCACCCACCAACATATCCCTCACCCACCCCCCACCTCGGCTCACGCCCCCCACTATCAGCGTGCATGGTGGGATGTCTGAAGGTCGTGTTGTCCTGTTCACTTAAGTGCAGTAAGATGTAGATGAAGATACGTATATAGAGGTCCAAGCAGAATGGCTAATGTCGCTCTTGTGTTAGCTTAATTGGAAGAGGCTGCCAGTGTCGCGCTCGACTTACGGGACTTGCGCTTGCCTTGCGATTTGCGGCGCACCGCCGTTGAGTCCACAGACAGTCTCTTTCGGCTGCGCTGAGGAGTATTTTTGTTCATTTTTTGCCCTGGTACGAGGCCAGCCTGAAAGATAACGACGTGACCGGAAGCCATTTGTATCCACTGCCAACTTGCTGTCCCACTTACAGTCAGTCTCATGTGATGCTGTGCAATTGGATCCTCTTCCTACCACAAGTGCAGCTTGACGCATAAAGCTCAATGTTTTTTCCTTTTGTCCTCAGAAAGGCTCATAGCTATAACATTGATTTCAACAACACGCACGTACGCGCACACGCCGCTTTTTTTCTCCTCGTCTCATGCCGCTCCACAATGCAGTTCTCAGAAAACGGCAACATTTTGCTCGAGTAAAGCTCGATGCAGCGTTCAAATAGCCTGATATATCGCCGGAAAGGTCTTATAAAAAGAACTACTGAAAAGATCTGAGCTGAGCGAAGCAGCTGAAAACCACAACGTTTGGTTTATGTATTTGTTTTAATAAATAATAGGGCAATCAACTTACAGTATGTTGTGTGGAAATGTATATTTGGCTGAAGAGCACATTAGCATGAACTGTGAAATGGCTAACTTGAATGCACGTTGCACCCCTGCCAACAAGAAGCTCTGAAGTACGTTTGACTTCAGATTGTTTTCTAGCGTTCTGAAGAATGATGAAAAAAGAGGTGCTGCGTGTTAGAGAATTCAAAAGCCTCACGCTCAGTTGTCGAGGGACTGCTTTTATGTTTCATTTTGCATTTCTTGCATTTATCCACCCAAGTTTGACCCGTTTTTCACGTCTGCCTTTTTCTCTCTTTAGGGCTGAAAAAACTGAAGTGCTGAGCGAAGACCTTCTGCAGGTAAGAAGTGTGGCGAGGTGCATGCTAGAATGCACCGGCAGCTTTTCAAACGTGGGGCCGTGTGGCAGGTGGAGAAGCGTTTGGACCTGGTCAAGCAAGTCATGCACAGCGCTCATAAGAAGCTGACGGCCTGTCTGCAGGGCCATCAAGGGGCCGATGTGGAGAGGAAATCACTCAAGTCGCCTTCCGTGAGGACCGCTCATCCTTGTCCATCTGCAACTTCATACGCTCTCGGACATTGGTTCTCAAACATGCGTGTTGCTCTCTCGTGCGAGACTCTTTCAGTTTCTGGATGCAACGGCATATCTCTTGAGTGTGTGTGAGAGTGAGTGAGTGAGTGAGTGAGTGAGTGAGTGAGTGAGTGAAAACCATGTGAAAATCTTTCAGTCGCCTGCCTGGTGTGAGAATATTGAGAGCGTTCGCGAGAGAGCATTCATTGTGGTCATGTGAGCGGTTCAGTTGTGCGAGAGGGTTCCAGTTGTATGCCTGAGAGCGTTTTTGTCGGTCGGGTGTGTGAGTGCGTTTCGCTTGCGGGTAAAAGTGTCTCTGGGGTTTTTGTAGGCAAAGTTCATATGCACGCGTTTTGGTTGTGGGTTATCGTAGCGCGGGAGTGTGGACAATGCCATTTCAGTATGTGTGTGAATGGCGGTCCCTTCATCGCTCAATGCAAAGCATGTGATGTGTTTGCCTTCCATCTCTGGTGCAGAAAAAGCTCCCGCTCAGCATCCTGGCCCAATGCCTGGCGGAGGGAGCGGCAGTATTGGGCGACGACGCCCTCTTGGGGTAGGCAGCTGCGGCCAATGCCTTTCCTCCTATTTGTTGAGCTGCACTCGACCACATTTGTCTCCGCAGGAAGATGCTGAAGATGTGTGGAGAGGCGGAGGAAAAGTTGGCCCAGGAGCTGATGGACTTTGAGCTGCAGGTGGAGCGAGACGTGGTGGAGCCGCTTTCCACGCTGGCAGAGGTGCGTGAGACTGCCCGGCGTGGTGCGCCCTGCGACGCTGCCCTCATGACCTCCCGCCTCCTCCTTAGGTGGACATTCCCAACATACAGAAACAAAGGAAACACTTAGCTAAACTGGTCTTGGACATGGACTCGTCACGGACAAGGTGAAGCCCGTTCGTATCTTATTGTGGGAATTGGGTAGGATATTGTGCTTGAAATGAAATGCTACCCCGCAATGAGACGGCCCGCTGAGGTAGAGCCCAAATATCGCGCAGCGGCGAATCAAATTCAGCTCTTGCGGCCACTTTGACGCCCATTCGATAGATCCACCCAAAACTTGTGCTTGAATAGAATCGGGAAGTCTGCCGTTTTGGCTATGAGGCTCATTTTGCCCGCCACTGCAGCAGGAGACACATGAGGCCGGATTGGCCAAATGCAGACGACGAAGGCATCGGTTGAGCTTACTAAGTGGAGCCTTTGCTTCCATACGTCTCCCCCATGAAATGCTGGCCCACGGCCGCAGATACCAGCAGTCGTCCAAGTCGTCAAGCCACCCTGGCACCCTCCAGCCCGGCGCCAAGTCAGACTCGCTCCGAGAGGAGATGGAGGATGCGGCCACTCGTATGGAGATCTGCAAGGTAAGAGCGTCTCACCATCCCTCCCGCCGGGCCTTTCGATACTCTCGAGATTCTATTTCTGCAATTTCCTTCTTTCAGGATCAGCTCTCTGCCGACATGTATGCTTTTGCGGCTAAAGAGGTGGACTATGCCAATTACTTCCAGACGGTAAGTAGGCCACAGCGGGTGTCTGTGCTGCCCGTTGCGTTTTTTGGATGCGTGAACCAAAGGTGGTGCCGTGGCACTGTGTTCTCGTCTCCACGTGTCCACAGCTCATGGAGATGCAAGCGGAGTACCACAGCAAGTCACTGGAGATTCTGACCGCCATCCTGCCCCAAATTAGGGCGCACCAAGGTCAGCTTGCGTGCGTCTGCCTGTCACAACGTGGCTTCCTTCTGTACCAGGGCGGGAGAAGGACGTTAGACTGGTGTGAATTAGTCCCTGACGTGAGTGCGGGCGGTGCTGTGCCTTGCAGAGGCGTGGCTGGAGAAGCCGTCCTTCGGCAAGCCTCTGGAGGAGCACCTGAACATCAGCGGCCGAGAAATCGCCTTCCCCATTGAAGCCTGCGTTACCGCGCTGCTGGAGTGCGGCCTACGAGAGGAGGTAGAGCAAAGCACGCTCGCTCGCAATAGGGTAACTTGGGCCCCTTGGCTGCAACGCTTGAAAAATGCAAGAAATCCGCTCTTCGTCACATGCAAAGTTCAGACTGTATTGGGATTTTATTTTTGAAGGAAGCCCGAACATGGCCCTAAAATGGCTGCTTTAAACCAAAATGGCCGACTCGTTGTACAAGCCTAGCACATTTGGTCCAGCTCTGTGCTGCCCGGCGCCACGACCACTAGCCGCGGCGGCGGCTGCTATACCTCGACTGAGTTTGCCTGTGACGAAGGGAGTTCTGTTTGTTCCACGAGGAGGCGCTTACTTGCGCTATATTTGCGCTCGCAGGGCCTCTTCCGAGTGGCTCCGTCGGCCTCCAAACTGAAGAAGCTGAAAGCCTCCCTGGACTGCGGCGTTCTAGATGCACAGGAGTACTTCTCGGACCCACACGCCATCGCAGGTTAGCCGCACCCGCCACCAAGCCAGCAACGACCGCACCTTTATATTGTCTGTCTCAGTGACAGATTTGTCTGGATTTTGCCGAGTATGCATATCTACAGTGAAGACTTGTTTCTGTGCTCCGCAGGTGCTCTCAAATCCTACCTGCGCGAACTACCCGAGCCGCTGATGACCATGGAACTTTACGACGAGTGGATCCAGGCCTCCAAGTGAGTGGTGGGCTCTCCGTTCCTACACTTTTTCGGTAGAGCCGGGCAGGATAAATTACCTTGGCAGAAAATGTACGCATTCTTTTGGGACGTACGGGTAACTTGCTAGATTCACCGCCATTCTTGTTTGCGCAGCATTCAAGATATGGACAAGAGACTGCAAGCATTAATGGGAACATGTGTGAAGCTGCCCACGGACAACTTAAATAACTTCAGGTCACGCCCGTCCTTGTTTCCTTCCCTGTTTGTATATTTATTATTTGTTTATTTTGACCTCTTGTGCGTGAACCCCACAGATACCTGGTCAAATTCTTAGCCAAACTGAGCGAGTACCAGGACCTCAACAAGATGACGCCAGGCAACATGGCCATCGTCCTGGGCCCCAACTTACTGTGGACACACAGCGAGCCGTACGTATCCAAAGCAACAGCGCGCTTCTCATCTCGGGCAGGTATTCCCAGCATGTGGCTGCTCTCCGCAGGGACATAACGGAGGTGATGACCACACTGTCACTGCAGATGGTCGGAATCATTGAGCCCATCATCCAGCACGCCGACTGGTTCTTCCCCGGCAGTGAGCTTCACAATCTACTTTGAATTCTGTGTCGCTCGGTTTCAATTATTCAAGACACGAGCCGTCACTCCGGTTCCGTTGTGATTTGCAAGCAAAAATTGTGAACGCTCGATTGTGGTTGGGCCTAACTTGCTTCAAGTTGGTTCTCGCCGTTGCCAGTTAAAATTTACTGTAAAACTAATGTTGCTTTAAGTGAACCTCCTAACTTACAAGTTTGATAGTTTTATGCTAATACATGATGCAACACATCAACAGCAGATCAACAAACTTTGCATCCACGCTGCGGTCGATAAAAGTCTTTGCGCGGCAAATGGTAGCTGTTAGAGACTTATTCGCAAGAACCACACGGGAGACAGTATGCCCTTTGAGCACTTGCAAGTGAGAATTCGTTCGTCACTGTGCATACAGCGATGTTCGAATGAAGTCTGACTTTGGATTCTTGCAAGAGAGTATTTATTGAGAGAAAGCAGAGTGAGGGTGAGAGTGGACAGGATGGGAGTGAACCCCTGGCCTCTGGTCAAATCATTGCAGGAGCTGTTGTGTAAACAGAACAACTTTGATTGCTTCCTCTGCAGCTGGTCAATCAGTTCAAAGGATCTCAGCACTTTGTTCTACTACTTTGTTAAGACAGGACAAGCTTGGTTAATTGTTACAGGTTACATTCCAACATCATTGGATCAAAACTAATCTATGAACCCTAACATATCCCTTCCTCATATGATTATGTCACCCCGATTAACAAACATAAGCAAGAAAATATAATGAAGATAGAAAAATAAAAATAAAAACACAGAAACAACATTGTAATCATCACTTGCGAGGCATTTTTGATGGTCAAATCATCAAGTTCCCATGAAAACTGTTCAGCTAATCAGCATTATCGCAATCTTCTATCCGCAGCGCATTAAAATCATCACATTCGACATGCCTGAGAAGTTGTATTTGTACCCGTGTTACGCTAGAAGACACAACTCTTGTCACAGCAGACTTCAAACATGAGACAACAAGTCATAAATGAGCACAACTATACCAGCACAACAATCACAGGAGTCTCAAGTTTCAACAGCAGAAAATAGCCATGAAAAGAAATCCCATTGATGTGGGATCTTGTCCTCCGACATGGTCCGCTGTAAATTCTTCCGTGAGTTCATGGCGTTGTTAATATGAGTATCTGGAATGTATGTGCAACAGGAAGTCGCAATAATGTGACACACGCAGGTCCCTTGTGCTGCAGTCATCAAGTCCAGAACCATCCTGGTTTGCAAGACCATCAGTTCTAGCCTGGATCTCTCTGCTTTGTCCATCAGCAAGAAATTCACAAAAGATTGAAAATAGTGCAGTGTCTCTATGAAGAGTGATGGTTTTCCAATTCCGATCCAAAGAAAAAAAGTGCATGAATGACTTTGTCTCCGACGGACCACACTTTGTGGCTGTCAGGAACATTCGCACCCCAGACGGGATAATGTGGTTCAAAGGTTGCAACAGCCCTGTGTCGACGTCCAGAAGAGTTATGTGCTGTTGTCATCAGATGATTCTGTATCTTCAGGTGTGGCCTGTCACACACACTGGTGCACACACGCCTGTCCAGTTGGCGGGCAGCATCGGATAAACCTTGTGACCACAAAGCCACCAGCCATTCTGTATGAAGTAGGTTCCGTTTGATGGTGCAGCCATGTTGGTCGGAGAGCCTTCACCACTTGAAATGGCTCTCCTATCCTGGCACTCAGCGGTGATGTCCAAAGCTCCCATCCAGTTTCCTCCTGGAGAGCAGTCGTTAATGCATTCGTGGGTTTCATTTTCTTGGATGAAACACGTGTAGTCCATTCCAGGTAGCCTTTTTGTTTAGGCCATCTGTGGCATTTTTTGTCCTTCAACAGTCACATTGAGATTAATCTGAAAGAGTTCGAACACAGGTTCCTTATTGTGTGTCCAGGGCGGTAGGGGTAGCATCACTGACTGTGACAGCACGGTGTTGATATCCAACTCCTCCCATAGAGGCCATGAATTTCGCTTCAGTGACAGTCATTGCTCCGGCCTCCAGGTGAACTCGCATGGAGGAAGGGGGGAGTTTGGAATACACATAGCATCCCTCCTGTGTGTGGGATCTCACAGTGAACTTTACATACTGGTACCAAGTGTTGGTTTCGTATGGGTTTTTGGGGTCCCATGACCAGTCCTCAAAGTTCTCATCATGTGACCATCTTTTTCCTCGTTTGACATTGTCAATCGGTTTATACAGATGAGCCCATAGACCATAGCACGCTTCAACCACAACGCAGCAGAGGATCCACCTGGCATGTGGAGCCCCGTTGCTACTAGGATGGCAGAGACACCGATATTTCCCATTGCCTAGTCAGAGTGGGGATCGATGGATTATTCGCCAACATTGAGACGCCCCACCGTAAAAGATGATGCCCCTTTGTAGTCAGACTTCCCCACCACTCCGAAAATGGGGTCCAGCACTCTCTGGAACTTCCAGTGGCTGAGGTGAATCCAGCTGGGCCTTCCAGCAACGTTTAGTGCAGTGGGGGTAGTCATCAAGACTTGGAATGGTTCTCCCCCGCCCCCACCATGGCTGGCCCAGTTTTTTCTTTTGATGAATTTGATGTAGACCCAGTCTCCTGGCATAATGGAGTTGTCAATCTGAGAGGAAGAAAGATCAGGCTGCAGTAAATTTGCATTGGACATATTTTTCAGTTTGAGTGCACTGATCATGCAATCTGCCAAGGACTGTTCTTCGTCTGCTTTTTGTAAATCTTGTATCATTCACCAATCAATTTTATTGCCCTTTTGAACTGGTCAAATAGGAGTGTTTGCGAGAAGAGTTTGAGCACTTCCTAATGATTCCTCCTGACCAAAGACCATTTATGACAGGGGCTATCCCATTTATTGCCTCCTGTTTTAAAGGAGATTCTCTGATCTTGTTTGGATTTGGGCTGGGGGAATGGATGTTAAGTCCTGTAGCAGATGCTTCCTTTGATCAGTCAAACAAATGTTGATTAGCCTTCCAAACAGCTACACCACTCCCTCATAGCTTCTTTAGTCACTTTTCAATCATCTTCCGATTGTCTACAGCAAAAGTTTGAAAAGTTAGAGAACATTTTAACCTAATGGTATGACGCCAAATGTATTAGAGAATCTGTATGTTGTAAAGTGTTGTATTATTACTATCTTTCACTATCTGTCCTACTCCCTCCCTCCTTCTGAGGCTTGGTGTTAGAGTGGTGCTCACTCTAACTTATGTTCAAGAACCACATAGGAGACAGTATGCCTTTTGAACGCTTGCAAATGGAGAGGTCATTCGTCACTGTGCATACAGTGATGTTCGAACGAAGTCTGACTTTGGATTCTTGCAAGAGAGTATTTATTGAGAGAAAGCAGGGTGGGGTGTGAGTGAACCCCTGGCCTCTGGTCAATCATAGCAGGGGGTATTTTACGATGTTGTGTAAACAGAACAACTTAGATTGCTTCTTTTGCAGCTGGTCAATCAGTTCAAGGGATCTTAGCATTTTGTTCTACTACTTTGTTAAGACAGGACACGTTTGGTTAATTATTACAAGTTACATTCCAACATAAGCATAGCATCAAACTAATCTATCAACCCTAACACTTGATGACGCCCATGTCTCACACCTTGTCCAGTATCACTAAGACAATCTTTTTGGGAGGATGCATTCTTTACTACATATGATTCAATCATCATTTAATTTGACTTTCTTTCCAAAACGCTTCTCAGTTTCCCAGTTCACACATCTTCTGCATGTGTTTGTGGTTCTCCAGTTTTTTTCTCTAGTTAATTATCACTCCAAAAGCAATCTTTTTTTTTCTTAGCATTTAACTTCCTCCCCTCTGTGAGTCGTCACTTTATCGTGGTGGAGGGGTTTGCGTGCCCCTATGATCCTAGGAGCCATGTTGTCTGGGGCTTCATGCCCCTGGTAGGGGCACCCATGGCAAAAGGGTCCTAGGAGAGGGGCCAGACAAAGCATGATGAAAAAGACAAATGGACCTAGTTTTCCCTTGCCCGGACGCGGGTCACCAGGGCCACCCTTTGGAGCCAGGCCTGGAGGTGGGGCTCGAAGGTGAGCGCCTGGTGGCTGGGCCTTCGCCCATGGGGCCCGGCCGGGCATAGCCCGAATAGAAAACATGGGTCCCCCCTTCCTATGGGCTCACCACCTGTAGGAGGGACCAAAGGGGTCAGGTGCAAAGTGAGCTGGGTGGCGGCCAAAGGCGGGGAGAACCTTGGCGGTCCAATCCTCGGCTGCAGAAGCTGGCTCTTGGGACACGGAATGTCACCTCTCTGGCTGGAAAGGAGCCCGAGCTGGTGTGCGAGGCAGAAAAGTTCTGGCTAGACATAGTCGGACTTGCCTCCACACACAGTTTGGGTTCAGGTACAGGCCCTCTCGAGAGGGGCTGGACTCTCTTCCACTCTGGAGTTGCCCTCGGTGAGAGGCGTCGAGCAGATGTGGGCATACTTATTGTCCCCCGGCTGGGCGCCTGTACGTTGGGGTTCACCCCGGTGAACGAGAGGGTAGCCTCCCTCCACCTTCGGGTGGGGGGGATGGTTCCTGACTGTTGTTTGTGTCTATGCACCAAATGTCAGCTCAGAGTACCCACCCTTCTTGGAGTCCCTGGAGGAGGTGCTGGAGAGCGCTCTTTCTGGCGACTCCATCGTTCTACTGGGTGACTTCAATGCTCACGTGGGCAATGACAGTGAGACCTGGAAGGGCGTGATTGGGAGGAACGCCCCCCCCAATCTGAACCTGAGCGGTGTTCTATTGTTGGGACTTCTGTGCTCGACACGGATTTTCTATAATGAACACCATGTTCAAGCATAATGTGTGTACTTGGCACCGGGCGTGTGAGGAGTTTGGCGAGGCTATGGAGAATGACTTCCGGACGGCTTCGAGGAGATTCTGGTCCACCATCCGGCGTCTCAGAAGGGGTAAGCAGTGGCGGTCAACACTGTTTACAGTGGAGATGGTGTGCTGCTGACCTCGACTCAGGACGTCGTGAGTCGGTGGGGAGAATACTTTGAAGACCTCCTCAATTCCACCGACACGCCTTCCATTGTGGAAGCAGGGCCTGGAGACTCTGAGGCGGATTCTCCAATCTCTGGGGTCGAAGTCACTGAGGTAGTTAAAAAACTCCTCGGTGGCAGGGCCCCGGGGGTGGATGAGATCCGCCCGAAGTTCTTAAAGACTCTGGATGTTGTGGGGCTGTCATGGCTGACACGCCTCTACAACATTGCGTGAACATCGGGGACGGTGCCTCTGGATTGGCAGACTGGGGTGGTGGTTCCCCTCTTTAAGAAGGGGGACCGGAGGGTGTGTTCCAATTAAAGGGGAATCACACTCCTCAGCCTCCCTGGTAAGGTCTATTCAGGGGTGCTGGAGAGGAGGGTCCGTCGGGAGGTCGAACATCGAATTCAGGAGGAGCAGTGTGGCTTTCGTCCTGGCCGTGGAACAGTGGACCAGCTCTACACCCTCGGCAGGATCCTCGAGGGTGCATGGGAGTACCCCCAACCAGTTCACATGTGTTTTGTGGACTTGGAGAAGGCGTTCGACCGTGTCCCTCGGGAGATTCTGTGGAGGGTGCTTCGGGAGTACGGGGTGCCGAGCCAACTGATAAGGGCGGTTCGGTCCCTGTATCAGAGTTTGCCAGAGTTTGGTCTGCATTTCCGGCAGTAAGTCGGATTCGTTCCCAGTGAGGGTTGGACTCCGCCAAGGCTGGTCTTTGTCACCGATTCTGTTCATAATTTTTATGGACAGAATTTCTAGGCACAGCCGAGGCGTTGAGGGTGTCCGGTTTGGGGACCTCAGCATCGCGTCTCTGCTTTTTGCAGATGACGTGGTGCTGTTGGCGTCCTCAGGCCGTGATCTTCAGCTCTAACTGGAGCGGTTTGCAGCCGAGTGTGAAGCGGTCGGGATGAGGGTCAGCACCTCTAAATCCAAGTCCATGGTCCTCGGTCGGAAATGGGTGGAATGCCCTCTCCAGATCGGGGATGAGATCCTGCCCCAAGTGGAGGAGTTGAAGTATCTTGGGGTCTTGTTCACGAGTGAGGGCAGGATGGAGCGCAAGATCGACAGGCGGATCGGTGCAGCGTCGGCAGTAATGCGGACTCCGTACCGGTCCATCATGGTGAAGAGAGAGTTGAGCCAAAAGGCAAAGCTCTCAATTTACCGGTCGATCTATGCTCTTTACCCTCACCTATGGTCACGAGCTATGGGTTGTGACCGAAAGAACGAGATCCAGGTTACAAGGTTACAAATGAGTTTCCTCCTCAGGGTGTCCGGGCTCTCCCTTAGAGATAGGGTGAGGAGCTCGGAGTAGAGCCGCTGCTCCTCCACGTGGAGAGGAGCCAGATGAGGTGGCTCAGGCATCTCATCAGGATGCCTCTTGGACGCCTCCCTAGGGAGGTGTTCCAGGCATGTCCCACCGGTAGGATGTCCCTCCTAAAGCTGCTGCCCCCGCGACCTGACCCCGGATACGCGGAAGAAGATGGATGGATGGATGGATGAATTGATTTAACTTGCTCAAAATCACTCCTTCTTCAAAGTTGCTTGAATAATCTTCCATAGTAGTCTCCAACAACTTCAACCATTCAACCTGTATTTTCCTTTCATTCAGGCAATCATTCACCCTTGCACATTTGCATCTCACACACAGTCTCTCCATCACATTGGTCTCAATTTATCCAAACTCTCCACGCAATATTCATATATCATTCTCAACACAATCCTTATGCTAATGTTTCCTAAGGTTCCTGATAGAACAATCCACCTTTCCCCCAAAAAACTCAGCACAAAAAAACAGCTGGCGAATTAATCAGAATTTTTTTTCTTTGTTTTTTAAATTAACCAACTCAATCGCTCGGATTTAACTCAAATATAGAAGTTTGTGTAATCTTATAACACAACCAATCAATTATTTCTCTTAAATTTAGTTTTGCAATATCTTAAATTCACAATTTCGCTTCATCCAATTCCTGAAAGCATGTACTCTCTTTCTTTTTTTGTGGATCAGTTTCTGCCCACAAACAGATTTCTTTCTTAGTTGTACTATGTTCATTTTGGTTTTACTTGTCACGTGCTCCATTTCAAACATGTTACTCTTATTTATTTATTTATTTATTTATTTATTTATTTAATCATTGCTCTTATTTATTCATTGTATGTGCCTTCTTGTTTTTACTTTTTGTATTGTTTACTTGAATGTTTTGTTTGTCCGTGGACCAATATAATATCCATCCATTTTCTGAACCGCTTTGTCCCCACGAGGGTTGCGGGCGTGCTGGAGCCTATCCCAGCCGTCATCGGGCAGTAGGCGGGGGACACCCTGAACTGGTTGCCAGCAAATCGCAGTGCACACAGAGACGAACAACCATTCTCACTCGCACTCACACCTAGGGACAATTTGGAGTGCCCAATCGGCCTACCAAGCATATTTTTGGAACGTGGGAGGAAACCAGAGTGCCCGGAGAAAACCCATGCAGACACGGGGAGAACATGCAAACTCTACACAGGGAGGGCTGGAGGTGGAATTGAACCCGCACCTAACTGTGAGGCGGACGTGCTACCCAGTGCGCCAACGAGCAGCCCTCCAATATAATGTGTGTGTGTGTGTGTGATATATATATATATATATATATATATATGTGTGATATATATATATATATATATATATATATATATATATATATATATATATATATATATATATATATATATATATATATATATATATATATATATATATATATATATGTGTGATATATATATATATAATATACACACCGTAATTTTCGGATATATATATATATATATATATATATATATATATATATATATATATATATATATATATATATATATGTGTGATATATATATATATATATATATATATATATATATATATATATATATATATATATATAATATACACACCGTAATTTTCGGACTATAAGTCGCACCAGCCATAAAATGCACAATAAAGTGAAAAAAAAACATATATAAGTTGCACCGGAGTATAAATCGCACTTTTGGAGCAAATTTATTTGTCAAAATCAGACATGAACCAGCAAGAACAGCCTAAATGATACGGTATGCTAACGTGACATATACACAAACGAGGAGCTGAGAACGGGCCTGACGTAACATTCAGAGTTATTCAAGTAAGGATTACATAAATAACACATTTATCAAACCATCTGTCTCACTCCAATTCATTAAATCCATCGATCGTGCTTTATGTAAACAATGCCGCGTATGCGCCGCATATGCTCACGTTGAACCAGTTGTAAGTTGCATTTCTAATTATTCCACAGACCCATATAACGATATATAAAGTATATTTCAAATAACTATCATATTAAAACAATATTATCAAACCATCTGTGTCACTTCAAATCATTAAATACATCGATCAAATTCCTCGTTCTTAATGTCAACAACGCCGCTGCAGAGATCTAGTATATAACTATATTGTAGCGTTAACAAAGTACCAGGAAAGACGTGGGTCTATATAACAACAATACTATCAAACCATCTGTGTCACTCCAAATCATTAATTCCATCGATCAAATTCCTCTTCCTTCATGTCAACAACGCAGTGCACGCGCGCCGCACAGATCTATCAAACCATCTGCGTCACTCCAAATCATTAAATCCATCGATCAAATTCCTCGTTCTTTATGTCAACAACGCCGCGCGTGCGCTGCAGAGATCTAGTATATAACTTTATTGTAGCGTTAACAAAGTACCAGGAAAGACGTGGGTTTGGTAAACGGCTATTTATTTAACAAAACAAGAGTTCAACAAGCCAACAACTACTGAACTTCCAGCCACGGAGGTGGAAGAGAGCTCCATAGAATAGGAGCGGGGGTGCGTAAAAACCATGTACGAGGCCCATCCACCGTCCCCGGACAGCCACCCGGCCGAGCGCTGGCCCCCGACTTCCATCCACGGAGATGGAAGAGAGCTCCATAGAATAGGAGCGTGCGTGCGTAAAAGCCATGTCCGAGCCCCAATAACCGTCCCCGGACAGCCACCCGGCCGAGCGCCGGCCCCCGACTTCCATCCACGGGGGTGGAAAGAGAGCTCCCGTCGAGAAGGATCGGGCGTGCGTAAAAGCCATAATAGTTTTTCAAACCTTCTGTGTCACTCCTAATCATTAAATCTTCCAAACTCTTCGTCCTCCGTGTCACTTACAAACAAAGCCGCGAATGATGCCGGTAGTACGTGGGGCCCTTCGTCATTTTCGTCGTCTCGTGATCGAATCCTTTGCCCTTTATGTAAACAACCGCCGCGCGGTACGGGTGACGTCACTTGCAGTTCAAATGACAGTAATCCCTTGCTACACTGCGGTTCGTTTATCGCGGTTTCACTACATCGCGGATTTTTGAATTTTGAAAATTTCTGAAAAAAATCACATATAATTCTCTTAGTACAAGTTGCCCCCCCCACCCAAACTATGACAAAAAACGCGACTTATATCATATGTAATCTGTCTTGTCACCGTGGGATAGTAGGAAACACTTTGTGTGTCTTGACATGAAGAAATTGACAATAAGGCAGACTTTGACTATGACTTTTACTGGTTCTTTTATCACAAAAACGATCAACAAGGCGGAAGTACAAGTCGAAAAATGTCAGGTAATCCAACCTAAATATCTTGTTTGTGATAAAAGAACCAGTAAAATAATAGATTTCTTTTTTTTCCTCTCTTTTTTATTTTTTAAAATTGTTTCTGTTTTGTACTGCAAATTGAGAATACCACTGTCTAGCAAATTTCTTTGCACACTAGTTTAGCCAATTTCATCACTTCAACACATAGGCACACTCTTAGGCACACAAATGCACAACTCTCGCGCGCGATGGGGGGGGGCTGGCATCAATGATTCGTCACAAGCTGGCCATTTCTTGCAGTCGATCATGAAGCTGGTTCCCGCCCACACACGCGAGGACAGCACATTCCAATTATTCATTCATCTTGTAGAAGCTTATTGTATTTCTTTACCACTTGATTTGCAAATTTTAACTTTAGTGTGCACACATAATTTGATCCCTGGTCATTTGTCATTGGTCATACAATCAGCATTGTCATACTTCTTGTATGTACAGGAGTTCTACTAATGTAAAAAAAGTTATAATAATCTGACAATGACATGTTTTGCTGTCATATGGGGGAGGCTTCAGGTCTTTTAAATTTGGATACATGATTTGCATAGGAGCGAAAGCTCCTCTTGCCCCTCTGCTTGAGCTGCGGCTCGAGCTGCGGTCTTGCACCTGTGCACTGGGGCCTTATTGTGTTCCGGTCCGACAAACACTTGCGGCCTCATCACTTTTCATCTTTCTATGTTTTGTCTCTTCAATTTGTTCTCTTCTCTCTTGTGACACTTTCAAACAGTTTCTAGCGCATTTCATTTATCTCTCTTTTCTTTCCTTTCCCAGCCACACTCCTCCAAACGGTCTACCACTTCTTCCACATTTCAACTTTCAACTTCCCTTCTACTCCATACTTTTTCTTCCACTTCGGCATGTATTGCACACAATTAAGAAATCTACTTGCCATGTACTTCTCATGTTTTCTCCGGGCACTCCGGTTTCCTCCCACATCCCAAAAACATGCTTGGTAGCCCAATTGAGCACTCCAAATTGTCCCTAGGTGTGAGTGCGAGTGCAAATGGTTGTTTGTCTTCCTGTGCCTTGCGATTGGCTGGCAACCAGTTCAGAGTGTCCCCCGCCTACTGCCCGATGACGGCTGGTATAGGCTCCAGCACACCCGCGACCCCCGTGGGGACTAAGCGGTTCAGAAAATGGATGGATGGATGTATTTCTCATCTCCTTCAAGAGCTTCTTTATTTGGAGATTCGCAGTTTTCATTTCCCATCTTAATTTAGTATTTTACATTTTTTGCAATTTTTTTTTCCCCCAATTTTGTTTTCTTTGAGGATCCTCAATGCAGGTTTAAATTGACCTTTCAACAGAATTACTAGCCTGTGTTATTACCGTGGATTAATGCTAGAACTGCTTTTTAGTCAATTTATCCTAGCAGTCACTCTCAACCACACAAACTCCAGCGCTTTTTTACTTTTAGGCCTATCCAGGATGGGTGTAAAACCCTCCCAAACAGCTTGGACAAATGGACAAAAAAGAATCTACGCCCTTCTTCAATTAAGAAAAATAAGCTCTGTTTTCTCTAGCCCGTTCCTTCCACTGAGTCTTGGACCTAAGCTGTTCTTTGGCTCGGAAAAACGGACAAAGAAAAATGTACACTCCTTTTTGATTGACAAAAAAGAAGCTCTGTGTTTCTTAGCACGTTCCTTCCACTGGGACTCTAACCCAAGTCAGATCCCATAGCTTGGAAAAACAGACAAAGAAGAATCTACGCACTTCTTCGATGAACGAAAAAGAAGCTCTGCTTTTCTAAGCCTGTTCCTTCCACTGGGACTTGAACCCAAGCTATATCTTGTGCACTTTTCACTTTTACCCGTTTCACATAACTTTAGGGCTTTAACGTACTTGTCCCCTGGTTTGTTCCACTTCCGGATCCCGTCAATCCACTGTTATCAGACGAAGGCAGACCTAAGATGCTGGCCCAGCGAAGAATTCTCTTCCCAGGTCTTTCTTTTCCAGGTCCTCCTAATGGACGCTGGCCTGTTAACAATGCAGCACGTCGTCCTCCGTCGATCAGCAGTGGGTATGTTGGAATCCGGGTCACGGACCAAAATGTTAGAGTGGTGCTCACTGTAACTTATTCACAAGAACCACACGGGAGACAGTATGCCCTTTGAGCACTTGCAAGTGGAGAATTAGTTCCTCACTGTGCGACTGGGACTTGAACCCAAGCTATATCTTGTGCACTTTTCACTTTTACCCGTTTCACATAACTTTAGGGCTTTAACGTACTTGTCCCCTGGTTTGTTCCACTTCCGGATCCCGTCAATCCACTGTTATCAGACGAAGGCAGACCTAAGATGCTGGCCCAGCGAAGAATTCTCTTCCCAGGTCTTTCTTTTCCAGGTCCTCCTAATGGACGCTGGCCTGTTAACAATGCAGCACGTCGTCCTCCGTCGATCAGCAGTGGGTATGTTGGAATCCGGGTCACGGACCAAAATGTTAGAGTGGTGCTCACTGTAACTTATTCACAAGAACCACACGGGAGACAGTATGCCCTTTGAGCACTTGCAAGTGGAGAATTAGTTCCTCACTGTGCGATGTTCGAACGAAGTCTGACTTTGGATTCTTGCAAGAGAGTATTTATTGAGAGAAAGCAGGGTGGGGGTGAGAGTGGACAGGATGGGGGTGAACCCCTGGCCTCTGGTCAATCATAGCAGGAGGTGTTTTACGATGTTGTGTAAACAGAACGACTTTGATTGCTTCCTCTGCAGTTGGTCAATCACTTCAAAGGATCTTAGCACTTTGTTCTACTACTTTGTTAAGACAGGACAAGCTTGGTTAATTGTTACAGGTTACATTCCAACATAATCATAGGATCAAACTAATCTATCAACCCTAACAGTAGCAACACGTGAAGACTAACAATATGCTCTCGGGCATATATTCTTCATCCTCTCCAATTATTGCATTTTACTGATCTTAGGAGAGACAATCTTTTTAATTTCATTTTTGAGCAAAAGATTTTCTTGTCGACCGGTGGCTATCACACACGCGCACGCACCCACCCACCCACCAGAAGTCGTTTGACCTTGTCAATGGGTACTTGAGCATGACATCATGATGTACAGACTATTTAATTATTTCTTTTCAGTTCTTTTTTAAAATCTCATAAATTACAATCCCGTCCAGCAGTATTTGTCAGGAGCTGCAATGGATCAATGGCATTTCTGTTTGTATTAATGTATTTTTGATTGTTTGCGAGTTTGACGTGCTCACATACAAGTGTGCCCGGACCCTCTTTTATTAATTCTCATGAATTACAATCCCATCCAGTAGTATTTGTCAGGAGCTGCAATGGATGAATGGCGTTTGTTTGTATTAATATATTTTTGACTGTTTGATACACTCACGTACACCCCCCCCCCCCCCCCGTCATCAATTCAGAGATGGAATTCAACCTGACGGGCAGTTACGGCAGCCCCGTCCACATCAACTACAACTGTAACTACAGCTCCCTGCCGTCCCCCGACACGGAGCAGTCGGAACGCATGCGGCCGCACCACGACCAGAGCCGGCGCCCCCTCAGCGTTGCCACGGACAACATGATGCTGGAATTCTACAAGGAGAAGGATGGGTATCAAAGATGATTAATCCCACACCTCGCCCACGAACACTTGTGCATTTCTTTCAGCATGGCAAGAGGTGTCATATTTTCACTGTCTTGCTTAGCCATCTACTGTCGCCCCCCTCCTTCAACGGCACCCATCTGGCTGCAATACATGCATGAATGACACCGTCTCCACGGCGACGCAGCCCAGTTGAACTCGTTGCCTCGTTCGCTCATAAAATATTTCTCCCATCCTCCTCCTACACTGTCCGGCGACACAGCATAGAGCTGGCTGAAAATAACCAGCCAAAATGTCCTCCCGTCAGAAGTTGAGGTGTCAAACTTTTTCATTGCAGGCCTCGCCGGGGCCGTTGCGACCAGCAAAATAAAAAAATGGTTTCGTCGTATATTCCCCCTACATTTCATTGACACTTTTGCTTTGTGTGTCCTCAGCACGTTGCTGTGCAGTGCGTACATGAAGCAAGTGTCTTAACCCCTTCTTTCCCTCTCTTGCCTCTTACTAACGCAGCGTTAGGAAAATACAAAGGTACGCTATTATGGCCTCTCCTGCACCCCCTACATCTTTCCCACACGCCCGTTTTGCGTTGCCCCGCTTTTCATTTCAGCTAATGCGTGGGTTTTAAGTGTGGTGTGTGTGTACGTGTGTGTGAGTCCAGCATTGGCGTGCGGGTCATGGATACTTCCTGGATGTCGCGCAAGGGCTCGTCTACGCTGGCCCGCAAGAGCTGCTGCACCCCGACGGGGGTCTGCTCTACGCCCACCGACCCGCTCCTCGCCACCGAGCAGGCTGCCTCGCCAGCCGCCTCGCCGGCTGTCTCACCGCCCGCCACGCCGCCCCCCGCGGGAAGGGTCAGGTAAGACGCCGCTGCTTGGACTGCTGCCACGGCTGCTGCTTTGATCATTTCTTCCCCACACGTCATCATCATCACCGTTTTCACCACCACAATCAGATGCTCCAAGTTACAGTGGTACTTTGACGTACGAGTGACCTGACATTTTAAGTATGTTAGCTTAATGCTAGCATCCAACGCAACATACCATCAACAGGCGAATGAAACTAGCCTTGTAGTTGTGTTTACAGAGAGCAGGTTTTTGTCTGGACCCTTCAGAGCAGATGCTCATGATCACAAATGTACTGTCGGAACACCGTGGGATATTAGGAACATTGGCAAGTTACACTTAAATTTAGTTTTATCCAGGCTAAGGGATAGAGTGGTCGTCCCCAACCCAGAGGTTGGAAGTCAGCCATTGTGACCACGCGGGACTGTCCTTGAGTGAGACAGACGATCCCCGGTTGCTCCTGATGCTACGGCGTCAGGAGGGGAACAAGGAAATGCTCTGCGTACCAAAGGTAGAAAAACGCTTGACAAGTACAGCCCATGTAGCATCTGTGAGTCAAGGCACCACTGTATTTATGTCTCCTTTTTTGCCTCTCGACTGCAATACGGTGTCACCCTCAAGATGGTTCCCACGAAAGGGTGTTTGCGTCTGTGAGGCGAGTGTGGGTTCTGAGCCGGTTGCGTGCATGGGTTCAGGCCCACAGGACAAGGCGGTGGATTTTTCAATCACACAAAAAGTAGAAATACGATTATTTTTCCCTAATTTGCATAAAGAGGACTGTGTTTAGAGGTGCACCGCCTAACTCAAAGGCTTCTCTTCTCTTTTCTCTTCTTGATTTGGAGCGACTATCCCCCCACCCCCACCCGCTTTCCTCGATCATCCGCACAGCTTCGCCTCCTCTCGCTCCAGTGCTTCTCCCTGTTCAGTCACCAGTCTTTTATGCTGTCTTATTCTCTTAATATCTACAGCTCAGACATGTGGGCCAATCGGCCGGACACCTCTCAGGCCCGGCCGCCCCCAGGGGAGGACCGGCCGCCCCCTCCCTATCCTGCCGCCTCCCACCACCACTTCTACCCCAAGCCCCCTCCCTGTGCCCGTCCCGCGGCACCGGGCCCTGAGTCGCAGCCACCGGCCTCGCCCCCGCCCCTGCACCACCGGTCAGGCGTCGCACTCCCGGGCCCACTCCCATCCTCCTCCTCTTCCTCCTCGTCCTCCTCGCTCGACATCAATTCCAACCCCAAGCCCAGCTGCCTGCACTTCCCCAAGCAGAGCCCGCCCGGCGACGGTTACGCATCGTCGCTTTTCCTCAAACCTGCCCTGGTGGTCGCCCGCCACGAGCAGTGCCTCGGCTACCCCCCCTCTGCGCCCCCGCCCCCGCCGTGGGCTGCCTGTCCCGGTGCCAGAGAGAGAGGAGTCCCAAGGCCGACTAGGTAAATGGACAGCTCCGTGAGCGGGTGCCACCCTTTGTCTGTCCTCTCGCATCACCTCGCCTCGCTCGCCTGCTGGATTTGCGTTTTCCTCACCCCCTCCAGTGGCACGCCTCGTGCGCTGTAACCTCTCGCTTGGCTTGCCTGGCAGACCAAAAATGCTTCACGAAGCCAGACATACGCTAAATACATTCGGCTGCTCTCAAATAGCATCAGAATGTTATGTATTGCACAGGTTTGCGGCGCCATTTGACCACCCAGCAATAAAAAAGAGAGCACATTTTAACAGTGACGATGATCGTACAGGTACCATCATATGTCCCAAGGATGCTTCCACAGTAGAAAAGTTACTTTTGGTGCAAAAGCTAAAATTTTCTCCAATAGATCTTTTGAACAGAAATGTCTGTGCCATAGCGTGCGGAAAAACTCCAACAGATATTTTTGTGTGTCTAGCTGCTCGGACTGATGTTGATGCATTTCTGCTTTTGCCAGTTCGTCCAAGAGTAAAGAGCTCTCCCCTGTCATTGGCCACAAAGGCATCCAAGCGGCAAGTTCAACAGTGCCTCCTAGCGGCAGTCCGCAGAATTGCAGTCCGTGCCCCCGCCCTGGAGAGCGCAGCCCGCGCAGCCTGGGCAAAGGTCAGCTCAGCGTCAGTTAGGTGTCAAGCTCAGAGTCTCTTCTTGTCGTACGTCGAGTGACAACATGCCGTTTGTGCTTCCAGGTTCCAAAAAGTTGGCGCCCGTGCCTCCAAAGGTCCCGTACTATCAGCCGGGGGCACTGCCCGACCAGTCCGCTGGTCAGCCGTCACCAGTCAGCCTATCGCCCACCCCGCCCGGCACGTCCTCTGTTTACGGACTGCTCTGCGCTCCGGGTCAGGCGTTGCCGCCGTGCTCCCCGGGGCAGGCCCTCTCGGGGGCGCCCCACTCCCTTTCGTCGCCGCCCTCACTGGCCGGCATGCTCGCCAAGTCACGGCCCAGGCCCAGGCAGAGGCCCGGCCTGCCCCCGCCGCAGCCACCTGTCGGCTTGGGTAGTAGGGATCCGGGCCCAGTCCGAGCCCCGGCGCTCCAGCCACCTGAGCCGGCCCTCACTGACGGACTGTCTCCAGGGACGAGCATGTCGACAGGTAAACACCAGATGCAGCTGCGGCGGCCTTGGCTCACTCTAGCCGTGACTGTGTCCAACGCCAGACAAGTGTAGTAGGGCAGCCTCCTCGGATTTGTCGTCGCATTTCTGCTCTCTTTCATGATTTCCCTTTTTGTTTTCTCCACTTCATTGCCATCTACGTTGTCCCATTTGTCCTCGTCCTCTGATTCAACCACCTCGATTTAGATATCTTCAACTACGAAATCCCCTCCATCAATATCAACCTGGACAGCCTCATCGACGAGTTTAGCGGCGCCCCCCGCAGGAGGTCACCGCCCGCCAACGAGGAGGAGCGGCTGGCCACTGCTCTATGACGTGGCTCGGTGCCGAAAGCCAAAAGCCAGAGAGAAGAACGCATTGCTTGGCTTCATTGGTGGAAAAAAGAAAGGAAAGAAAAGGAAGAATGTGCATCCAGAACAGAAGGAAAAAGCAAACCTCTGGGACAAAGCCGTGCCTTTCGGAGGAAAGACGCGATTCGAGCTTAGCCCCCGCCCCACCCCACTCTGTTGGCTTGTGTCGGAGTGCTGCGTTCACGGTTCTTCTGGGTTTACCTTCGATGCCGCTGCGTCCGCGTGATGCTCTCGCTGTCGTCGGGGCTGCGGTGCGTTTTGCTTCACGGGCCGACTGTCTTTATTGGCGACTGGGCTCAAATGGTGGCCTCTGACGTTTCTCTCTTTTTGCCTCTTGAAGGATCTATATGAGGAGGGCCTTTATGAGGTGGCGGACATGCCCACATCCAACTCTGCGTTTCTTGTTGAACTGTCTGGCAGCCCTTCTTTGCGTAAATGTGCGCTTTGCAGATGTCAAGCCTCATTTGTCTGTCTGTGTCTGTCTGTCCGTCTGTGTTTGTCTGTCAGTATGTCTGTCTTTGGAGTAAAAAGTGCAATTACAGTTCTTACACATCCAGCTGTGTCCAAAAGTAAAGTGGAAGCCGTTTACTGTGTTTTGATGTATTTGCTTCCAAACGAATCGGCCTCAACATGCCTGTTTTTGCATGTGTGTATTTTTGAGGTCCTCAACAAAAACCTTTCCAACCCCACTAAAACGTCAGCACCCCGCGCCAGTTTCATCCATGAATGCAAACTTGAGTGCAAATCCCGAAGGCCTAAAACGAGCAGGACCTCAGCCGTGTTGTAGACCTTAAGAGCAAATCGGAAGCATTTATCCACAATAGACAGACGACGCAAAATTGCCCGACAGCAGCTTTCTGGATTGACAGACCTTGTTGCCAGGATGCCCCAAATCGTGTCAAGAATGCATGGGCGAAAACAAATGGGCAGCCAGCTGTTATAGGCCATAATTGCACATAAACAAGCAGTGAGCAAATTAGCCCCAATTGAAAGCGGCTCCCCTTGACGGATGTGGGGGCTACAACTGGTTATTACTGCTACTGAATGACAAAGCTTTTTTTTAATACAAGTAAAACCTTTAAGTTAAGATGTTTTGTCTCGGGATGAAACTTTATCAAAGCGATGTACGGTATGCGTCAGTGTGTGTTTATGGAGAATTTCTTGATTGTGATATTTATTCTCTAGGTAGTTGTGACCACATGACAACATTGCAAGTGCACTCACTGCTTGCTTGTTGTTTGGGGAGGGACAACTATGGACAGACTATATCTGATATGCTTGGTTCTACCAGGAGGCTGATTGAATGTGGCACATTTGATGTATTCTTGTTCTGATTCCATGGAGTTTCTTTTGACGAACCATGCAGCCTGCCGGGCCGGCGTGCACGAGCATCATGCGAACGGTGTCACTGTCAAGCTTTGGCGCATCATCTGCCCTATTCACGTAGGCGGCTGCCAAGTCTTACAAAGAAAGGTGCAGTCCCGTCCGTGTATACTATGAAGCCAAGCTACAACCCTTATCAGAATGTCAGAACTAAATAAATAAATATATATATATATATATATATATATATATATATATATATATATATATATATATATATATATATATATATATATATATATATATATATATATAAATAAATAAATAAAGGCTACATTTCTACAAATGTCACACTTCTTTTTTTTTTTTAAACCTTAGGCTTGTCGCTTGGCATTTTGATGATGATATCTTCCCGGTCACACTTAAATGCATGGGCACAAGCAAAACACATTTTTGGGGTTTTGTTGTGGGTGGTACCGGAAAAACAAATCAAAATCTCTAGAATGAGGGCGAGCAAAATAATCAAAAGGTCTCTCTGAGTCTGACTGTCTGTCTGTGTCCTTGCACTGCTCTCTGGACTTGTCTTAACAATAACACAATATATATCAATATCAAAAGAATGATATGGTTAATATGCTTTTCTCCCCCCAAATGTTTCATGCATAGTCAGAACCTATTCAATCCCATGCATTGATAAATGACTGTCTGTTCTTTACCTGTCAGCTGCTCTGAGCTAGTACTGGGCCAACTGTCTGAAGCACCAAAACTGGCAATATTTCCACCTTTGCATGGGAAACATAGACATATGATTTAATATTAATTTAGCCAGGGCCAGTTACAAAGTTTAGAGGAGTGTGCATGTAAGAAAGAATAACAAATCACTCTTCAACTTACAAAATCTACTAGAACTAAATTTAACAATACATCAACAGAAAGACAGCCTTATTACATGGCAGTGGCACATATGCACACAACACATGCAAACTGGCATGCATACACGCGCACACACACACAGTTTTTAATGGCACCGTTGGGGCGTGGCTGAATAAATCCGTAACTTTTCTGCATTTGGCCGCGTCCTCCTTTAGCGCCTTTCTTTTTTGTCCCTCTTCGCACCGCCTTTCCTCTTCTTTTTACCACGGTCGAAGTCCTTTATCCTCACTCGCACCGCTCGCTAGCTACACAGCAGCCGGCACCTGACATACGTAACACACCTCTTCCTCCACATGACCTCTGTGTGGTTGATACGGACTGTGGGGGCGGGTGTTAATTGAAACATAAACCAATCGTCTTTCCCTCCTCACATGCTCCTGGCCTGAGTGGCCTGGCCTGTCTCTCTGATAGGCGCGCTGCCGCACCGGGAGATTTTAAAAAACAAACAAAAAAAACCTGAGATACAGGCCAGCAGGCCGGCGCTTCGGGAAAACTCCCAGTTCTGTCTATGGTCAGTCCGGGCGTGGTGGAGGAAGACAAGCAATGGTGTGGTGGAACCTGTAAGACTGGCCAAGCGGGATGACACAGAAGGAAAATGTACTCGATGCATCTCGGGCTTGTGCAATCACGCAAATCAGGCTTCAAGTCAAGGGTGGGGACATAGAACAGTTTCAAACTGTTTAAGCCGGTTAACAGCTCCTCTGAGTTTTGGAATTGCAGCTAAAACTGATGATTGCTGCTGTGTTTACATATAACGTGCAGCTGGTCTTCATGAGATACCGCCCGCATGCCCGCGATCCCTAGCTTAAGCAATACAAATGTTAAATATAACATGGTGAATCTTATTTTACATTTGTGCAAGATTATTGAAAGTGACTGGGAAAATTCCTCTTTCCTTTTGTACTCAAGTCTCTTTTTGTGCCCAATCACGTGCATTGACTTACCCATGTCTTGTATTATTTACATTTTCAAAGTAATACTTTTACCGGAGTCTTTTTTTTTTTTTGGTCCCACGCAAGTTTCTATACAAAATTAAGTGAATAATTCAATGTTTTACCAGGTAAGCCAATTGAGAATTTTTTTTCTGGAGGCAAGGTGTGTGAAGCGTCTTGCCCAAGGACACAACGACATGTGACTGTGATAGAGCTGGGATCGAACCACCGGTTACCAAACGAACCACTCTACTCCCTGAGCCACAGCCGCCATAATCACACGTGCTACCTCTGTCGATGCTCGTATTTGGCATGTGGTGGTCCATGTTTGTACACTCATCAAGCCAATAGGATCCACGGCAGCACGGCAGCCACCAGTGCCATCACGGTGAAGGTGGAGAGGAGCACCAGGAGGCACCGAGCCGTGCTCCACACCCGGCGCCGGCGAATCCTCGGCGGCCGAACCACCGTCAACACCACGCTGAACGCGTCGTCCTCAGTCATAGGTCTCCCCCGGGCGCTGATGACGAAGATCTCCGAGTTGCTGCACGGACTCGTGCGGAGGAGCGTCGACCGCCGGAGACGCTCGTATTCCGCGCAGAAGAAGCGTCGAAGTCGCCCGCGGACAGAAGCGGCCGAGGTGGTGTCGAGCTCCAGTCGGGCGAGCGGCCTCCCCACGGGCACCTCCAATGTCTGCCGCCCCCCTCCTCCTCCTCTTTCTGTATCCTCCTCGGGCTCCCCCTTGCCCTGCGGCTCGTCCTGCCGCTTCCTGATAAATGTGAGGTGTCTGCACACCGGACAGGCAAGGGTGTCCCGAATTTGTCCTTCGGCGTGGAAGTTGACCAGCAGCTTGACCAGGCATTCGTGACAGAACACATGTCCGCAGCTCAGGGTTCTCCCCGTCCCGCGCAGGATCTCGTAGCACACCGGGCACTCGCTGGCGTCCTCCTGCGGGGTGTCGTCATCCTTGTAGAATGCCATGGAAATCATGATAACAAGAACGAACGATGCAGGTGCAGAACTGGCCTCGGGCGTGCCTCAACCTCCGCATTCCTCGTTCCTGACTGCATGGGCGGGGAACGGCGCAGATGGTTGCAGAACAGGGCCTGCCACCTGGGCAGGTGCATTGGGAAAAGCTACCCACGATACCTACCTCCCCACCAACACACCAAATTTATGTCTGCCTGTGTCTCTATCTATTCAACCTTAAAATTGGCCTACAGTACGTGCTGCAAAAATAGCTAGATTTCTACTTTATTTTAGGTTTGTCAAACTATTGTGCACTTAACCAGAACACATCACTTTGTCCTCGGGATGTCCATTTAGCTAATACCAACAATGCAATATGTCACGTAGACAGATATTGTACCAATATTCGCAGCTCATGAGCGTAGATGAGGGCTGAAGCAAGAGACTGTCACTGCCTCTCGGTGGTCAGAAGGAACAGTGCAGTGGTGATTTGTTACAGTTGTGGGTATGTCTTATATTCTATGATTGTATTTTATTGTATGAATTTTGATTTACAATTATGTTCTGACTAGTTCTATTCTAATAAGTGTTGCCGTGGTCAAGCAGAATTTGTAACAGCAGAGGAAAGGATAGTCTGTTTGTGTTGTCAGACATGTACTCTATTTAAAAGGACGTTTCATTGAGGTTAAATTCGTGTTGCAGAAGTATATTCCGGACACGGAGATAATTTGTTGGAGTCAAGCGCCATTTCACGGTGTTATGTGGTCGTGTCCAGTCAGCAGGGCGCGGCTTCGTTTTTATATTGTGACGCCAACGTGTTTGGTGGCGTAATTTGTAACGTTAGCGCGCACGCGTCGTCGGAACTGACGTCGCTTCCGGGAAACGCGTTGGCAAGTTCCAAAAACACAAGCAGGAGTAAGTGCGAGGTAAAGCAAACCGAACCGGCAGCGGCAAGAGCAAGGGACGCTCTGAATTAAGATCGCCAGCCTGGCCGGAGGGGATCTCGCGCGTGTTCGCAATCGGCCGCCAACGGCGTTCAGATGTTACGAGCCGCCCAAAGGAGATAGCGAGTCGACAGCCCTTTGTCATGAACAGGTGCCATTCGCCTTCCTTTGGAGCTACTTTCGGAGTAGTTCGGTCACTGTTGGACCGCAAGGATTCTTTCCGTCTTTCTCGAGTCGCGGTTTTGCCGACTTCGGCTGAAGGGTTGCCTTTACTGTTCTCTTTGCGTTCTCCCGTCTAGTTTCGAAACGCAAACGGCGTACCCCGTAACGCCCACACGCTTGCGGCGAAATTTAGAGGGCTTGTCATGGTTGTCTGGATTGTCCTTTTGGACGAATGTCGAAATTGGATTGATATGAGCCCTGGCGAATTTCCTCGTGATCATTCCACTCAGTTGCATTCGGCTCGTGACGTGAGCGACCGACGCGTTCACCTTCTTGTCGGATGACGGGCGCACATGCGGCTCAGGTAACCGACGCGTTCACCTTCTCGGATGACGCGCCCACATGCAGGATGCGGCTCAGGCTCAGAGGCTTTTCAACTTTGCTGAAAGGTCAATGTTGAGCAAATTTGATGAGGCAAGAGGCTACGTACAAATGTTGGATTAGGGCCGTTTTCAGCACTACTCACGTCATAAATTGAGGTCTGAGTCAGATTTTCTCCTTTTTCGTTCTAAAAATTATTCCGCCATGCTTGCTCATTGATTGTCGTTTTTCGAGGAGTGGCGCTGGTGCCCTTTGTCACAGCTTTCATCTGGATTGCCATGGAAACAGCAGCAGCAGCAGCAGCAGCAATGTATTGACTCTTGGTTTTAATTTTCTCTCAACTCACCGTGTTTTTGAACTCCCTGTCCGGTTTCTTGGAAAGAGCAATGTGAGTCAAAAGTGATAGCGACATCTGTTAGCAATGTTTCAATAGGAGAAGCCATACACCCGGAGTGGGAGGAGGACCATTTTTTCCCCCGAAGTTCTCCGAGGGGTTGTATTCAAACGTATGACCAATGAAAATATGGTCATCATAAAGATGGGTGTGCACAGGGCTTCCCCCACACGTGATTTCGTTTTAGAGACTGGAGTTTCTGGGATTTGGAATCGGAAAATTGAAAATGACTAGTAATTATTAGGCTTGCAATCGATTCAGTGTCAGTGTTGTTGGGCAAATATTGAATGTAATTATGATGAGATGGCTCGTTAGTGAATGCTGCTTCCCGTTCGCATGCAAAAATAACGAGCGTTGTGAAATAGCTATTAGCAAAAAGGAGGCCGACTTTGCACACTCGCTAACTTCTCTGGCCCCCCGCCCTCATGAAGTCCTGCCGTGGACACAGAGATGATTCCCAAGTTTTCCACAAGTCCATTATTGGAAGTCCCGAGCTCTGAAGTATAGGAAAAGGTAGGAGCTGCATATATATATACACATATACTGATACCTTTGCTGCCGATTTTTTGCCGGCGAAGCGGCCGCTCAAGACACCGCTCGATTCTCTGCTTAGACTTTGAGGCCACCAGCATCCTCAACGGGGAAAACGCATATGTCCCTTTTTGGGAAGCAAAAAGGACCAACTGACCCCCCAGCAAAAGTTGCCCACAACGTGTTTTGTTATCTGCCGCTGCGCAGAAATATTTGGCCGTTTCAGGCGTGTGACGAGGCAAACTCCAGAACGCGTGGCCAGAACACACCGGCGCCACCGAGGCCTCTCGGCCGGGACAAAATCCACTCTTGCAGGATTGACAGTGAGCGAGCGATTGTGTTACAGTCGGTGTGCCTTTGTTTGCGCCTGCTGCCCAGCTCCCACGACGCTCGGGAGGAGCTGCGGGAGTTCTGCGACGGCAGCAGAGAGCTGGAGGCTGAGCTGGAGGCACAGCTGTGCCAGGCAGAGTGCCGCCTGCACGACCTGCGCAGCCAGAACGAGCGACTAAAGAACGAGGCGGACGGCCTCAAGGTAACCTTGCGTCTCCTTGGGGATTTGACCAGCGCCTGCAATAGCTTGCGCAATAGCTTGTGCAATAGCTCTTTGTGAATTTGAGGCCACGCTCTGACCGCTTGACCGGTCAACGCATTAGGACCTGCTCATTGCCTTTCAACGGAGCTGCAAGTCAAAGCTTTGTCTCTGTCACGACAGCTTTCCTTAGTATGTGCGGTCGTCGTATATATACGTACACTCTACAAAATACTACCGCTACTACTAAATAATGTGCAAGTCGCCGGGATTGTTGAATCCTTCTAAATGACCGGTTTTGCCATCACAATCTGCGCGATTTCATTGTTGGCATCTGCCGATGCGCGCTAACCCTTCTTCAACTCGTCTCTCCAGGAGAAGCTGGAGAAGCAGTATGCGCAAAGCTACGAGCAGATCTGCAGCGTACCCCTTAACGGAGGATGACCTGGGCCGCACGCGTGGCATCAAGGAGCAGCTCCACAAATCTGTGCGCAAGTTGGAGCAGGCCAACGATGACCTGGAAAGAGCCAAGAGTTACCGCAAACAATTGTTGGCACTCACGTCGTCGCCTGCCTCCAGAGAATTTCAGTCTCGAACGCACGCAATAATACGTGCCAAAAATGAGCAAAGGTGAAAATGCCCGGCCGGGTTGCTCCAATTCCGACTTTTGCAGGTGACCCTCACCCAAATGAGTAGGACTAGCAACGCTAAGGGAAAACAAAATTTTTTAGCAGGCGCATTATTATTATTTTTTATTGATGTTGTGACAGTAAGTTAATAATAACGGTTGAGCAATTATGCTAGCAAATTACAGAAGAGAAAAAAGAACCCACACAACTCAATCACAGTTGAATTTTTTATGCTGAGCAGGGCAACCATTGTGTCCCTGGAGGATTTTGAGGGCCACCTGAACTGGGCCATCGAGAGAAACGCCTTCCTGGAGAAGGAGTCCCTCTTGGTGTCGGTGCAGCGGCTCAAAGACGAAGCGCGAGGTACCGCCCCAAGAAAAAAAACAACAACCGTAGGCCGGCGTTGACCCGCCGCCTCTCGTTCTCCTCTGCAGACCTCAGGAACTGCCGGTGCGCGAGAGTACCATGGACAAGAAATCGGCGCCCAACTCGCCCACCTCAGACCTGGACCGGCCCCGCTTGGCTGGTGTGTGTGTCTGTATATATATGTAAATATGAGGAAAAAGTATATTGTTAAGTTGTACTCGAGCTGTCCATTCTTATTGGTCTTGTTTTTGTTGTTGTTGGCGCTTTGGCCAGCATTGACTGACTGCTGCGGCGGCTCGTCTCTCACCCCAACAGCCAGAATCTTCGCCCTCGACATTGTTGGCGATCTGCTCCAGAAAGTCGGTGTGGGTGGCCTTGGCTGTTGGTCAGACGTGAGCGGCCGAAGCAGGAGTCGCTGTTGTGTAATGGCACGGAACCTTTTTGCTCGCCAGGCTTTGGAGTCCAAACTGGCTGCCTGCAGGAGCTTGGCCAAAGACCAGGTGGCCAGAAAAAGCCTCCCCGCCAACAATGGTGGCACCGCCGCCAAGTTCATGTACGCGACACTGCGCTTTGCCCAAATGCCAACGTGGGGCCCCGCCCTTTTTTGGGCACCGTTTTGCCCAACGACAAATGGTCCCGTTGCTCGTCCACACCTGAAGTGAATGTTGATCGTTCCAAGGCCACACCTTTGTGTGTGTGTGTGTGTGTGTGTGTGTGTGTGTGTGTTTGTGTGTGTGAGTGAGAGAGAGTGAGTGACAGTGTGAGCGCGAGCGCATTATCCTAGAAATTGTCCCTGGGTCCGTCGGGATGGGCCCCAGCTTCCGCAGGAGCCGCTCCTAGCGCCTTCACCTCTGTTGGACGAGCAGAGCCGTGAGCATCGGCCCCAGCTTCCACAGGAGCTGCTCCTAGCGCCTTCACCTCTGTTGGACTAGCCGAGCCGTGAGCATCGGTCGTCACTTTGAGCCGCAAAACGGTCGCTTCTGGAAATGAACAGGCACGGGTGCTTTGGCCCCTTTTGTTTGTGACGTCTATGTGGAGGAAGCTCTTTTATTGATGCTTTCTTGTTTTGCACGTGAAAATGTACTTTGGTTGCATAAATAAAGATGGACGTGATCAGCCAAAGTCCTTTTGTGCACTGGTCAGGCGGCGGCTTCTTGGGGTCCAAAAGCTCAGAGTTACAGGCCCAGATGCTTCTCCATGTCCACCTTTAAGATGTTCTTCTTGATCTTGAAGCAGAGAGTCAGTTAGAAGCTGGGGGCGGGGCTGAAATGGCAGCATTAGAAGCGCCGGGCTTTTTCCTGAGCCGCCATCATGCCCCCGCTCTTACCTTTCCGGAGGCGGTCATGGGGTAGCTGTCCACAAACACCACGAAGCGGGGGATTTTGAAGTGGGCGATCTGAGATGAAAGAATCGCAGAGTCGAGTCAAGTCCAAAAGGCTGTCGGTGGTGTCACGTCACCTGGCCTTTGCAGAAGGTCTGTATCTCGTCCGCCGTACACGTCTGTCCTTCTTTGAGCTTGATGCAAGCGCACACCTGCTCCCCCAGACGCTCGTCTTTCACTCCCACCACCTCGGAGAGAACACGCACGTCGACGAACATCTGGCAACAATTTACAATCTTTCGGGCCATCGGCACGTACCTGCACTTCGTGCACTTTGCTGTTGGTGTAGAGGAACTTCTCGATCTCAGCGGGATAGATGTTCTCCCCACCTCGGATGATCAAGTCCTTGATGCGGCCCTCAATGGAGCAGTAGCCCAGCGCGTTCAGGCTGGCCACGTCGCTGCGCGCACAAGTGAGGCCTTCGCTAAGATGGGACTGGAAGCTGCATGCGGGCTCCCTCTCATGGTTGGCAAAACATCCATCCCTCTCAAATGTAAGGATTAAGACCTGGTTTGTTTTTGAACATTGATTTCGGGCTCCTTTGAAACCAGTTGTTTCAGTCCTGTTCCTACGTCCTCTGATAACGCTAATCTCTGATTTCACAAGTCAAAGGGGGCGGTCCTATAAGAAGGTGTGGTATTTTTCCCAAGCGGGAAGCGTGCACGGTCTCGACGCTCTCACCCTGTCCTGTACCAGCGGTCCGGGCCGAGCACCCGCCGGGTTGCGTCGCTCTCGTCCCAGTATCCGTGCATCACGCAGCTACCCCGGATCAGCAGCTCCCCCGTGGCCCCCAGCGGGACTGTCTCGCCTGTCTCCACGTCCACCACTTTGGCCTGTTGTGACGTGCGACAAATGACTTGCATTAAAAAAATGGGCATGATTTTTTAAGTCTAATTGTTTTTTTATGAAACCAGAACGTGACGCAAAGGTTCGCCCCTTGTTTTTTTTTTTACCTCAACGTGGTGGATGACGCAGCCGACCGTGTGGAGCTTGAGGCGGTCGTCGTCAAACGGGAAGCCCAAGAAGGTGACGGGGCTGTTCTCTGTGGTGCCGTAGCCGATCTGCTCGACACACCCGCTGTCTTAGTGTCGTCAGAGTTTCCAGTCCTACCTCCGAATGTGGCGGCTCACCATGATGTCTTTCATGTTCAGCTTGGCCCTGACGTTGGCCACGAGCTCCGGGGCGCACGGCGATGCCGCCATGATGCCTCCAGCGCCATTGCATATCAACATATGAAATTGGTACCAATGCCGCAACGTTAGAATTTTGTCAACTAGCGGTCACAGCTCGTCTTACCGCCTTCCATTGAGGACAAATCGTATTTTTCCAGATCAGGCTGCCCCAGCAGGTCTGTGAACATGGTGGGAGTGCCGTAGACAAAATTGCACCTTCAAAGGAAGAAGTCGCAAAAACTGACAAAGAATGTCGGTGCGGTGTTGCGCACATCTTGCTGCCTTTATGGTGCATGAATGATACAAAGAGGAGACACCGTCTGGTACTTTTCCTTGTGAATGGCCTCCAGGTTGGCTCGGCTGTCGTAGGCGGCGGAGGGAAAGACTAGCGTGATGCCGTGCAGTGCCATGCACATGCCTCCCAACACCGAACCAAAGCAGTGATACATGGGCACCTGCATGCACACCCGCACCTGAGGCTGATGGCAAAACGGCACACGGGTCGGTCAGTGCAACGCTCCATCTTGAGCCAGTTGTTGCTTGCCGGATGTTTGGCGGGGTGGCACTCACCCTCCAGTCATAGCCGGCTCGGAGCCCCACAAAGTAGCCGTTGTTGACCACGTTGTGGTGGGACAGCGTGACTCCCTTGGGGTCGCCGGTGGTGCCCTGAAAGAAAAGGGGAGGCGGAGTCACACGGAGGCTGTGAGCCCAATGACCGTAGGCGACGGGCCGTTCTCACAGAAGTGAACTGAATATTGATGGCATCGTCGCACGACAACTTGCCGTGAAGCTCGCTTAGCCGGTGCCGGTGACAACTCTCAGCTGCTTGGAAAACATCGTCCAGGTGCAGCACGCCTGCCTCGCGCCTGTCCGTCATGATCACCGCACGCAGGTCTGGCAATCTCGCGGGATTAAGGTCTAATTTTTATTCTCACGCATGTCTCAATCCGCGTGTAACCTAAACATAAGCAATGCATTCGATGGCAACGTGTGACTTTTAGGCTACCTGGCGCTGCGCATGGCTCCTGGCAGTGACGTGCTGAGCTCCGGGCAGATCTGCCGCAGCATATCGTAGAACTTTTTCTTCTTAAAGCTGCTGGGACAAACCAGCGCTTTGCACTGCACCTGTAGCGCAACGTGACCTCCAGGTTACTCACTCGCGTGACACTTCAACGTGTAAGGAAAAAAGGCGACAACAAGAACCTTTCTGAGAGTGAACTCCACTTCTTTGAGTTGATAAGCCGGGTTTAAGGACACCTGCCGGATGGCCGGGAAAAAAGTGAGGCCACAACATTGAGGACACCCGCCCGCATTGTCTTCTAGGTAGCAATTGCAGTTCACGAATGAAGCCAGAACTCTGCGTTTGTTCATGATGGTCTTAGGCCATTTCAAAAACATCAAGCAGAGTTTGCCCATGACATTTCCACATCACGCCACGCTATGTTCTCGTAGAGTGGTAACTACTGTTCGCTAATGCTGAAAGTTCTAAATTTGCAGTAAGATCGGTCGGATACACATAGAGCTAGCTAGTGACAAGCGCAAATGTGAGCACAATTGCATCCTCTCAGGCCAACCTGAATGATTCCCGCCTTGGCCGAAGCATACTGGAAGAGGATCCATTCATATGTGTTTGGTCCCCAAAGGCCCAGACGGTCGCCTGGCTGCAGGCCCAGAGCCAGGAGCCCCGCAGCCACCTGGTCCACCTGCACAACATCACGCTGCATAAGTCCCTCCCGTGGTAAACCCAATAATCGCTCAATTGAGTACAAATTGAATGTGCAACCTTTAAAGCTTGAGATACAAAACAATGTTTTTTGTTTTTTTTTACTTTTCCAGCTTAGTAGTGAGAACAGACACACACAGGACGCTCCCCCACCCATCCACATGAAAAAATGAGTTGACGACAATTCAGATTTCATTGTATGACATCTGACGTCAGTCGCACTCAAAAGGTTTGGCCAAACGTACGTCCTGCTGAAAGCGCTCAAATGTTTTCCTGATGCCGTCCTGCAGGAAGACTACGGCTTCACGCTGCGGCCAGCGTCGGGCGGCGGCCTCCAGGCACTGTCCCATCGTCAGGGAGAGCAGCGAGACGGCTGACGTGCCGTGCACGTAGCTGCTGCTCAGAGATGGTCGACACGGAGGGCGGTCCACGTGAAGCCGTCTGCGCACATCAAAGCAACGCCGCATGGAGTCAGCGATTGGAACCACGTTTGCCTTCGGTGCGCTCGCATCATCTGATTAGCCAACCATCAGTACGTGAAAAAAATTGCAGTAGTGATTTGAAATCATTTGGATGGTACATGGCCATTTTTTAGGGTTTCAAAGCAGGGTTTAAACTAGGGTAGGGTTTCAAAATTGGTCATGCAATTTTTTTTTTAATTAAAAAAGCCTTACTAGGAATTGTCAATTACAAGCCTTATACCATAAAAAGTATTCATTATTTTATAAATAAAAAAAGCCTCACTATACATGTTATTTTTTGTGAAAAAAAAACTCATTATACATGGTCATTTTTGTTAGAAAAAAAGTGCCTTCCTATCCGTGGTCATTTTATTCATTTTATTTTTCCCCTCCGTGAGTCATCGTCTTATCGTGGTGGAGGGGTTTGCGCGCCCCTATGATCCTAGGAACCATGTTATCTGGGGCTTCATGCCCCTGGTAGGGTCACCCGTGGCAAAAGGGTCCTAGGAGAGGGGCCAGAAAAAGCACGGCTCACCCAAGCCCCTTATGACGAAAAAGACAAATGGACTTAGTTTTTCCTCGCCCGGACGCGGGTCACCGGGGCCCCCCTCTGGAGCCAGGCCTGGAGGTGGGGCTCGAAGGCGAGCGCCTAGTGGCCGGGCCTTCGCCCATGGACCCCGGCCGGGCATACCCCGAAAAGAAAACGTGGATCCCCCTTCCCATGGGCTCACCACCTGTAGGAGGTGCCAAAGGGGTCGGGTGCAAAGTGAGCTGGGCGCCGGCCAAAGGCGGGGACCTTGGCGGTCCGATCCCCGGCTGCAGAGGCTGGCTCTAGGGACATGGAATGTCACCTCTCTGTCTGGAAAGGAGCCCTAGCTGGTGTGTGAGGCAGAAAAGTTCCGACTAGACATAGTCGGACTTGCCTCAACAATTAGTTTGTCCATTTGTGCACTTGGCACCAGGACACCCTAGGCTGCAGTTCGATGATTGACTTTGTAGTCGTCTCATCGGATTTGCGGCCGCATGTTTTGGACACTCGGGTGAAGAGAGGGGCGGGGCTGTCAACTGATCACCATCTGGTGGTGGGTTGGCTCCGATGGTGGGGAAGATGCCGGTCCGACCTGGCAGACCCAAACGCTCTATGAAGGTCTGCTGGGAACGTCTGGCAGAACCCCCTTTAAGGAAGAGCTTCAACTCCCCCCTCCGGCAGAGCTTTTCCCATGTCCCGGGGTAGGCGGGGACATTGAGTCCGAGTGGACCATGTCCGCGCCTCCATTATTGAGGCAACCGACCAGAGCTGTGCCCGTAAGGTCGTTGGTGCCTGTCGTGGCGACAATCCCCGAACCCGCTGGTGGACGCTGGCCGTAAGGGATACCGTCAAGCTGAAGAAGGAGTCCTATCGGGCCGTTTTGGCCTGCGGGATCCGGAGGCAGCTGACAGGTACAAGCGGAACGCAGCTTCGGCGGTTGCTGAGGCAAAAACCCGGGCGTGGGAGAAGTTTGGCAAGGCCATGGAGAATGACTTCCGGACGGCTTCGAGGAAATTCTGGTCCACCATCCGGCGTCTCAGGAGGGGGACGCAGTGCACAGTCAAAACTGTTTACAGTGGAGTTGGCGTGCTGCTGACCTCGACTCGGGACGTCGTGAGTCGGTGGGGAGAATACTTCGAAGACCTCCTCAATTCCACCAACACGCTTTCCATTGTGGAAGCAGGGCCTGGAGACTCTGAGACAGACTCTACAATCTCTGGGGTCGAAGTCACTGAGGTAGTTAAAAAGTCCTCGGTGGCAGGGCCCCGGGGGTGGATGAGATCCGCCCGGAGTTCTTAAAGGCTCTGGATGTCGTGGGGCTGTCATGGCTGACACGCCTCTACAGCATTGCATGGACATCGGGGACGGTGCCTCTGGATTGGCTGACTGGGGTGGTAGTTCCCCTCTTGAAGAAGGGGGACCGGAGGGTGTGTTCCAATTACAGGGGAATCACACTCCTCAGCCTCCCTGGTAAGGTCTATTCAGGGGTGCTGGAGAGGAGGACCAGCTCTACACCCTCAGCAGGATCCTCAGGGGTGATGGGAGTTCGCCCAACCAGTCCACATGTGTTTTGTGGACCTGGAGAAGGCGTTCGACCGTGTGACTCGGGAGGTTCTGTGGAGGGTGCTTCAGGAGTACGGGGTGCCGAGCCAACTGATAAGGGCAGTTCGGTACCTGTATCACCAATGCCAGAGTTTGGTCCGCATTTCCGTCAGTAAGTCGGATTCGTTCCCAGAGAGGGTTGGACTCCGCCAAGGCTGCCCTTTGTCACCGATTCTGTTCATAATTTTTATGGACAGAATTTCTAGGCGCAGCCGAGGCGTTGAGGGTGTCCGGTTTGGGGTCCTCAGCATCGCGTCTCTGCTTTTTGCAGATGACGTAGTGCTGTTAGCTTCTTCAGGCCGTGATCTCCAGCTCTCACTGGAGCGGTTCGCAGCCGAGTGTGAAGTGGTCGGGATGAGGGTCAGCACCTCCAAATCCGAGTCCATGGTCCTCGGTCGGAAAAGGGTGGAATGCCCTCTCCGGATCGGGGATGAGATCTTGCCCCAAGTGGAGGAGTTCAAGTATCTTGGGGTCTTGTTCACGAGTGAGGGCAGGAATGAGCGCGGGATCGACAGGCGGATTGGTGCAGCGTCGGCAGTAATGCAGACTCTGTACCGGTCCGTCGTGATGAAGAGAGAGCTGAGCCAAAAGGCAAAGCTCTCAATTTACCGGTCGATCTATGCTCCTATCCTCACCTATGGTCACGAGCTATGGGTCGTGACCAAAAGAACGAGATCCAGGATACAAGCGGCCGAAATGAGTTTCCTCCGCAGGCTGTCCGGGCTCTCTCTCTTTCGTGGAACGTCAGAGCTCCAACTTAGTGTCGTGGAGCCACGCCAGCATCTCCTGTCCCAGGTCAAAGAGGCCGGCCTCCGAGGGTGGTCTATATCGGGGGCAGGTCTTGATGATGTGGTCGGCCATATGCTCGGGGTCTCCGCACTTGCAAGCCGCACTGTCTGCCAGTCCCCACTGTCGCATAGATGTGTTGAAGCACCCAACACCAGTTCTTAAACGGTTCAATGTGGTCCACTGCTGGCGAGGTAGTTCGTCTCCTCCTATGGATCCCAGATGTAACGGTCCATGAGGGAGGGACCAGCTGCCTCCCACTCCTGCTTCCAAGCTGCTGCCAGCCAAGCATCTCTGGAGATGTCCTCAGGGATGGAATTGAGCATCTCTTGTGCTACAATGTTGTAGGCGTGGCGCGCCTTGAGTCTGCTTGGTGGAGCTGGAGTTGTTGTGGTACTATGCAGGATGTGTCAGTTGTTATTTTTTGCCTTCCTGGCGAGAATGAGGGTGGCAGCCTCTCGGCGAAGGTTGGCCGGCTCTATTCCCTCAAGGAAAGGAAAGAGAGAACCAGGGGTGGGCTTCAGGCATCCTGTTATAATTCGGAGGGCGTTGTTGATTGCCACATCCACCTTTTTGGCATGGGGGCTTCTGTTCCATACTGGGGCACAGTACTCTGCTGCAGAAAAGACCAGCGCTTGAGTAGATATCCGCAAGATCTTAGCAGAGGCTCCCCACGTTGTTCCAGGAGGGCGGCGGATCAGTTCAACCCTGGATGTCACCTTTGCCTTCAGATCTTCAAGGTGTTGTTTGAAGGATAGGGTCCGATCCAAACACACGCCAAGGTACTTCGGGGCTTGTTGAACCTCCAGGCGTTAGCCCTCAATGCTCACTGCAAGTTCTCTCTTTGCTTCCCTGGTGCAGAGATGGTATGACGCAGCAACAGTCTTTCCAACGCTGAGCTGTAGACGCCACTTTCGAAGGTATGCTACCATGGTGCGTATATCTACATTCAGGCTGTCTTCCGTCGCCTTCCACGTTGGTCGGCTCAGCATGATGGCAAGGTCGTCTGCACAGCCATACTTTCTGGATGCTGTGTCCGGAAGGTCGTATGTATAGATGTTAAATAGCATTGGTGAGAGAACTGACCCTTGCGGTACTCCGCGCCTCAGTCTTCGGAGCTTACTGCACTGCCCACTGCTGGTTTGGAGAGTAAAGCTGTGGTTGGAAAGCGTCTCCATGATGAACTGCACCATGTGCCGGTCCGGTATGGTCCTCAGCAGCTTCAGGTGGAGTCCCCGGTGCCACACTGTATCGTATGCGGCAGTTAAGTCCAGGTATACCACTCCAGCTTTCTCCTTATCCTGGAAGCTGTTCTCTATGTCTTGGTAGGGTAATCTGGTCTGCTGTTGACCTTCCTCGTCGGAAAGCAGCTTGTTCCGGTGGGAGCTGTGGGTCCACCACTGGCTCTATGCGGCTGTGAATCAATATTTCCAGGATCTTAAATGGGGCACTCAGCAGTGAGATGGGCCTGTATGACTTGGGGTCCTTCGCATCTTTATTTGGCTTCAACAGAGCTATCACAGAGGCCCTACGCCAGATCTTCGGGAGTTTTAGTCTCCGGTAGCATGATGTAAAGAAAGCTCTAAGCCATCGAGATGTTGTTGGTCCCTGGTGGATGACAAATTCCGGGTGGATATTGTCACGGCCCGGGGATTTGCCCGGCTTTAGTTTGCTCATGGCCTCACTGAGTTCCTCTGCTGTAAAGGGTCCCGAGAGATTGGAATCGGCGTTAGCCGCTCTTGAGATACAAGACACCTCACGCGATATCAGTCGTGCAAAGTCTTTGTCTGCATCCGGGAAGCGGCCATTCTTCGGGAGTTGGGAGGCGATTGCGTCTGCAGTGACTGGGCATCTGTGGGCTGATGTATTTCTGCCTGTGAGCTGGTTGATGGTCTGCCACGCCTTCCGGCTGGAATGGGTGAAGTTGATTGATTCAACGACTTCTGTCCATCTCGCCTTGCGGGAGAAGTCCAGCTTTTCGAGCAGTGCTGCTGCTGTTGCGTGCTCCTCTTCTCTACAGCTGGCTCTCTGGTGTTCCCTCAGGAGGCGGCTACAGTCATCATCCCAGCCTGGGATGTAGTTCCTCTTATACCACGTGGGATGCTCTTCTTTGCCGCACGCAGGAGGACCTGGCAGTAGGCTGCATAGGCTGCATCCACATCTGTGGACTCTGGGTCTGGCAGGCTGGCTGACCTCCTTTCCGTCTCCTCAGCATACGTCTCCCAGTTGGCTTTTCGGAAGTTCCATCTCTTCACAGGCTTCCCTGGCACCCGTTCCACAAGTGATGGGACTTTGATGATGGAAGGTCATTGGTGTGAGCAGGGGAAGCTGTCAAGGACACGCCTCTCCGGTCTTGGGTCGTTGCTGCGGCAAATGACGAAGGCCAGGTCCGGGTTGGTGGTGTTCCAGCGTGCAGAGAAGAAGGTTGGGGGTTCCTTGGGGTCGTACAGCAGCTGGGCATCAGTGTTGGAAGCCCATTCGCACAGCGCCACTCCGCTAGGTGTTGAGTAGTTGTACCCCCAGTCTGTGTGCTGACAGTTGAAGTCGCCTGTGTAGATTGCGGGTGCAGTTCCAGATGGGAGTGACGTTGTGGTTAGCTCTGATGTTGGGGGCTTGTAAACGTTGATGACTAAGGTTTCCTGGATTATGGTAACCAGCCACTCGATGTTGGAGCCTGGTGGGGATTGGCTACAGGCTGCCCAGCTTATTCCAGTGCGTATAAAGGTTGCCACTCCATGCTGCTTGGTGTTGATGGACCCAGGGAGATGAAACCCAGGGATCTTGAAGATGTTGGTCGTGCAGTGCGTCTCCTGTAGGAGCAGGACTGCGGCCCCGTTGGAGTCGGCCAGGTGCCGTAGGACTTCGAGTTTGGCGGTGGTAAGGCCCTCAAGATTAAGTCGAGTTAACCGACAGGCCTCTGTTTTCGACGGTCGGGATGGCTGCCCTGTCCGGGCTCTCCCTTAGAGATAGGGTGAAGTGCTCGGTCATCTGGGAGAGACTCGGAGTAAAGCCGATGTGCCTCCACGTTGAGAGGAGCCAGATTAGGTGGCTCTGGCATCTCATCAGGATGCCTCATGTACGCCTCCCTGGGGAGGTGTTCCGGGCATGTCCCACCGGTAGGAGACCCCAGGGATGACCCAGGACGCGCTGGAGAGACTATTTCTCTCAGCTGGCCAAACGTTTCAAGGCGTTCTGCCTTAAGATCCCCTGGGATGAGCTGGATGAAGTGGCTGGGGAGAGGGAAGTCTGGGAGTCCCTCCTAAAGCTGCTGCCCCTGCGACCCGACCCCAGATAAGCGGAAGATGGATGGATGGATGGATGGATGGATGGATGGAATAGTCATTTTTTTAAGAAAAAAGGCATTTGACCTGGTTGGTCAAAGCAAGATTTGATCTTCCGCAGACTGCAAATGTCAGGCAAGTACCCCTAAACTACAAATATCCAGAGTTCTCATTAAAATAACTTACTTTTACTTTTTTTTACTTTTTAAAAGAAAAAAAGCCTTTTTAAGAAAAAAGAACCTTACAATACATGGTCATTTTTTTGAGAAAGAAAAGAAATTTAAGAAAAAAAAAGGCATTTCCTTATCCTGGTTGGTCAAAGCAAGATTTGATGCCATAAAATCAGCATACAAGTCAGGAAGGTATACCCCGAGACTACAAGTATCCACGGTTTTCACCATGTTAATTTAAAGCCTCATGGTTATTAAAACGAAACTATTAAAATGATTTTTATTTTCTAGGTCATTTAAAAAAAACAACCACGGCCTTTTTTTTTTTTTTTAGAAACAAATGATTACGATCCCGGCATGAATCAGCCTAACTCAAAATCCCTGCAAGACAATTTTGGAAAGAACAAGGGCAAGCCCCCAACTTACCGACCCCACTGGAGCCAGCTTGACCTCCACACCACTCTGCGTTCAAGTCCACCAACAAATTTGACACTGGTAGCGCATTGCGACAAAGAACGGAGTGCAAGGAGCGAGGACATTACTTCCAGCCAAGGCAACACTGACAGTGAGAGAAACGTCAGCACTTCAGGCCAAAACTGTGCTCAGAGTTAATCGCCACGTGTAATCTTTAACCACACAGAGTGACGGCGTCGACCTCTTTCAGTGATCCAAAGTGCAGCCCGAGGTTGGAAATGAAAACAGATTGAAGCTCTTCAAAAAAAGACTACAGCCGTGCAACGGCTTGATGCTTCTCAAGGACCAACAGGAGAAAAATAGCCACATTTTTTAAATGCTATTTTACATTTGCTTGTTGCTATTGTCAAATTTTTTGAAAAAAATGCTGAATACGTTTCATTTATTTGATGATTCAAAATATTCAAACTGAGGTTGTAATTGAACGTTTAGGTTTATGATTCCACTTAGCTTGACCTTCAAATCTAACACTCAAAGCGCACTGTCACAATTGAGTGACGATAGTATTCTTGGTGAAGGCAAAAATGAAAATCCACTGACAGTTAGTTGCTTTACTGACTTTGTAACAAGAATTTAGCATCATGCATTAATCACTAACAGAGTGACAGAGTTGAACTTTGGATCACTTGCAGCCGTGAGTTCGAACTGAAACCATGTTGAAGAAGCTTATAAAATAAAAACAAGACATGAGCAGGAAATTGAGCTTGCATGATATCACATGGTGACAAGGTAGTTGCAAGCAAGCGACACGTTCTCATCACAACGCTTTTTATTGGACAATTATTGTCGGCGACAGTCCACGACTGATGAAGGCAAAGGTTCGTAAAACGGAACAAGGTGGGCCGAGGCCTCTCTGTTTTCCAATGATAAGAATGCGTTCCATCAGCGAGCAGACTGTCAGTGAGGAGAACAGCTACTGCCATGCGCCTGAACGGCGTCGATGTGCTGCAGCAGACGGTCACAATGGTGGCAAGTGCGGTGGTTGTCCCTGACGGCTTCCACTTCCTTCTTGAGGAGTGCCGGAAGGACCGAGCTGCCCGTCTTCAGCACCTCTGCAAACAAGCGTGCGTCGTCGTTACTATCGCCAGTGTGATGGCCGTGTCGTGGGATCCGTCCTTTCCGCTCCACCTTGAAATCAAAGCAAGCGGCGTACTCACCGAGCACTTGGTCTTGCACGGCGCTGTCGGGGTCATCCAGGTGCAAGAGGAGCTGCTGGAAGAGGAACTGCAGGTGTGAAGCGCACAGTCCGGTGTCGTACTCGCCGCCCAGGCTGGACAACCACAAACCGAGTGCACGGAGGGCCTCGCCGCGCACGTCCTCGCTGCTGTCGTCCAGACGCTTCAGCAGCTCTGTGTTGCGTGGGAGCGCCCGAGCATAAGTGCAGGTAGAGTGTTGAAGGCAAAAGCCAAAGCACTCCTTCAACTCCTGGACACAATTGAAAGCGTGCCAGGCGGGACGTACCGGGGTAGATTTTGTTGAGGGCCTCCTGGCGGAAAGCCGATCCCACCAGTCCGAGGACGGCGCACAGCGAGCGACAGGCCAGCAGCCGGCCCATCGGGGAGTCCTCGTCCATCGACGACAGCACCTGCGGGACCAGCTGCTCCTCCACGCGCAGCAGCTGAACACAACAGCCAGTAAAAGCAACAATTTGGAAACAAACACTCAACTCACAATGTGTGTGATGAAACGGTGAGAAAAAACAAGTGATGCTGTTGCACTGAGGCAGCGAAACAACCCAGCTGGCCCAATGGCAGCTCTGAGTGGGTTACACCCCTTCATGTATCATTGGTCAGCACTTGTGAAACGACTCGGGCACCATCATGAGTATGTGTGTGTGTGTGTGTGTACTTGTTGTGACGTGACGCCTCCTCCGTGCAGCAGGGCAAGCAGACAGCTGAGGGCAGCGGTCCGTAGGGCGCCGGCAGTACGGCCGGCTCGCCACACCAGGTTTGGAAGCAGCACGTTACACAGGAACTTCTCAGACTCTGCCCTGAAAAGTCTGAAATGAAGACGTTGACAACATTATTTGGAACCTTTGCTTTTTTTTGCTACAAAGATCCAATAAATGAAGTCGGGGAGGGAGTATGTCTCTTGGAGAGCGTACGAATGTAGAACGACACGGGCCAGGTGTGAGATGGCCAAAATGATCTGATGGTGGGACGCGGGCCGGCAGTCGTATGCCTTGTCGCCGTCCTGTTTTGGCCCCTCCCTTTTCTGTGTGTGCATGCGCTGCCAAACGCACCCCTGAGAGTCCAGCGTGTTGCCTCTGTCCAGCAGCAACTTAGCAAGCATGGTGAAGACGTTCATCCTCATCTCTTGGTCTCTGTCTGGCTGGAGGCAGGTGTGAAGCAGCGGCATCAACTGGCTCACAAACTCTCCCATAACTGGACCTACGACACACACGTTTGCACGGTTTTGCACACTCATTTGGGTATTTTGTCGGGCAGTGACCGAAGGTCAGTGAGACACGAGTGATGCATGACGGGGCCCTGAGGAAATGAGCCCTCAGGTTCTTGTGTCTAGGAAGGCCAATCAAGCAGGACATCTCCTCATTCAAGCTGCCTGCCTGCACTTTGAAGAAGAGTCCAGGACAGCACGGAAATAGCGGATACGTTTGTCAACCAGTGCCTCTCCCTGCGCGGCGGCCACCTTGCCGGCATTTCACCTGACTGCACCAGGATGATGTGCATTTGGAGTTGGTGTGGCGAATAAGCAGACCAGGTGTTGACAGACGTGGACAGCCAGTCCAGCAGCTGGCCCATGTGTTGCCTGTAGAGCGCCGGCACCGAGCCCAGGCCCTGGACCTCGCACAAGCGCTGGATGCTCTCCAGGGCCTGAGGAACACGTAGAGAGAATCAAGTAACCTTTGACGAGTCAAGGTGACACTTGAGCATACAATCAATTGGGGGGGGTAGGGGGTGCATGAGATTCATCTCACTTTAGAGTTCCCACGGTTGAAAAAAAAAATGGCAGAAATTGGACTTCAACTGTTCCCATCTTTTCTCAAATAAACACAAAGGCTTACTTGTTTTCCATTCATTTGTTGTAATAAATACATTTCGATTTCATCACATGACCTCAAGCAGTCTGATGTGCCGTCCAGACGAATAAACGCCTTGCTTCCGATAGATAATCTGACAGCTATCTTTGTGTCAACGTGTTTAATACATGAAGCGGATTTCCCGCAAGCAGGAGAGAATTTGGAATTTGTAACATACAAGGCACAAGGTATCTTTCAGTTGCATACCCCTTGTGATGCACTAAAAATTAACACCCCCTTCCCCCAGAAAAAATAACCAGTAGAGCCACTACATAGTTGCATCTACCATAGCCAGGCAGTGCCTAGAAAAAATAAAGGCCTTCTCTCAAAAAAAAAACAAACCCTGTCTGGAAGGAGCTAAAGTTGCCTCTACTGAAGTGCTCGTCAATTGCTACGGTGCCAGCTCATGCCAGAATGCGAGACATTTCATCCCATTCCCATGCCGGAAAGTGATTGAGAGTGCTTAACAATAGAAGATGTGCAAGACGAATGGGACAACGGTGTTGCGTGTGCTCTGATCAGACCCATCCCATTCTTCTTGCACATCTTCTATTGTTAAGCATCCGACACGACGAGCGCAAAAAACAAAAGAGAAGAGAGACACCGGATGTGACAAATATCAAAGGGAAGCAACTTCAACATGAGTCAAATTCATCTTGGAGCAAATGGGAGGAAGGAGTGCAAAGTTGGACTTCAGGGCAAAGCAAGGTACTTGATCAGTCCTACGAAGGTCCCTCTGAGACCAGTGATGTCAGACATGTTGATGGGAAAACTCGGCCCCTTTGCTGGGAAAGGGCTTCTGCTTTTCCCCCGGGCTGGGTGTGGGGGGCGGGCCAGCCCACGCTTTGTTATTCTTCCCAAGCTCTATGTTGCCGGCCTCTTATTGACCATTTGAACAAGCGCAGCGGTGTAAACGGGTGCTGCAGTGAATTCTGTGGTGGCTGACCGAATGAGCGACTCCGTTTGTCACACTTCCTGTCTGTCCGGGTATGCTCCTCGAACAGGGGCAGGTGGACGTTTGTGCTCAAGGGAGACCTTTATTCAAAGTGACTCAGTAATCTGTAGATACATATGTTTTTCATAGCACATTAAGATTATGTGACAGTGAATCTTGTATTGTCTCTCGACATGCACTGCTACAACATCTGTGTTCAACTATCCATTCCGTAATGCGCTACAAAAGTGCCTGATAGATTCTAGTAGTTAGTCCACCATCACATTATGTGTTAGCATTAGGGCGACAGATCCAAAGTTGGTGTTGGTTGTTTTAACAGACTCTGCAATTAGTTTCACTTTACGTTAAGCTTGGCAGTCTGGACTGTCTTAAAGCCTTTTTTTTTATTTATTTTCCATTACTTAGAATTTGGATTTAGCACTGATTTTGCAATTTGCTGACCCACGAATCCTTATTTGCCACATCTGCGCTCACGTGCCGGTGACGCACACCTGCTAAGAACCTGCTCTTTCTCCGCCTTTCACCCGAGACCGGATTTCAAAGTTCCCTTCCAGAAGGTGCAATTTAGTGCCCCTCGGCTAAGTGGGTAATGATAGCGTTTGGCGTGGCCGCATGCCTCAAATAGCTGCCTGGCATCCTGTAGAGTCAAAGCACGGTGACATTTTCTCACCTTCTGGCTGAGGCCGGGCTCAGTGGAGAGGCTCTGGACACTGACCAGCACCTGCAGCAGCTGCAGGCTGATCGGGCGGCAGTCGGAACCGCACTGGTGCAGCAGCGTGTCCACGCAGGCCAGCAATTGCTCCAAGTAGGCAATCTGGACAAAGGAGCCCGGGAGATGCAAATCACTGTCTTGAGCTTTTGCATTCCATGTCTTTATTGGCAAACATTGATTCCGCGCCAGTTTTAATGCAAGATATTTTTATGCATCGTCATGGAGTAGTTTATCCTACTCAGGTCAAAAATCCCAAGAATGGTGCCAATGGTCAAATGTTGCAGACGATCATTAGAAATACATTTGAGGCAATTTCAATTACACCGGCACACCACTTGGGAACACGGCCCCAAAAGCTGCTCAGGTTGCTGTGGTGACGGGAAAATAAACAGCCTCGCGCTAAGGTTCTCGCTTTCCTGCGTGCAGGGAAGCAGTGCAGGAGGGGGACATCGCTGCCCCATAGACATTGCTCAAATAAAAAGCGGAGACATGTGGGGCAACCTTTTCCATTTTTCCGATGTTTTTCTTTCTATGAAAAGGCCTTTGTGTTGTGTCCCCCCCAGAACTACATAAAGAATGCGGGTGATTGGCGTCAGAGAGCACTTGCCAGCTATTCCTGCAGATCCTTCCAGATCATGTTCCTGTACACCGCTTTGACATGCCCAAAATCTGGCCTTTCAACTTTTGTGCAGGATCCTGTCAGACTGTGGCCTTTCCTTTTTCCAGCGGTCGTGTGCGTTATTTGAAGACAAGCAACCAAGGCATCCTCATTTTTTTTTTCCTCCCTTCTGGTTGTGAGCACAAACACGACAATCAGACGTGGAGGATTTGATTTGACAAATGACGTGGTCATCCGCTTTTGCCAGCTCATCTGTTTGTTTGGTTTCAGATTTCCTCAACAGCGCACCCGCTGAACTGACCGTGCATAGAGGTGCTATTGAAGGCCGCTGCGCCTTTGCCGACCAAGCGTCTTATCACAAAGCGTATTTGCACTGGTAGGAAGGAGTGAGTCAGGGGAAGAAATCCAGTGCTCAAAATAAGCGTCAGCATTGGCTGCGGACAACGATCTTCTATGACACCGCCAAAATCAGCAAATGGGAAACAGCCGCTATGCGAAGAGTCTGCGCAGCGGGTTACAAGGTGGACAATCAAACGCTTGTTACGGGCGTGCGCTCGAGCCAATTGAGTTGAAGCGCATCTGATGCCGACCGCCCCCACCTGTTGATATTCCTGGCAGACGTCAGGTTGGGCCAACGTGTCGGCGACCCGCCGGAGATGCGGTCCCAGGAGAGTTTTGGGGCATCCTCCCAGGATGCCGCGCAGCACCATTAGGGCGGACCATGGCTGCAAGGACGAGGGGGGGGCATCGACATGATCCAGGAGCAGCTTGAGGAAGACCTCGGGTGGGACGAAGGCACCCAACACTTTAGCAGCGGCCAGGCACTAGTGGGGAGAGCGACAGGAAGTCGACGGGTGGTAAATGCGTTACCACCACATGGCGAACCCCTGCCCCCACACAAGTTCAAATGCTGCTTTTTCTGATCAAATGAGATCTTACCATCCGGGAGATTGAAATTGGGAGATTTTTTTTGACAGGGCAAGATGTGCGTCTGACTCACATTGTTGACCACGTCCTTCTCAGAGTCGGCGCAGGCCCGGTAGAGGAGGACCAAGAGAGGCTGGAGGTGCTGCGTGCTGTGCTCCTCGGCGTGGAGCAGCAGCACCGACAGTAGCCGCGAGGTTCGGACCCGGGTGGCGACCAGCCAGTCGCTCAGGTCGTGGCTGATGGCCGGCACCAGTCTGTACAGGTTCCTCGCCACCAGTTCTCTGCAGCCCAGACCTGGACGCTCCACTGGAAGGAGAGAGAGAGAAAGCACACTTGTCCTCTTTCTGAACTCTGCCAAGCAACAGGCGACATGACGCAAGTCTAGAAAGACAGCAGCACCAGTCACCAGTGAGGGATATTTGTTCAGAAATACAACAGCCCCTCAAATAATGTGGCCAAACAGATCGGTTTTTGATATACCGATCTGGCAGAATTGACTCGCAGCATTGGGAAAAAGGGCAGTAAAGCGCTGCCACTAAAGGCACTTTAAATCCTGCCACTCAACACGCCTCCATTATCCAACGACCCCTTTTCTACTTAGCTCTCAGTGTTCGAGTGTGAGCCCCGCCCACGCACTCGGAGGGCCTTCCGATATGAGAATGGCAAAAAAGAAAAAGACATTAAAAAAAAAAAAAAGGCCAGGGCCTGTCCTGTCCTGTCCTGCCCTGCCCGTCTCCCTTTGATGCAGGGGGGCTGACCTCCCACTGGGTAAAAGTACGGTGGGGTGAGAAGAAAGTCCATCTTGTCTTTGAGGTCATCCTCGTTCTCCTTCTCCCACTGAGCACCGACCCGCTGCCATAAATCAGCCGCCAAAACTCTGCAGAAAAAATCTGGGTTTATTACAGAGGCCAGCGACAAAAGCTTTTCTCCATGAATCCATTTCACCGGGAAAATGTCGCAGTTGTAGCAGTCATTGCAATAATTGGAGTTCAAAGTGAAACACAAGCAACTCACGCTGATTTAGGATCCATTTGTAAAACATTAACTAAAGCGTCAAAACAGACACGAGTGCCCGATTGCCTGACACAAGGCTGGTAACCTACCTTATTTCGAGAATCTCATCCGTAAGACCGCTCAGCAGGAGAGGAATGAGTTTGTGGAAGTAGGAGTACCTGTCCATTAAATTGAGCAACCAATCGCCTACCACCAAAGTTACTGCTTTCCTCACCTGCACCGAGGGGAAAAAGCTCAATTGGGTTCATGTTGTAGCAATGAGAGTAAACAAAAATAGCCCACAACCTGCGGCGAGTCATCAAACAGCCTCTGCGCCAGGTGAGACAAGACGTCGTCCACGTTTTTCCCAGTGCCGTGCTGTATGACCGCACCGGTAGCTTCGATGACAGATACCCGCACCTTGGAGTGCTGATGAGCGATTGTCTGCATGAGCGGCTTCACTAGACTCTCAGCCTGCATGTGGAAATGCTCTGCGAAGGCCAACATGGATGCAATCGGTTAAGGCTTTCTCTTAACAAGGAGACAGAATAAGGAAAATGGTTAAAAAATCTTTATCTTGCACATTGGAATGAGGGCAAACGGGGAGGCAGGCGGTTGAAGACGTATCTTCCCAGTCTGGGTACTTATCATCCACTGATTTCGCCATTTGATTAAAACCTGCATTTATAACACTGATGACAGCATCAGTGAAGCTAGATGCATCACTCGCTCGCTGCCAAACAACCACTAATTTTTGTAAGTTGTAGCATTAGCTCATTAGCCAAAGTTGGACTAACCTGGCACACACTTCGCAAAGTTAACGGTACATCTGCAGCTTTCCCTTTTGACATCGGGAAAAGGGTCAACCAGGGTTCTCTGCAATATGTCGATCATTTCGTTCAGATAAGGCACCAGGTGCTTTCCACACACGTCCACCGTCAGAGTCAACATCTCCACAGCGGACAAGCGCAGCTCCTCCGCCGGCTCCAGGGTCTCCTTCTCCCCGAACCGCTGCGCCAAGCAAGGCATGAGATAAGGCAACGACTCCTTCGGTTTGGGGACGCAGCGAATAAAGTCGCTTATGAGCAAAATGGCGATTTCTCTACATCTTTCCATCGGATCAGACAGACACTTGAGGAGAGGCTTGAGGAGGGCTGAGAAAAGCTCCTGCATGACGACGCCCGACAGCTTTTTGTCCACCGTCTCTCTCTTGATGGACTCCAGGGCTTTCTTCCTTGTCGACTTGTTGTCTTCGCCGAGACAGTTTAAATGCCGGGCGAGTCCTCGCAAAACTTCCGCAGAAACGTGCTCGTCTTTCAAAGCCGTGGTCGCCATCTTAGCTGTGGTCGTTATGACAACCAAACAAATGCCCGCTTCCTGCTTTGCTCCAACACCTCTTCAAAACTGCAAAACTTTATTCAGAAACGCCAAATGTTTGAACAGTGTTCCCTACAACAACCCAAATAACTACAATGACAGACCCAAGCCATACCAAACCACGGCAAAAGTAGTACACCCGACAAAATTGTAGAGAAAGGGAAAGAATAGTCGAATCCACAACCCAAAAAAGTATTAAAAACTCGTTTTCAAACATTTATTCAGCTATAGTTTTCATTTAACTTTATGTGCAATACATTTGAATTTCATCATTATTTAATTAGTATTGTATGTTTATATTTTCAACTGCAGCGGTATTGTACAATCTGTGCATAATCGCACTCTTCTATTTTACTATTTTTCACGTGGTACTTCCTCTAAAAAGTGAGAACCCACTGTTCTAATTAAGGGAACTTGGGGCGTTCACTTTAAACAGGCCGAGAGGCTCGAGATCGCCCTTGCGACAGAGACGTTAGGTTGACGTCATCGGCATTGACGCAGAGCGTACCAGGAGGAGAACCGGCAGCATCAGCAGCGGCGGCGGCAGCGGCAGCATCCGAGCTCGAACCTCGCCAGCCACCCGACCCGCCTTTTATCATTCGAGTATCTTTCCCCTGGATTTAGCGGTAGGAGCAGCAGCGAGTGGTGACGTACATTGTTCGTGTGTGTGTGTGTGTGTGTGTGTGTGTGTGTGTGTGTGTGTGTGTGTGTGTGTGTGTGTGTGAGAGAGAGAGAGAGAGAGAGAGAGAGAGAGAGAGAGAGAGAGAGAGAGAGAGAGAGAGAGAGACAGCGCAAGAGAGACAGAGCGAGAGACAGAGCGAGAGACAGAGCGAGAGACAGAGCGAGAGACAGAGCGAGAGACAGAGCGAGAGACAGAGCGAGAGACAGAGCGAGAGACAGAGCGAGAGACAGAGCGAGAGAGACAGCGCGAGAGAGACAGAGCGAGAGAGACAGAGCGAGAGAGACAGCGCAAGAGAGACAGAGCGAGAGAGACAGAGCGAGAGAGCGAAAGAGAGAGAGAGCGAGAGAGAGAGAGAGAGCGAGAGAGACAGAGCGCGTGTGCGCGCACGCGTGTATTTAGAACGAAAGGCGCAGCCTCTTGTATGATTTATTTAATTTTTGGTCGGGGGTAGCGTTAGACCGCAGTCATTTCCCCCGCGTTTTGGTTGCAGCGACATCAGCCTGCGTCATTATGCAGAATTGGACATACGTATGTGTGATTTCTTTCTTCTGATCCTCGCGTGAGCATTCACCTGCCCTGGCTTAGCATGCTGCTATACCGTGCCACGCGATTTAGTATTTATTTTTAAATTTATGATGAAGCTTCTGCACATACATGAACCAGTATCATGTGCAGCAACGTTAGCAGAAAGCCCATTTCCATCAGTCGCGCATGCAATGCATAAAATAAAGAAACACACAGTATAAGACTTGGGGCATACACTAACTAGCGACGCAGGCTCAAAAGACAGAATGCAGAGAAATAGTAGACTACTGGGGTTCGGCACATCCATTGATTGCTTTTAAATGCAGCTTTGCTAAACGGAGGGGCTATTTCTTTCGCTGAAAACACCAGAAAAGTGGGCAAATCCTATTTGGTGTCCCCTCCAGTGTGGCAGTTGTGTCGTATCCCCCGGCTGTTTCCATCCGGCTTGCTTTCTTTCCCCTCCCCTCCTCTCACGGTCCACCCTGTTTTCTACCACAGAGATAAAAGTTAAGATGGCCACCTCCTCCTCCTCCACTCTGGACGAAGACGAGAGTTTGAAGGGCTGCGAAATTTTTGTGCAGAAACACAACATCCAGCAGATCCTCAAAGAGTGCATTGTGAACCTGTGCATCGCTAAGCCTGAACGGCCCATGAAGTTCCTGCGGGAGCATTTTGAAAAGCTGGAGAAGGTTGGTGACCGAACGGGGAAGAAAGCGTCGCGTCTCGCAATGTCAGGCCGCGTGCCGTTGGTGTCATTTGACCGTCAGTGCGAGTTGCCGCGTGTACTGTCCCCTCATCATGCTATTGCTCGCTTTGCTCACTTGACGCGATTGCGCCATTTTGAGATCGGTCGACACGTATTGGCTCGGGATTTAGCAAAGAAATAAATCATTCTTTCCCGTACAACATTAGCATTTTTTGGGACATGGTACCAATGGTACACAAATAGCTGGCTTTGGGCGCAAACCTCCCAAGTCACACTTTGGCCGTTTTGTTCAAAAACCGATACTATTGCTCAGTCCACACACCTAGGTGTTATTTTGGACAAATGATTAAGCAATCTCATGTGTGCTCATTTGATTCAAACATCAATGGTTGCAGGTTAATCATATTTGCCTGCCTCAAAATGTAGCCAAAGTAAAGCTCATGAATCAATCTTCAGTGACACAATCATGGGTAAGAAAATATTCAGAGATGTACGTAGCGTTTCCTGATAATGATACAAGGTGCGGCTGGCAATGTCAAGGGTCACAGTGTTCTGTTGAATGCGCTTCTTCCGGGGAAGACGCCATCGAGGGCTTTCCCTCATCACCAAAGAGTTTTTGTTGTTTGAAAAGCTTTCTGAAATGGTCTGCTTTATCTTTTTCCTATGAGTGCATCATGAGATGACTGCGATCACGCAAGACGTGTGTCCAAATAGCTTGTGGCCTTGTCACATGACTTTACCCCAAAAGTGCCTTTCCTCCATTTTTGCTCATGATTTTCTCTCTAGCTGAACAAAGCATGTGAACGATCCCTCAAGCACACGCGGTGAACTTGTTCCAATCAGCTGGTTTTCTCCACTCGGGTCCCAAGCACGGAGATAACTGACGTCCTACTTTGCGGTCGGCGCACAAAGATGACTGTGTCCAAGCGTTGCGCTGGGCCGAGGGGCAGTCGATCCCGTGAACACAGATCAAGAGAGTCATCCTAGTCCCTCTCGAAGGAGCCAAAAGCGGGGCCCCCTCCCAATTGCCGATCGCCGGGCCCTTTGCTCAAAACAAAAATCTACATACAAAGGGTTGAATGTCCTGATCGAGAATGTCCATCATCGAATATAACTTGACGATCGTGAGCGAGCTTCCTGTTTGCCCCGCCCCACACGGCTCGCTACCTCCCTTCCTCACCGTGATGCCGTCTACTGTTGTCTTTTTTCAGGAAGAATGCAAGCAGATGATGGCGCGGCAGAAATCTAACAGCCAGTCGGACTCGCACGACGACGAGGTTTCTCCGCCGCCGCCCAACCCTGTCGTCAAGGCCCGCCGTCGCCGCGGAGGGGTGAGCGCCGAGGTCTACACCGAAGAGGATGCCGTCAGCTACGTGCGCAAGGTGAGCCTGCAAAGAGGGCGAGACAAAATGATGCTCCACATTTGGCGCTTGAGCGGCCATTTTGGTGCCAATCCAAATGCCCAACTTCAACATAAACTCTCAAACTTCACAAGCCTCATCCCATTTTTGAGGGGCAACATGACTTTGCCTATATTTCTTGTGAAAAAAACTGCATCATGAACTTTTTCTTCATAGTGTCCTTCTCATGTTTGCCTGAACAGGTGATCCCAAAGGACTACAAGACAATGACCGCCTTGGCCAAGGCCATCTCCAAGAATGTTCTCTTTGCTCATCTGGATGACAATGAGAGAAGGTACATGACCTCATTGGTGTTCAGCAGTGTTTCAAACGGAAGATGTTGCACCTTGCGAGCAGTGTGTGGCCACTGTGTGCCACTGTTGCCTGCCTTACAAGTGTGGTGGTCGCCGATTAGACACGCACAGATGTGGTTCGGGGTGTTGTGTTTTTGGTCGCGATGGCAACCAGTTAAGCGGCACTGCATGGACACCGTTCTTCATAGTTGGAAGACTGGCCTTCATTGCTCTTGTTTTAATCAGCTTTCCTGCTATGCCGTTTTGCTTTAATCCCCCCCTCAGGAAAGGGGGTGCTGGAAAAAAAAAAATATCTAAAGGTGGCTGGCAGGCAAGACTTGCAGCTGAAGGGGAATCAAGTTTCACTAACGGGGATATGAGAGGAAAAGGCCAACGCGAAAGCCAAAGCGCAATTTTTTCCAGTATTTGATCAGCTGCACAGCAATATCACCAGTTATTTCAACACCTATGGAGTTTAATTTTAACAATTCAAAAGTGTCTATATTGGTCCACATTAAATATAGTTAAAACAACACTTTTTTTAATATGGAGTGGAAATTATAAAATCAACACTCCAGAGTGTATGATGATTGACTCTCTGAATATCTTGGAGTTTAAATAATAATTGAATTGATTTCTATTACCGTGTTGGCCCGAATATAAGATGACCCCGATTATAAGACGACCCCCTCTTTTTCAAGACTCAGGTTTGAAAAAAGACTTTTTGAACACCACATTTAATTTTTATACAGAAAATAATTACATCTGAAACATGATTATAACAATATATTCGAGAGAAAAAACATGTTTTATATTTCCTCATTCAAATCATGCAAAAACTGTATCACATCTTAATATCTGAACATGTAAATATGTAAACTAAAGTGCAATCACATTTGTAAATCAATGGCTTCTACTGTGATAAAACAACAAAATTGCAATAACTGCATTAACCATCAAAGTGAAGCCTAGCTGTAGTCTTGAAAAAAAATCTGAATAAGCAAAAGCATTGCAAATAAATAATGCAAACTGATACCGCTATTGTTGGGGAGCCTGAGGACAGATAGGGGTTGGCTCGGATCGTTATGCTCTTTTCGCTCCCGGGTGTCGGTCAGAACACAGGAGGGAAGACGTGGTTCAGTTTTGATTGCTTTACTGAATTATTGGGAAAAAATAATAACAAATAACTATAAATGAAATACTCTAGGCAACACAACAAGCGTGTCATCGATCGAGACAACAAAATACATTTGCTGGCGACCGTTAGTCGCCGTTCCGCTGCGTAACGGCTACTCGGACGATGTGAGGCAAATTTAAAGGAGCGCGCCGGAGCTGTCAATCAAACGGCGCGCACACGAAGCAAACCGCGATCGGACAAACGGCACAACAGTGGACAGTAGTAACAATGAACTGTATATACTCACTTTGTGTCAAAGACGCACACGATCACAACAACATACTCAGTCGATTATGAGCGCGCCCGGGCTGTCAATCAGATGGCGCGCACACGAAGCAAACCGCGATCGGACTAACGGCACAACAGTGGACAGTAGTAACAATGAAATGTATATACTCACTTTGTGTCAAAGACGCACACGATCACAGCAACGATATTAACTCCAACACTGAAAATCTAACACTTTTGATTTTGCTGTGTGGCAATTGAGGTCTCTCCTCTGATTGCACGTCAGTACATGTGATGGATCGGGACAGTCTGAAAAAAACAATGCAGCCCATTATGCGGCGGGGCCGAAAATGCGCGGACGCCATCGCCGCATACTCCATGAAAGCGTGTCCATTTGCTGCCGACGTCCAACACAAGAGCTTGTGGGGATTGTTGAGGACAAGCAGGTTGCCCTTCTAGTCAACATGGACCCTTGTCATGGCGCTCTTCGCAGCCGCTTTTGTCATTCCCCACCAATGAAAAGAGATTTTGATGAGGGCGCAACAAGCCATGGATTCTTTTTCCAAAATGTTTGCAAATGGTTTCTTTCAAGTGCTAGGTAACTGACAATACAGAAACAGTTTTGTTTACTGTACTCCACGTGACAAGCAAGATTTCAACTGTTTCAGCAGGAGAGAAAGGAATTCTCAAAGCTCGGGGCTTTCGTCATCCCGTCCACTTAAATCCCCTAATTAACAAGCTGAGCTGATGAAGTGAGCCGTGCGTTGACCTCTAACCCCAAAGCCTGACCTCTGCTCCTTCTCCATCAGTGCCCGCTGACAGACAGAGAACATCTCGGGTCCGCGCACTCAATGTGTACCTGTGCCGTAACGACAGTCAATAAATCATCAAGTGACGAAAAAGTCGCAGCAGCAAAAGTACAGCAGCCGCATTGGCCATGTACGCCGTAGTGGGCATCAAAAAAAGAGTGAGCCACAACAGGCCCAAGCCATTCGCTTGGGGCTCCGACGCTCCGGTACCGTCTAGGTGTTTTTCTGGAGCAAAACACGTTAGTTCTAATCTAACGAGCAAATGGGCCTCTCAGCGTGCGTGCCGCTGTTTCTTGCAGCCTTCTCGTGTGGAGTTTGCATGTTCTCAGCATGGTTTTCCTCCCGCATTCTGAAAAGTCGCACGGTAGGCCCGCCACGCCAATGGTGCCTCGTATCACGTCTCAGATGATTCTCTCGAGTCCTTGTCAGCTGGCGCCGTCCTTTGGGAGTTGCTTTGTCCGTCTGCGTCCCAGGAAGAGCGGAGGAGGTTTGGCTGCCTATCCCATTTGTATCGTTTTTGAGCTGGCGGTTTGCCACCTCCAACACTGGAGTGGCTTTTCATTTGCGTGCGCTTTGCATTTGTAGTCCTCGCCTGCCGTTCCTCCTGAGAGCTTTTTTTAACGTCCTTCGTGGAGTGGCGGCACCGCCCCTCCCCCTTTTCCCCGCGCTTTTCTCTTTCTTTGCTTCCCCCCACCATTATGGAGGCAGGACAAAGCCACAATGGCGATAGGGTCACGCTCCACAGGAGAGCTGCAGGCCCGAGTGAGGCGCTGCCACCGTCGCCACCGTCACCACCTCCCCCGGCACCCTGTACCAAGTGCAGAACGCCCCCGCCGTCATTTGCTCCTATCAGCCAGACGAATGGAAACTTTTGTCCCCCTGCAAACCCTTTGCGGCGTTTGGTATCCACATTTTCTTTTGGTTTCACAACAGAGTGACTCGTCCATCTCAGCTCACAGAAGAGTAAAGCAGGAACAAGAGTGTTTAGTTTGGCTCATGCGCGAATGTAGTGTATTGCCCTGCAGCGACAGCCATTTGCGAGGACAAGACACCTTGAGCGGCCAAGGCGACCGCTCACACACGGAGCGCCCTCCCGAAAGGCGGGACTTGGCCGTCAGCCCCCTGTTGTACACATGCCGTCGGCTTCGTCTATGCTAGCGTGATGAGTTCCAGCGATGACATGTGACTTGTCTGATGATCTTCTTCTCTTTGCTTGCGCTTCTTTTAGATAGCACAACCGCATCGCTTGATGAGATGAAAACTGCCTTCTCTTTTCCACAACCGATCCTACGTCTCATTTGTCTAGCCTTTTTTCAAATGCATGCCATGAAGCCGCTGACTTTGAACTGCATCGACTCTGTTTGAGCAAATGTTTTGTGCGCCATAGAAGGCTGCTTACTTTGCTCCCAGCATCCTATTTGTGTACACGGGCACCAAAGCCAAAGAGCAAACATCTTTGATTCTGCATTCACACCAGCATCAAAAATTTCTTGTCGGCAACACAAACACCACGGGGCTGGCCATACGGAGTCACCTATGTTTAGAATAGGAATACCACTTTTCTTTTCACCGAGCCGCTCTTCTGGATGCATCCGTGTTGGTGTTTTACAAAGACCCGGGTGTAATGAAAGGAGCTTTCCAGTCAGCGAGCACAGACAGCGCAGAACTCGCCGCCCGCTCAACACTGTTGGGAGGGAGACCTTACGTCAACCGAATGGCAGCTCATTTGGAGAAGGCTGTGCTTCGGCTCCGCAGTCTGTCGAGCTCAGATGCCTCCATTTTGCTTTTGCATCCAAGCCATCCATGGCTGATGAGCTTGATGAATTTGGCCTGGAGGAGAGGAAGCACCCTGAGCCTCCTCGTGCCCCGACACATCCCAGCATTGGAACTTTAATCTGCAGGGGCTTCACACATCATAGCAAACCGGGCTCACGAGTGCTTTTCTGGGCTGGCTGTCCCAGCGTCACGATAGTGGCTGGCCTCAGATGGCAGGCAGAGTGAACACGGTGATGACGGCTCTTTGCTCATCACCTTCATTCTGCTGTGCAGTCGAACAAACGATACTGACTGCGCTTTCTTTCCCATTCAGTGACATATTTGACGCCATGTTCCCCGTCACGCACATCGCCGGCGAAACCGTCATCCAGCAAGGTATGTATTGGAGGCTGCAATTGATACACATTGTGTCATTGTAGCACAGTTTTAGTGTCTGTGAGCAACAACATTGCCGTGAACCAAAATGCACAGAAGGAACATGTTCTCAAAGAACCGTGATCACACACAATAAGACAGAACAATGAGCGGGCAGGGCAACCGAATTAAAGACACTGTTCTGACTGGATGGCACGGAAAAAAAAAGGCGGGGCTTGGCGAATTCAAACACGAATCAACGGCAATCACACAGGGAGTCCGATACGGGGAGAATGAATCCAAAGACAGTGGAGGCCCTGCAGGAGAGAGCATTGATGAGTCGTAGAATGCAGCTAATGCGTCATGAAGCCTACCATTTGGAGAGGCGGATTGTCGCTCTCTCTCTCAAGCAGCTGGCAAGTGTTCATGATCATGAAAGCAAAGCTCTGTGTAATAAACACCCAGTCAGTCAGTCACTCCTGGAGCTGCGGCACCTCCGAGGCAAGGTGCAGTCCTAATTTGGAAATGAGGAGTCTGGTCCAATTTGCGGGCCCCTCCGTTCCAGACAGCCCGGCCCCATTGTTGTACACACACCATCGGCTGAGCTATGCGCCGTATGCACAGCTCATGTCATAGCTCTTGTCTTGGCTCGCGGGCACTGGACAGCTTCAAGCTCCCAGGCCGCTTCACACGATTTCGACTTGGCGAGCAAGCCTTCAGTTACGTTCAAACAAGAGAAGACTTCCTGGAGTGTCTGTGCTAACCATCTCATTTTTGCTCCAGTAGTACAGCAGAGTTGCCACACTGTGTCGTCGTGTGAATCAGGTGGTCACTGTCAAACATTTTGGACTTTCCTATCACCTACTTTTCATCCCAATGACGGGGCACGTTGTCACTAAACAGGTCTATTTCCACACATTTTTGGAGAAAATTAAAATATTTGAAGTGCACCTTGTGTTTAGAATGATGCGGTGCTGTTTTTGAAGGCGTGGATGTCGAGCATTTCATACAGATATCGATTGCTCTTACGTAGTGTGTTAGCGCAAGGTACGTGGTAGACAGAGGACCCCCTCCACGTGGTGGGACAAGTTTGAAGGCAGATTGTGGAAGTCACTCTTGTGTTTTTCCCTCTATCTTCCAGGCGACGAAGGAGACAACTTTTACGTGATTGACCAGGGCGAAGTGGATGTAAGTAGAAGCATGGTTGGCATGCTGCAGATCTTTTGAGGTTTTTCCCACTTATTTGCGGAGACAACCTTGTTGGTCCCACAATGCATGCCAAAGTCAAACAGCAAAATAACTCTTGATTCAACCGATTGAAGCTGATTTGATTCGACGCAAGGTCGCGATTCTTGTTGATGTCGAGTCCGGCAGGAGACCAATAAGGTCTTACGCCTTTGCTGTTTGAACATCTGCCTTGCTCGCTGCTGGTCTCTGAACAGGTGTACGTGAACGGGGAATGGGTGACCAACATCGGAGAGGGTGGCAGTTTTGGCGAACTAGCCCTGATTTACGGCACTCCCCGAGCTGCCACGGTGAAGGCCAAGACCGACCTTAAACTGTGGGGGATCGACCGGGACAGCTACCGGCGGATCCTCATGGTAACTCGCCACTCTTCTGCTCGATGCTGCTGGTCGGAAATGTGTCAATTGTTTTGCCGCTCCTTGGAGACAACGCAACAGAGTCGCCACGTGTGTTTATTCCTATTGATGAAGGTCAGTCTATTCAAGCGAAAGGCGCGGACTTCATACGGCGGTGGTCGCCAGCTCCGAAAGGTTTGCTTAACGTCATTACCTCGCCGATACTTGCCGGACTGAGCACAAATGAGGTGGAAAACTGAACGCAGCTGTCATGACTTCACTTCTTGCCACCTTGTGGCGAGGCAGCCAGTGTTATACGCTTTCTACACTTGAGTCTTTGTTTGCGGCTGGCCCGTTAACCTTAAATTACAAAAGGTCTCGAATAGATCCCAATTTGGTGGAATTTTGCAATTTCATCACAATTGTTGCTCACGGTCTGAGCCGATAAAGGGAAAAGCAGCGAGATGACAGAGGGCGAGATCAATGCATCGTGCATAACTCATGGACAAGAAATTGAATGTCCAGCAGTTGCCAAAATCATGTGAGTCCAATGAAAAAAATGGAAAGAAATGCAAGGCTTACTTTTTAATGGACTTGTGTAAGACTTGTATATGGCCATTTCTAAAAATGTTTCAGTACATTTCCATGATGACTGCAAAATTGGGTCAATTGCCTCAGCCCTCGCTCCCAGTCTCATTTTGGCTGACGTGACTCCCTTTAGTGTTGAATCAACACCTTTTTTCACTGGAATTCCACCGCCTTCCTTCAAACGTTTTGGGGTTGGCATGCATGGGCCCGCTTCGGTTTCACGTCGGGCACACATTAGCCCGCCTCGCTCGTTTTTTTACCTCTGAGAACTCCTCCGTTCCCTTGCTCTGCCTTTCGCAACAGTCAAGAGGAATTCAGTATTTAGTTAATGATTGCTCTGTTATTTTCAAAGCACTGCCAATGCATCCGGGTGAAAATCAATGCACATCATGTGCCTTCTAATGACAACTATTCAAGGTTGGAAACAACTTGCAGTGGTGCGTCCGTGACGCCAATATTGCGGCAAAAGTATATTTCACATGACTCGCAAATAACGAGGATTTGTCTTTTCCCCCCTTCGGAGAGTTGTTACCGCCCGGAAGGGACATTTATGTATGAAGAATTAGGATGCTCATTGGCGTTGGATTGTTGTGATGATTAGCTATCATTTGGGCCGAGACTTGTCAGCATGGGGGAATCCCCTTCTTGGTGGGTGGGAAGGACCGCGCGCACAAACACACACACACACACACACACACACACACACACACACACACACACACACACACACACACACACACATACGTGAAGCGCACGGATCAAACACCCTTCACTCCGATATGAACGCACCTCAACACGTGACTCCAACCATATATGGTCAAACTTAATGACAAGCGAGATGTGAAGAAGCCATTTCGAGCAAGCTCTTTGGGCGGTGTGGGAACAGAAATATTCTGTTGTGAATGAAAGAAGTCATGTCATTTGGCGCTGCCTCAAATGTCAACAAGCGTAAAAAAGCATTACTTTCAATGTCGGTGGATGAGGCCATCTTACTCTCGCCTTGTTTTGACAGGGCAGCACTCTAAGGAAGCGAAAGATGTACGAAGAGTTTCTCAGCAAGGTCTCCATACTCGGTAAGTCTGCCTCGCCTTGCACCACCAGACGTTTGTGTTTGTACTTGAGTGCAAAGTACAATCGCACACACATTTCAAAGCAATGTGTGAATCATCTGGAAGACAAACGAAGGCGCTGATTCAGAGACTAAAGGCATAGTTTTGTCAAGAAATCACTGCCGTCATGTTTTCCCAGAATAACAATATAATAATAATAACAATATTCAAGGTGGTGTTTTGAACATCACCTGTTCAAGTACGACCCCCTCCCTCTCCAAATTATGACTTGATAATGGAAAAATACTGCAACTGTGACTCGTTCACCGTTTCCTGAGCAGACTTCCTTCTATTCCCAGCCATCTTTGGAACGCCCATGCTCGCGGACGGACGATAGAAGCATCCAACCTAACAAAACAAATGACTTTTTCCATTCCCCAGCAGTAGAACCTGGGTTGCTTTCACCCAAAACATTTACTCCTCGCTTGTCCTCGTGGCAATTAGGCAGAGCATTTTGCTTTGAAGTAGCAGCAGTGGATTCCCTCGGGTACGGCAGTCGGAGCCCACGTCTTCCCCCCTCGCCCGGTGAATGGCGTCCAGGCCCTGCCCCCTGTACACACTTACGAGCTGGCTGAATAAACACGTACACTCTGAGCAAGTCTCAGAAGGCCTCAGCAAGATTCCGCTCCCTTTCTTCCTCTGCCTGCCCGGGCCCGTCTCTCCCTCGCTAAAGTGCTTTACCCCTATTCATCAATCCTTCTGCGGCTTTCCGCCACCGTCAATGGTGGGTGGAAGGGAGGGAGGCGGGCCTGCCGTTTTTGCTTGTCTTTGATTTCGCCCGACAGCCAGCAAATTGGGTGTGGGCCTTCGATGTACTTGGCGCCACACGCAGACCCGCCCGTCGGGGCGGGTCAGGCGCGCCCCAGCGTGTAATGTCCGCTCATGCTTGCGTCGCTGCTTGGCTGTTGGGACCGCCGGCAAGCTTGACAGACGCCAGACACCCACCAGTCCGGGGCGGCTGACCCTACTCGGACATCTGGACAGCGCCCTCCCATCTTCCCTTACAGATTTCACAGCTCCACACACACCAAGAGTGGCACCAAGAGCTCCTGCTCCACTTTGACACCTTTGAATTGAATGCCAATGCCTTTTCTCCACACATTCCACTCAGAAATTGTTGCAATAAGGCAACAATCAAAGTGTTGAAATAATAATATAATTTTTAGATCCAGTATATATATATCAAAGTGGGTGCAAGGCCACTCACTCACCTGTTCGATGATTCCAATCCTGCACCAGTGGACAAGTTTACGTTCTATACTGTCTTCCTTATCCATACGGATTTATTTATGCTATCCCACCTTTTGTTTTACACCAACTGAGCATCCATCCATCCATTTTCTGTACCGCTTGTCGCCGTGGGGGTCGTGGGCGTGCTGGAGCCTATCCCAGCAGTCATCGGGCACTAGGGACACCCTGAACCGGTTGCCAGCCGATCGCAGGGCACACAGAGACGGACAACCATCCGCACTCGCACTAGGTGTGCTAGGGGCAATTTGGAGTGCTCAGTTGGCCTACCAAGCATATTTTTGGAATGTGGGAGGAAACCGGAGTGCCTGGAGAAAACCCACGCGGATACGGGGAGAACATGCTAATTCCACACAGGGAGGGTCGGAGGTGGAATCGAACCGGCACCCTCTTAACTGTAAGGCAGATTTCCTAAATGCTGGAAAACCTTTTAATGGCACACCATATTGAGCACCATATTTGTTTTCTAATGACAGAGTCTTTGGATAAATGGGAGCGTCTGACTGTGGCGGATGCCCTGGAGCCGGTCCAGTTTGAGGATGGAGAAAAGATCGTGGTGCAAGGAGAGCCCGGCGATGACTTCTTCATCATCACAGAGGTAATATGGGGGCAACGCTCTCGTCGCAGGCCTCAAAGGTCAAAATCAAAACAGACGTTACTGACATGATACTATAAAATTATACTTTGAAGGCCACTGCTCCCCACTGATTGATGCCGTAACGTCATTGCCATCCTGTTTTAAACCTGTTTAGTAGCCATTTCAAGGAAAAGAGAGCAATGATACTTTGCCGTAAAGTATTCCAGATGTTCAACTTGAGCCTACTCGATTGGTCAAATGTTTCACTGCGGAGGTGCACAATTACGTGCGACTCTTTGGTTAGCTTAGCAATTAGCACCGTTTGCCCGTCTTTTCTCGTCAGCCCTCGTCAGTATGTGGATCCCGCCCTCACCCTGTTGAGCTGGGGCCCCTGGTGTGTGCGGCGCTCCATACCTAGCCTGTCATCTGAATACACTCATGATTAACTCCACATACACTTGCACTATTCAAGTCAAAAAGGCCCGCGTAGGACAGCAGCAGATGCAAATTGCCCTTTTCTCTCCCCCCAAGCTGCCAATCTCATGTTGTCTGTCCGGTTCAGAGCCCTGCTGTTTGTGGCGGCGGCAAGGTGCGATCGAGCCACAGAAAGAGGGCTTCATCTAAAGTGCTGAGTGATGTATGGCTTCACCACATAGTCCCCTTCTTTCTTCACCTGACACCACTCCCAACATTCCACTCGGCTAACCATCTTTCATAATGAATCGAATGAGTTAGCATAACATTACAAAAACCTCCCTGCCCAAGTATTTATAAACCGCACCACAAATGTTGCCCTCATATTTTCTCACCAAATTATGGAAGTCTCATAAAAGTGTACACGACCTTTGGAAGCCATTTGTGTGTGCGTGCTTGTGTGAACAAAGCAATGAATCCATTTGGGACACTGATAAAACAGTTAGCAACGCATGAGTCATCAGTCCGCATGGAGGAGAAAGGCAAAAATGCCGAGGGATGGATGATAGGAATAGGCCAAGTTGTTGGAGGCAAGCGGAACATTCCACTTTGTCCTCCAAGTGTAGGAGAATCCCACAAACTCAAAACTTGCAAATACAAATAAATGCCTTCCCACACAAATCAAAACTTTGTCCAGTGTTAAGCGTTTGTACTATGTCAGAAGCAAACAAAAATAGCTTTTAAGTCTTAACTTCAGTGATGAGCATCAAAGGTGTAACGCTGAACCAGTTACCCAGTTGTCAGTCACAAATCTTGTTGGTCGCTTGTTTCTGCGTAACCTGCCCTCAGCTAGTCACTGAAAAAAACTCAAAGACGGGTTGGAGTAGCAAAATCCATCCATGTTGATCCATTTGGGGGTGGCTGACATTTTGTTTTGTCCCGCCACTTGCCGTGGACTGAAAATGGCTTCACAGCAGTCGTGGGTTGCCAATGTCACATGAGCAAAGGTGGGAAACAGGTGAGCCATGAAGGCCTCTGCCTGAGCTGAGCCCTGTGATGTCATTTTCAGTCCAATGCGAGCCAAAATGGCTGCCCCCTGAAATGGATCAAAATTGCTGGAATTTGCTACTTTGTTCACATTCATTGGGATAGCGTCTTCAGACTAGTGGTGGCACAACAAAACGTCAGAGTCAAGAAAACCTTTGACTTGACTCGCGCTTGAAATGGAATGAGAATCATTTGACCATTGCATGTGTGTGCTTGGGATCTGCCATTTCCCTTCTCTGCTCGTGCTCATGAATATTTCCAGCCCATCACATGATGTTTGATCCCTTCCTGCTGTCTGTTTTGCATTTTTCGCCCCTAAACTGACGCGCTTGCCTTGGATGCGGCCCGGGTCGACTTTCCCAAAGCCGGCTGGACTACGCTAGAATTTACACGGGGTCAGGAGACTCGGCCTCCTTCCTGGGAGGAACACGGGAAAGGGAGAGAGGGAGGCAGTAGTCCAAGCCAGCGGCAAAAGAGATTGACTCAACTTGCAAGATGGCTCCTGCACCAAATACTTTCATTTCATCAAGTCTGCTTGAGCTGAGTCGGTTGAGATTTGCCCTCTCCTCCTCCAAGGATATACATAGCAGGCGCCAGATGCCCATGCAGTGATCTATTTGTGATCTATTCGCATGAATCTTGCCCAGTCACACTGCTGAAACGAGGCAACGAGTGCACGCTGTCTCCCTCCAGCCGCTCCAGGCGCTCCAGGCGCTCCAGGCGCTCCAGGCGCTCCAGGCGCTCCAGCCGCTCCAGCCGCTCCAGGAGCTCCAGCCGCTCCAGCCGCTCCAGCCGCTCCAGCCCTTATCTTGGCTTTCGGAGCCACTTGGTATCCAATGGAAGAGAGGCTGAGCCACGGAGGCAGCGGGAGAATGTTTTCAAGTGCGCTAAGGGTCCTCCTTTGTTTGCGCTTGGGGCCCCTAGCAAGACCCCCCCCAACCCTCTGTGTGTGTGTGTGTCTGTGTGTGTGTGTGTGTGTGTGTGTGTGTGTGTGTGTGTGTGTGTGTGTGTGTGTGTGTGTGTGTGCACACGCCTTTTGTATCTACGGGACTGACACCAAATCAACGGGTTTGTGACCTGCAATAAACTGTCAATGCGGTTTGCATTATTTCCAACGGGAGAGGAACACGTTTCTTTTGGATCCTAGTTGTGCCACAATAGTGACCAATCCAAATTGATCTATCAAACGTGTACCACGAGGTGGCAAGTGTGCAACCTTGTCGTTTGAGTGACTGTCGGAGAATGAGAGCGTAGAGTTGGCTGCTTGGTTTCTTGTTTTTTTTTGCTTTAGCAGCCAGGTGCTTTGATGTCACGCTCAGCTGATCACGATGGGTCGACTTTTGTGGAAGTGACACTTTGGACCAGTCAATTACCGAAAAAGTCATTTGATGATGGGATTGCGTGTCATTTGGGTAGGTCCTGAGACGAGTCATAGGTGACTCGACGTGCGCCACTTCCCCTTGTGACCGAGTCGAAGCCCCATTTGCCCGCCGTGGGAAGCAGGCACGTTTTGGCACCTCATTAAGCTTCATCATCTTCACATAGAGCATCACGAGCCGGCTCAACAGAGGGATTAGCGATAGTGTTAGCGTAACGGAACCGCCAGGTTTGCTTTTCAGAGGTTTTTTTCCATGCTGATATTTGAGCTACGATGTGAGCAAATTGGTTGAGTGAGAGCATGCACTGGCCAATGTTGTGTTAGTGAAGCGTTGGGCCAAACAACAGCTGCGAGCTAGGCTGGCCATGGAAAACTCATTTCCTGGAAAACGTTTCACTATTTTGCTATCCGCGCACAAAGTTGTGTGGCCACGCCGGTCTTGGCTGCAGCAGTGGTTTCCATGTTGTGCGTGAGAGTCATCCCGTTTGGATGCTTCTCTTTATGACGCTCTGGAGAGAATCAAGCAAATCCGAGAATCCTTGCTCGGAATATCTGGGTTGCCTCCCACAGAACAGGTGTCCGTTCCATACGGGGGAAAAAAAGCCAGAGCCAAATCCTGTGCACCTGTGTCTTGTGAAGCAAAGGAATTTCTCCTCTGCTTAATCTTCCTGATGATGTTCAGCTCCATTCAGTAACTCCTATTACCTCCCGTCCACCCCCACCCCCTCCTCTTTCTTCCACCCCTTCCCGACTTTTTCTCCCGCTTGTCCGTCCCATGTCCAGGGAATCGCCTCCGTTCTGCAACGCAGATCCGACAACGAGGAGTATGTGGAGGTCGGTCGACTCGGACCCTCCGACTACTTTGGTGAGTTGCTCTGGATCCATCCGGGACCACAAAGCCCAAACACATATTGGATCATCATTCATCCAAGTCCAATTTTTCTTAAAGAGCTCAACCGCAGCTGCTGTTGCTAAAATCTGCCCTTAAAAAACAAAGAGAGTTCAAGCAATAAATGAAAGCCAGAATGGAAAAATGACAAGTTGCGAAGCTGGGCCGAGAAGGGGCTTGCTTAACATTGGACGGCAATACCAGTGGGTGTCGTTGGGGAAAATAAAGTCCTTGTGTTATGAGGCAACTTACAATTAGGAAGAAAAAGAGCCGTATTTGAAACAAGAACAGAATGTTGCAAAAGTATACTTGTCATCTCTCCAACGAAAAGTGAAACTATTGAGGATAGTCATGTCATTGCAAGAAATAAAACGAAGTCGATGTTGTATGTTGGTTAATCGTAAAAGTCCTTTGTGGCCTTCAGGTGAGATCGCGTTGCTGCTGAATCGTCCCCGGGCGGCTACGGTGGTGGCCCGCGGCCCCCTCAAGTGCGTCAAGCTGGATCGGCCTCGCTTCGAGCGCGTGCTGGGTCCCTGCTCCGAGATCCTCAAAAGAAACATCCAGAGATACAACAGCTTCATCTCACTCACTGTCTGACCCCTCTCCAAAAATTCACAGAGGGGCTGTTCGCCAGGGGCCCACAAGCTGGCTTCTACGTGTCCAAAGACAGGGTGCTTGTTTTGTGTGCTTTCTCTCTCTCTCTCTCTCTCTCTCTCTCTCTCTCTCTCTCTCTCTCTCTCTCTCTCTCTCTCTCTCTCTCTCTCTCTCTCTCTCTCTCTCTTTTTTGTTTTTCACATGCTTGCTGTCATGCACCTTTAAAATGGCTCGCTTAATAACTGGACCGAAAATTTGAGCCAAGAAAATTGTGCAGGAAATGTGATGTCAAACAATTGTTCGGTCCAATTTTTTACCCAAATTGGGTTGTTTTGTGACCCGGCAGTTTTAAGGGTGCGTGTCATGCCCCCCCCCGCCCCCCTCCAAAAAAAAGTTCGCATTGCATCTTGTTTGTGTGATGCCCGTGTCTCCATTTGGCACTTTTCACGTATTTGAAATGGGGTCATTGTGCGAGATGGGGGAAAATGTCCATGGCTGACGTGAGTTCACATTTTGTTGCTTGCCCCTTTCTGAATTGTTTTTTGGTTTCCATTTTAAGGTGGCGGTCATGACAACGTGATTATTTAACTGAGCTGTTATTGTCTGACGATTTGATTCGCATGTGAATAGCAGAAATATCCTTGGAAAAAAAATATTCAATATAAAACGCAGATCAACGTATATGGAAAAGTCTACACAGCTCTGTTCAAATATATGCTTTTTTTGTCATTAAACTCATCAAAAATAACAACATGAATCTTTTTTTTTAATTACTCAAATAATGTGACATAACTTAAAAAATAACAACAACAAACAGATATATTTGGGAAAATGGGTGTGTGGAGGGAAAACTGGGTTTCCACAAGTGTGCACATCCTCTAATGTGGCAGTGTTCAGAATGATCCAATCGCACATGTGAAATGTATTGTTACTATTAGGATGAGTTGCACTCTACTACTTGGTTACTGTTTTGCTTTTTAACTGACCATAGTTACTTGGCAGCATTTATCGGTTTCTTTTTTTTCGCGGTCGGTAGTCAAGCAACTGCTGCCAAGTACACGACAACTCAAAAGAGTAACAACAAAACCGTGACAACGTAACATCGTCGCATTGGGCAAAGTCACATAAACTGAGCATGTGGCTTTCCTCACAATGAACATCAAGTCACGTTAAATGGGAGTCAGCACAAACCTGCCGCTGTGTGAAGTGCCTCTAATCAACACCAGATAAAGTTCAGCCATTCAAGCGAGCATTTCCTACTTTTTTGTTTGAAGCAGTTGCCTGCCTGTCGAGTGTGTGAAGCTTAGTCGAGTGATGAATGGTGGAAAAATTTTGGAAAAAAGTTTGGTCTGATTATTTTTATACCATAAAAGCCTGACATTTGAACTGGAGTGTGTAGACTTTTGATAGCCACTGTAAATGCACGCAGATTATCGTTTCCTTTGGCTGAAAGCTTTTCCACCATTTTGCAAGCGTACCTGTAGAGTGAACACAGCAGTCTTAGCACACACCTTTGCTCGAAACTTTGTTCAAAGGAAGCATTGCAATTAATATTGACACTGATTCAATGTTGTGAAATGTATCTGTTTCTTTCAACAAAAAAGAATCTTGAGAAAATAAAGATCAAATCTCCCCAGATTTTCTGAGCGGTGTCATTTGTTTTCAGTGTAGCCAATACCTTCCTTCCTTCGTTTGATGCTCATGAGTCTCATTCTGGCATTTGCATCATTGACCTCATTCTGTACGGGTGCCTCCCCCCCCTCAATCTAAGCAAAGTGTCATCCATGGGGCTGAGCTGTCCGAGGGTCATGGGGCTCCTCCCCTACGCTTTTCAGGAGCGGCACACAGCTTTGACGCATTCCTCCCCATCTTAATGCCCACTAAATCAACTAAGGAATGTAAAGGCCCCCCACACACACACATCAAGTGCATACTAAGTAGAATACAGTCTAAAAATGACCGGAATAATGTACAGTAATGAAATAATTCAGGAGAATGTAAAGAAATGCAACTGTGTTTTGCCACATTTTTGTGGCCTCTTTTGTGGCATCGTGCTGCTCCCTCAGGGGCCACTACTATACACACAGTCACATCTTGGTGAGCTGCGTTCAAAATAGTTATTAAAATGAAGAACTGGGAAAATACAACAGGACCTCATTCGGAATCAAATGTTCATCGCAGTGGGGGGCAAGCAACCTGCTCCAGCGTTCAGTCCACCTCTCAGCTGTGCTGATCCAAGCAAGACATGCGACGTGGCTAAACTGTTCTGTCCCACCCATCCCTGGCCCTCCATGAGACCCCCTGGCACTTGAGACGGCCATGAGCAAAGCCACAAGTCGACGACTGTCAAGTGCTGGCTTTCCGCAACTTGCGGGAGACCCCGGATGGCCTCCCTCCGGACGCTCTCCCTAAAGCTGGTCGGAATGTGCGGATTGGGAGGGGGCCTGTAACCAGAGAGCACCGGCTCCTATTTTTAAGCTCATAATGGATCCACTTCCTGTTGATAATCAGCGTGTTGTGATCTCCCTTCTGCCTAGGGATTTTGACACTTCATTTGAAGTTCTTATAGGAGGGGGGGCGAGTTTTGGTCCGGCTACCATGATGACAGAATTCAAATGACATGAAAGGCCTGTCTCGCTCCAATCCCACACGCATACCGTGTGCCCTCTTCTATTGTGCAACCAAATTTGCCCACTGTTGACACAATGGGTAGATTGTGAGACAAAAAACAAGAGCGAAGCACCAAGGCTCTCCCCCTGGACCGCTGCCATGCCACTGTGACGACGCTTTGGATTCAAAGGAATGTTTTCTTCAGGGCTAGCTGAATGGCAGCACAAACGTATCAGTGGTGGGAGCAAACTAAGTAGGAATACTTTGTCATTGCTCGTCTTCACCTTCTGATCATCATGCACGCTCCATATACATTGGGGGTTTTTTTTGGAGGGGGGGGGTTGGGTCGAGACTTGCAAAAGTTTCTCTACTCCTCCTTCCAAGGTGGCACACACATGTTGAAAAGGTCAGGTCTTGATAGACAACAGAGCACTGTCAATTACTCGGCTATTTCTTTCAGCCGCTGGACATCAAACAGAGAGGATGGCACCGGATGCTCCAGTTTCTTCCAACCTTCACGATGTTGTCATCACGAGGGTTGACGAGTGAACAAGCCGAGGAAAGAGGAAAGAGTTCTACTCGTGCTGCTCGACCTGCTCCTTCTCCCCGAGGTGGAGGCAATGTACGCACATGCACGGGTGTGTGTTTATTTGTCCGTCACCTGGCAATCCAAAAGGATGAGCCCCCCAACCCCCACCCCCAGTGTCAAATATGAGCCGCCGCTTTCTATTGTGGACTGCGTTATCTGCTTTTATGGCCACGTCAAGGTGGGACTGCCTCGCTTGGGCTCAGAGCTCAGATGATGTTCGACTCAATAGCGGGAACATTTCATCTGGGTACTTTGCTAATATTTTTGGATAGGTTGCCCTTACTAAGACATTTTCTAAAATCTTGACATGACGTCTTCACTCAAGTACTTGAATCAAATTGGAACTCCTGAGCGCAATGTGTGGCCGGACTGCAGGGAAACAGGAGTCATTTGCACTTCACTCACCCTCTTCGCTGGCCAGACTCTCCGCTGGCTCTCCCCTTGAGTCTGCTTTTGCTTTGTAAAACGTCCAACTTGGTCTCTAGAGAGACTAAGAAATTTCCTCGGAAAGCATGAATCTTGTGGCAAATATCAGCAATATGAGCGCACATCTTTTTGTACGTTATGAAATGGAATCTAATTGGAACTGTAGACACGGTGGCCGCCATTTCCGTCCAATATATTGCTTATGGCAAGACTTTGGATTGGGAAAAAAGTAAGATGCAGCAAAGCTTTTTTGGAGCCTTTTTGGAGAACACCGAATAACCCGGCACGTGGAACCGACTTGGTGTCCACTTGCTGCCTTTATCAGTCTGCATCCTCAAGCAGGAACTGCTAACCTCCCACGAGATGGATATTTTCTTCATCCTGGCAGGTCAGTTAAACTAATTTCGATTTTTAAATGAATATCTACTTTGCAACACCTGTCATTGCCTTTAAATGAGGAGTTAAACTTTATTTTAGTTGTAGTCACTAAGTAATTTCACTGTGCTGCAGTTCAATGGGATACACACAAGGAGGTGGTTTTGGGGAGCCTGTGGTGGTGATTGTCAAAGAACATAGGTCTCTTGACCTCCTTTTTTTATGAACACTTTGACTTAGTATGCTACTGTCTTAACGTTGGACATGCATGATGGCAGTCATTTGCAAGAGCATCTTGGGGACGTAAGTTTGAGAAACGTGTGTGTGTGTGTGTGTGTGTGTGTGTGTGTGTGTGTGTGTGTGTGTGTGTGTGTGTGTGCGTGCGCGTGTGCGTGTGCGTGTGCGTGTGCGTGCGTGCGTGCGTGCGTGCGTGCGTGCGTGCGTGCGTGTGTGTGTGTGTGTGTGTGTGTGTGTGTGTGTGTGTGTGTGTGTGTGTGTGTGTGTGTGCGTGCTGGTGGAGGAAGGACATGCTCCTAAAATCACCCAAGTAGCTGCCTGCCCTAGCGGAGGGAGACGCAGCAGCATCAGGGAGACGCGAGGGGAGGTGCAAGTGTTGCGGAGCTGCACGCCGCCTCGCTCGCTCGCTCGCTCTATATTAAGCAACCGCTCTCACACTCGCTCGCTCTCACTCCGTTTGGATGCCTCGACGCCAACGGACCACTACTTTTCGCCCCGTGCCTCTTGTTGCATTCGTGATTTCCGAAAGGGGTTTTTCACTGGATTATGGTATTCTCCCCTTTTGGGAGGTGCGTATGAGGCTGTGAAGTACAAGTGCACTGCGCGTCTGGCATTCCTTGGGATTATCACACTTTTTGAGGAGCTGCGTGGAGTAAACAAAAAACACCAACGACGACACCCGCACAGACAACACTTGATCCACGCAAAGGTCGATTGAAGCAGCCCCAAAAGCTCTCGCTTTTTCTCCCCCGCCCTGAGGGGATGGTCGAAGGTCGCCGGGGTCAGGAGCGACTGCGCGGCTCCTCCACGATCGCTTCATCTTGTCTGGGGTTCATTCCAAATTAAAAGGGAGATGAGAGCTGCAATTTACTACTACTACTTCCTGTTGTGGACGACGTACCTTCTGCTGACCACCGCTCAGGTAAGCAGCCCCAAGAAATAACTATGCGCTCAAGTTGTCCAACCCGCTCTGGTTATTTTGGGCTTTTGTCGCCTAATTTGTGTGTAGCCTGAGCCAAGTGGGCAAACTCACGGGTACGGCTCCGGGTGATATAAATAGTCGCCGAGAGACGACCACCAACCAGCACTCCGAGTGGGCTTGGTTGTCGAGGCGCCTTTCCTACCGCGGAGGCGAGCGCAACAAAGTACCGCGCACTTTGCACGTCTACTGGCTGCATCGCCAGACTGCCTCATGCAAAAACAATTCAATGCGTTATTACGTGTAGGTGGGCGGGGGCGTAGGCTAAAATATGAGTAATGATCAACTTAGTACAGTGGAGCCTCTGTTTTCGAACGTCCCGGTTCTCGAACAATTCGGTATTCGAACAAAATATTCGAGATTTTTTTTGCTTCGGATGTCGGACGAAATTCGGTTGTCGAACCTCGCGAGATGAGCCGAGAGGACCCGCATGCCAAGTGACTCTGTTCGTTATTACGTTTTCGTTACTCTGAGGATTGCATCATCTCTAATTATGCCTCCAAAGGAAGCAAGTGGGAGCAGTAAAGCCATCCTAAAACACAAAGTAGCTCCTAAAGCAGTGAGTGCCCGGCGCGCTGCGGTTGCGCGATCGGACCAAATTAAGCTCCCTGCGCACTGAGGTCCTCTTAAATTTTGGAAAGTACATTAGGACTTTAAAAATATTTTCTAAATTTTAGCGACCGCTCTGTCACAATAATGTGACCAGCACGGTGCAGTTGCGCGGTCGGCGACGCGCTACGGTTGCGCGTTCGGCAGTGTGCTGCAGTTGCGCGATCGGAGAAAAATGCGCAAATGAAAAAATGCTTAAAAAAAGCGGGGGCTTTTGATCTGGAACGGATTAATTTTTTCCCATTATTTGTAATGGGAAAATATGATTCGGAATTCGACCGATTCACTTCACGAACAGCCTTCTGGAAATGATTGTGGTCGAAACCCGAGGCTCCATTGTATGTCCGACGCCCTTTTTGTTTTTAACTGCAATTCTCCCGCACACGCATCTGTAACGCTTTCTCCCCTTGTCACCTCCTCCTCGCGTGCCGGGTGCTGAAGGAAGTGCAGCACTTTCCTCAGGAGCTGATCGACAGATTGTCCCGCAGTGAAATCCACAGCATCAGCGACCTCCAGCGGCTACTCGAAATTGACTTCGTAGGTAAATTGCGCCTTATGAACGTTTATGACATATGCACAGCGCTCGGCATGTCCACCTCAGTGTCGAGAAATGTGTTACGTCATGCTCAGCAGTCAGCGCAAATGTTTTTTGGACACACACTTTATTCGATGGAGGCGTGCCACTCCAAACTGTTTTGGACTCCCCATATCGGAGTTGTGCACGTGGCATCAAATCAAAAAGTAGTTTGGATAGAAAGTCAGAAAAGCCAAGTCTCTTCTCTCACGCACAATTCGGACACTGGTCTCTTAGAATTTACGGAATTCGTAATTTGAGCATTGAGCGGTATTTGTTTGGAACGTTTGTCTGTCAGCCGCATTTGCTTCAACACACGGCGTTTTTGCAGCGCGCACGACGTTTTTGCACCACGCTCGCTCGTTAGCTTTCGGGTTAACGCGGCGCCTTGATGCTGCACAACGCCACGAGAAGCGATGCCCATACTTTTTGTTTGGTCGCATGTATAACCCTGAGAGATGAGAATTGACGTGGACTTTGGTTGTTGGGACGTGAGTGGCCGATTGCGCATCCTCTCGATTTCAATGACAGACCAGCAAGTGTCCATGAAATGTTTTACTGCGCATCCAAATTGACTTGTTGTCATAAAGCAAAGTGTCGCGTTCGGCCGACGCTCCACGGGCACTACTTTTGTGGTAATTGCGTGGATGTCGGGAGAGGTATAAGGAGGTGCGTCACCTTGGGCCCGCGCCCACGCTTTTGCTTTTGCCGTGCCGCTCGCTCACTTGCTCGCTAACAAGTGTTGTGCCAGATTTGGTTCCCACGTGAAGATTTGTTTCCCCTGCCGCGTGAGCGCGCACGCCTTGTTTGGAAAGCGAAAAACCGATGCGGCACGGGGTCAGATCTATGTTGTTTTCAATAAAAACATGAAGGACACACGTTTGCGTCAGTCAGTTTTAATTTTCATAAATGATTTATTTCATTTTATTTCTTTAAGTTTATTCGCGTTCGGCCGTTGAAGCGAGGTGTGTTCAAAGACCAATCGTACAGACGGAACATTCAAATACTTCACCAAAAAGCAACGATATAATTACGTGAGCTCTTTGCATAAACCCCGATGCGAAGGAGCTCCAATTTTTGGGGCCGCTGTGAAGATTTGTCCCCCCTGTAATTTGGGCTAGGAAAGAGGGAACCTGTTCAAATTTGCCACTTTACATGAACAGACCCCCAGGAAGACAGAAAAGAAGCCAATTGAAGTCCACTACTCACCGTTCTCAAAATGGGAGGTGGGCACAAATTCTCACAGGTTGATATTTTTATAGAGTTCCTGTTACAATTTCTATCCCCCCTCCCCACCACCTGTCACTTTGTTTGGGACAAAAGGAGCCTTCAGAACTGAAATTTCTTCTCAATCATTCAAATCAATTCATTCAAATCATTCTCGTTCTGAAAGATTTCATCACAAAACGTGTGTGGCTTTTTCTTAAATGAACACGTTTGAAATTGCTATAGTGTCAGCATTTAATTTTAACAAACTGTCATTTTCATGCAAATTAATAAATGCAACAATATTAAGTTGCTTTGAAAATACCTGAATAATAAAGATGGATGAATGATGATCACAATTAAGTATAAGGTATCCTTTGTAAATATACTCCTTGTAGCATGTAATGCTCCCCAAAAAGTGGAGCTCCTTTGCATCGAGGTTTATGCACAGAGCTCACGTAATTATATCGTTGCTTTTTGGTGAAGTGAATGAGTGTTACGTCTATATTTTTCCCGCGGTAGGGGAAACAAATTTTCACGCGGGAACCAAATCTGGCACAACACCTGCCGGGTTCAAACACGCAGCGCGGGATGACTAACGAATTACGCAGCGTGTTTACGGAGGGGCCGCGGGCGTCTACGCGCACACAGGTCGACCCCGCCTCGCCCGCTGAGCAAACACTCACGCTCCGCTTGGGATGTGAGCGGCCTTTATTATTTCATTGCGCCGTCCTCTGTAATATTCGGGCGGCAACCAAAAGAAGCATTATCAGATGACGAGCCGAGCGAGTGGCTTTCCTGGGCGAAAACAACCGCTCGCTCATTGAGAAAGGTCAAGAGTGAGCAAAACCGGCGCAGGCAAATGAGCGTCGTGCGTCAGCGTGCCGACTCAGCCGGGCAGCGCTCGTTTGAAAATTCACCCACGTTAACACCAGCATACTATGTTTTGACGAGGTACGGGAAACGATGTCATCGAGGCCTCGGAGCCTCGCAAGCACCAGCGCGAGCGACAGCACCGGCACAAGAATTCCTCCCGCCTCCCGGCTTACGATGGCGACCTGAAGAGCTCGCAGCTGCATGGCCGCCGCCGCAAGAGAAGCATCGGTAAGACTGGCGTGACGTCGCCGTCGCTACGCACTGACAGCCATTGGCGGGGGATCCCCAACCTGCCCCACTAACAGACGAAATTTGCATCTAATTGACGGCCACTGAAATGACCCATGGGAGCCCAAACTTTCTCCCAAAACGAGGCAAGGCGTCCACTCCGCATTCGGCGTCACAAATACTTTTGTATTCAAGTATGCGACTGACAATCGAGTTTGCTTGATTGAAGAGGAATTTGGAATACAAAAGAGAATTTTCACTAAGGAATGAATAAAAATGAAAAAAAAAAATTCCCCTGCTGCACTCAAGATCCGTTATATATAAATATCCATCCATCCATTTTCTGAACTGCTTTGTCCCCACGTGGGTCGCGGGCGTGCTGGAACCTATCCCAGCCGTCATCGGGCAGCAGGCGGGGAACACCCTGAACTGGTTGGCAGCCAATCGCAGGGTACACATAGACGAACAACCATCCGCACTCGCACTCACACCTAGGGGCAATTTGGAGTGCCCAATCGGCCTACCAAGCATGTTTTTGGGATGTGGGAGGAAACCGGAGTGCCCAGAGGCCACGCGGGCTTGGGGAGAACATGCAAACTTCACACAGGAAGGGCCGGAGGTGGAATCGAACCCGCATCCTCCTAACTGTGAGGCGGACGAGCTACCCAGTGCTACACCGAGCCGCCCTATATAAATATCTGTGACTAATTTATCGTATAAAGATGTTCAAAGCAACTCAATAAGGCTCCACTCAAGACTCTTTGCAAATATTTGTGGGCTTTGGGATGGCGGCGCAGCTCGTCTCTTTGGTGGACTTTTGATGAGATGCGAGACACGCGTCAGGAGAGGAATATGTCCTTGAGCGTGGAAATTCCAGGCATTCAAGGCATCAAGTTGCAGCTTGCCGAGACCTTCTGTCACATTTCTTCAGCAAATGTCGAGCACCCGCTGCGATATCTGATCGAGAGTGTGTGTGTGTGTGTGTGTGTGTGTGTGGGGGGGGTGGGGGGGACGAGAGAGCGAAAGAGAGAGAGCTTGTGCGTCGCGCGACGTGTTCTGGCCCGATGGCAGCGCGCTCGCTTTTGCTCCGATTTCATGCTAAGTGTCCCTAGGCGAGGTTGAGCGTGCCGGAAGCAACTCAAAACTGCTTCATATCTCACGTCCGTACGATTTAGAGGTCTGGCCTCAAGCCCTCGGCAACATGTTTGGGCTCAAATCTCAGGAGAAGACTATTCCAGGCAGCAAGCGCATTCTTCCAAGGCGAGACCAATGAGTCATCAAATAGTTGTCTGCCAAAATGGCACACCTTGGGCAAATTTGAGATGAGCTTTTCTTTTGCTTGCCCCCAGTGGAGGAGGCGGTGCCGGCGGCGTGCAAGACGCGGACGGTGATCTATGAGATCCCCAGGAGCCAAGTGGATCCCACCTCGGCCAACTTCCTGATATGGCCGCCCTGCGTGGAGGTGAAGCGCTGCACGGGCTGCTGCAACACTAGCAACGTGCGCTGCCAGCCCTCGCGCAAGCACCATCGCACCGTCAAGGTAGGCGCCCCCAGGCTAACGTACCGAGAATTGCACTTTGCCAGCCGAGGGAAGCTCACTCCGTTCCAATTCAATGTAAACCTCACTCTCTTCTTTTTCAAATTTGGATTCCATCTCAGCAGCAGACTTGCTATCTGGAGCCTTTCAAGTGAACTCGGTGACCCCGCTCGACGGCCTGCGAGCCTAAACTCAACCGAATCTTGTTGGTGGCCACATCTGATCTTCTTGATCATCCAAAATCCATAAATGGATTTCTCACGGCTGTCTGGCGAGTGTGTGTGTTTCCCTCTTTGTCTTGTCCGGAAGCCTGGAGGACAGACACAGCCGTGTGACAAAGAGCTGAGGACTGAAAGGATTTGATTTTGGTTGGAGTGGTGTTGGGGGGGGGGGGGGGGCGCACGGTTCCCAGAAGCCTCTGTGCGCATACCCCTTTTCTGTTCAGCGTCAAGATCGCAGACACGCTGGTCTGCTGCAGTATTTAGACGCAGCTTCCGGCAGAGCAGCGGGCAGGCTTGGAACCTTCCTTGCCTTGCGCCTTGGAGTCCAGACACAATTGTCTCTGCTCTCCCATCATCGCAAGTTAGGGGCATTGGTGGGCGGCGCATTTGGTACCTGGACCTTACCTGCTGTAAAATACACTCAAACTGTTGTGTGGCCGCTTTCTGTCAGGATTAGTTGCCAAACGTAGGCCACTGCGATATAAAGAGCAGAAATTTTATGGGAGGGGATTTTTAAGACTTTTTGGAGCCTAGGCCAGCTGAGGCAGGGGGTGCTTCCTGGACCCGTTTTTTGCCTCTGTCCAAAAGGCTTGCCTCAGCTTTGCATAGTCTCGCTTCTTTTCTATTCACGTCCCCTCAGAATAAACGTTCATTTTGTGCATGTACTGCCACTTGTTTTGCTTGCACCAGGCCGTGTTGAGGAAAAGAACACACCCGCTGCCACTTTGCATCTTTCCAAACACACTTTGATTGATGTATTTTATGTTTATGGCTTGCACTTTCTTCCTCCATGCCCGCTGTAAAAGCCTGCCCTGTGAATCTGGCAAGACACCAATCATTAGTACGACCAGACTTCAACTGTATGAACCGGTGGCTCTTCTGCCTCTGCGTCCTGTCTTACCCATACGCTTGAGTGTGCTCTGGCATTCTGCGTACAAATGGCAACGCCTCTCTGCTTGTTCTCCCAGCAGTGAAGAGGCCGTGACACAGCTCAAGCTCATTCGGCTTTACTCTTGACGAAAGCCAGGATGAGGCGCCGTGGACCTCCGGTGAGGCCGATGGATTTTGGAAAAGTCGTCTCTGTATATGTTTGTCTCATCTCATCCCTATGGCGTCACTTTGGAGGTCCTCCGGGGTCACCTCCGTTTCAACCTCAGGGGGAGATTGTTTTCATTCGCTCATATGTAAACTCCCCCACTGCAGCGTGTGCCGCAGACCAATTTCCAGGCTGAGGAGTCGCTCGACGACCGCCGCGCCGACCGGATTGCTTCAGTTACTATTTGCTTCAGTTTTTCTTTCCTTTCTCCACTCCCTGGCCCCCCCTGGACCGTGATATGAAGTCGCTCGCCCTTTCCAGCCGTCTGCTTGGTTCACCTCGTTGACCTTCTCCATTGTTCTGCGGGGGGGGGGGGGGGGGATTATGTTTGATATTTGATCTGGCGCCTTCTGCTGCCCTCCGATGTCCACATCTGGCGATCCGTCATACTTGAGGAGTCGTCTTTGCGGGCATCATGGCTCACTTCCAGACGTTTGTTGTTGGGGTGCGTGATAACCCCGCCGCTCGTCAGCCCAAGCGCATGTTGAGACGGGTTGAAGAAGAGGGCAGTGGCAGGCTGTATCACCTCTTTGCGCGTCTCCCCCCCACCCTCCTCGGAAGATCAGCTTTTCTTTCTCGCTGCCTCAGTTCCTCTGAGCTCTTTCTTTTTGCGAGGCACAAGCTTGTATTGTCTCGCTGGCCTAATTTCCTCACCCCTGGCCGGTGAGCCACCCGCTTGGTCACTTGTAATCAATGTATTCTCTAAACATACCCGCAATTTTATTTATTTTGGCTCCATGTTTTTGTCCTTCTTCCAAGCCTCTTGATGTACATCCACATCCTCGTTTTGTTTTCCTTGGAAGGCATGAGTACAACTTTCCCTTCTGTCATGCTCTCATCGGCACTCAGGGAATTCCCAATTAAAAGCGAGCAGGAGGGGGGCGGGGGGGGGGGGGGGGCATAAGCAAAGTGGGTGCATTTCCCAGAGCCCCCGGTCTCACCCCAACCCCGCGGATCAGATATCATTCCCCTAAGCCATTCAAGGGACTCTTTCTCAGGGCCCCGGCTTTCAGTTTGATTTATACAAAGAGTGTAGGGGCCCACTCGTCAGAGCATGGGGGTCTCTTTTCTGATGTGTGTTTTATGTGGGAAGTCATTGACTCTGCGCCGGATAAGGAGCCTTTGTACTCAGTGCCAAAAAGTGCCCGCCAAATAAATCGTGCATGCCTTCCCTGTTAACACCTTTCACAAGAAACACGGGACAAAGTACGTGGTGCAGAAGATTGTTTAAGCAAAGTATGGTTACACCCTCATTCTCCATATGAAGGCCGAATCCTTTTTTGCCGTGCTGTAGGAAGAACAAGTCAGAGAGACTTGATGCAAAAATACTGATCAGTAGGAATTTTGACAGTTGGTGTTGATAACTTGCCCCCTGAAGCAAAAATGGAGTGCACTATTGTGACATTGTTGGTGCTAACAGTGACTCAAAAAGTTGATCACTCACATCATCCGCCTGCGCCCAAATAGCAGTCCATTGAGTGCTCAATAGCGGAAAGTCACGGTTCCCCGAAAGCTGTCCTGCCTGCAACAATCTCCATGGAAATCTGTGAGTCAGGATGGAAGAGGATTGGTCTCATCTGACGCAGTTTTTTTTTCGGGTTAATCAATGCCAGGCCGTCATACTGTTCTCATGTTTTGTTCCCAACAATAAACCCTTGACACGGTCTCCATGCTCTTATCTGGCTCGTGTTTGCGTTCCTTCGGCGGGTAACCTATCAACTTGATGTTAATAGGTAACGCATGAATGTCATTCCATCCCATCATAGTCAGCTTCCAAGCAAGCACGCGGCAGAGTGACTCGTCGCCCATCATCGTGTCAAGGTTCCATAATGGCAAACGGGCATCTCCCGGCTAGACGCCATTGTCCTCTGTTTGTTCAACGCATACCACCGGTTCTTACTCAGCCCCCCCTCCCCACACAGACACACACACACTTTGGGGCGGCCCCCCTGAGCTTTTACTTCACAGCGTTGGCAAGAGTGCCATCATGCTTTGTGAGCACTGACGTGTTTTGTTTGACCAGACAGACGTGCTACGTTCTCTCATCGGCCTGACTCATTCCCCGCTGGGGAGTGGGCCAGCATGGGACGGAGGAAGCAAGCTTCTCGCGGAGGATTGTTGCTTCATATCCTGTCCTGTGCAGTGAACTGAACTTGAGATGAGGTGAAGCAGGAGGATTGCTGGCTTGGATTGGGTTGCGCTGCGCTGCAGTGGGATATTGTTTCCACATGCCCCCCGGGGGCTGGCTGATGAACGTGGAAGTTACCTGCCTGTAGCGTACAGAGCCGCCTCCCCTCTTACGTAAGCTGCCTTGTCTGTACAGCTCCAATCAGAAGGCTTCTAGGTTGAAGGTTCCAAATTCCTGCATTTGTTGTTGCTTTTTGCTACGTTTCAGAAAGGACCCTTCTCTCACAGTTCTCTCTGAATCTGTCCGGGGGTTGAATGGGGCAGACCCTTCTCCTTCCTAGACCTACATCCCAGCCGCCCCTTTTGGGCTCGTCTCTCCAGGGTAGACGCCTTTCAGGAGTTGGTCAAAAGTCTTTATAGCCAGGTGTCCTCGTGCTTCCGTATAAGTTGACATGTCAGGACACGGTGAGAGAGTTTGAGTGTGCCTGGAAGCGAATGCTCCAGGCCTTCAGTTGAAGCATACAGTGGCCAGGGGATTTCCCACTCTTTCCTACCGGAAAAAACTCTTTTTCTTGGGCCGTAAAATTGCTCCTGCAGCTAAACGTTGATTCTTCGGCTGGTATGGCTTGCGAGGACAGCTCAGAGAGCACCCCAGTTGAGCGCTGACCTCAGCTGCAGCGTTCTGCTCAACAATGACCAAGCTTTCTCCTCTCCTCGTCTCTTCAGGTCGCCAAGGTGGAGTACGTCAAAAGGAGGCCCAAGTTGAAAGAGGTCTTGGTACGGTTAGAAGACCACCTGGAGTGCGTGTGCACGTCGCAGCATCACGCCGCCGCCACGGAGCACTTGGATGCAGAAACAGGTAAACCCTCTCACCTGTCTCTCGGCTGCCCATGTTCACCTTTGGTCTGCTTCAGTTTGAACGTTGTATCGCTTTAGGGTTACCGTATTCTTCAGACTAAAAGTCGCTCCGAAATATACGTCGCATTAGCCATAAAATGCACAATAAAGTGAAAAAAAAACATATCGAAGTTGCACCAGAGTATAAGTCACATTTTGGGAGAAATTTATTCGACAAAATCCAACACCAAGAACAGACATGAACGAGCAACAACAGGCTAAAGGATACGGTATGCTAACGTGACATAAACACAAACGAAGAGCTGAGAACGGCCCTGACATAACATTGACAGTTATCCAAATAACTATAACATAAATAACATCTTTATCAAACCATCTGTGTCACTCCAAATCATTAAATCCTTTATGTCAACAATGCCGGGTGTGCGCCGCGCCGCTGACATCGGTTGCAGTTCAAATTATTCCACAGGCCCATATAACGATATATAAATCATATATCAAATAACTATTATATAAGCAAAAATATTATCAAACCATCCATGTCACTCCAAATCATTAAAGCCATCGATCGTCCTTTATGTCAACAATGCTGGTGTGCGCCGCGCCGCTGACGTCGGTTGCAGTTCAAATTATTCCACAGGCCCATATAATTACAAACAACAATTTTATCAAACAATCTCCAAGTCATTAAATCCGGTGATCGAATCCTTTGTCGTTTATGTAGACACCATCGCGTGTGCCCCGCGCCGCTGATGTCAGTTGCATTTCAAATTACAGTAATCCCTTGCTACATCGCGGTTCGTGTTTTGCGGTTTCACTACATTGCAGATTTTTTAATTTTGAAAATTTGTGAATAATTTCACATATAAGTCGCTCCTGAGTATAAGTCGCTGCCGAACCCAAACTATGAAAAAAAACGGGACTTATAGTCTGAAAAATACAGTACTTTCGTCCATTCCCGCTGATAATCACATGACGGCTCGTCGGTTTAGGGTTATTTGTCTCGTGAGTCGCACTCTCGTGCCGATGACGCATCAAGCAAGGTGTTAGCTTCAAATCTAACGACTCTAGGAAGCCCACAATATCCATACATCCATCTTCTGTACCGCTTTGCCCCCACGGGAGTCGCGGGCGTGCTGGAGCCTAACCCAGCCGTCATCGGGCAGTAGGCGGGAACACCCTGAACCGGTTGCCAGCCAATCGCAGGGCACACAGAGACGAACAACCATCCGCACTCGCACTCAGACCTAGGGCAATCTGGAGTGCTTAATCAGCCTACCAAGCATGTTTTGGGGATATGGAAGGAAACAGGAGTGCCCGGAGAAAACCCACGCGGACTCGGGGAGATCATGCAAAATCCACACAGGGAGGGCCGGAGGTGGAATCGAACCCGCACCCTCCTAACTGTGACGCGGACGTGCTACCCAGTGCGCCACCGAGCCGCCCTGAAGCCCACAATAGACCGAAGGAAATAACTCCAAAAATAGACTTACTTGCTGTCCATCTCTTGGGATGCTAAAGAGACATCATCCTGCTGCAGCCTCCGTAAAATGTTTGCTACACATTTTGGGAGTCGTTTGGGCACATTCAATGCATCAATCAAGTCCAAGTCTTTCTGTGGCTCGCATGTCAGGAGAAGAAAGAGGCTACTGTTGTCCTTTGTACTCTGTGCTGCAGAGCAGCAAGATTTCACAGCTTGGCTTTCTCCTGCTGTACCTTTTTTGTCTCCTGCGATGGGTGGAGTTCGCGCTGAGTTAGTGATGTATAAAACCGATCTGCTGAATAATTTAATCATGTGTTATATTCTCTTTTTCTCACTGTGCAATAACAATGTCATCTTGAGTGTAGTCTAGATAGTTTTACTCTTGTGAAAAAAAGTAATGACTATTTTCAATCCAATTTGTGTGTTCTGTTTTAGCCTCTTAAAATCAACCATACACGTTTTGCCCACATATCAGTTTTGTACAAAATGTTGCATGTTTATAATTCTAATGTGTTTAATTGTGAATAGAAAGATACCCTATTTGTTTTGAATTCTAAGTGTAGAGCGACCACATGGGGAATTCTCCCTTGGGAGGCCAATTTTCAGCCAAATGTCTCATTTGTGGGTGCATTCTAACATTCGGCTCTCTGCTTCCCCCCTCCAGTGGACGTGAGGTGAGGACGTCAGTGTGGGCTCATCGTTGCCTCACAAGGAACTTTTCCCTTAAAGACGGACGAACTAAGAAACAATGATGCTAAAGGTGCTCTGCCCCCCCAACAAATAACATTAAAGATGAGCCAGTGACGAAGCAATGGATCAATGGGAGACAAGGAAAAGCGGCGTCGGTTGACCTCCCTGCGGGATTAGAAAAATATCTCGCCCCTCTTGGGCGGCAAGGCAACGGTTGATGCGGCCACCCAAACACTCTTTTCAAACTATTTGGACTTGAGGACGGACGCTTGAGAGAACTTGTCCAATTTTTTGCATCCTACTTTTATTATTTTTGTCTTGCGTGTTCTTTGGACAATGATGGGAGGAGATGCGGGAAAGCCAGTCGCAGGAAGATGCTTTATTTTTGCTATGAAATATATTACACTCAGTTTTCATTGGTTATTGAATGTCCGCTTTTAATCGCTTTTAAAACGCTGTTGGAATTGTATGCAGCCAAGTTATTTTTCAGCCATATCACTGTAATGCTGATAAGGACCAGGCCCACCCAGTCTGCTGTAACACACGCACACACTCACGCACACACTCACACGCACACACACGCAGAGCAAAATTCAAGAGCGACAGAGCAAGCAGAGCACGAACGCGGCCCCGAGCTTGCTGTGAGCCTAACCCCGCTTCGGACGCACGTCAAATGGCAATACTCGCTCGCCAACGCTGGTCCCAGCAAGCCACCGTCAAAGCGCCACGACCGGGCAAAGTCAGACAGTCGTCAACTTGGCCTTATTTATATGCCACCGCGTGTCTCGCCACTGTTTGTTTTTCTTCGCCATCCGAACAGCAACAAGAAAAAATGAATTCAAGTGTTTTTGTTGTTGTTGTTTACAAAGAGAAGACACAACAATCCTTCCTATTGGATAAAGATGGTGGTCATCCTAACTTATCTATTTATGTTCAACAATAAATCTATTTCTGTTCATAAAGTGTGTCTGAGTCTTGATTAAAAGCGGCATGAATCGGAGACAATTCCCACACGCCCATAAGATGATGGCAAAAGCCAAAACTGTTGACAGCTGTTGGTGCGGACCGAAAAGTGGAAAAAGATGGACATGGAAAACGTGAAAGCGTGACCACACTTCAAGGGGGCATCGACCCCCAAACTTTCATAATAAAATGTTCTATGTAAACTCACTATTCTGATGAACAATACAAACTCTGGAATGCGCTCAAAATACAGAGGTGGCAATATAGGCATCCATCTCTGTGTCCCTAAAAACAAAATAATACAAAGTCCACAATAGTGAAAGGTCTTTAAGGACCAAAGTCAACATTTGTTTTTCCCGCCAGCGCAAGCGACCTTCAAAAAACCAGCCCATCAACTCAGGATGTGTATAAGAAGTCGGGTGTGGGGTGGGCGGGGCCGTGTTGAGTGGACACGCTTTCATCAACAACAATGCCAGAGGGGGACGAACCGGGAGGCGCGCAAGATGGAAAGAGGTGGTGTGTGTGTGAGTGTGTGTGCGTGCGTGTGTGCGCGTGTGTGTGTGTGTGCGCGCGCTTGGCAAATTCAAAGGCGCTCTCCCGGTGTGCAACACGGATCACTGGAATTTTGGGACTACTCCAGTGATTGGGCCGCTTGGAAGTCATAATACACGGTGGGTCAGGGGTCAGGGCTCGGGGGGGGGACCTCAAACGGGAGAGTGCATTTTGTTCCCCATTTGTGTTTACTGATAACACAAAATGTGCTCGTGTGAGAGATCACCTGTGCTTGGCAGTGGAGTCTAATCTGCTTTTTCCTTCTCAGGTAGCAGCTCTTTGAAGAAAAAGACAAACCCAATTGGTAAATGTTCCAACTTTTTCACATATTCTTAAGAATTTTATTCAGAGAAATATCACATTAGTAAATATTACGACAAAAAAAATTGGACTCCTCAATAGGAATACATGCTAAAATATCTTCTTTAAAAATATTACAATAATAATAATAATAAATAAATATACATTTTACAACTAATATCCCAACTCCAATATCCCCACTTTTCAAAAAAGTATTCTTCAACTTGCGTTACTTATTTTCCTTTTATTTTTTATGTGAGAGACCATTCTTTTTGACCCTATTATAGCTTTCAATGTAGAAAACCAACTTTTTCAGAAAAAAAATTCTTTCTTTTTAGTGCGGCCCAAATACGCTTTCTTGGTAAGTGGAGAACCCCCCCCCCCCGATGTTTTCCTCTCTATGGCCTCTGGCTTTTGAGGAAATGCAGAGTTGGCCTTTGAAGCCGGCGACAGCCAACTTTGTCCTGGGGGGCGCTCATGAATGCGTCTCTTTGTCCACTTTCACGTCTTCACAACCTGTCCCTAAACGCACACACACCCCCACCCCGTTCACACAAATGACCCCGCTAATGATGCATTTAAGGTATTTGGCAGCCGTGAAGCAGCTTTGGGAAGGTGACCGGGTAGAGGGGGGCTCATTTTGGGATGCGGGGTGGTCTCACGGTTATCGTTGCCGCCCAGCATTTTGTGTATTAGGGCAGCGGGGGTTGATGGAGGAGAAGGGCGATGGTGGCGGGCTTGGCACGGGGCTTCACTCGACTCGGTGAGTGAAATCCGTCGCAAACATTGGACCCGCACACACGTTCATCGAGGTAGGTCAGGATTGTCATGTAAAGCAAGCCTTTTACGTCCACATGAATGTAATCTGCTTGCTCCATCTGTCTTGCGACGTGAATGGACCAATCAAAGTATTTTCAGCAAAGCGAGATAAAATCTTGCTAACAACAAATACGGCAGCTTTGATGCTCACGGGGCAGCGCTTTAATCTGAATTTGAAAGAAGTAGGAAAACGCAACAACACAGCCCGAAGCACAACCAACCCTTAGCCGAACGCTAACTGACGCTCAAGTTCTTCCAAATCAAACTCACCGAAGCCTTTCAAGACTTGGCTTCAAGCACTGAACAGAACGGTGGCAACTGGCAAGACTCTTCAAACTATAAGGTTGGCCTAATATAAGCCTTGCTTGACCTAACTTGTGGCAAAAAGGTGTCCATGTTGTGTCGCCTTTGGAGGCCTGACAGGTCATCCATCGACTGTTACTGTTAAATGGAATGAACAAGAGCCAACTGCTGAGAGTAGATGTCTGAGGAAGGACGCCATTTAGGTTCTCAAGTGAGTGTTGTCATTTCAAAGTCTGTGTGTGTTGTGTGTGTGTGTGTGTGTGTGTGTGTGTGTGTGTGTGTGTGTGTGTGTGTGTGTGTGTGTGTGTGTGTGTGTGTGTGTGTGTGTGTGTGTGTGCGTGCGCGAGAGTTTTTTTCAGGGGGAGTGCAGCAGGCAAAGCCAGTTTTCCTTTACACATCAATCACAAGTGTTAATCAAGTGTTTGGTTTATGGGAAGAAAGCAGGAAAGCTTGCAATGTGTCACTGGGAGTGTGCATGTGTGTTCATCTACGTGTGTGTGTGTGTGTGTGTGTGTGTGTGTGTGTGTGTGTGTGTGCGTGCGTGCGTGCGTGCGTGCGTGCGTGCATGCTTCTGTGTGTGTGTGTGTGTGTGTGTGTGTGTGTGTGTGTGTGTGTGTGTGTGTGTGTGTGTGTGTGTGTGTGTGTGTGTGTGTGTGTGTGTGTGTGTGTGAGGTCGGGAGTAGCCATTCCTGACCAACATTCTTGGGTGGCAGGCTTTATTATTAACTGTGGCAGAAGCATTATCGCTGTTTACTTTGATCCCCACCACCACCCACCAGAAGAGTAATGGCCTCCTTGCTTGCATTGGTGGTTTGCCATCAGCAGCTTGAGCATCGGCTGGACGGAAGACACCAAACGACCGACCGACTCACGAGGCGAAGTCAGCACAGACCTGACACACCTGGATCCTTTGGAATGAAATAAGGGTAGCTCCACCTCTGTCAAAATCTTGATATCAGCCTTATTTCTACACTCTTCAAAGCTGGCACCAATGAAAGCCAACTGCCTCATTTTGTTTTCTGCTTCAAGGCCAGATGTCATTTTCTGCTACAAAGACGCCCTTTGGAAAACGAGCGGCATGCACGTCATTGCTAATTGTCCTCCGATGAGGAGTTTGCCAGCTATCAATTTGCATGTCCAGTTCGCCAGTGCCCGGCGCTGTGCCAGCAAGTCTTTGTTTTGACGGTGGTCAAGGCATGTTTAACGTTTGAACGTCTCCACTAATTACAGTGCAGTCATTTCTCAACAAACTCCTACTCAGTTCTCACAAGAACCGGCGCGACACATTTTTATGTCAAAATTGCAGTCACGGTTGTGAATTATGACGACAGCCGGACAGATTTTTATAGATATTTTGACGCTCTCATAAATGTTCGCCTCACTCTTTTAGTCTTGTGGCCTACTAACACAATTGTTCACTCTCCGTTCCACTCCTCTGTTGGCGTCAACGCGCTGAAATGACAACTGCTGGGGTTTGGGGTTGACACTTGGCAAGGGATGCCTCGGGAGGTCGGGGGCCTTTTTTCACTTCGCGGTACAAGCTACGGGAAGGTCCTTTTGGTCATGTTTTCCTGCTGCAAGCGTCACTTTGCATAATTAGCGGGAGGGGTGTGACGAGCCTCGCTGGATTTTGGAAGTAGATCTGTTGGCCATGACACGCAATCTACTGTGCATGGGTAGAGTGCCCACTTGTTTTCCACCGGTCCCCGATGAGTTCATCCCGTTCATCAAGACCCCGTCGAGCCAATTCAGAGATTGAAACGCGCCTTCTTTGGGAGCGCAGCAAAAATTCGAGGCCCTCTTGGAAGTCAGCGACAAGTTGGCAAAACCAGAAACATTTCTAGGAGGACGGCACGCAGTAAGCTCGCTGGCTGTGCCTCGGCCCCGCATAGGCGCCACAATTGACGCAATGGCTCGGCCTTGTTTCAACTTGGGAAAGTCAGGACACGACAGTGTTGATGAGTCGTCTGCCCGTCCGCCTCCGGGAGCATGTCAGCTAGCTGGCGGCAAGCACCGCTCGCCATGGAACGGAGACATGGAAGTCAACAATTCATAAATCAAACAAACATTAGGTGACGTTAGGATGAGGTCTGAGCTGTACCCGCGATTGACTGGAAAGAGGGTGACCTGGGCTGACCATTTCTTTCATTGCAAGATGGCTGCACCTTCAACGTAGCACATTTACACCACACCCGATTTGAGACTGCCTTTAACGTCCGGGCCCACACAATAGTGTCGAGGTCGTACATCGAGCCCGTAATGGGTGGCCAAATTAATGAGCTATTGAAGAATTGAAAGCATAGCGTGACAATGCAAAGCGAACCGTACTGTTGCCACTTTTACTTTTTTGATCTTCCACATGGCCCGAGTAAGCATGAGTGAAGATTGAGGACGAGGCTGCAAGAGGACGTCAGTTGGGCCTCGTGCGTGTTGACGGACGTCCAAATAAAGGAATCCCGTCAGGAAAACGAGAAGCCGCCGTGTTTCTGCCTGTGGTCGATCTGATTTCCTCTCCACTTGTTTCCTCGCAGTTGTCTCCTCTTTGTCTCACTTAGCTGCCATTTGTCATCTCAGCCTCCTTCATCCTCACTTTCAAGTTATTCCCACCGCCTCATAGATCTGTCATTCTCTTGTCTTTCTCTTCCTGTGGCTCGTAAATAAAGTTGAGGAGAGGGGAGGCTGGTGTGAGATGACTGGAATGTTTCTTTGACTTAACCCGCCGGTCCATCCCTTTAGCTTTTGGCTGGACTCCAACACATTCATTTGACAAGGCCCTAGTACTCCAAAACCAAGGAATTCTGCCACTTTGAAGTGGTCATTTTATCCCTTTTCTTGGGTCCTACCAAATTAGAACAAACAAATGGGGAAGTTAATTTCTGTCAAGTCGTAGTTTCTCTCATGTGCGTCACTACTGGAAAGAAATTCAGAGCTCGATCACAAGTGCCGGAAAATGCAGCCACTCCGCTCCTGGCGCTGCTGACGCTTCTGACACTGCTGACACTGCTGAGACTGCTGATGCTCCCGAAACTCCCGACGCTCCTAACGCTCCTGACGCTCCTGATGCTCCTGACGCTCCTGACGCTGCTGACGCTTGGATTTCCTTGCAACTTTGCATACTGGCATCACGCCTTACAACATTTGGTGCACCACGGTAAGTAATCCTTCACAAGCCTTTATCTCATTGCCCTATCTGTCCCTCTATTTGCCCCCCCCCCACCCCCCAAGACCTGAATGAGCTGTAATGGTTATCTGTGGCCCGGATCGGGGGAGTAAAGGCCTGTTTTTCTTTCCTGGCCTATGTCTGGCATGTGTGGAGAATTGGGGAGAGATTTGGAGGCTGCATGCAACGGCTGTAATTTCAGCCCCCGACCCATCTGGGCTGGCTGATGGGAGCAAAGACCAGTGTGCCATAAATGCTGGAATGGAGGAGATCAGGGATACCTTTTCATCATCCAGAGGTGCCGTTTCCACCGTCTGCACAACACGCTGGAGACAAATCTCGGATTCTGTCAGATCAGACGAGGGGGGCTGCTCCGAAAAGAGGCATAGGTGTGCATGCGTGTAGGGCTCGGGGACTGAGTTTAACCCTTGGATGGCTGCCAGCATCAGGCAAGCACACTGAGCCCACATGCCTGCAGAACCATGCATGGTGCTGGATTAGGATATTTGCACTAAGATTACAAATCCATTTAGGGATTAAGATCTCGTTTTCTTGTGGTGTGCATGTCATGTACAAGTATTCAGGTGCAGCTCCAATAAAAGGCAATGGCGCACAACATTGGGTTCAGATTTAACTCCAATATTGGTGGCTGCTGTCCACCAGGCTACCGATGGTATTTTTCATGAGAACTTGGGCCTGCAACGAGATTTGAGGGATGATAGTTGGAGAGATTTTTGTGTCAAAAACGTTTGAGTGCATGTTTGGGAATTGTTGCAACATTCGTACACACACACACACACACACACACACTTGAACGCACACGCTCTGAACAGCAACAAGCGCCAAGATGTTTGATTTGGAGTGGAAATCGAAAGCGCTTGAGAAATGTGGCCTGGATGCTTTGAAGCCAGCGCGAAAGGTAATTCTGTCTGCTCTGCCTGGAATGTGCTGTTGGCACATACGCTGTCTCCAAACCTCAAATGCTTTTTTGCGGGGAGGGAGAGGGGTGATTGGTCTCTGCGTTTTGGTCATAAAGGTGACAAAAAAGCCGCAGCGGGCTCCCTGTAACATGTTGCTGATGCTGCTCTCTTTACTTTTCCACTCTTAGAAAAAAGTATGGCAAAGCCGGGTTTTTACTGCCATGTTTTCCAGGGCTGCAGTGGAACATTAAAAAAACAAAAAGAGCAGCTGAAAGGTGCTTTGTGAAGGATATTCTTCTGGGAATTGCGCTCTCTTAACCCTGCCTGCTTGCGTGCTTGATTTCCGAACAAGGAAATCAAGGGTTATTAATCAGAGGGCCATGTAACCAAACAGCGCTGGAAGAATCCTATTTGTGGTCGCAAAGAATTTTTTTTCCTCTAAATCCAATCCCACTGTTTTGAAAGCCCTTGCGGTTTCATGCACACGGCCATGAAAGTACGCGTTCGAGGCATTGGCGTCTACATTCGAGCGCCGCAAGATAGCAACAGGTAAGGTTCCCGTGTTGCCCAAAGTTACCTCATCCTAAACTGTGAATGGACCTTCGGGAGTTTGGAGGGATTTTTTTGGGAGATCTTCAAGCATTGAGCGGGACAGTGGAAAGTGGATCCATACAGACACGCACATATAGCTGTGTCCCTATCCTCCGTATTCTAGCCGCTAACTGCTAAGCTAGTGCGCTGAGCGCACAGAACTTCGACAACTAATTTGACAAAATGCAAAGGGACAAAGAACCAGCAAAATAAGTGATTTCCCTTTGGGACCCTGCTGGAAATCATGACATGACGTGGGCTCCTCCGCTTTTTGTTTATCGTCCAGCCGTGACGTTTCTGACCCAGACGCAGGCTCCAGGCCGGACAAGAGGCTTGCAAATATAGCTCACTTCAAAGACTGCCGTCAATCAAAGTCGGCATTCATGCATTTATTTTGGCGAGACCAACTGCGCCCCCGAGCCCTCGCCTGGTCACCTTTACACCTCCCTTTTTCTTCCTTTCCCACCAGCTTGTTTAGGTGAGCCGTTAAGGAGAGAAACAAGTGCAAGGCGCATTTAGCTTGGCTCTGTTCACTATTGACACAACGCTCACCTAAATATCTGCCCCGCGTAATTTTCCTCTCACCTAAATATGGATGCGGTGCATGTCAGCGAAAGAAGAGGGGAGAGAGAGAGAGAACAGAAAGGCTTTTGACAACCCCGGGCAGGTTGGGCCGCAGAATCGTCATCATCATCATCATCATCAAGGCACTAGAGGAAGGAAAGAAATGTTTGACCACAGGAGAGCCACCTATTCCATCTTCAATTAACACGGTGGAGAATTTCATCTGGCCCCCCAAACTTCCGTTGCCCCCTTTCACAAAGTAGGCCAACTTGAAGTGTCAAAGACCAATTTAGTTGTGTCTTTATTTTCTGTCCGCTTCAGTTTCAGCTTTGTGTTGGATTCTCGTCGTGCACAAGCTTCACTTTGTGACAGTTATTGTTCGGCCAGTGGACAAGTGCCGCCAGGTGTGCGCAACAAATGTGACCTCTTTTAACAAGCCGAGGGCATAAGTCGGACCCGAGGGAGCCGTCGGGTGGCCGCGCTGCCAGAGACGGGGGGGGGGGGGGGGGGGGGGGGGGGGGGTAGTGGAATGTCGGTCCGGGTTAAGGTCGCTCTCCGGTGTGACGAATGAGACACCTGAGCTAAACTGTGACAGCGGCAATGCGGTGGGTCCACTCCCCCCCCCCAGAATAATTCCAGCAGCCGCAGGATTGGGTTTCAGATTCTTTGGAGGGTTCGGTGAGCTGGGGCTTCCCTTGAACAACCAAACTCAGGCTTATAGCAGACTGAGTTGATGAGCACGTCTGTTCTCGTGATGGTTAGAAGCAAGCCAAGCCAAGATTGGAACCCTGTGTGAGTGAATGAGTGTAATTTTGGACTGGATTGGGTGTTTTTAGGCCAGGAAAAAAATTCTTGGGGCTAAAGGACAATTGGCTCAGATGGATAATCCCTTCCCCCACTTGATCGGTTAACTCGAGTTCCCACTGCGCAGTAAAAAAACTATTTGGTCGGTCGCCTTTTGCACCCCTTCCTGTCGCGGTTGCGTCTGGAGGCGCCGTTGTCCTCGCCGTTCAAGCCTGGTATGCGGAGAGTGGGTATGACACACACATACACAGGCAAAATAGAAGGAGAAACATGATGCTGCCCGGTGTACACTTAGGTGGTCTGCGGCGAGATGGAAGGGAGACACCGGAGTGGACGGGGAGAACATGGGTTATGTGGGAGGGACACTGTAGCTTGTCTGTGTCAACAATAAGGGAAGAATTGGCCTCTCAAAGAGAGCCTCGGGAGAGATGCCGGGAGGGGAGAGGAAGGGAGGGGCAGAGGGGAGGGGAGGCATGACACTGGCACCACATACAATTAGGCCAACAAGGGGGTCAAATGGGGAGGCAGGGAAGGGAGGTCCCCGCCTCGTCATTCTCAAAAGGGGTAAGTGGCGGTGATGAGGTGTCCGGCTGCCTCCGGGCCTCAGGGAGGCCCGGCGTGACGTGGTGTCCGGCTTGCCACCGGGCGAGGCCCAAGCAGAGCACAGATCTTTACGTGTCCGCAGTCAAGAGGAGAGCCGCTAGTGGACATCAAATGAATGGAGGCGCTTCTAACAAAGCGCCACTGACTCGCCTCGCCAACTAAATTTCCAGCCAGATAGGTTTCTGTGTCTGCACTCGGGTTCTGGATAGCTTCACTGGTTGGACCCGCCTCTCGTGAGAGCGTCCCCTCCTCCTCTTTTGACCTCTAGCTAATGTGCTAAACATTCCCAATCAATGGAGGAAACAGTGTGGCCCAGAATGCAAACGTGACCTGCCGGGGGCTTCAAACAAGCCTCTGATTCTGAGTTTTTGGTCATGCTGCACCTTGATATTGCCTCCTCAGCTCCCAGCCAAACAAAGATGACTTGCTACAAATAGAAAAACACACTCAGACTGTAGCATGCACACCCACCGGTTGTGTGTCAGAGAGGAATTTACGGCCCGGGGTGCTCAGTCCATACGATCGAAAACAGGCTGTCATCAACACGATGCCCTCTGGGCGCGAGACAAGGCCGGGGGTCCCTGAAGAGCCCCACGCTGCTGTCAGCCCCCCCGATTCAATGACTCTTCATTTGGCCTCTTTCATCTGCTCCAATCTGCTTTCAATTGCTTTTTTGTAGCCTCTTGACTGCATTCTCTGTTATCTGGGCTGCTATCGGTTCACTTCCCCTCCCCGTCTTTCTTGAAGGTACAAAGTGTCTTCTTCTATCTCTCTGGTGGTGAGCGAGTACTCTGTCAGTGAAATGAAGGATGGACAGTGCTGAAACAAAGAGGCCCACTCGTTGGCCTACTTGTGGGCCAACTCGTTGGCCTTTGCAGGCGGCTAAGCTCCAGGTCCAGCTCCAGCTCAGGCGGACGCGCACGGCGGAGGCAGACAAGGCATCATGATGCACACCAGCTGCAGTGCGCTTCAAGTTGCTCCACTTCATCTCACGGCCCGCCGCACTCCCTCCCGCCATCCTTCGCTGTTCCTTGTCCGTCAGCATCTCACAGCTCTCCCATTTGGCCCCTCTTTCTTACTCCATCTTCATCATTCATGTTTTTTTTTGTTGCAATCCGATAAGCGGAGGTTTGCCGTTTGCCTTTTGTATAAAAACAGGGTGTGATCTTCCCCTCAGCGTCTTTGACGCTCTGCCGTATCCTCAGCTGCCCGCGTAACCGCCGCAGTCTTTAGCTGGCGTCAATATTGGTTTGGAGATTATTTCTGGAGGCATAAAATCCCTTATGAGAGGGAGGGCTCGCATCAAATTATGAGGAAGAATGGGAGGAACTGTGGAGGAGACATAAATGAATATTTGCTCTTTGCTGGGTAAACGAAGGTGATTTCACACGGGCATGCAGCGGAATGGCTAAATTAGGAGCAAACCTCAGCTCAGCCTGGAATAGAAGAGCACTGCTTCTTCTCTCCCCCCCCCCCCCCCTTCTGTCCGTCTGGAGGAAGAGCTTTAGAATTTTGTCAGCCGAGAATGAAGCGGGGGGTCACGATGCCCACTGTGTGGTCAGAAGAAGACGTTAGGTTTAAACTTGAAAGCGGTAATTCCACCATCTCTCCATTATTATTCCCAGGACTTGGCTCGGAGCTGGGGGGACATTCTGATTGCTTTGCTCCCAGATTAATTACGCTGTTTTTTATTTTATTCCTTTCCAGATACATTACAGCCACGGGGATCTTGCGAATGTCTTTTTTTTCCGATCACGCAATGTCCCACCTCGTCACTCTTTTGTTTGTTTGTTTTGAACCTGTTCTGTTTGGCTGCTTGGTCATGTAGACCGGCGTAAGTATCTGTATGCCTTTTGACTTCCTAGTCCAGGGGTCGGGAACCTATGGCTCGCGAGCCAGATGTGGCTCTTTTGATGATTGCATATGGCTCGCAGATAAAACAAAATATTCTCACTTGTTTTAATCCATCCATCGATTTTTCACTGCGCATGTCCTGTTCAGGGCTGCAGGAGCAATTGTCCATTATTTTAATTGGATGATACTGGCCTACGTTTGCCGTTGCTGGGTAAAACAGGTAAACGCCCCCTTTTGAATCAGTCTGAGACTGCGTCTGCTCGGTCATTAGCTTAAAGCTAACCCTTCGACGAAGAAGATGGCGAAAAGAAAAAAAGACGAGGAGTATCGTACATTTCAGGACGAATGGACCGAAGAATTTGCCTTTGTGGAGAGAGCGGGTTCTGGGGTGTGTCTAATTTGCAATGACAAAATTACATCATTGAAACGGTCGAATGTAAGGCGGCACTTCGACACGCGCCACGCTACCTACGAAGACCAGCTGATTCTCAAAATTTGGAACGCGCTTCCTGTCACATACCACACACTGCAGCGTGTGAGTATTGCTGTATTGACCATGTTTGGATCTACGTTTGCATGTGAGCAGTCATTCGCACATCCTAAAAACATCAAGTCCAACCTACGATCACGTTTAACGGATGAAAGCCTCAACGCTTGCATAAAGCTTAACCTCACCAAGTACCAACCCGACTACAAAGACATCAGCAAATCCATGCAGCACCAGAAGTTGCATTAATAATGAGTGTTATAACAACATTATTTAAAAGAATAGATTCAGAGGCTTATTATACTGACATTTAGTTTAATTCACTTTTAAAATATATTATATGGCTCTCACTGAAATCAATTTCCAAATTTTTTGCTTTCATGCCTCTCTTAGTCAAAAAGGTTCCCGACCCCTGTCCTAGTCTTTTTGCACACACCCTGCGAGAGTGGAAAAGTCCAAATGGAGACGTTGGAAACTTACAACCGTCAGGATCCAATGCACAGGACACTTATCCACAGACATTGTTTGTCACACGTGGAGGTGGTGGCACCAGGACACATGGCACCAAAGTGCTGGGGAACACCTCCCCCACCCCCACACTTCCGTGTGGCATGAAAGAGGATGCACAGAAAGGGTGGTAAACATGGGGGACACCCAGACAGACCAGTTTAGCTTGTTGCTGTGCTGGCACACAAGACTGTGCTGTTTAAAAAAGTGATTTTATGTCAATGAAAGCCAGTAGCAACAAATGAATGAACCTGAGAAAGCAATTTTTTGACAACAGACAACCAGGAGCTTATTTTTTTTTTTTTAATCCTCTTAAAGCAAGACACAAGAAAGAACTTGAACTTGATCCACGTCTCTATCCAAACTATGTGTTGGCACTAGGAAGGAGAGGCGGGAAACCACTGATTGGTTTGTGTTGCATTTGGACGCCCTCTACAGGACACCACCGTATTGCAATCCAACTTTTGAAGCACCCCCAACACACACACACACACACACACACACACACACACACACACACACACACACACAGTTTGTGGTCTTGGCTTTTTTGTAGATGAAGTCCGAGCACCTATCCTTCGCCACAAAAAGCTCTGTCACTTTGTTGTTAAAGTCCTCCTTATTTTCCTTTAGTTTTGGCACTTTCTTTCATTTTGGCCTGCACTCCATGAAGCTCTAAGCCATCACAGCAGCTCTGCCAACTTGCTTTTCACAATAGCTGTATTTTTCCAAAACTCCCAAGACATACGTAGCTACAGCAGGAGCTCATATATCATCACTCATGTCATCAAATCTCCAAAACGCCTCCTTCACTTCACCTCTAGCTACATAGCGCAAAATAATATGTGCTTTGTTTGTGACATACGTTGTTTCGTCTACCTCTATCTGGGGCAGCATTCATCACTTGTTGGCTCACGTACCCTTCAGAGCGGCAGAGGACTATCTGCCTCAACTTGGGCCTTTTTACTGCGGTTTAATTTCCCATCAGCAAAACCAAGCGTTTCACCTTTGCATTTGAACAGGAAATATGCATTTGTAGCGATTTTGATGATAGAAATGTTCTAAATTATCCATCCATCCATCCATCCATTTTCTGTACCACTTTGTCCCCACGGGGGTCGCAAGTGTGCTGGAGCCTATCCCAGCTAACAACGGGCAGTAGGCGGGGGACACCCTGAACTGGTTGCCAGCCAATCACAGGACACAGAGACGAACAACCATCCGCACTCGCACTCACACCTAGGGGCAATTTGGAGTGCTCAATTGGCCTACCAAGCATGTTTTTGGTATGTGGGAGGAAACCGGAGTGCCCGGAGAAAACCAACGTGGACACAGGGAGAACATGCAAACTCCACACAGGGAGGGCCGGGTTCTAAATTAGTCATACATAAAGATCAGTGGACAAATATTGATATTCATTTTAGGTGTGTGTGACTTGACCACTTTTATTTCAGGTTGACTTTCCCTCTCACATCAGTGTAATCACAGTCCCCTCCCTCTCGTTACCTGTCTCGTATTTAAGTCCTGTCTGCCTGTCTGTTCCCTCTCATCTTCCTTTCCAACTCCCTTTCCCTTGATAAACCCTGGTCCAAGCTGCATTTGGTTGCCATGCTCCATTTCAATCCGTGACACATTGCGATTCGGACTGAAGACAAAATGCACGCAACCATAACAGGCAATTAAGACGGCATTACAAAGGAAACAAAAAGACATTCAAAGTCCTTCAAACATTCTTCTTCTTTAACAGCATGGGTCGAAACAAATTGTATTGGACTCAAAGTGCCGTCACCGTGACGCAGAGGCATTTTGTCCGATAAGATTTCAGCAGCTCATGCTCGCTTTAAATTATGTTTATTGCCAGCGCAAGTCGACTGTTACCTTCAAACCAAACAGAAAAGGCAGAAATTCACACAACATCAACGAAGACGGGTGAGCAAAACTAGTGTTGAACTTTGCGCTATGGCTGGGAAAAAGGACCATGGCCACGGACCAAATGAAAATTGCAAGTCAAGGTGGCAGTGAATTGCCACGACACGGTTGTCAAGGGAAACATCGGTGCCAAACCTGATGCTTGGTTGATGTTCTATTTCAGAACGATGTCGCCTCTTAACCGAGAGACTGCTGCTTCTTCAGGTTGTCCAGGCGCTGCACACTCGCTTCGGGGGTCTTTGTGTACCAGCTCCTGATGAGAGCACCGTGGGGTGAGAATCAGAGCGCCAATATGAAGGGATGCTTCCCCGCTGCCCCCTCTCACACAATCTTAGGCATTTGGTTCCGTCCTGTGCCCCAATCTAATGAATTCCAAGTGCAAATGATGAAGGTGGCTAACGTGTTGTGACACTTGATACCCCACTCCACACATCCCACACCAGTCCACTGCACAGTGAATGGGACATCAACTCACCCCTGGCGCTTGAGCTGGCTCGGGACACCTTTTTGGACTTGGCTGTGCTTTTGAATTCTAGCAAAAGAAGAAATGAGCGCAGGTGAGGAGCAGAAGCTGGAAGGACAAAAGACGAGAGTGAAAAGGCAGCGTCAAGCTCAAAGACTGAAGACCAATGCCTGTGTTGAAAGCGCACACACTTGCAGGACCCGACAGGAGTGGGACTCTTTGGCTTCTGCATCACCTTGGCGGCCTGGCCCTCCCTGAAAGAGAGCCCGCACGGCAGTTCTCACCGGGACCAACATAGACAAAAAAGATCTCATTTTTGTTTGGAAGTTGCCTATTTCCTGCGTACGTCACCTTTTTTTCCGGTCCAGAGATCTTTGTGTGGCGGCAGACAGTGCAGCTCTCTCCCTTTCCTTCTTGGCTTTTTCCTTCACAATGGATGCACAGACACTTCGTCATATAGAGCCACAATGTATTTACTGAGTTTGTTATTTTCCCAACAACTTCAACAAGCTGTGCTGCTGTGAGAATATTCAAGTCAAAAGCAATACGTGCTCGTATCTGATTCCTTATTGACGATTGAGGATTTCTTAAAACAGTCTCTTTCGAGGACTGCATTAGACGTCGGCGACCAAATGTTTTGACTAACCATCAATTGGAGCTTGCACGGATGCGTAACAACACATTACGCTGGACCAGTGAGGAATGTTTCAGATGAGAAGCCGCAAATCACCTTTGCTACTAGTTGAGTCTGACTAAATTTGAAAGAAATGCACAAATGCAAATCTTTGGGGCTTATGAACAGTGCCACCACCTGGCAAACACGTTTGCATGAAGTGTTTCAAACAGACACGTCAGCTCGGCCAAATGGTTTCGGGGTGTGGCCTCCGAGAAATGCTAACGGTGCTATCGCCGGCTCGGTCAACAGCTCGCATCGAACTGGTCTCTCCGCTTTGTTACTTTGTCTCTTTGCTTCTTCTCAGCACAAAGCTCCCGGTCTTGCTGCAGCAGTGCCCATCGATCCGCCGGAGGCATTTCAAAGAAGATCTCATGGATGTCATAGAGAGCCGCACGTAACTGGGAAGAGCACAATTGGGTGGGTCCCCACACTGCCAACAAACGACGTCATCATTTGTACCTGGGCTCGAACTCTGTCCTGCAGGGAGAGATCCTGAGCTGAGAAAGGGCTTCTCTTCTGTGGACCTGCAGTCTGAAAGGACCTTATGAAGTCCCGTGTGTCCTGTACGGAGAGAAAACAAAAAACACATTCCCATCCAAAATTCACCCCACGATGATGACATTCTAGTTCAGCTCCAAGCATGGAAGCCTCACCGTGACGGTTTGACGCAGACGTTGGATCTTGTGCATTTTGAGAAGTCTGCGCACGAGAAAGCCGCGGGCGACGGCGCCAATTCGAAACAACACTCTCCTCTGTTCCGCTTCCAAAATCTGCGAATGAAAGTGCACTGATCTGAAAATGGATGTGGTTGCATCGAACGAAGTCCTGGTGATGGTCACCTGACTTGGCCTCGCTTGAGGTTTGAGAGCTGACCACAAGGGCCCTTGTAGGTAGATGAGAGACTGCGGAGAGGGAAAGGTCTCATTTGAAGTCACGGGACTTGGGAAACCTGGACAGAGGAAAAGAAAAACGCACATTGGTAGCCATCCATGTTCAAAGGAGGCGTGCCGGCCTGGTACCTTGACAGTGACCCGGCGTAGCGGCGGTTGGGTTCACAGCTCCGTCACTGGCGGGGTCCTGGAGCTTAGCACGGGCCTGCTGGATCAGTCTCCTTTCGGCCTCTTCAAGCTCCTTTCACAGAAAATATTTGTTTACAGTCGCTCCTTACTTGACATTTCAAGTTTGTGAACGGCAGCTGCCAAAGCAACAAGTTTGTGCATTGCCGACAAATTGAAGCTACATAGGAAAGGAAGCAAGCACATCATGAAGCAACGACTCGTACACTCCACATTCTGTTCTGCAACACAGTTGTGGAAGGTGCGCGCACCTGCCGCAGGCACTGTTGCTCCTTCTTCTGTTGGGCCATGAGCAGCGACATTTGTGAAGTGTGTTCCTCCTCCAGACGTCTTTGCATTTCCTCCAGAACCCGCGCTCGCCTCCGGGCCTCCTCTGTGTGCCAAAAGGCCAATGTTTTTGTGAGCTTTTCAAACGATTGTTGCGTCGCTCTTGATAGAAGGAGCACACACATACGTACCTGTGTTTTTGGCATGTACGTCACCTGGCTGTCTGAGGAAAGCTTTCCCAGTTTTATCGCAGGGACCTTGAGGGTCATCAGGCTCCTCGCCGAGCTCAACTGCGAGGGAAACGCGAGGCATCGGCCGATGCGGTGAGAGATTCTCTCCCCGGAATGACTTGTTGGAGTTCCGCCAACTTGAGGGGCGCACGGTGACTCCCGCCATGAAGCGAGCTGTTCTTTCCTGACTGCGATCAATGTGGGCCGATCCAGTCGGGTCAGAGCGTAGCTGAGTGTCCACGGTTTGGCAGCCCCAGCGCGACATTGACGACAGGCCGATCGGGCCGGGCCCATAGGTTTCACGCATTGGACTGACGTCGCAATGACAACCCGACAGATGACTACCCCGCGTGTTTTGGCGGTCTGCGTCGCCACTTGATGCTGAGCTCCAGCGATCCGGGGACCATGAGGCTCCAGGTGGAACTTCGCGCCTCACCAACAGAGCGCCGCCTTCTCCAGGCATTCCCGGAAAGACGACACGGATGCTCCCAGTGGAGAATGGACGCGGCTTACGAGGGTCGAGGCCGGACTCTGGGCTCGGCCGGCAAAGGCACTGACCTGCCGGACCAGGCGGCGATGCGGGCCCTTGAGGCTTGGGATCAGAAACATTTTGGTGGAGGGCAACTTCAGGAGAGCCAACGGGCCCGCGGCCTAATTCAATACCTCTGTTTAGACTAAACATTTCTCCTTCCGAGACGGGCTCGGGCGAAGGTGTTGGGACGACACCTTTTGACCCCTCCCTGCTCAGCTCCCTCTTCACATGCTCTTGTGTTTGCTTGAGAAGGCTGTCTGTACTCATATCTTCTTCATTGCTCTTCTCCTCCTTGCAGTTGAGCAGAGGGGCAGTTGGCCAATCGACAGTCTGAAGGTCAACTCTGGGCTCTAAGGGAGGGCCGGGCGAGTCGGTGATCAGCGTGTAACTGTTGAGTGCCGTTTCTTTGAGAATATGTGACTTTTCAGCCTTTCTGCTTGGCACTTGATGCTTCTGGTTTGGGATTCAAATTTGCAATGAACAACAGGATAAGCGGTAGGAAATACATATCTGGATGGATTCTCTGAAACATAGCCGATACACACGGAAAAGACAGTAGATGACCGTGTTGCAAGAAGCTGCTCCAATGGCCAGAAAGCACAACAGCGCATACTGAGCAAAAGCAGGCCCACTTTGGCACTTCGGTTCCGTCTCGTTGAAGGTGAACGTTCACCAAAAGTTTGCCTTTTGCAGCCCTATCTATCCAGAACGTATGTGTCAAACAATCGATGGCAATGGAGTGTGATCGGAGAGAGGCTCCCTGTTTTGTACTTAAAGACCGATCCAAGTGACTGGACGGATCTAGTTTTAGATGAGTAGTCATATCAGCGCCTTTGTGAGAGTCTGTTGGGGGAGGTCTGGGCTTAGAAAAATCTGAGTTAATTCTGCAAATGGGAATCTGGGATGGCTATACTGTGCTTGTGCTATATAACCTGTCCACTCTACAAGAGCAAAACGAGACTTTGAAGGGGTTGGAGATTCTTGTTTTGACTGGGTAGCAACTGCCTGGATGTTGCATATTCCAGGTGATTTTGGACTAGACACGTGCAACTCACCGCTTTGTCTGGAACTTGGGCCAAGGGCTTGCTCCTCTGCTGCCTTTCCAGCTGGACCGTCCTGCGTTTGAGGTGGCTTATATGTTGACGCTGCTCTGCATCTAACTGCAAAAAGGTCCAACATTTGACTAATTGATCGAGAATTCTGTTCAATTTGGTTAGATTGTTGATGAGTGCTTTTATTTGTCCAATTCATTTTGCTGCCTTATGTCAGACACACACGGGCATAATAGTCGTGAAGACCTCCCTCGCTAGTGTATACTTCCTTCTTACCAGGGGGGACAAGGCAGCTTTCCCACAGAAGACGATGACAGATGAGTATGTGACCGTCGGCTCACATGTCGCTGCCTTGAATTTCCCCTTCTCCTGTAGTGTGGCCACACTTCGGCGGCAGAATTCCTCGTAGCTTTCCATCCACGTTGTCGCTGTTGGATTGAATGAGCAGTTTAATGCAAGCTAGTGACTCCAGGGCCACGCAGGGCAACAAAGAGAAGCTCTGTCCGCTTTCTCTTGTTTTCATCACACACCAAATTCCTGCCATTCCTACCCTGACTCATCTCACATTCAGAAACAGTCTGCTGATTACTATCTGATCCGCTCTCCCATTTTAAAAATGATCACCACAGTGACCAAGGTCAGTCAAGCCAAAATCTAAGGTGATGTTCCACTGACCCACATTTAGATCATCACATGAAAGAGTTAAATATGGTATTTAGAAGTGCAGCTATTTGGGGATGCTGTGGTACAGATGTAGACGTGACATGACACAGCTGATCCAGCCATTTCATTCCATACCCACTCCACGACGAAACCACGACGTGTCTCCTCCTTCTCTCTCCTCCCTTGCTTTCAGCGACGATTCGCCTTCGGGTTGTGATGTTAATGTTAAAGCAACGCCAGCCATTAAAAACCAGGCGCGTGTTCTTGTAGTCCTGTCTTGCCCATCACCGTCGACGTGCCCTCTTCCGGGCTACAACAGCGCCTCCTAGCAACGGGGTGAGGGCTGCGTTCCAATACCTTTCATACACCGTCTGGTCGCCTCACGGCGCACAAACATTTTTCTCTCATTGCGATTTAGACTCTTTAGGAGCCAAATGAATCACAAAATAATGCGTTTAAAAGACAAATTTGGGTCCAAATAAAGTATCTCGCGCTCGCGCTCTCTCTCGCGCGCGCGCTCTCTCTCGCGCGTGCTCTCTCTCTCTCCCCCCTCTCCCCTCTCTCCCCCCTCTCCCCTCTCTCCCTCCCTCTCCCCTCTCTCCATCCATCCATCCATCCATCCATCCATCCATCCATCCATCCATCCATCCATCCATCCATCCATCCATCCATCCGCACACATACTCACACACGTGTCAACTTTAATAATAGCAAAAAAGTATTTGTTCACACATCTTCCACAACCGACCGACTTCGTGGACTGTTCCACTATTTTCTGTGGCATTTTTATTTTGGAAAAAAATTGGCAGTCGCGCTTCCATTGTACTTAGGAAATAAATATGTCCAATCCAGTAAGAGGCTATACTCAGTCTAGGGTCTTTCAACTTTGATAATATTGAGGAGTTGATCTTGCGTAGTCCGGAAATCGTCCGTCTTGCTCGCTCCCTCTCTGAATCCCTGTGAATGCAAGCGCTCATAGGCAGGTGCGTACGACTGGGCATAGGGCGGCAAGAGAGTCTGGCAGTTTTGTTGAGGGTACAGGCCCGCCGGGTACGCTTGCTGCGTGTCCGGGGGGGTGTGAGTGAGCGGTAAGTTCTCGGTGCTGCTACACGGCGGGAAGCCATCCGTGCCGTCAGGGCTCAGGATGGCCAGTTTGAAGGCCTCGACGGGTTCCAGACTCTCCAATGAGTCGTAGGCCGTTTGGATTTGGCTGCACTGGCCCAGGGTGACTCGGTTAAAGTTGAAGATGTCTTGGTTGAAGGCGGAAGACGTGGTGGGTAAACAAGAAGGGGAGGGGGTTTTGCTCAGCGTTTGCCGGGTGTTCCCGCAGGGTCTCGCTTTGGACGCCAGGGTCTGCAGCACGCCAAGGATCTGCTTCTGTATGTGAGTCTGCTGCGCCTGCTCCATCTCCAAGCGGCTCTGCTGCTCCACCAGCCTCTTGACAGCCAGGCCCAGGCTGCGCACCTCGCAACCCAGCATCCGCATCTGATCCTGAAGAGCGCCCCCCGCTCCGGTATCTCGGCTCGGCTCACCGGCAGAGGTCCGCGCGTGGAGGACGGCACCCCCGGGTGTTGTTAAAGGAGTCGCCGAACGGCCGGTGAGCTGGATTTCGACTCGAGGTGCTGTGTGAAGGGAGCGCACAGACAGACTTGGCCTCTGTGGGACAAACCGTCTGGTCATGTCTGTACTGCCATCTTCCAGTGTGGACTGAGAAATGAGATTGAAACAAGACTTTATATTTTGGCTGATATTATTGTGAGAATGTCTTGCAAAGTTACCCCCCTCGCCCCTCCCTCCCCCAAAAAAATCAATGAAGAGTATGAATTTCTTTTCAGGGATTTATAAAGCACATCCATCTACCGTATTTCCCGGACTACAAGGCGCACCGGATTATAAGGCGCACCGGATTATAAGGCGCACCTTCAATGAATGGCCCATTTTAAAACTTTTTCCATAAATAAGGCGCACCAGATAATAAGACGCATAAAATAGAAGCTATACTGCAACAAACTGAGGTTGACTAGGGTTGCAGTATGAATCCACTAGCCGATAACCAATGAGCTCTCTGTAAACAATCGCGTTTCTCAAACTATCTCCTATAAAATGATCAGAACTGAGTAAAGTTCGATCTAACGCATTGGTACTGCTTACCTGTGTTTCCCTTCCATATTGATCCGTAAATTTACTCGAAACATTAACAAAGCAGCCTATTTTGACATGAAATAGCCTTATGTGTATAGCAGCTATCATTATAGCATTAGACACCCATAAACTCCCATGAGCCTCGGTAAAGTGTAAACAATTGCGTTTCTCAAACGAGCTCCTATAAAATGATCGGAATTGACTAAAGTTCGATCACATTGGTACTGCTTACCTATGTTTCCCTTCCATATCGATCCGTAAAGTTACTTGAAACATTAACGGAACAGCCTATTTTGAAATGAAATAGACTCACGGGTACAACAGCTATTCAGTGACGCCCGCTGACCACCGTTGCCGAAATGCTGGGAAGCGATGCGACCTTGTAATTTACTAGTCGTACTAAAACGTACTGAAACATTTTGGCAGAGCACTTTGTACAACCAGTATGGATCAACAAGTTCATCAATTGATGCATATATAAGGCGCACCGGATTATAAGGCGCACTGTCGGCTTTTGAGAAAATCTTTAGGTTTTTAGGTGCGCCTTATAGTCCGGACAATACGGTATATCAGTAAAAGAACACAAAGCAAACAATAGCACATCATGTGTCATGTACTGTCCATCTCTAAAAAGAAGACACTCAATTATTGCATGTGCAATCACAATTGCATCGAGACTAGTCCAGGGAAGTGATCAGCTCATCCAAAGCATACTACAGCATACACAACACACTCATGTCATTTTTCTGTTAATTCATTTGTCTATCTATGGATCGGTAGGACACGTGATCCAAAGCATATCTCATCACGTATCTTTCATTTTCTCACCTTTTCTGCGGTCAGATCATAATGTGTTGATTCTGTTGTTGTTGTTGTTGCTGCTGCTGCTGCTGCTGCTGGTGCTGGTGCTGATGATGCTGATGGTGGTGGTGGTTGTTGTTGCTGCTGTCTTTGGACATGTGCGTGTTCTCTCCTCAATAGTGACGTCACCTGGTGGCATCAAATTCAAATGATGTTCGGGTCTGTTGACACAGGCAAGAATGCAAACAATCAGACCTTCATCCTGTGCATCAGCGCTTTATCCAAAATGCGTTTACGGGCTGCCAGCATAGAGCCGGTGGCGGGGGAGGGCGTCACCCTCCTTCTGGCCAAGGCCACAGACGCTGTTCCAGGACAGGTTGCCGCACTGCTCTTGGGGCTTTGCCGACACTGCGCAAGAGACGTGACGCTCACGATCTGGACGTCGTTATCGTCCACACACTGCCGTTGCTGCTGCAGCTGCTGTCTCTGCTGCGTTTGAGTCTCTCTGCTGCTTTCCACGCAGCGGGACGCTTTGGCACCGCCATTTGCTTGTGTGGATGCCCGCTTGGCCAACTTGCTTAAGTTGGCGTTGCAAGATGCATCCCGTAGCAAGTGTTGCAGCCCTATGCCGCTCCAGGTCTCCTGTAGTCCCCCGGCAAGACTTTGCAGGGGCGCTGACGCTGCTGCGTTGCTCCCAGCCTCCAGAGGCCCGACCCTGCCCGGTCGCCTGCCTTGGAACTCCCTAAGGAAGAGGTAAATGGCCTGCGCTGAGACCTTAATGTTCTCCAGCTCCAGCACGGCTTTAATCTTGCGGAAACTCAGGCCAGCTTTTCTCAGCTCCACCACTTTGCGCTTGGCAGCATCGTCCAGACGACCCATGGCGCGGTTTGTATCTGTGGAAGGGAACACCTTGTGATCCAAAGCACACCACATTATTGGTTTTCCAAAGAAGAAACAGTTCATAATACAAAACGTACTGCATCAATGAACAGCTCGTGGCTTCAACATCAGCCCTAGGTGAAATATTTACCACGCCCTAACACACAGTGTATTTTGTAAAGAATTTACTCAAACAGCTATGCATCACAAACGCCGATGTGGATGCTCCAGTACGAACGGTTTCCCATTAAACCCTGCTGTGATGTACAAAATCAATACAGGGCGACAACTTACCTGCAGTAAAAAAAAGAACAAAAATACTCGGTTACATTCTAGACGAGCCTCGTTCGAAATTGCTCTGTCGCCAAGCTAACGTTTCGTTTTATTCATTTATTTATTCGTATTGAGGAGCGCAGACATAAACAAATGAGTCGAAAGTGGCGCTCGGGTATTGGCGTCATTTCCGAGTCATGTCGTCATCTCCCAGCGACTTTTCTCGAGGCCTGTCGTCTCACGGAATTGTACCTTCAGTAACAAAAGACATGTAAGTTTACTATTTTATTCAATAGTTACAATTGAGATCATAATGATATTTGCTGATTTTCATTACATGCAACGATTTTCCATGTAGCGCGATGTTATACATATTTCCTATGACGAGAATTTTATGATTTGTTAAAAGCCCCGTGGAGTCCGTCTGCTGATTTAGATCGGCCTCAATGAAATTCAATGGCGGCGTGTTTGATTTTTTTTTCCCTCCAGTGTTTAAAATATTTGCTACCTATGTTATTTTACCGTATTCACGTGTTACTTTTCTAAATTTAAGTTCCTCAAATTGACAATACTCTGTTATACCGAAAACGATCTTTGAAAATCTGTGAAATTTGTGAAGCTAGCCAGTTAGCATGTAGCCACACGGCCATGTTAATTGAGTACGCTACTAAATAGATTTGGTGCAAGCGCTGTACATAGATTATAAAATTGTGTTTGCTTGACTGGCTAGGTAGTTAAATAAAAACATTCTTAATTGTCATTTCCGTTATGTTGAGGTGTTACTAATAGCTTAGATTTCTGTTACAATTAATAAATACTTAAGTTATTGACAAGAAAACGTTTTAGGGAAAAATAGTCAATCCCAAAAGAGGCGGTGGAGTTGTTTCCCACAAGCATGAGGGGGAGGGGGGAATGCTTAAAAACAGAAAACCACAGAATTCTTGTTTCAAAAACATATCAGCATTAATGCATATTTCCCGGTAAGGGCTCCATCTCCTACTAAGCGCAAGGAAGAGGAGAAAACTAAAGACCGAGCTAAGGAAAAATCTGCCGGCAAGGACGGCGAAAAGGACAGAGGACGTGAGAAAGCGAAGAAGCGCCGCAGCGCCTCCACTGGAAGCAGCAGCAGCAGGTCTGAAGCATGCAACCACAAATCATTGGTGAATTAAACATAAAAAGTCAATTTTGTAGAGATTAAAATTGATCCAACTTCAACCAAATTAATATGTGATAAACACATAAGCTGCAGAGTCACAAATTAATATTACAGTGTGGACAAGGAAATTACTTGCACCTGCCATACATTTTGTTGCTTCAAAACGTAAAAACAGTTTTGATCAGATCATTCGGAGAATTAGAAAAAGTGATTCTGAAAATATTCACTAGTCGCAGCTCTACCTGTGTGATTGGCCTTTTTGCCATCCCTGGCACTCTTCTGTGGTGGCATCACTCGCAGGTTGAGAAAATTCAGCTCAGGGTCGATACCACCAACTTCAACCAAGTTAATATGTGATAAGCACATAAGCTGCACAGTCACAAATTCATATTACAGTGTGGACAAGGAAATTACTTGCACCTGCCATACATTTTGTTGCTTCAAAACGTAAAAACAGTTTTGATCAGATCATTCGGAGAATTAGAAAAAGTGATTCTGAAAATATTTACTGGTCGCAGCCTTTTTGCCATCCCTGGCACTCTTCTGTGGTGGCATCACTTAGAGATGCACCGATCCGACTTTTTCAGTTTCGATACCGATGCCGTGGCTATGCGTATCGGTCAATACCCGATACCGATCCGATATTATGGTTGACTTAACAAGCTACATACCTCTCTACATGTGGAACAGAAAACACTAAAGGCAATGGCATCAGGCATGACTACACAGTTCTTTCCTAAAACAAAATGAAACAAGATAAAGCAGATTAATGCAATGAACTATTTATTTGTAACAAAAGTTGTGCAACAGCAGCAATAAAGTGTATCAGCATTTAAATTCAAGTAAATTAGGATACAAACTTCTTAAAAAAAATACAAATGTTGCAGCTGAAACTGCACTGGGCAAATATAGAAAGGGTGATCAAGCACACAGTAACCAAATATTAAAAGAAATAGTAAACATGTAAACATTAGGTGCGTTAACTGCTGTGTAGGTCCACCTCCCGCTCTCTTTGATCTGCTCAACTGCTGGAACTCCTGGTGCTTCGTTGCGTGGTGTTTCTGGAGATGCTTAATTAAATTGGTAGTACTATAACTGGCAGTACTACCACCACCCCTGGCAACATTAGCTTTGCAGACATTACAAACTGCTGTCGAGGTAGTTGGCGTGTTCAGTTTAAAGTACCTCCACACAGCTGACTCTTTCGTTCGCTCCATGTTTGCGTTTGTTTGGAAAACTCTCGTGGCATGCGGCACCGCGTGCTGCTGACGTATGACGTAGCCCGCGTCCCAATAGATTAAGAAAAGGATCGGCCCACAGATTGGCTGCATTTTTCGATACCCGATCCATCTATTTTGTTGATATCGGGGCCCATATCCAATCCAGATATCGGATCGGTGCATCTCTAGCATCACTCGCAGGTTGAGAAAATTCAGCTCGGGCTCGACACCATAGCGATCGTGGGGTGCTTGACCCTGTTCGTCTCTCATAAATGAGCTACACGCTGACCAGCCACGTTTACAATCAGGTCCCGATCGAGCTCCTCTTCCAGCAGCAGTTCAGGTTCCAGCTCAGGCTCATCCAGTGGCTCCAGCTCGTCCGGAAGCAGCCGCTCTGGCTCGTCCAGCTCGCGATCCTCGTCCTCGTCCAGCTCCTCAGGCTCACCCAGCCCCAGCCGCCGGCGCCACGACGCCCGCCGCCGCTCCCGCTCAGCGTGAGTCTGGCTTGATATTCCACCCCAAGTTGAACTTGTTTGGCATGACCATCGCCCTTGTTGTTGATGCCATGATTGTACAGGTCCAAAACACAGAAGAGGGGAGAAGAAAAGGATAAGGAGAAAGATAAAGAAAAAGAGAGGAGGAAAAGAACCCCCAGCCCCAAACCAACCAAGGTTCACTTGGGGCGGCTGACCAGGAATGTCACCAAGGTCTGCCCTTTTGACACTCCAACACTTGCCCCGCTATCCGTAACGGAAAAATGATAAGTATCCCGTTTTCTTCTCGCTGGCACAAAGGATCACATCCAGGAGATTTTTGCCACCTACGGCAAAATCAAGTCGGTGGAGATGCCGATGGAGAGGCAGGTCCCGCACATGTCCAAGGGCTTCGCGTACGTCGAGTACGAGAGCCCCGAAGAGGCCCAGAAGGCTCTCAAGTACATGGACGGAGGTATCGTTTGCGGTCTAACGATGTCGTCAGTTGGCGGGACAAGGCGCGGGCGGCTTAGTACATCTCCATCAAATATTTGTTCTTGTGAAAAAGATTTTTCTTGGCCGAATTGTTGACTGTGTGCCTTCATAGGTCAGATTGATGGACAGGAGATCACAGCGGCCGCCGTGCTGCCCCAGAGGGTCCGTCCTCCGCCCCGTCGCCTGTCTCCCCCTCGCAGAATGCCCCCTCCCCCGCCCATGTGGCGACGCAGCCCACCCCGCATGAGGAGAAGGTCAGTCTTCCTCACCCAACACTCCTTTTTAATCAGCCAATCATTTGGGAAGTCATGCAAGAGTTGTATGATGGACAAAAGGCCAAAGAACCAGAGCGCCAAAATAGTTTCCCGCCCATTTTCTCCATTCATGCACACCCCATTGGGGGGGGGTGGAATCTTTCAGAGAAGGGAAGTAAAAACCTGTCGAGATTATGATCTTAAACAAGTGCGCATGCTCCCTCTTTCAGCCGTGTTCACAATGAACAGTTGGGCTGGGTGTCATGGCCAAAATTGTTTCCCGCCCATTTTCTCCATTCGTGCACACCTCAATTGGGTGGTAAAATCTTTCAGAGAAGGGAAGTAAAAAACTGTCGAGATTATGAGCTTTAACAAGTGCGTGTGCTCCCTCTTTCAGCCGTGTTCACAATGAACAGTTGGGCTGGGTGTCGGCCAATTTCCTAAATCGATTCAGTTTCGATTCTGAAGGTTCTAAATCGATCAATTGCAATTCAATTTGGGTGGAATTGATTCAACCTGCTCTTAAATAATAGCTCACCTCTGTTGAAAAATACACATGACTATTTTTCTCATCAGGTTTCAGGTGCAAACTTGAATTACCGTATTTTCCGGACCAAAAGGTGCACCGGATTATAAGGCGCACCTTCAATGAACGACCCATTTTAAAACATTGTCCATATATAAGGCGCACCGATTATAAAGCGCATAAAATAGAAGCTATACTGCAACAAACTGCGGTTTACTAGGGTTGCGATATGCATCCACTTGCCAATAACCAATGGGCCCTCTGTAAACAATCGCGTTTCTCAAACTATCCTATAAAATGATCAGAACTGACTAAAGTTCGATCTAACATCTTGGTACTGCTTACCTATGTTTCCCTTCCATATCGATCCGTAAATTTACTCGAAACATTAACAGAGCAGCCGATTTTGACATGAAATAGCCTCGTGCCTATAGCAGCTATCAATATAGCATTAGCCACCCGCAAACTCCCATGAGCCTCAGCAAAGTGTAAACAATCGCGTTTCTCAAACGATGGCTTAAAAATGATCAGAACTGACTAAAGTTCGATCTAACACCTTGGTACTGCTTACCTATGTTTCCCTTCCGCATCGATCCGTAAATGTACTCGAAACATTAACAGAGCAGCCTATTTTGACATGAAATAGCATCGTGCGTATAGCAGCTATCACTATAGCATTAGCCACCCGCAAACTCCCATGAGCCTCAGCTCGCAGACTCCCATGAGCCTCAGCAAAGTGTAAACAATCGCGTTTCTCAAACAAGGGCTTAAAAAATGATCGGAACTGACTAAAGTTCGTGCGTAAAAGCCATGTCCGAGCCCCATCCACCGTCCCCGGACAGCCACCCGGCCGAGCGCCGGCCCCCGACTTCCATCCACGGAGGTGAAAGAGAGCTCCGTCGAGTCGGACCGGGCGTGCGTAAAAAACATAATAGTTTTTCAAACCTTCTGTGTCACTCCAAATCATTAAATCCTTTAAACTCTTCGTCCTCCGTGTCACTTACAAACAAAGCCGCTAATGATGCCGGTAGTACGTGGGGCCCTTCGTCATCCCGTGATCGAATCTTTGTCCTTCATGTAAAGAACCGCCGCGCTGCTGACGTCACTTGAAATTCAAATTACACCAATCCCTTGCTACATCGCAGTTCGTTTATCGCGGTCCCTACCCCCCCCTTTTTTTTTTTTTTTTTTAATTATGAACATTTTTGAAAAAATTCACATAAGTCGCTCCTCAGTATAAGTCACCCCCCCACCCAAACAAAAAAAAACGCAATTTATAGTCCGAAAATTACGATTTCACAAACTAACATTTATCTCTCACGGCAAATCCTGCTACTTTTGTAAATTTGACAGTTCACACTTTCACTGGCCTGTGGAGACTTGGATGGTAATGTTAGTACGTCCCTAGATTTCTTTGGTTTTGCCCTGGGCGGCTTGTTGTTGGAACCCAACGTACTAGTATGGTACCTTGTTAAGTGGCTTTGGAGGTTTGTAGTATTTCTACAATAACTGAGCGCGGCTCCGCATGTCTTGCACACCACCATGGGTCTATCCGGCTCAATCTTTTGTTGTTTTAAATGCGAAATTGATCCAAACGTCAGACTTCAGCTGCAACGACTTGCCGAGCGGTGTTTTGTGAATTTGCGCTTGAACGTCTTCACGCATAACGTCATCACACACGCAATTGCTGTGGGCCTGCGACAGAAAAATAACTCCAGTGCGCACCATGGGTGTATTACAATGATCAAATTAATGTCCTATGAGTCGATTGTCAAATTTTAATGGTATTGATTCAAAATTGATTAAATAGATTTTTTTACCCAGACTTAATAAACAGTTCCCATTTGTGCTAGTGTGAAAGAAACACTGCCACCACTTTTGACTCACCTTGAGCTCTTCTAGGAGGCTTTTTTTGACATGTTTTTCCCAACGTCCTTTCAGGTCCCGCTCTCCGAGGAGGCGTTCGCCAGCCCGCCGCCGCTCTCGTTCCCGATCACCCGGTCGCAGGCGTCATCGCTCTCGCTCCAGCTCTAACTCATCCAGATAAACATCTTTGAATGCTATTTCTTCTTTTTTTATTATTGCAAATTTACAAGAAAACAAATTTGTAAAGCATATCAATTCTGTTGGTTCCGATGAATTCAATGAGACGATGGTGCTTTTTACTCTGTACTGACTTTTAGAGTTTGAAAAATAAAACTTATGAAATATTACCAGTGGTTATTTGGTTTTATGATTTCTACACGGGGCGGCTCGGTGGCGCACTGGGTAGCACGTCCGCCTCACAGGAGGGTGCGGTTTTGAGTCCACCTCCGGCCCTCCCTGTGTGGAGTTTGCATGTTCTCCCTGTGTGGGTTTTCTCCGGGGACTCTGGTTCCTCCCACATCCCCAAAACATGCTTGGTAGGCTGATTGGAGACTCTAAATTGTCCCTAGGTATGAGCGCGAGTGCAGATGGTTGTTTGTTTCTGTGTGCCCTGCGATTGGCTGGCAACCGGTTCAGGGTGTCCCCTGCCTACTGCCCGATGACGGCTGGGATAGGCTCCAGCACGCCCGTAGGGGCAAAGCGGATCAGAAAATGGATGGCTGGATTTCTACACGTTTGTAACCTCCTCCAAGCAGTAGGATTAAATTAAGCTATTTTCGACAGTGTCTTGACCAGTTTTGACCCTTCAATCTCACAGCTCTGAGACAGATGTGCCAACTATGCCGTTACTAGGTTAGATGCAAGTTTGGCTTTACCGCAAGAAGAAAACTGTCCCGTTAAGACTTCTATTTGGAATACATGTACAACATTTTACATCTGCTACTCTCATCCCAAAAAGTAATGTGAATTTACACCACTGTCAGTTATTCCCATGAAACAACCAGATTGCTGAAACGCTAACTGCTGCTCAGTTACAGTTTACATTTCAAATACATTTAAGTATTTTTTTAGTTTTCACAAAAGTATTTACAACTGCCTTGCGATTTAAATAAGCATTTGGAAACTCGTAAACTAAGGGCCCCGGGTCCAATTGCAATGCATGCAATACACGCTAATGCCGCGAGGGGGCTCTCGTCAGCTTCCGTCGATTTTCCCTACCTCCGTGCAGCCTGTGCGTACGGCGGCGTCTTCTGGTCGTACGGGAGTTGAACATTGTAACCCGGCGAGGAGAGTCGCCTTGAAGATGTTTTCAGAGCGAGAAAACAGCAGAAAGAGGCTGATGGAACTTCTGGACAAACCAGGAAATAGTCACTGTGCGGATTGCGGAGCGACAGGTAGATACTCGCTCGCAGTGGAAGAAAGCAAGGGGGGTTTTCTTTATTGATAGATTAGTTATTCTGATAAATACACATACATACCGTGACGTGCTTTTGTCTCACATAAACACATAAGCAACAATAACATGTTGTACCCCTCTAGAAGCTTATCCGGGTTCTGTGAGGACCCAAATGCATAACAAACAAATGTTTATCAGTGGAGATGATTACCAATTTGTGTTTGGAGCGTAGGCAAGGCGACAGGCTGTGACTAGGGAGGTAAAGCAGGTCCGGGATTGACAAAAGTCGTAAAAGTAGTTACGTGGTTGAATATTGGGTTTGTATTAAATAGGGCGCTGACGATGATAGAAGAGGAGATCTTGTATATCTGTATCTTCTGTATCTGTTCAATCCTTTCTACAATTTTGTGTGCGAGAGTACGTTTTTGTAGTTCAACTGGAATTCATTTGAAGCCAATAATTATGGAGGGCACTGTTCTACGACTAAGAGCCCCATTTTCACGAGTGGCAATTTCGGGCTACTTTTTGGCACTTTACAGGGGCCCTTCAAAGAGTGACTGTTCATAAGAGATTTTGCCAGAATACCCTGGACTAGAAGTCAAAATATTTCGTGTGTGTGTGTGTGTGTGTGTGTGTGTGTGTGTGTGTGTGTGTGTGTGTGTGTGTGCGTGTGCGTGTGCGTGTGCGTGTGCGCGTGCGTGCGTGCGTGCGTGCGTGCGTGCGTGCGTGCGTGCGTGCTCGTGTGTTGTAGCTCCAGAATGGGCATCGTACACTCTAGGCGTGTTTGTGTGCCACAGCTGCTCAGGCCTTCACAGAAACATCGCACACATCAGCAAGGTGAAGTCTCTCCTGCTGGACCCGTGGACCACGGCACAGTTGGAGGTGAACACTTTTTTTTTTTCCAGTGAAGAGACAAGCAAAGAATAAAAAGCACGCATGCCGGAGCAGCGTGCACGCACATTGCCGCCAAACATGACATTTCTCTCTTCCTTCCCTCATGCAGTTGATGGAGTCAGTGGGCAACCACGCGGCCAGGGCTACGTACGAGCAGACGGTCCCCGCGTTCTACTTTCGGCCCACTCACAAAGACTGTGCGTGAGTGACATGCCAAACTTTAGTCCGTAGGCGTTTTGGAAAACTAACAAGTCGGGTTACTCGTATCTTACAAGTAGAACAAAGTGAAGGTTTGGAATTAACAATGAAACCTAACAATTGTCGTCTGGCCCGGCAGGCTTTTACGGGAGCAGTGGATCCGCGCCAAGTACGAGAGGAAGGAGTTCATGCCAGGGGGGAGGCAGGAGTCCTACTCAGCAGGTAAGAGATCATGCCTGTATGCTGTAGGCCAGCCATGTGTCACTCTCCTCAAGCGCCCCTTTCTTTAAAGATGTGTACTTTCTCTTCTTCTTTTTTTAATCTACGTGCACCAGAGAATGTCAGGGAGATGCAAATCTTTCGGTTGAAGCACAACGAAAGTAAACTACTTCCTCCTTTGAGTTTGTGTTCATTGTCAACGACACTTAAAGTCTCAAGTCATCTGTCCACGGGACATGAATCGAATTGGTGTTTGTGTCGATCCACAGTTTGCGTTTGAACCGGGTGAGGCGAATGCTATTTGTTAGCCTCTTGCGGCTTTTTGCCTTGTTTGCTAGTATGAGGCTAACCAAACTGATCCAAGTGGAGCATGTAGATCTGATTGGTGCACTCTAGCTCAGCGCGGGCATCCTCCGTCAGTAGCGCCTTCTCTCATTCTGCTGTTCAGCAATGCGGCTGCCAGGAAGAATGGAGCGCCGTTTGAACGTGACTCTGCGTGTTATGAATGACCAATCCCAATGGCTAATCCGACACGCCACACTTCCCTTGTATACTTTTTGCAGGGGAAGGAAGCGCATTATCATCCATTTCAGACTTGCAGCACGCTCGAAAGGAAGAAGATGACGCTGTCGCTTTTGTCTCTGTGGTGTCGGGGCCTGTGTTATGCAACGATAAGCCACATCTTCCTCCAGTGCAATTTCTGGTTAGCACACACTTGGAGCGTTGGAAACAAATACGATGGGTCCAGTCGATTTCAGTGAGCACGCACGCACTGAGACAAAGCCCAGTTTTTGCCACAAAAGAAAAACAAGGCGTCTTTGGGATATTTTCACCTCTTAAAAGCAAGGCGGAGTGTGCTAACGCTCCATGTGAAGATGCCGCCTGCGCACACAAAAATACTATTGTTACTTGCAGTACGGTGGCCACATGGTATCTGACCAACTGTATTTATGTGTCGGGATGTTTGCAGCTGTTGTCGCGGCGCCCGGAATATAATCCCACACTGCGGTGTCATTTTGTGCTAGGCTACCGGGAGGGGTTTCTATGGAAACGAGGCAGAGACAACGGACAGTACCTCAGCCGAAAATTTGTCCTGTGCGAACACGAGGGGGTCCTCAAGTATTTCAACAAGCAGGATGTGAGTGATGAAGATTGTTGTGTGAGCTTCTTGTAGAAGAGACAAATACTGCAAATGCATTTCTCCATGATAGAAAGCGGAACTGCAGCAGTAGACATGTTTTATGAACAAATCTGACTGTGCCCATCAAAACTGGGCCAAATGACATGTTTTGTTATTGTTTTATACAGCTCTTGTATCCAAGCTCCAAGCAATAAAAGATTGGCCAGGGTATAAATAACAATGGACAAATGTTGGACAAATGCAGCAATTTCTTTGTGTATTGTACAGGGGAGAGAGCCCAAAACGATCATGAGCATCTCTACAGTGAACGCCACCTTCCAACCCGCTAAAATTGGCACAGCCCATGGTCTTCAGATAAGCTACCTGAAGGATGAGAACACTCGCAATCTCTTTGTCTACCACGAGAATGGCAAGGTGCGCCACTAGCTATGCGCAATTCAATACCGCTTCATGCGGCTGCGCACATTTTCCGAGATTGGCGCCTACGGATAACGTTGATCGCGCACCCATTCTGAGGAGGTTTGTGCTCTACAGCCAAACTTGGCGTGATTTCCTGCCCATTGTCTGTCTGAACTACAATACGTCATTCCAATCTGATAACAATCGAAGAAAACGACTTGCACTAGTTTGCTCCCAAGGACCTCTCCCAAACGGACACTTGCAATCAAAACGGCAGACTGGTCGCTCACAATTAGGGCTGCCTGCCAAATTTCACCTCGACGACTGCCGTGCAGCAATCAGCCGACATCTCGACAACACAGACACCTGGAAATTGCCAAAGAGTGTTTTTCAGGCCAACAGCGGAAGCTCGCGAGGCTTTTGCAAAGTCTGCTTACGATTGACATGAATTTCACGCGGCCAGGCCACAGTGGCTCTGGCTCTCGATCCGGCGCTTGTGATTTTGCGCTTTGAGCGTCTTGGTGAGCAAAGTGTCGTTCTCCAAAGGAAATGGTGGACTGGTTCAACGCCATCCGAGCAGCCAGATTGAGCTACCTGCGGGTGGTCTTCCCCGGAGCTCCTGTGGCTGACGCAAGTCTCACAACGGCTACTCGTCGGCGATCGACTAATGACAGCAATCAACTCTTGTTCTTGTTCTTTTCTTCCAGCTGCTGCCCAAGTTAACCAGGGACTATGTGAAACAGGGCTTTATGGAGAAGACTGGTCCCAAGGTGAACTCGGTCGTTCTCACCCATACGCAGTAAAATGACACCTCATCGTGGTTCTCGCATGTGCAGCACACAGAGGGCTTTAAGAAGAGATGGTTCTGCATGGATGAGAGGAGACTCATGTACTTCAAAGATCCCCTGGTGGGTCCGCCGGCACCACCTCATGTCCTGTGGGTTGACGCGACTGCCTGCTTTGCAAGGACGCCTATGCGCGAGGCCAGGTCTTCATCGGCAGTCAGGAAAACGGCTACGACGTCCTGCCAGGCCTCCCGCCGGGTATTCGCAGCTCCCGCTGGCAGTACGGGATCACCGTGGCCACGCCAGACAGGACCTTCCTTTTTGCGTGTGAGAGCGAGAAGGAGCGGACAGGCTGGATATCGGCGTTTCACACATTCATCAGCCGCCCAATGTCCCCTCAAGAGTATGCCGGTATGTTCCATCTCCAGCCGGGTGGCCTCCTGCTTAACTATAGTCATCCATTTGAAAAGATTATACACCCACATGGACTTCAAGTTGAAAAGCGTGCATCTCGGAGGAGGCGTCATATCCGGCATCCGATAGGTGCAGGCTCAGCGGCGTGATAAGCACGAGCCACCAGTGGGAAAAGCATCTCTGCTCATTCCTGCTTGCCTGCTGAGCAATCCAAACATGCGCAAAGCTGCTCTTTGGAGTGTGCACATTTTGTTAGCATTACATTGAAGCATGTTATTTGCATGTTATATTTGTGTTTGTGACACCTCCCTCCCCCTTTCTTTCTGCAGTGGAGGCCCGTTTTAAGCACCAACTTGACAATTAGGATCTCGACAACAAACTGGAGGATGGAGCCATTTTACCTGCCAGCGAGAGGACGTCATGCCCTTTCCCATTCGGCAACTTCAACGTGGCGGCGGATTATGCATGAGGTCTTTTCTCTTTGCTCACTTTCCATTTGGATATGACTGCTTGATGCCGGGAGGAACATAAAACAATGTTATTGTTTCCAGTTAGGCTTCTCTAACCCTAACGCCATATTCTATCCATCCATCCATCCATCCATCCATCCATCCATTTTCTTCCGCTTATCCAGGGTGGGCGCAGCAGCTTTAGGAAGGACTCCCAGACATCCCTCTCCCCAGCCACCATCCAGCTCATCCCGGGGGATCCCAAGGGGTTCCCAGGCCAGCCGAGAGACATAGTCTCTCCAGCGCGTCCTGGGTCGTCCACGGGAGGCGTCCAGGAGGGTATCCTGATGAGATGCCCGAGCCACCTCATTTGGCTACTCTCAACATGGAAGAGCAGCGGCTCTACTCCGAGTCTCTCCCGGATGACAGAGCTTCTCACCTTATGTCCTAGGGAGAGCCCGGACACCCTGCGGAGGAAACTTGTTTTGGCCGCTTGTATCTGGGATCTTGTTCTTTCGGTCACGACCCATAACTCGTGACCATAGGTGAGGTAGGAGCGTAGATCGACCGGTAAATTGAGAGCTTTGCCTTTTGGCTCAGCTCTCTCTTTACCACGACGGACCGGTACAGAGTCCACATTGCTGCCGACGCTGCACCAATCCGCCTGTCGATCTCGCGCTCCATCCTGCCCTCACTCGTGCACGAGACCCCAAGATACTTGAACTCCTCCACTTGGGGCAGGATCTCATCCCCGATGCGGAGAGGGCATTCCACCCTTTTCCGACCGAGGACCATGGACTCGGATTTGGAGGTGCTGACCCTCATCCCGACCGCTTCACACTCGGCTGTGAACCGCTCTAGTAAGAGCTGGAGAACATGTCCTGAAGAAGCCAACACCACCACGTCATCGGCAAAAAGCAGAGACGCGATGCTGAGGTCCCCAAACCGTACCCCCGCAACGCCTCGGTTGCGCCTAGAAATTCTGTCCATAAAAATTATGAACAGAATCGGTGACAAAGGGCAGCCTTGGCGGAGTCCAACCCTCTCTGGGAACGAATCCGACTTACTGACGGAAATGCGGACCAAACTCTGGCATTGGTGATACAGGTACCGAATAGAGATGCACCGATCCGACTTTTTCAGTTTCGATACCGATGCCGTGGCTATGCGTATCGGTCGATACCCGATACCGATCCGATATTATGGTTGACTTAACAAGCTACATACCTCTACATGTGGAACAGAAAAGACTAAAGGCAATGGCATCAGGCATGACTACACAGTTCTTTCCTAAAACAAAATGTAACAAGATAAAGCAGATTAATGCAATGAACTATTTATTTGTAACAAAAGTTGTGCAACAGCAGCAATAAAGTGTATCAGCATTTAAATTCAAGTAAATTAGGATACAAACTTCTTTAAAAAAATACAAATGTTGCAGCTGAAACTGCACTGGGCAAATATAGAAAGGGTGATCAAGCACACAGTAACCAAATATTAAAAGAAATAGTAAACATGTAAACATTAGGTGCGTTAACTGCTGTGTAGGTCCACCTCCCGCTCTCTTTGATCTGCTCAACTGCTGGAACTCCTGGTGCTTCGTTGCGTGGTGTTTCTGGAGATGCTTAATTAAATTGGTAGTACTATAACTGGCAGTACTACCACCACCCCTGGCAACATTAGCTTTGCAGACATTACAAACTGCCGTCGAGGTAGTTGGCGTGTTCAGTTTAAAGTACCTCCACACAGCTGACTCTTTCGTTCGCTCCATGTTTGCGTTTGTTTAGAAAACTCGTGGCATGCGGCACGCGTGCTGCTGACGTATGACGTAGCCCGCGTCCCAATAGATTAAGAAAAGGATCGTCCCACAGATCGGCTGCATTTTCCGATACCCGATCCATCTATTTTGTTGATATCGGGGCCGATATCCGATCCAGATATCGGATCGGTGCATCTCTAGTACCGAACCGCCCTTATCAGTTGGCTCGGCACCCCGTACTCCTGAAGCACCCTCCACAGAACCTCCCGAGTCACACGGTCGAACGCCTTCTCCAAGTCCACAAAACACATGTGGACTGGTTGGGCGAACTCCCATCACCGCCGAGGATCCTGCTGAGGGTGTAGAGCTGGTCCACTGTTCCACGGCCAGGACGAAAGCCACACTGCTCCTCCAGAATCCGAGGTTCGACCTCCTGACGGATTCTCCTCTCCAGCACCCCTGAATAGATCTTACCAGGGAGGCTGAGGAGTGTGATTCCCCTGTAATTGGAACACACCCTCTGGTCCCACTTCTTCAAGAGGTGAACCACCACCCCAGTCTGCCAATCCAGAGGCACCGTCCCCGATGTCCACGCAATGCTGTCGAGGCGTGTCAGCCATGACAGCCCCACAACATCCAGAGCCTTTAAGAACTCCGGGCGGATCTCATCCACCCCCGGGGCCCTGCCACCGAGGAGTTTTTAACTACCTCAGTGACTTCAACCTCAGAGATTGGAGAGTCCGCCTCAGAGTCTCCAGGCCCTGCTTCTACAATGGAAGGCGTGTCGGTGAAATTGAGGAGGTCTTAGAAGTATTCTCCCTACCGACTCATGACGTCCCGAGTCGAGGTCAGCAGCACGCCATCTCCACTGTAAACAGTGTTGACTGTGCACTGCTTCCCCCTCCTGAGACGCCGGATGGTGGACCAGAATTTCCTCAAAGCCGTTCATTCTCCATGGTGTCGCCAAACTCCTCCCACGCTCGAGTTTTTGCCTCAGCAACCGCTGAAGCCGCGTTCCACTTGGCCATCCGGTACCTGTCAGCTGCTTCTGGAGTCCTGCAGGCCCAATAGGACTCCTTCTTCAGCTTGACGGCCTCCTTTACCGCCGGTGTCCACCAGCGGGTTCGGGGATTGCCGCCACGACAGCCACCAACGACCTTACGGCTACAGCTCCGGTCGGCTGCCTCAACAATGGAGGCACAGAACATGCTCCACTTGGACTCAATGTCCCCCGCCTCCTCCGGGACGTGGGAAACGCTCTGCCAGAGGTGGGTGTTGAAGCTCTTCCTGACAGGGGATTCTGCCAGACGTTCCCAGCAGACCCTCACAGGACGTTTGGGCCTGCCAGGTCAGACCGGCATCTTCCCCACCATCGGAGCCAACCCACCACCAGGTGGTGATCAGTTGACAGCTCCGCCCCTCTCTTCACCCGTGTCCAAAACATGTGGCTGCAAATCCTACAAAGTCGATCATTGAATTGCGGCCTAGGATGTCTTGGTGCCAAGTACACACATGGACACCCTTATGCTTGAACATGGTGTTCATTATTGACAATCCGTGTCGAGCACAGAATTCCAATAATAGAACACCGCTCGGGTTCAGATCGGGGGGGCCGTTCCTCCCAATCACGCCCTTCCAGGTCTCATTGTCATTCCCCAGGTGAGCATTGACGTCACCCAGTAGAACAATCTTCAGAAGGGGCGCCCTCCAGCATTTCTTTCAGGGACTCCAAGAAGGGTGGGTACTCTGAGCTGCTGTTTGGTGCATAGACACAACAGCAGTCAGGACCCGTCCACCGACCCGAAGGCGGAGGGAGGCTACCCTCTCGTTCGCCGGGGTGAACCCCAATGTGCAGACGCACAGCTGGGGGGGAATAAGTATACCCACACCTGGTCGACGCCTCTCACCGAGGGCAACTCCAGAGTGGAAGAGAGTCCAGCCCCTCTCGAGAGGGCTTGTACCTGAACCCAAACTGTGTGTGGAGGCAAGTCCGACTATGTCTAGCCGGAACTTTTCTGCCTCGCACACCAGCTCGGGCTCCTTTCCAGCCAAAGAGGTGACATTCCGTGTCCCAAGAGCCAGCTTCTGCAGCCGAGGATTGGACCGCCAAGGTCCCTGCCTTTGGCCGCCGCCCAGCTCACAATACACCCGACCCCTTTGACCCCCACACACACACACTGGTGGTGAGCCCATGGAAAGGGGGACCCACGTTTCCTTTTTGGGCTGTGCCTGGCCGCCATATTCTAGAGAGCAAAAATGGCGACTCCCACCCGTAGGCAAGTAAATGCCATGTTTTGAATGTAGTGTTTAAGAATACATGCTTGGTAAAGTTTAAAAAAATGTGTTCAGTAACTGTCAATTTTTGGATTAAACTGGAAATCTTGACATGCTAGCTTGAGTTGAAGGTTACATTTCATGTTTGTTTGGAAAGCAGTGGAGTTGGTGCTGCTCATTTAGAGAATGGGTTCCACCTGTGTGGAGCCGCACACCTGAAGGGGCGGGCATAATCTGTGTCAGTGTCAATTTAGGCAGCAGCTAATCGTGCAGGGGTGTCGAAACTCCAGTTCTCGGGGGCCGAATCCCTAGATGTTTTCCAAGATTCAATTGATCAGGCTCCTGCAGAATGTGAGGATGAATTGGTCATTTGAATCAGGTGTGTTTAATGAGGGAAACTTGGAAAACATTTGACACCACTGAATACAAGTGAGCCCACCACTGCAATACCGCGATAGAGGACGCTATTTATCCACTCGTAAAAGACATGTGAGTGATTTCAATGCAATTCCACCAGAGGGCGACACCTTGATAGGTGTTTTTTTTAAACCAGTTTACCCATATCTTTTTGCCTAACTCACTTATTTTATATATTTGCTCAACCATTTTTTCGTTCGCGTTTACTGTTTTTATTCTTTTAACCAATAATCACCCCCATTTTAACATGTTTTTTTTTATATAAATGCATTAACCATGTGTTTTTAGGTGTATTTTTAGGCATTTTTTTTCTTAACCATCTCCTTTAGCATGTTTTTTTATTTTTTTTTATCAGACCATGTAGACCACGTTGTAGTTTTACGTTGTAGTTTTACAGTTAATCTCTTTTTAAACCATTATTTTATCATCTTAATATTTTTTTGACCAGTTTTTGGACCAGGTGCTTGCAGTTCTTCACCTTACCATATTTTTATTGGTTAACCATGTTGCAAAAAATAGAATAGCTGTCTTTTAAGTAAACATAATAACACTAATCCTAATTGTATGAAGAGCCACTGACGGGCCGGCACAGTGCTCCACTTGCGTGACTTTGGTGCAGGCAGTGTGGCTTCAGTTTCCCGCCCAGAGTTGGTGTGAATTTGAGCGTGAACGCGTCAGGCCGCGTAGAAACGGTAACCCACAAGGAGGTTTGCTGAAACGTCAAAAATCATTTGCTTGAGTGTCAGTCATCTTGCTTTAAAGACGCTTCCAAGTGGTCTCAGAGGACTGTGCGGCTCTGGCATGGTCTCAGAAATTTGCTGCTTGCTCGAACAAGCCCAAAAGTTGGACAATTTGCTGGAGGAGAAGGTGACTGGCGGGAACTATATCCTTCCCGGCTTCCCTCCAAATCATCCAGTAGCCTCTGCAGTGCATTCCGACTGACAGCTGAGATTGGTTCTACCCGCCCGAGCAGCTGTCACCGCGGCAACAGCTGAAGGTTTAAAAGGTAATACGGAACGGACCAACCTCGGGCTCCCTTACCATCTTGTATGGATGAACGATGCTGACAGCTCATTTCAGATGAACATTATTTTGGTCTTTTGTTTGCTCTTTCAAATGAAAGGCCACACACAATCTCTTTGGCACTTCTGCTATGAGGCAAACACAATGTAAAAAAAAAAAAAAAAAGGTCTGATTTTTGAAAACCATTTGTTGAAGAAGGTGTTTAATGTACGCGTGGTCATCAGTGTGTAGGCCTCCACCCATCAACATGTGTCAGTTTACACATGGTCAGGTGCCCAAAACCATTGACTGTGATGGCGTGCAGCCGTCTGACCACTCGCTCAAACCAACCCAGTCTCGCCAACTGTTGATCAATTGGCCTTCACATGCTCGTTCAGCTGTGTGTGTGTGTTAGAATAAAATGTTGTAAAACATATTTTAAAGTATTTTAAGTATTATGAGTGTTGCATTGTGTATGATTAGATTTTTTAAATTAAATTATGACAACAAACACACACACACAAGGTGTGAGCGCAAAAAGTGCAGTGTGAGTTTGAAAGAGTGCGTGTGGTATGTGGGTGGTGAGTGAGTGTGAACGTGTGTGTTTGTGTGTTGTGTATTTGTAGAGTAATTGCAGTTGTGACAGCTGGAATGAAGGAGTGGGGGCGTCGTGCGTGTGATGGGAGGAAGTGCCAACAAGAGCACGTGTCTATTAATTTTCACTTAGCGTGTGTGTGCGTGCACGTACGTTCGTGTGTGCACGTGCGCGTGGTTCTTCTGTACGTTCACTTACATTCTGTACATCTGTGTTTATCATCTCTTTAGGGTCTGATGTTATGTACAATATGGAGCTTTGTTAAATAAAGTATCTGCACATGATTGGGCTGTTTATGTGACACATGCAATTAGTAATTGCTCATTCATTTTGGTTTTCACGTACATAAATGTTGGGTGATGAACAGGACCTTGCGCAATGCATTTTCATGGCAAATGTTTTTAAAGGATCAATTTTGACACCATCTTCAGTCCACATGAGACACCAAAGAACACAGAAAGATCAGTGGAATTCAGTATTGCTGTCACATTTAAGAGAATCTCCAAGAAAGAGTTAGTTAGACCGCTGCCTAACAGGAGTGCCTAAAGAAGAACAAGGTATTGCATGTCAAAATGCTATTTCCCATGTTAGCGACACTTGCCTGGGCATGTTTGTGTCCGCTGTTCGAGTCGGTGAGGTCACCCCAGCCACGGAGGCCGGTTGGCTGCGATGAGGTTATTGCGCCGGGCGGATTAAGGCGACAACTGGCGCTGAGGCCGCTGCCAGGGCCAAGCGGGTCATTTGCGTCCAGGCCGCTCCTCCATCTCCTGGCCACTGCTCTCGTCTTTTCATGAGCCGCCTATTGGCAGCGCCCCAGTGCGAGGCTTGCCAGAACCGCAGCGGGAAGCCGCAGTTGTTGTCGGGCTTCTTTTCACTCCTCGCCTCTTGGCTGGAAGCGCAGAAGAAGGACAAGATGACGGTGAAAAAGAGGAGCTCGGGTTACCGCACAAACACGCTCATCAACTCAATTATGCAACACTTTGAGGATAAATTGAGATAAGATTGGGATTATGAGGCAGACAGATGCCATGTTACCACATGAGCAGATGGAGGCTGCGGAGAAGCAACATGCAGGTTATTTTATCAAAGTGTGTATATAGCTTTTGCCTGGTTCCTGTGTAACTGCTTACCACTCCCTTTTATGCTCACAAAGCAGGGGGAAAAAGTAGCAATGGATTAAGGGCATTTCTATTCATTTCAACAAAGAAAGATAATTTGAAAAAGGACTGTTGTATCTCAGGGCGCCAGTTACTGTATGTATAAAGCCAGCACAGACACAAAACGTACACACACCACAACAGCTGCTCACATGTCCGCAGGGACCACCACCAGTGAATCTCCTGCTCTGCTGTTTTCATGACAGGAAAAAAGTTTGTTTTCCATCACACAGACAGAAACATGGACGCATTGACAGGAAGCTTACATCTTCACGCACACTGCTGCCATCCCTGCACAACATCTAAGTGCGCTCATGACTTCCTCACCTTCTTCTTCATTCACATTCCTTTGGTTAAAGTGTAGTCAAGCACACTGTCTCTTTCTAACCAGGCCCCAATGGACCTTCTGTGAAATTCGTTCAATCTCATGCAGACAATACCCAGAAACCTGATGCTGGGTTTCCTCCAGCAAAATGAAGAGACAAATTTAAACGACTGTATGTACCGTAATTTTTGGACTATAAATTGCGGTTTTCGTCATAGTTTTGGGGGGGGGCGACTTATACTCAGGAGCGACTTATATGTGATTTTTTTCACAAATTTTCGAAATTAAAAAATCTGCGATGTAGTGAAACCGCGATGTATCAAGGGATTACTGTCATTTGAACTGCAAGTGACGTCACCCGCGCGGCGGTTGTTTACATCAAGGGCAAAGGATTCGATCACGGGAAGACGAAGATGACGAAGGGCCCCACGTACTACCGGCATCATTAGCGGCTTTGTTTTTAAGTGACACGGAGGACAAAGAGTTTGAAGGATTTAATGATTTGGAGTGATACAGAAGGTTTGAAAAACTATTATGGCTTCTACGCACGCCCGGTCCTTCTCGACGGGAGCTCTCTTTCACCTCTATAATATTTGAATGTATATTTGAAATATACTTTATATATCGTTATATGGGTCTGTGGAATAATTAGAAATGCAACTTACAACGGGTCCGACGTCAGCATATGCGGCGCATACGCGGCATTGTTTACATAAAGCACGATCGATGGATTTAATGAATTGGAGTGACACAGATGGTTTGATAAACGTGTTATTTATGTAATACTTACTTGAATAACTCTGAATGTTACGTCAGGCCCGTTCTCAGCTCCTCGTTTGTGTGTATGTCACGTTAGCATACCGTATCGTTTAGCCTGTTGTTGCTGGTTCATGTCTGTTTTTGGTGTTGGATTTTGACAAATAAATTTGCCCCAAAAGTGCGACTTATACTCCGGTGCGACTTATATATATATATATATTTTTTTTTCACTTTATTGTGCATTTTATGGCTGGTGCGACTTATACTACGGAGCGACTTAAAGTCCGAAAATTGCGGTATGTGTAAAAGTAATGACAGCATTTACGTGTCTGTGGCAAATAAAGGTGCCAACGCACCGCGCAAGAGGTGGACTGAAGAGGAGCTCTTTTTTTTCTACAAATGCTGCACCAATGGCCGTATTCCTTTGGCTTTTTTATTTAGTGTACCACTATAAAACAAAAAAAATTCAGTGTATACATATGTTTTTGTTCGTGTAAATATGATTTTACATCTTGATCTCGTTCTGTCTCTTCTTTGTGTGAATTATGTGGCACTATTTGCCTGGTGGATGGACATGCGATCAACACACCACTCCTCCCCAGTGACCGTGTCACATATCCCTCCGCCCAGAAAAGCGGTGCCGCAAAACAGCGGTCCACAGCCTTTTTACGAGTGTATAAAAGTGATCAAGTCATCACAAAAATCACAAAAAATCCATGGATACGCCGCACCAGACGACAAGCCGCAAGGTTCAAAACTTGAGCAAAAAGTAGCAGTTTATAGTGTGGAAATTACGGTCATAGAAAATGGAGAAAACTGAATGGAGTAAAAAATAGCCCCTAAACAGATCATAAAAGTATCTCTGCAACATCCGGAGGGATAGATTACACTCAATCTTGGAGACTCCAAGTGCACAATAAAATGAATATAAAAGCAAAAAAGTGGATTTATTTGATACATCTGGCTTTGAGAATGATCCGTGTCAACTGCAAGACAAAAAGGTGCCAAAAAATCAGTGTGTGTATGTTTCCATTCTGCCTGGTACACTCAAAGTCATATTTGGAGCACGAGTTGAGTGACCGAATTGAGTGCCTCTTCACGGCGTTATCAGGTTCGGCAGGTATCTGGTAAACATACAAACTATACCGAGTGAATGCGGGTGGGCGTGTTGCCAGACCCATCCACCCCCCCACCCTCAGCAGCAGCAAGGTCAACTTAAGCAGAGTCCACACAAAATGACAACCAGGCCGAAATCTTGGTACTCCGACAGAAATTATAAGTAGTATTTTGTGTTGGTCAATTGGAGTACACCACCAACTACAGTAAAGGAGCAGTAAGCGCTCCAAAATGTTCCGCCTGGTCATGTGTGGGGTCGATGACACTTTAAGTTGTTAAAAATCCGTACTTGTGAAACGCACTTAACATGGTGACAAGTTTCCGGTGCCCATGTGGCAGTGTCCGGCTGTCCCACATCACACGCTAGCGAAAAGAACAGTTGCCGTGTTGATACGGCCGCAGTGCAGATAAACGCCAACACTCGCAGACAAACAAACACCTGCGAGTATTCACAGGGAAAGCAGACTTGGCAGCAAGCACAGTCCAACTGGTGCCGGCGGTGCTTCCCTGCCTGGCCGGGTGAGACAATAGCAACAGGGGCCATTCTTCACTGTCCCTCCGTCCTTGTGATGAATGGTCAGGACAGAGGGGAGTAAGGGATGAGGGTCACTGCTGACACTGTGACTCAAAGCCTGTTCACAAGTCACCATCTTCAACTTAATCTGAACAAAAATTGGCCGATTTTGAACAGGCACACTTGCAAATAGAGCATATTACGACCTCAATGGGTTGGGGTTCAGATTTGGGTTTGGGCCATCTCATGGCATTTAAAGTTTTATTGTCAATTTCTTCACATGCCAAGACACGCAAAGAGATTGGAATTGCGTTTCCCACTATCCCACGGTGACAAGACATATTACAAAACATCCAAGAAAACAACACAAAAAGTAAAAACAAGAAGGCACATACAATGAATAAACAAGAGCGATGAATAAATAATAAATAAATAAAGAAAATAAATAAGAGGAGCAAAAATGGAGCAAGTGTGCATACAGCAGTCAGTCAGAATATAGCACGAGAGTAGTGCAAGGCAACCAACACGCCCAAAAGGTCAGGATGTTATGCAGCCGAGGGGGGAGGGGGGAGAGAGTTCAGGATCCTAACAGCCTGGAGTATGAAGCTGTTGGTGAGTCTGGTGGTGCGGGAGTGCAGGCTTCTGTACCTCTTCCCAGAGGGCAGCAGATCAAAATAAGTGTGAACGGGGTGGTTCACATCACACACAATCGTGGTCGCCTTGCGGGTGAGATGGGGGGTGTAAATGTCCTTCAGGGAGGGGAGTGAAGCACCAATAATCCTACCGCCTGTGTTCACTATGCGCTGCAGGGCCTTCATATTGTATTCAGTGCAGCTACCACCCCACACAGCGATACAACTGGAGAGGACGCTCTCAATGGTGCCACGGTAGAATGTGGTCATGATGGCGGGAGGAGCACTTGCTCGCCTGAATTTCGGCAGGAAGTACAGGCGGTGCTGAGCTTTCTTCGCCAGTGAGGCAGTGTTGGTGGTCCAGGAGAGGTCTTCACTGATGTGCACCCCCAGGAATCTGGTGCTGCTCACTCTCTCCACCACAGCACCGCCGATGGTCAGAGGCAGGTGTTGGGTGTGACCCTTCCGGAAGTCAACAACACTCTCCTTGGTCTTGCTGACGTTCAGCTGGAGGTTGTTTTTCCTGCACCACGTGGCAAGAAGGCCGACCGGCGACCTGTATTGAGTCTTGTCGCCCTTGGTGATGAGACCCACCAGAGTCGTTTCGTCAGCAAATTTCCGCATGCGGTTGTTGCTGTAGGTTGCAGTGCAGTCATGCCTCACCAGGGTGAAGAGCAGCGGACTGAGCACGCAGCCTTGGGGGCCCTCGTGCTCAGCGTGATGCTGCTTGAGATATTGTCGCCGACACGTACCACCTGAGGCCTCTAACAGAGGAAATCCAGTAGCCAGTTGTAGTGGTAGGTACTGAGACCCAGTTCGTCGAATTTGCAGATGAGTCGCTATGGTATAATGGTATTGAATTCAGAACTGAAGTCCACAAACAGCAATCTCACATACGAGTCTCTTTTTTCCAGGTGGGTGAGGGTTGAGTGGAGGGCAGAGCAGATTGCATCCTCAGAGGACCGTTTGGCTTGGTATGCAAACTGTAAGTGGTGAACGGTGGGGGGGAGAACGGATCTGATGTGTGTCATGACAAGCCGCTCAAAGCACTTCATGATGATGGGAGTCAGCGCCACGAGGCGGTAGTCATTGAAGCAGGATGGAGCAGGTTTTTTTGGCACAGGGACGATGGTGGCAGCCTTGAAACATGATGGGACTATGGCCTGCTGCAGGGAAATGTTAAAGATGTCCGTGAAGACACCCATAAGCTCCTCAGCGCAGTCCTTCAGCGCTCGACCTGGGATGTTGTCCGGGCCCACCGCCTTACGGGTGTTGATAGCAGCAAGTGTCCTCACGCTATCGGCAGAGAGGCACAGGGGCTGCTTGTGTGTAGGGGGAGGGGTCTTCAGCGGGCAAGTGCTGTTCTGAGCGTCGAAGCAAGCAAAGAAGCAGTTCAGATCGTTGAGCAAAGGGATGTTGCCCTCACAGCTCTGGTCTGAATGTCTTGCCACAGGCTCCGTGCGTTCCTGCTGTCTTTGAAGTGGGCGTTAATCCTACAAGAGAATGCCTTTTTTCGCTTCCTTGATGCTTCGGGACAGGTTGGCCCTTGCTGTTCTCATGCCACCTTCATCCCCAGCTCTGTAGGCTTTGTCTCTGGCCCTCAGCAGCCTGAGGACAGCCCCTGTCAGCCGTGGCTTCCAGTTAGCCTGAGTGACGATGTATTTTGTGTGGGTCACATCATCAATGCACTTCGTGATGTAAGGTTACAGAGTCAGTATACTCCTCCATGTCCGTCTGTTTGTTGCAAGTGGCTGCCTGCTTAAACATTTCCCAGTCTGTTGTGTCAAAGCAGTCTCGAAGAGCATCAGAGGCCCCCTCAGGCCACACTCGTACCCGCTTGCGAACCGGCCTAGATGCTTTCACTCTTTGTCTGTATGCGGGCATAAGCATAACAGTGATATGGTCAGAAAGTCCAATGTGGGGGAGTGGGGTGGCTTTGAATGCTCCTTTATGTGTAGTGTAGACCAGGTCCAGGAAGCTGTCACCATGTGTTGGAAAATTAACATGCTGGTGAAGCTTTGGAAAAACAGACTTTAGGTCTGCATGATTAAAATCCCCAGCGAAGATGGTGAAACCGTCAGGGTGCGCCGTCTGTTGTTCACTGACAGCCTGGTACAGTTCACTAAGAGCCGTGATCCTGTCGCTTTCAATGTTGGAAGGCGGGATGTATACCGCGACTAGCAGAATCACAGTACTTTCCCTTGGCAGGTAAAAAGGACGGCACTTAATGATCACAAACTTTGCCAGTGGCAGAGCAGTGTTTGCATACAACTACAGTGTCCCGGCACCATTCGTCACGGATGTAGACACAGATTCCTCCTCCTCGTGATTTTCCACACTTTACAATGGCCCGGTCCGCTCGATAGCATGCTAGCTGCTCCAGTTGTACAGCAGAGTACGGAATGTTGACATTTAACCAAGTCTCAGTGAACACGAGCACACAGCAGTTACTCACTGTCCGGTTCGTAGATCCCAGCAGACGAATGTAATCCATTTTGTTGTCCAGTGATCGAACATTCGCCAGAAGAATGGAAGGTATGGCCGGGCAAATTGGGTCGGCCGCTAGCCTGGCCCGGATGCCCCCGCGCTTGCCCCTCTTCTGCCTCCTCGCACACCGCTTCCGACACTTTCTATCCAGGGGAGGAGTAGCAGGCGTTGTTTCAGGCCGGAGTAGTCCGAGTTCCTTTAATGTCTCTGTTTCAAAGTTCTGAATGCTGCAAAACTCGCTTTTGCCGATGTCGAGTAGAACCTCCCTGCTGTACTTGTAGCACGACATAGTAAGACGAGACGAACACGTAAAACTGTCGGACAAACACTTTTTAAAAGAACAAAACACCGTTCGGTTGGGACAGAAAGAGGTCGCCGCCATCATCATCATTTACAGGCAAATAGAGTGGAATTCACGTTTCGGACGCTGTCATTTACTATTTGTTATTCGCAGCAGTCTCTCTATCCCGCAGAAAAGGCTCACAATATTGATTAAAGAGCCGAGAAGTTGAACATATTGAGCAGGGGCCTTCCATTCTGGTCTCCCGAGGACCAGAAATGAAGACTCCTGATATGGAGATCCTCAGTTTACAACAATTTTGTTCCTATAGCAGATTTAGATGTAATTCAGAACATCAAGGAAAAAAACTCAACATATGATCATATTATGACATGTTTAATAGTCCTTGGAAAATTGTCAACCCTGAATACAAAATCCCCACCCTAATGCACGCGTGAAGTCGATGTCTTCTTTATTGATCACAATTAAATACTTGGCAAGAGCCATCATTGCAAAGCAACCGTATCATGGTTCCTTCAGGAATAGACCAAAATATGACTGCGTGAGGTTAGTGCATCTAGCGCTCAGCTCAACCAAGCCCTGTGACTGCGTGTGTTTGTGTGTGTGTGTGTGTGTGTGTGTGTGCGTCTGTGTGCGTCTGTGTGTGTGTGTTTGTGTGTGTTTGTGTGTGCCTGCATACGCAGATGTGTAGCCACTGACGGATGTATTTTGGACAGATGTACACTGTGTAAATAAGTGCAGCTGTATAGATGCGCACATGTGTGTCCAGTGTGGTGTTGGGTGTCCGTTGACAACTGTAATCTGTATGTGTGTACAAATGTGTGTGTGTGTTTTAGTATTACAGTGCTCTGCGTAAGGGCAGTCTCATTATTTTCAGTACAATTTTGCGACTTGACAGACATTAAACACAAACAACAGAGAGGATTGCAGACACAGTGACAGTGAATTAAAAAAAAAATCAGACAAAAATGTCCATTTAGCATTGCTAACTTTGTGTATAGTATTGATAATATAACAAAATGCTTTATTTTACCATTGGCAATCAAACCTAATGAAAATGTTTCCAAATGTGTGCATCACCCCGCCATGGAGACTCGTACGTAACAGGCTTGCCAGCCTCATGGCAGGCATTACGATTGGCACTGCAACCTAATTAAGACCACACCTCACCTACTCAAAGTTTTATGGGCCAACGGAGTATCACGGAGGAATAACTCAGCCTCTAATGATGCTTAACAGTGTACGTGTTTTACAGCCGCGTAGACAGATTTTTCAAATGGAATACGAATTACCTACTTTTTATTTTTGTTAGTCAAGAGGAGGGGGAGGAGCGTCACCGAAACAGGAAGTGATTTTACGAGGGCAGGGGCACCCACAAGTAATTACTACCTGAAACATGGCTGGTGCAAAAACAATGAGTGGGATTACACCAGCCCGGAGCCTCGTAAACACTCTTAAAAGAGACGACGTACACCTGAAGTCTCTGGTCTGCAGCCGCTACCTCATTGAACTGCAATGTTGTCACAGCGGAATTAACCAAGTACATTTGTAACTGAAGTACATTTTTTTTCATCCTACGGTCTGGTATTAAACAATGTTCAAAATACTGAGCTTGGCTTGTCACTCAAGACTACACTCAAGTTGAATGTTTTTGCAAATTGATATTTGACACAATGTTGTTTTAAAAATACATGATTTTGCAACTATTTTACAATTTTACATAATCGCTGCTTTCCATTTTCTAAGTCGGAGAAGAAACATTTTTTTCAGCGCAGGTATACTATGTGCGGAGAATAACCATTTTTTTACTTGAGTATTTATTTGCCTTTTGTCAGACTGGCAAAGCGGCATTTGTGTTGTACTTTCGGCGCAAGAAAAGTATCTGTATTTCCACTTCAAAGTACAAGTCATTTTGCCACCTGTAAGCTTTTTTGTGGTTTGACCTCCTTAAGTGGTTTGGAAAAGAGAGCTATTTTTGTGACCAGTTACAATGTCACTTAATATTGTTCATTTCGTTCATATTTGATGACAATAACCGGTTGGCCCCTGGAATAGATTGATTTTCATGACACTGATTTTGCCCACACAACAGCCCTTGTTTTCCACACATACACGCTCGTACCACAATGCAGCACCAGCCCTGTCCTAGTCTCTTAGACCGAGGGCTACGGCTAATCACTTGAAACAAATCCAATAACACAAAACGCAGATGCTAGCATTTCATGACAGCAATTTGGGACACACTTTTTTTTTTTGTCTGTCAATGTACTTATACAGCTGTCTTTATTAACAACCATGCTTGCCTAATTGCACTCGCTGCAATTATGTCACTTAACTGTATTTAACCATATTAGCGGAATGGTGGCTCTACCGGCAAAGCGAGAGAGCGAGGAGCACAATTGAATCATCTCACAAGCTGATGAGGAGGTACAAGCTGAGGACAGAGACAACTAGTAGCATCAGGTTAAATGACTCAATTTCCTATTGAAAAGTTTGAATGTAATGTCAGGAAAGAAATTATTCATATGTGTAACATCAAGGTCATCATGAAATTCAATGTATGATTATTATTAAATATCAAGATAAAATATATACATACAATATAAAATGAATACCAACTCATGGAACCGTGGGACTGCCAATGTGGAGTAGAAATCTTTGTGGAGCAAATAGGTTCCAAGATACTTGCGAGTCCGTTCAAACTATTTGCAAGTACATACCCGTGAAAACGTATTCAGGGTACGTATGCTCACACGTATTTGCAAACATACTTGTGAATATGCTTGAATGTACTGGTAGGCTAACAGCTAACAAGCCTAGCATTTTCCCGAAAATGCCATGGGGCTATTGATTTGTGCATGTGCGAGTAAAAAAAAAAAGCTTCTCTTTTTTTTAACCGACATTAAATCTATAGAGGAAATATACACCATATTAATATTGGCAGAAATGCTGAACATAAATCATGCACTGCGTATATAATAAAACCACACATGTATGCGTAAATTATGCAACCACGGATTTCACACAACACCATATTACAAATAGACAATGTTTACTTATTTGATTTTCAAAAAATATTAGCATAATGTAGGTCAAATGCAAAAAAAAACAATACATTTGAACATATTTGTGATTATGTTTGAACGTACTGGCAAATACATATTAATTCACACTCCACACAATTTCCTACTAGTACATGCTATGAGGTCCAGAGAGCGCAGCAGAAAGGCCATGAGGGTGGAAGTGTGGTTGAGCCGCGAGGCAACCAGGACATGTGCTCAGGGCCAAGGTTCATTTCCCGTCATTATGTCCCCCACCCCATCTCACTCTATTACTTGCTGGAAGTCCCCCCCCCACACACACACACACACACACACGCACACACAACCATATCAGTGTAAGATTCCACGTTGCTCCTTCGGACTTCAGCCAGTAAAGAGTCCCCCTGCATCCCAGTGATGACCTGCTCCTGGAGCCCATAAACTGCAGCCAGCCCACCCAGACAGAAGCTCTTAAAAAGTCACTTGAGTTAATGTCACCACAGCTGATTTTGTGTAATGCCTGCACTTGAAATTGTTCGGAAGTTTTCGCTGGGCGCAAAATGTGACCTACTATATTTAATGTGGCAACACGATCACAGCAGAGTGTTGCTTGGTGATGCATATTAGCGGCTAGGATGTTTGTTCCTCTTTGGCAAGCTCATGCAAATGTCGCCGGCTGTAGGAGGAAGTGATGAACTGCTTTGCACGCCGTCACTTTGTTTGCACGTCAATCACGGCTCACGATATTAGCCAACTTGAGGCATTTATACCACTAATATTTGGACTGACTTTAGGTTGCAGATATGAGGCAAACTTCAAGGGAGCTGTCAATCAAACGACGTGAGCTAAACAAGTTACAAACGGCTAGACAGCAGCACAACAACGGACAATATTAACGAGAGTAAACATCATACAGCGTACTCAATGACGCACATGGTCACAGCAGCACTGAACATGTTCAATATTTGCAGCATCGAACTCCCATCCGTACGTCACTGCAAGTTGCAAACAATCACTGTTTTTTTTGTTAGTTTTTTTTTTTAGCTTGTCACGCCAAACAGCCAACCATTCTAGGGTGTTCTACCCGCTTGGAGGATAAGCTTGATGGGCTGGGCGCCCTCTCGACACTCACACGAATATTCATGTTATCAGTGGGCCGAGGGTTTATCCTTTTACCACTCACAAGATCGCAATTGGTTGGACTGTTTTTGGCGTGTAATGTTAGGATTGGTCTCCTTACGGATTAACAGTCTCACGACGAGAACGTTCCTAACTTGACCCCGACAATCACTGTCATACGAGGCAATTCACGCGAGAATTAAGACATGGTGACGAAATTTTCAGCACAACATGGACACATCCCAATACAACAGTAATCGACACACAATATAGATTGATGTCCAGCATAAACATGAAAACCTTTCTCGCATTGCCCCTTAAGACAAAATAAACTTAGCACCTTCTCGCCTCCTGACATACAAAAATGTGTATACAAAGATTTTCATTGCAATGAAGTGCATTCTATTTTCTCAGCACATCTTGTTGCATGCAAGTGTGCCACAGGAATCGACGCTTCAGACAACCAGCAAATGTTTCTTTAGCTTTGAAAATGTTTATAAATGCCTTCTCTCAGACAAACGCTTTGTTTTGTGGTTGTGCTTTGCTATAACAGAACTTGTTTCACCCACGAGCGAGCGGACGGGCGAGCGGGGTGGCATTTGGTTCAGACAGATGCCTGGCGGCTCAAATAACAGTGTGACGACTGTTCCGAACTTCGACCCAGATGCAATTAATGACTGGGGGCCTGCTCACGAACTTGTGGCCTGCTCCAATAATGAATATGCTGATGGCCCACTTTGTATGAATTGCAACTTGTTTGGCTTTCCACTCGTTTGGCTCCTCCATAGGGCCTTCATTCGGCAGATGCGCACTAAGGCCAGATGTGATGGGCACCTGTAACGAGCGCAGATGGCTTACATAGGCTTTCTCTTGTGTGCGCACCCACGCACGCACACATAAATAGGGGCTGACCTTTTGCATTTTCTAGTCTGCCTTTTTTGCGACAGTCATTCTTGAAGACGGTACAGTTGAATCATTGTATTTCCTTCACAACACAAGCCAAATCCAAGTCAACAATCTACACTTTAAAGTTTCATCATAAATTCGTACAATTATGAATCCATTTTCTAATCCAACGTGCAGCAACGTGCCAGTCATGAGCATCCACAAGGTAAACAGTCCACAATGGAATTCCTCATTGGAAAGATGACGACTAAATCACTCTCAGTATGTGTGAGAGCTGATTGTTGCGCTAGCAGTCAGGACGGAGATCTCCATTCGATTTGATTAGAGGTCGTCTCATGCCATCGTTCAATGCAAAATTCTTGTCATTGTTGTGATGACGCGCCAATCCCCAAAACACGCTGTTGTTGGTGCCGCTGCCACTGCTGCTGCCACTGCTGCTGCCACTGCTGCGTTTGGAAAATGCAGATGTCAGAGTCCCCCGGCCCATCCTCGCCTCCACTCTTCATCACTCCTCTTTTTATTTCTTCATTTTCTGCACTCTGGCCAGGCAGCCAGGACAATGGCGCCTTTCATCATCCAAGCTGTGTTCCCACTGGCCACAACCCGAACCCCGTTATTCATGGCACCACTTTGATTGGGCCTAGCGAGTCATGAGGACTGCCTGAATGGAATCATGGCAGAAGAGTGCCACTCTTGTTTGTCTTCTTTGACAGTTGAGGTCTTCATCAAGCAATTTGTTCCCACTCCCTGTCGAGGTTAGCGTACAACAAAGGCAATGTGAAAAATGACGATTATTACTGCAGCTTAGTGCTAAAGGAGAATGTCAAAAAACAAAAGTGGTTTCCTCACGTGGAATCGCCCTTCTCTGGAACAAGCAGAAAGTTACAACAACGGCGGATGTGGGATGTGTATAATCCTCAGCACCAACTCAATACAGGAAACGTTTGTTTTGTATCATTTGCTTGATTTTTCCCTCTCAATGGTGCTGAGTCAAAGCCACGATGTGACACGTGTCCCTCACTATTACAAAAGTGATTTGAAGTGCACAATGGTTGTTGCGGTCGATCACACCACAGGAAACAAGGCCGTGTTTTCAGCTGACATGAACTTGTGGGAGGAAGATATGGAAGGAGAAAAGAGGAATCCAGGCTGCAGGGAATGAAGCACAGGCAAATGAGGAAAGGGGCTGTTCAGGGGTCACCGCCATGCATTTGCTCTCAGAGCTGCAGGGAGGCTGAGAAGCCCTTTCTTTTCTGCAGAGTCTCGCCTAATGTAATTGAGTTAAATTAGTAGAATTATGCGTCATATTGCGGACTGAGGAGGCAATGTGGCCGGTGGGGCGGCCAGCGGGGAGGGCAACGCTGACGTGGGAATTTGCTGACGGGAAGAACTCATTCATCGGCTACTTTTCCATTTATTAGACCAAATTCTTGCATTGATGACATTAGGGCTAATCGAATGAAGGGCTCCTGGAACGCTGAATCTTTCTTGAAATGGGATCCCACTCGTGCAAAAATGGCAGACATTCTCCACACACTTGTTTGTTTTCCTCGCCAATATCAATTATGCACAAGATTCAAACCTAAAATAGGTTTGCCTAAATACCTAAAAACCGACAAAAAATGTCATCATGAACCTCTCAAGTGGAAATAACAAAATTTCTAGCGTAAACTACAACATGAAATAAACTTCACATTGCCTTTCCTCGTGCCGCAAGAGCTTGTTTCGGCAGGATGGGTTCCTTCAGCGTATGATGACATCCAGATGAAGGAAGCGATGACGACACGACCTTGAAGAGGATCACATCTTCCTTCCAGAAAATACTATGGTCTTAAAAATATAAAAACAATGTGGCAAATGAGAGCGTATCTGACGAGGTGGCATCGTTGACTCACGCTTTCCCGAAAAAGATGAGTGTTACCTTTCTATGGCAGCTGTGAAAAGAATGGCACTCCTAATAATCATCAAATCATATGAATCAATCAGGATTGCTGCTTCACGAAGGAGATACACGAGATTTGCAGTGCGTGTTAATGAAAACAAAGTGTGGGATTAAGAAAGTTAAAAAACTGGTCAAGGTTGTCGAGAAACCTTATGTTGGCCGTTAATCAGTCATTGCGAGGACAGGCAGCTCCCTCAGGAAGCAATTAGCCCTGTTGGGCCACTTGCTCATAAAAGGCTTGGCTTACAAGCCAGCCACAAACCATTCGTAATGCCGCGTTCGCGCAAGTGTGCGTGCGCATAAGGAGAAGTGGCTGAAACAGCAGGTCACTTTGTTTGAGTCATCCTCCATCCATAAAAAGTCTTGCTTGTCATTCATCCTCTGAAGTGATCATAGTGTGCAAAAAGGTTTGCTATAGTGAGCCTACTTGTGCTCATTTTTGTGTGAGAGAGTTTTCTGACCGTTGTGGAGTGCAGAGAAATATCTTTTGTCTCATTTGTAAACTGCTCTGGCATCGTGTGAACTCTTTTGGAATAAGTCGTGGAGATTCATAGTTACGTAAAACTCTGGAGCCTTCAAGCTACTCCAGTTTTTTTCTTGTGACTTGGCAGCATGTTAGCCTCGTGCTAATAATGGCGCCACATGTTGAGAGGATTTGCTTTGCATTTGATTTGTCCACCTCGCGCTTGATGGTCATCAGCATCCAAAGCGTATCACATGTAAGTCGAGGTGTGACCGATTTGCTGTGTGGTCCCACCTCCAGAGAGCAACCTCACCCTTGGTCAACAACAAGCGAAGAAAGGAAGAATCTCCGTGGAGACGATTTTCCCAATGAATGGTTCATGGCAGTGAGAAAGACAGAAGAAGGGAAAGCAGACTCATTAAAGGGTCAATATTGGGCTGAAAAAAATACATATTGTAAAATGCAAACCATCAGTTTTGCATCTTATTTTCCTTCCCAAATTTGGACAACGAAATGTGTCATATGCAGAACACGGGAGAGTGAATGTGTTTGCATAGACAAATCCTATCCCGGCCGCTGTCTACTTTCAGTGCGGCCAAGTCGGTTTTGAGATGCAAAGCGTTGGATGTCTATCAGTATTCACATTCCGCCATGGTTGGCAAAGAGGGAAATGATGGGTGGCCATATGACAGTTACACCGACGTGCTTTACTTCCCTGTTTGCCGCCAGTTCCTTTTGCTTGTTGCCACGTGTTGCTAAAGTAAAGGCAAAAGACTGCCCCATGCAGTGCCACGGTAACAACATCTGGCTTCATTTTGCCAGTCACAAAGAAGGCTAATTTTGCATGATGGATGCATTGATTTACAGTCAATGAAAACAAATGGCCCTCGTGAAATAGCCACAGGATAGCGGCGGGTTAAAAAAACCAAAAACAAAATAAACAACTTCTGTACACGATTTTTCGCTCTAATGTTTGTGTGTTCTCTATGGATGGTGGTGGTGGAGGGCCTATCTGCTGCAGCCCGATATTGTGGGTCTGTTGACCCACCTGCTCCCTTCTTTCTTCAGTTGGATCTAGTCAGATTTCAGCAGCTGCATCGCGCCTCACAAAGCTCCTCTTTGTATTCTTGCCGAGGCGCGAGCATACGACTGCACGAAAGGAGGAGGAAGAAGAGGAGGAGTAGGGAAGATGCATCGTGGACAACGCAGGGGAGGAAAAAGACGCCAATTATTTGACATCATTACCCCGACTGGCCCTCCCTCCACTGCTTGAAAAGCGAAAGGAAGTGAGCGTGTGTGACCCACTCCACCTGTTTGTGGTGCGTGTTTGGGAGCCCCAGGTCGTGCCGTGCGCTGGCATCAGATGAAGAATAGTGGTGATATTCCCATCAGCAACTACAGGAAATGCTTGACTTCCTTCTTTTTACGCTCGGGGCAGGGGCACGAATGTGTCTTCTTTCTTTATGATGATGAGCTTTACATTTAAACAACAGCCATTTGGACCTCATTTGTATTTTGTGTGTACGTGGGGAGGAGGGGGCGGCACACCGCAAGATTTATTCTGAGCATATGTTGTGAAGATGAGAGGGCGGTGAGACAAGTTTGAAAGAAGGGAGCTCTTGAGGGGGATGTGTTTGGTTTGGTGGATGGGAGAGAATCGAAAACACACGCCCACACTCCGTTGGGACAACTTGGGGACAAGATACACCACGGGAAATGTCGTCCTTAGCGTTTTGTGTGGAAAAGTAGCAGAGCCAGCAACACTCCCCTCCAAAAAGTAGTCGAGAGCAGCGAGGTCAATTCCTTTCTTTTGCTGCAGATTTAAACCATGTCTGGGGGGTGGGGTGGATAAGCCGTTGTTGTTTTTTGTGACGTTATTCATCTGCACACACATAGCCTAAGCCTGGTAAACACTACCGACTTTCCAGTTTCCTGCAGGGCAGTGCAACAAAGCTAGCAAAGCAAGACATAATGCGATGACGCCACCTTTTACTGTCGTGCTTTCACGCATGGCAGAAAAGAACACCAGCAAGTGATGTTCCCGCCGAGCCACCTGATGTTGAGCAGAATACAGATTCCTGGAGTCAAAGCGAGTGAGCCGCTACGAGAACAACTTCCAAATGCTTATTGTTCATCCTTCATAATTCAAAGGGACATGTAGAACTATTAGAGTTGAGAAACGGCAGAAAATAATCTGGAAGCATTTGAGCTCTTTTATGCTTTGGCTGGCTGAAGGCCAAAAACACACCCTCATCCATTTTGAACTAATTGCTTCTTTCAGTCCACCCTGATCCTTTCACTACCTGTAGTCCCGCCCACCTCACCGCAGCGCCAAACAGGTTGCAATAAAACTGGGAATTGGTCCAGTAAAGCGCTCATTAGGCATTTATATGAAACATTTTGGGCGGGTGTGGGGGTGAAGGGTCAACACGAGGCCCTGGCACATGGCGGCTGTCACTGTGGGTAGCGGCTGTGATTAAAACCATCATTTGGGTCCTTGACTTGGCTAAGTCGAGAACCTTGAATAAGCCTCGGCACCGCTCCAAAGCGGGTGAATGTCCACCACGAGTTACAACTGGGAAATTCTACACGAAAAATGTTGCAATATCACACTCTCCAATTGTTCTTTGTTGTTATGATTCTTGCATCACATAAAATGACATTTTAGGGCTTTTAATGTTCATAGAATTTGACTATAAGGGTTGTTGACTATAATTTTGGCTCAGTAGCACCCACTGGGATTATTTGATGTCCTCAGGCAGTTTAAATTAGCCGTGGGACTGTAGATAGACATGCACATGAGAGCAGCACGGTGTCGCACTGCTAAACAGGAAGTGGCCAACCTCACAGTTCAGAGGTGCAGGATTCAATTGCGGATCTGGCCTTTTGTGTGGAGCTTGCAAACCATCCCCATGCCATACTGGCATGCCTGCGTGCATGTTCGGCCGCTCTAAACTGCCTGGACGTGTGATTGTGTGTGTGAACGTTTGTTCGTCTATAAAGTTCAGGGTGTACGCCGTCGAACACCCAAAGAATACTGGAATAGGTTTCAGAGCGCCCGCGACCTTGGTGAGGTTCAGAAGATGCATGGATGGCTATGTATTATTTGTAACTGTCCATCCATCCATTTTCAAATCGGCTTAACCTGTACAGCACAGGTGTCAAACTCAAGGCCCGGGGCCAGATACGGCACATCACATCATTTTATGTGGCCCGCGCAGACAAATTGTGCATCAAATTCGTGTCATTACAAGAATTGCAAATTGTCTTCACTTTTAATCATATCTTTTTTTTATATATATTTGACCAGTTTTTACTTGTCTGATTTGAAAACAAGTTATTTGTCAGTTTGTTTTGTAGCTTTTACTGTATATAATATGAGGTGGTCATACATTTATTTGGGTTGACAGTCATAACGGCCCTCTGAAAGAAGCTATGACTACAATGCGGCTCGCAAAAAAAGTTTGACACCCCTGCTGTACAGGGTCGGAACTTTTCCCAGCTGACATCAGACTGCACCCTGAACTGGTCTTTTTTATTCGATCACTCCTCGTTCATGATATGTCTTCACATAAATGACTACAATACGTTCACATGAAATTATACAACTCAAGTCAGTTAAATTGCGGCACAACGCGTGCACTTAAGCAAAATTGCAGGAAAAAAAAAAAGAGCGGCAAATTGACCAAATGATTGGAAACCAGTGGAATGGCTGGGTGCTTGGGGTCGTTCCGACCAATCGCAGGCAGAAGGCGGAGTAAGTGACGTAAAAGCTTCAAGTCAAAGTTGTGCAAACGTGAAACGTGCAGCTCAGCTTACACGGAGTGGAGGAGCTGGTCTCGCGCGGACCGACGCGTTGCAGCCGCGTATCCACATCGCTGTGACAGACAGGCTAGGATGAAGCAAATCAAACACTTGCCGCTGCGGAAGATTGTCGCAAGGGATTGAACAAAGCGCCCCCCCCCCCCTCTTTGCTTGCTTGGTTGCGGAATTCAAGGTGAGAAGAATGTTGAAAATGACCGAGGAGCACGACAAGTGCGCGGGTGAGCATCCATGCAGTCCCGCGGTCACCAACAGCTCCATGTCCCAGGACGAGTCCGACTCGGACGCGCCGTCCTCGCCGATCGGTTCCGACGGCCACGCCGCCTCTTTGCTTGCCGGCTTAGGCAAGAAGTTGGACTCGGAAGACGACGAGCGCTTCCCGGCTTGCATACGGGACGCCGTGTCGCAGGTCCTCAAGGGATACGACTGGTCCCTGGTGCCCATGCCGGTGCGAGGCAACGGCTCCCTGAAGAGCAAGCCGCACGTCAAGAGGCCCATGAACGCCTTCATGGTTTGGGCTCAGGCGGCCCGCAGGAAGTTGGCCGACCAGTACCCGCACCTGCACAACGCTGAACTGAGCAAGACGCTGGGTAAACTGTGGCGGTAAGAAAACAACTTCTGTCTGTTCAATCCTGCCATTTACCTAGAGGAAAGGGAAAAAAAGTCCGACTTTGGGTCAATTGACTTGAGACAGAGGAATGTGCATTATGTACATTTTGCATCAACTGAATTTGTGCCACATTTCCATACATAAAAATATATATTCTAATCATCCACTGGCTATTTAATCAAGAACTCAACATGCTCTGATTGAAATTTCTGATCTTGTACTTTAAATTCCCCCCTTTGAATAGTTTGCTTTCCGAGAATGAAAAGAGGCCATTTGTGGATGAGGCAGAGCGGCTGAGGGTTCAGCACAAGAAGGACCACCCAGACTACAAGTACCAGCCCAGGCGGCGGAAGAACGTCAAGCCGGGCCAGAGTGACTCTGACTCAGGTGCCGAACTGGCCCAGCATCAGCATCTTCATCACCATCATCATCACCACCACATGTACAAAGCGGAACCGGGGATGGCTGGACTTGAAGGGATGGGCGACGGCCACCACCATCCTGAACATCCAGGTTAGTTTCATCAAAAAGTGCTTGAAGTGATAGTAGAGTGTTTTAGGTGCTTGATTGGGTCTTCTCGCTTCGTAGCTATAATCCGACATATTTATATTTGTATTTATACTGATGTTCATTCATCAGCGTGCATTGCCCCTATTGCAAAACAAATCTTCATCATTCATTTAACAATTGATTGAATAACGATATGGTAGGCACCCTTGATTTAGTGGGCGCTTTAATTTCCAGGATAGCTTCTCAGTCCACTCGACTCCAAAACCCCTTCTACAAAAAGCCTCTCTTATGGAGCAACTCCACTAAATGGAGCATTTGGCCAACTTTTGCTCAGAGCTCAGCTGAATGGAATATTGCTGCCAAATCGTGTGGGCATCCACACAGGCTCTCGTTACAAGCATTTGGAGGTTGGTTGCTGGTTAAAAAAAAAAAAAGTATTCTGGGGGCGGGGCAACCCAAAACTAGCGCCCACTGGACAGTTTGGAAAAAATCTGCCCCTAAAACAAAAATGCTTAATGAAATATTGTGTTGACATGTCTTTAATAATAGGGTGCACAGAAAGGTTTTGCAAGATGTTTCCATGCAAAATAAAAATTTGGACCTGATGAATCTTGAACAAAGTGGATCGTGACAGCCCAAAGCGGTTCCTCATTACTTGTTTGCTTCGTTCTTTGAGTGTGATTGTTCCTTTTCCAGGTCAGCCTCACGGCCCACCGACACCACCCACCACCCCGAAAACAGACGTGCACCATGGCGCCAAGCAGGACTTGAAGAACGAAGGCCGCCGCCTGGCCGACAGCGGCAGGCAGAACATCGACTTCAGCAACGTGGACATCTCGGAGCTGAGCACGGACGTCATCAGCAACATGGAGGCCTTTGACGTGAACGAGTTTGACCAGTACCTCCCCTTGAGTGGCCACGCCGCCGCTTCCTCCTCTGCCGAGCAGGCCTCTTACGTCGCCCCCTACAGTGGCAGCTCGGTGTGGAACCGCAAGAACGCCATGGCGGCCGAGGCAGCGCAGCACCGCCTCCACATCAAAACCGAGCAGCTGAGCCCGAGTCACTACAGCGAGCGCTCCCCCTCGCACCCCGACTACGGCCTGTACAACAGCCAGGCCTCAACGGCCTCTTTCCCCGCATCCTCCTGTGACTATAACGACCTGCAGAGCTCCAACTACTACAACCCTTACGCCGGCTACCCATCGGGCCTCTACCAGTACCCGTACTTCCATTCGCCACGGCGACCCTACGGCAGCCTGGCGGTGGCACCCGCTCACAGCCCCGCCGCCTCCGGCTGGGACCAACCTGTCTACACCACGCTGACCCGCCCTTGATGGGCTGGACAGACTTAAGCACTACTAACAAAGGAAAAGCAAAAAAGTGCCTGCTGATTTTCTACAACATACTCTATCTTTGCAACACTTGACTTTTGACGCCAAAGGAAACTATTGGCGGTGCCTCCGTGAGGATTTTTCTTCCTGTACGTGTGTGTGTGTGTTGTTTTTTTTTCTTTCTTTTATGGCCTGCACTTAACGATGAAACACTAGCTTCTTTCACAGAGATTCCGCAAAACAGCTGCATCGACGAGGTAATAGAAAACACGACCGTTAAAGTCGCTGTAAAGTCTTCACAGAGAAGAGGGTTGGAGACAGAAACAACTAAATCCAAACGTGTTAAACTGATCACTTGGGAAACAAGTTGTTGTGCCCGCTGAATTTGTGAAGCCCTGCTAAAAAATGGATGCTTCGGGTTCGGAAAAACACCTCAGTTGACTACAATATTTCCTCTTCATGGGAGACACTGGCCTTCAGTACAGCACTCTAACTAGCTCACTGCATGCTATCGTGATTGAAATCCTCAAGTGGGGGGGACGGGGTGGTCGCCAATTCCAGCCACGGCCCAAAAATTGTGAGAGCAGTTTACCACGACAGACTGGAGTTCTATCATACTCCCAAATAATGCGAACCTAAAGTTAATTTCACGTTTTCAGAGGTTCTCTTAAAATATGTCTCATGGATTCACTCTATTTAAATTCAAATGGAATTGAGCCTCAGCTTTTGGGTTCCACCCTAATCAAATGACAGACTTCTTGTGTCAGGGAAAGAGAAGTGAGTGTCGAGTGTCCCACCCACCTTTCGGATTTTCCCCTTCACACATGCGCCATTTTTGTCACAACTCTGAAGATTGCCTTTGTCAAAATGCACATGCATCCTGATTTGAGCAAGCTGTGCACAAAGGGATGCTGACCAGTTCCAGCCTGATTCAATTCCAAACACAAAGAAGTGCATTTTGAAATTCCCTCACATCAAGTCTTAATGGAAGCAAAAGCAACTATAATATGAAACTTACACTGTAAAAGTCTTAGACCTGTATATATTCATCTTTTTACTTTCATTGTTGGTTTCTCTTGTAGTGGGCACACATGAATTATTCCGATTTTTGGTTTGATTGAAGATCTCATTCCAATGAAGACAATTCCATCGAAAGCAATGTTCCTCGTTACAAGGCAATCTACGCCTGGCCAATTGCGATTGGTCATGATGTTAGGGCTTAAGAAAATGGGATCAAATAACACAGACCGCTCTGAGTGATGCGTCAGCTGGACGACACATGGATGTGTGTCCGTGCCAATTCTAATTGAAATTTTCTTTTTGTACATTATGTATAATTTTGACAAAAAGGGTTGTGCAAATAATTGATTATTAACCCATTTTTCCAATCGCACACACTTGCAAAGCTAACCCATGAGCTGGCTGATTTTTTCTTTTTTTTTCTTTTAAATAAATGACTTGCTCTTATTTCTCATTGTCTTTGATTCATGCTTGATAAAATCTTGTCACATGTACTGGATGACATAGCGATGACTCGCCTCAAAATTTGTTGTCACATGTAGGACACATCTAGTGCCGGAAATTACTTCAGTATTGAACTGTTTTCTTTTTTTTTTATTTGTGTGTATGATACAAATATACAGGGGATTGCACATATCACATACAGAAAGCTGACAGCATATTCTTAAACTTGCTATTGAAGCAGTTCTTTTAGTCAGACAGGTAAGATCTTACCTGCTCTACATCCTGTAGCCTACCTCAGAAGCGTCACAAGTTGGGGAGGGTTTTTTTTTTTTGGTCTCATACACAGTTATATGCAGGAATCGAACTCACTCAAGACAGGTAAATGTACCCCTATGCTATCAGTGACTTCCTGTCTTGGAAGTAGCAACCACTTGTTGGTTTGGCCAGACAACAGGGGGAACTACTATCTGACGTTCTTGCCAGGACAGCATCCTATGTATGGCTGGCCCCCCGGTCTCGGTTCATGCTCCTTGGGCCTCGCTTGCGGATCTCGATGGCCTCTGCTGCAGCGGTGCTTTTTGTTGCTTTGAGCACAGACGACCATAATCCAGTCCATAATGTAATTTTTTTGCTTGCACCGGCTGATTTGACATTTTCTTGCTCGGCTTGTTCTTTTATGCTCCTTTGACTTTTTTTTCTTGTCCCAAACTGCCTCCCTGTCATGCATCTGTTATAGGCATGGTATTTCCTATATTGTGCCGCATGTGTATTGTTTTATGTGGATATGATAAAAAATAAATAAAAAAAGCTGGTGATTGGCTTGCTCACAAATCATCTTTTCAAATGACACTTTCCCGATCCTATCAAAGTTCCATCGGAAGAGGAAAGTTCAATTCTTCATAAAAAGCAAAAACGACAGAAGAATGGGGAGGAGGGCAGAGCGAGTTGGCTGGGGTTGGCATGCATGCCAGGCCGAGTGCCAGGCCCGCACTGCTGAATTTCAATGATTCATTATGGCGCCGCCACTCCGGAGCACGGAGGACACTCATTGTGTCCCTTTATCAGGAGAGCTTGAAAGGAATTAATCGGACAGAAAATGGAAGGGCAAGGGGAACTGACAAGCCATTAAGCAGGTTTCTCAATAGACCATTAGATGCGCACTGAGAACAATTTGCTCCCCTCCTTCTCTCACTGTCTTGTAAACTCACACACACACAAGTGTCGAATCATATCAGCGGGCATAATGTGCGGATAATAAAAGAAGATAATACCACAGCAGATGGGGTGTGGGTGGCTCAAGAACGACTTGTTGTTTTTCTTCCCTCAAAGTCCTTTTTCTTACTTCTTTTGCACAAGCGCTTGCCAAATACTTTCAGGAGTGAATAAAAGTGATGCTCATCAGGTCCAGTTTCATATAACTTGTCCACTTGTTACTGAAGGGGAAGGCCCTCCTCAAAGGCCCACCGTAAAAAAAGGATTTCAAAAGCTCAAATGTAGGGTTTTTGTGATGTGGACAGTATCGGCGCACCCAATACGCACACTATACAGTTAGCTTAGTTACTACAGCAGGAACCACGTGCTGAAATATGCCGACGACACGACTGTGGTGGGTCTGATCACCGGTGGCGACGAGACTCACTACAGATCGGAGGTCGACCTTTTGGCCGCATGGTGCAGGGACAACAACCTTCTGCTGAACGTCAACAAGACCAAGGAGATTATCATTGACTTCCGGAAGGGTCACACACACCACCTGCCGCTGACCATCGACTGTGCTGTGGTGGAGAGAGTGAGCAGCACCAGATTCCTGGGGTGCACATCAGTGAGGACCTCTCCTGGACTACCAACGCTGCGTCGCTGGCGAAGAAAGCTCAGCGCCGCCTGTACTTTCTGCGGAAACTCAGGCGAGCAAGTGCTCCTCCCGTCATCATGACCACATTCTACCGTGGCACCATTGAGAGCGTCCTCTCCAGTTGTATCGCTGTGTGGGGTGGTGGCTGCTCTGAGTACAACATGAAGGCCCTGCAGCACTTAGTGAACACTGCAAGTAAAATCACCGGGGCTCCACTCCCCTCTCTGAAGGAAGTTTACGCCTCCTGTCTCACCCGCAAAGCGGCCGCGATTGTGTGTGATATGAGTCACCCCGCTCACTCTTTGTTTGTACTTCTGCCCTCTAGGAAGAGGTACAGGTGCCTGCGCTCCCGCACCACCAGACTCAGAAACCCCCCAGAATTCCCTCCCCCCTCCACCCTCTGCTGCATGACCTCCTGTTCTTTTGCGCTATGATCTGGCTGTCTGCTACTAGCACGCTTTTTTTTTGTCTATTTATTTATTGTTTATTTATTTGGGTTGTTTGCTTATTACTTCTTTGTTGCTCGTCTGTTCGTTTTTACTCTTTGTGCTATTTGATTGTGGGTGTTTTGTACTGTGTCTAGTCACCGTGGGACGGTGGGAAACGTAATTTCGATCTCTTTGTGTGCCTTAACATGTGAAGAAATTGACAATAAAGCGGACTTTGACTTTGAGCTTTAGGCCTCGTGCGACGTCATCATTCTGTCACAAGTAGTAACTTGTCCAGACTAGTAGCGCTGTGTGGCTTGCAGCAGTGCGTCATCGTAGCCGCAAAGATGTCGCGACATTTGAAATCAGGTAATGAAAAAAGAAAGTGGTGTCTTCATGACAATGAGCAAAGACAACAGCAGTCAGGTAAGCAAGGCAATGAAATCCCTCTCTTTTTATGGTTTGACTACCCATTGCCAGAATTAATTTTACATGTTGACTTCTTGCCGATTTTAGTCGTTTTAGACAAGGTTACAAAAAGGCAAGCTACTATTAGGGGGCAGTCTATTAATTGAGGAAATACAACAAATTTAAGTGCAGCCTATTTGTTACCTCTATTTACCTATCTACTAACCTCTTGTATTTTTACATTTGTGTCTACGCTGTTACTGAGTAGGAGGTGGAACAACTGTTTATATAAAACTGAGTGACTGTTAATGTTTTTCATATTAAACTTAATTTGAGTCTGTCAAATTTGCTCTCTCTTGGGGGGGGGGGGGGGGGGCTTGACATATTTTTGCGTAGGGTACTGGATGTGGAAATAAATCTTTGTTGACTCATGTCCTGCTTTGCTTTGAACAGACTGTCAAGAAAATTGCTCATAAGGAGCTTTTGCCTGTGCTCGTTAACCAATCAGCTCCCTGCGTTTTTCAATAACTCCACTCAAATGCTCAGTAGCGATTCTCTTCAAAATCTTTAATGAAGCCGATATCATGCAAAATGAAGACTGGGATTAGAAAGCAAAACCATCCAAACCCTTGAGGAGGAGCCAACTTGGATCAGATTTAGAGCAGAGATAAGATTCTTAGCTGTTCATCAAAGTGGCGACGCCAGCTGACAGTGTCAGTCGCCAGTTCACATCCAGACAAGAAAGGAAAAGAACATGACGGCTGGTCTTGCTTGAAGCATTTGTGAACTCTGTCATCTGTATTCTTTGTTGTTCATTGGAAATGTATTTATCGGTCTTTAAATTCATTCTCAGAGAGAATAAATGTATGAAATAATATGCATACAAAAAGAAGAAAAGAAATTAAAAACACAAAAAAGTGTGACAAGTGGCTGTCATGAGGCACTCAGATACACTTTTTGTTTTATTTAATAAAACTATATGTACATTTGTGCATTTCCTTACCAAGAGTCGCCCTATTTGTGACTTTGTAAAAAATAAAAAAAAATAAAAAAACTAATAAATTGGACATGGCAAAATACTTAAAAAGTGTAAGAGCCTCCCATGAGTGGAAAAAAAACCTTTTCTGCCACTGGACCAGCTATGAAAAGGGAGTTGAAGGCAAGAAGGTCAAACACGCAAATGTGACGTTGGACTCGAAAGGAGTTTCCCCCGTGCGCCGCTGTCGATCGGCCATCAAGAGTGTTTGTTTTGGTTTTTCCCTGTTAGTATCGGTCGGCTCACCGGCTGATTGGAAGGCAACGGCGTTCCGTCACATTATCTCGGCCGCTGCCGGGACCGTGCGTGGGCCTTACGCCGGCAGGCTCAGCTTCTTGCCTTTCAACACTGAAAAAAAGGCAGCCGCAAAACAGTCAAGCATGCAGGAAAATTGGCCATCATATGAAAATAGGTTTTCAACTCTCAACAGAGGACTATAGCCTTGAAAAAAATGACATCTTCCTGGCGACCAGTTTCATGAAGCGCCGCATCATGTGACATCGACAAAAAAGATAAAAAGCCTTTGAGAACTTTTCAGCTTCGCTGTGTTTACATGAAACCGATAAAAGAAACTCAAGGAGGTTGTTCGAGTATAAACTCTATAAAAGGTTAAATATAAAACCCAACTTTGAAAATACTGACCCTAGTTTAGAAATCTAATTTGACACACTCTGTCGTCTTTAAAACCCTACTTTGAAAAACAAACGAGACTATCTCTGAAATCATGCCAATACAGCTTAGCTGGACAAACTTCACTCCCTCCCACCACCATTATTTGCGGATTCCACTTTTTGGAAATGTTTCAACCAGTTTTCCGAGCAATTGTCATGTGTTTTGCTCAAATCTGACATGAAATGTGTTGCACACAGTAATAGATGCAGTTCTTGAAGAGGAAAAGGGCTCGAAATGCAAGTTAATCATAAATACCTTTGGTGACATAAAGGTAGAAAAAGTCGCAGTAGAGGACTGTCTGGACCACGCCGGCGACGATGGCGATCAGGTCAAAAAATCCCTCAAAGTAGAAGCGCCAGATCCAGTTGAAGAGATAGAGGGCTCGATACAGGCCCAGGCAGAACAGATAGTGGGTGGTGATGGTCTCTGCCTCACCCGTTTTACTGATCATGAAGAGCTGGGGCAGGATGGCCACCGACTCCAGGTAGATGGAGAACGTCCACAGGATCTGAAAACACACGGTGGGATATTTGCCTTGCTCCCGTATATGATAGTCGCTGAAAACGTAGTGTTTTAATGCAGGACACCATTGATTCTGCAGGTGGCCTGTTAATACATGTCTATTAAAAAAATAAAATAAAAACGCACCTCAAGGGGGGAAAAGTCATGGTTGATGAGCACAGACAGACCCCCTACAGGGACTACCAGGAACTCCACCCTGAAACTGTCGTGATTGCCGTCATAGGTAGCCCGGAACTTGACGTAGATCAGGTAGACGGTGGCAGAGGCGCAGCCAATGTAGATCACCTGGAAAGGCGGAGCGTCGCACCATAAGTCGAGAGCGGCTCGCCGTGACGTTGCGCTCGCTCCCGGGAGGCCAAACTGTTGCCTTTGATTACCGGTTCCAGTTCACCGCAGCGGAAGTCAATCACTTTCTGCCAACTTATTGTTTGCAAACAATATGATAACTCAAGAGAACTTACCTTCATGCACGTGTTGTAGAGCGAGATGAAGGAGGTCAGTAGGTCCAAGTAGCGTGTGGTGAACACAATCGCAAAGAGGATTTGACTCTTTCCAGAGATACCTTCCGAAAGAAGCACAATGATTTTTTTTCATTGCAAAGCCTGGAAACTGCAACCGATCCTCCAAAATTCTAGAACAGTGCCACCTCGTGGAATTACGGACGCATTGATGACCGTCGTTCAGGATCCCCAGTGCATACTTTCGTGGATCTTGTGTTTGGCTTCTAAATGCAATCCTCCACGTGTTTTTAGAGGGTGAGGTTTCATGCAAGCCTTTCTTTGTTCTACACTGGACTCACGCTTGTTAAAGGGAGCTCCCAGAACCCAGGCCTAAAGCCAACTGAAACTGTTCAGAGTGACTTCAAGAAGGATGCCGAGTCGATACATTCTAAAGAGACAAAGGTAATATAATTTGAAAAATTGGGTCTTCTATATATTGTTACGTTTCTTCAAAATATATCACAAATTTATTTAAAATGTCTACCTAAATGGTAAATTCAAAACTATTAAGCATCGCTAGACAGTAACCTGACAGACTTCTCACTTTTCAAGCCTGAAATACGGAACTAATTAGAAACAGGGCTCTTCTGTTATCGAGCAATCTAACAGCACGGGTTGTTGAATGTTTGTTTAGTTGTTGAACGCCCACAACAACGCCAAAAAGCGAAGATGCGTGTTAGCATGCTAGCTACTTCCGTAGCGCGTCAAAAGCGCCACGTCAGACGCCAGACTGAAAAAATCGAGCGTCGAACATCAAACGACGGGGGAGTGTAGAGAATGAATGTGGTAGAAGCAAAAAAAAAAAGCTGCTGTACCACATGCAGTATAATGCAATAAATATGGACCTGTGATTTAAGCAGGTATTCAGACATTTTGGAATTAATTAAATATGCAATTTACAGTAATCGCAGGCAAGATCGTTTGTTGACTCCAACGATTGACCGCTTGTCATTAATCAATGCACACAACACTGACGTCAGCAAAACAAGAGACTAAAGATAAATTGCAGCTCTTTATAGTAATGCTAAGATCCAGTTGTATTCGTCGTGCATGCTAATCATTTCCGCACATGAATGAATGGGGGGTCGCTAGCTTACTTCGCGGTTAACGCAGCAGGCGAATCAAGTAGACGATCATTTTCAACTATACCTTACCAACATCCTACTTTGTTTGAAGATATAGAGATGTGCCAATGTGGTCGGAACTCACCTGCACACGACCTACTTTTCCATATCTTCAGTAGCAGGATGATGATGGCTGCCAAGTGAGAAAGGTCTCCTGTCAGGCGGAAAACGTTCATGGTGACAAGCTCTCAACTCAAACGCCAACTTAGATGAAATTCCTCCACTAAAATGTCGACGCTCTACTTTTATAACCTCTGGTGAAATCTAATTGTTCGCTTTCACTCAGAAAGCAAGCGGAGCGGCGCGGTTCTCCCCGGCTTGAAAATATGGCGTGTGTGCAGGTCGACGTGGAAGGGGGCGTGAACACAACACATGAACGAATTGTTATTGGACATTATGTTTGATTGACAACGCAACAAGACCCGTCCATAAACTGGGTGAGTGATATGTCACTTGCTTGAGACTGGTAATAAAAGGAAGTCAATAATTATGCAGGTTTTTCAGTCACGTAGCTCTTTCTACTAACGTGTTAAAAAAATAGAAAGTCATCCATCCATAATAAGCCACAGAGTGCACACCGGGAGGAGCCACAGTCAGTGAATTCTGATTAATAAACTACGTATGTCTTTACATTCTATTTAAATATTAGTTTGGTTTTATGAAGTACAATAATTGCTAAATCTTTTGGGGTGTTTTTTTTTTGGGGGGGGGGGGGGGCTGGAACATATTAATGGCTTTTCCAGTCATTTCATTGGGGAACATCGATTTGTTTGTTCCTTTTTTCCACATTGCATAAAAGGCAACAAAATATATGTGACTGTTTTAATTGGAAATCCCTCCTGCTGTCTTTCCAAAACAGCTGAAGGAGTTTTCGCATGAAATTTAGTGGGCCGATGAGCTCCGATATCATGTCCGTAAAGTTGCAAATACTCGGTGGCTGGGAGGAAAGAGGAAGGAAGTGTTGAGTAAGTGGAATTTACCCATTTTCATTGCCTCGTGCACGCTATCATGAGATCATTGATCATTTGTCCGCAGACATGGTGCCGTTGTTTTGGCTTTCTCTCCTTTCTCTCACCCGGCTGACATCAAAAGGTACGTGCTTGGCCGTTCCTCACTCATCACAAACGCACGACCAAAGTTGAAGGCGTCAACCCATTCCATCAGGAATGGCCCAAGCTCACAGCTGCCTGTCACAACCAAGTGGCGTGATTTGGCGCCAACCCGGACAAGATGCCGTCATCCAGTGCAGCGTCCTTCCCAACTGCTTGGCCGATAAGCTCCGCTACAAGTGGTTCGCTTTTGAGCACAGATCGCATGGCACTCTTGACCTCGCCCAAAACCATCACAAGTACAGCCTACATGGAGCCGATTTGCAAATTCGCTCTCTGAACGGCAACGACAGTGGGATATACTACTGTGCCTCCACGTCCCAAAGGGAACCGACACCCGGCGCTCAGCATGTTGGCCTGGGAACAACTCTTGTCGTGAAGGGTAAGGAAGAAACACAGGAACGTTCCCTATTTAAGTAATTAATTCATCTGTCCTAATTAATGAATCAGATTTTTTAAAACATCTGATTTTATGATATATATGATATAAAAGCTGAATCAATACATATCTGGACATGTGGTGTTCCAAGTTTCCTTGTGCTTGCAGAAAAGACAAAACTCATGGTGGGTCATGTTCTGTTGTGGTTAACGTTCGTCGTCTTGGCCCTCTACAGCTCGGCCACGGTGACACTCATTATTCAAAAGAAGGTAACAGATGCAAAACAGCTCCTTCCAGTGTCAAGGAGCAAACGCGTGTGTTGTAATCTCTGCTTTCTGTGTGTATTTCAGTATGGCCTGAACGTATGCAACTGTAAACGAACACACAAAAGTGACAAGGTCAGTTCTTTTAATTTTGTCTGTTTTTGGTACTTTTGGAGGTTGATGTGTGAACAATCCAGAGTAAAGGTCAGAGGAACAGAACAGGAACCACCATAGCATTACACCACCGGTAGTCACTGGCTTCTTCGCACCGAGACCACGTGTTCTTCCGGCGGACAAAACGGGACGCACCTTTCGGGCAAACTGGCCGGGGGTGTGGCGGCTGTGTGTGGTCAGCGGGAACACAAGAAATACTGCTGCTTGCGCTTCACAAACTTTGCTTGTCAACAGAAAAACACAAAGAGAACGAGAATCTTCCACGACGTGCTGCAAGAGATGCACCGCCGACGCAACGGGAGAAGCAAAGAGACGGCGGAAAGACACCCGGCGCCGGTCCAGGTACACTCTGCTGAGTGAGGCGTGCGGGTGCGTGTGTGGCTCTGACGAGACTGATATGTTGTGCAGGCAGCAGCTGCCCAGGTGGACAATGCGCCTGATGACATCTATCAAAATGTGTAAGAAGACACTGCGTGCTGCACATCATTTGTTGTTTTGTTTCACTTCTATCTGTCTTGAAGTGGGAACAAAAACAAATTCACAATGTTGACTCACTTAAGGATTTTAACTCCCCCCAATACGTAGAGCGGCCATGCCATACGTGGAGCAGTTGAGCCCGTCTGCCGAAGCAAGTGGCATCTTTATTATTTCCTAAAATCATTACAAAGGGCAAACGTTTCACTTCAAAACTGCAAAATCCCCCCCTCAAAACAAAACAACAACACACACCTAAAACAATAACTAACTAAAAATTTGGTGTATACATGTGAAGTAAAGCCTCAATCACATACTTTGATTAGTCATTTGAAATCGGTCTGACTTTTAGATCCAGTATGTGAGCACAAATAGAACTACCAGGAAAAAGGTGAAGAGTAAACAGTTTTTTAAAATGAAAGATGAAAGCCAACTTGTGCTTGTCATTTGCTCCTTGACAGTTGATCATTGTACATGTCAAACAAGGTGCGTTGGGTTGCATTCTCCACTACGCAAGCACACCACAGCAGCGTCAGAAACCCTTCTGACCCACAACCATGACGTGGGGGCGGAAAATACGAAATTTAATGTCTAGAATGCAACAATGGGCATTTCCTGGACAAATATGCCTCAAAGGGCAACAAAACATCTAAAATTTGAACAAGTTGACCGTTCACGGGCGTCACGGCACAGATGGTGTTGCGGTGCGCCTTGCTTCCAGCCGCATCACGCCAAAGTGCTTGGCCTCCAACCTGTGAGGCTCATGAATCTTGTGACTGGTTCTGCTGAGGCAAAAGTCAACAGACTCTGCCGCTGATCATGTGGTCTTGTGACTCAGTCAAATAGTTACATCTGCCTTGAGTGACACATCTTCATGAGAAGATTAAAAAGTCGCCTGGATTCTGTTGAAAACACGGTGGCCGGCGTCGCTTCTCCGCAATGATCCAGCCCGATTGAGGCAGGTGGGTCATCTTCTCACTCGCTGTCGGCGTACCTGCTGTCCACGGTGTGACTGTTGCGTATGGAGAAGGGCCTCCAAGCCAGGACTTGAACGGCTGCCACACACATGGGCACCGTGCACACCAAGTAGAACATGACACTGTGGAGGCTTTCCGCAGCTCTGCGAAGAGGAGATGGAATCATGCCAGCGCACCAGCTCTTGTGAATTAGAAACTTTTTTAGTGCTTGAGCGTCTTCCGCTCATCCGGAACCGACGCAAGTGCAGGTCAATTATTCCGTTTTTCACTTCACCGTTTATTTACCTCACGTCGACGTCCTGCCCGGCATCCTTCAGCTGCTCGTAGCCAAACTGGTTGAGAATGTTGATCACCAACATGGGCGCGAGAGACTGAGCGGGCTTAGTGAACAGGGCGTTGGTCCCAAACACCATGGATGACAGAGGGGAGCTGCCAAAATGCCATCAGAGAGAACCACTCACGTACACGCAACAACGTCTGCCCAGTCAAATGCGAGCAACAAAGCAAAGGTCAGATGTTGACATGAGAAAGAACAACATTTTGGCAGCGCTACAACTTCAAGAATATATTAGCTAGAAAGTTGTATATTCAGATTTTAATTTAACTTTGTAAATCATTTCCACGGAAAGACTTCTGCTCCCTTCAAAGCTGCACCACGGTAAACAAAGCAATTTCATTTGGATTCGGGTGGTTGGAGATTTATCGTTTCAAATACATGCGGTGATGCGTCGCGACAAGCAGAATAATTCAAAGCGGACAAAACGACGCAATCGGCGCAAAATAACCTGCGACGGCAACGCAGACAGAAGCAAGGGCTGGCGCAGCACACACGCTACCTGCGCTTGTACTTGTGCATGTCGACATCGATAATATCTGCCAGTGGCAAGCCGAACAGACTGAAGGTGGCTTGCACCGTGATCCTGCCGAGCAGAGAGGAGCGAGCAGACAAACATTGTCATGGATGTAATAATCCTAAAAAAAGAAGTTGGTTGAATGACTTACATGCTGAGGGTGAGGAATAACGCCAGGATACGATAATTCTGAGCACCGAGGGCCAGCATAAAAGCCCCCATTAAGACCTCAAAGTAGAAGGTGTACAGGATGATTCTGTAGTAGCCGAGGTTGTGAAGAAGCCTGTCGCAGGTCAACACTAACAGCTGAGGGTGGGCATCAAATTAGATTTGCATTCAAATCATAGTCAACATCCCCCCAAAATCCTAAGAATGAAAGCGTGGTGCTTAACGCCCCGTCACTACCTGAGGACAAATGAATCCCGCGCCGTACATGACGCTCCTGGCCAGTGGCGAAAGCACGTCTGCAGGAATCAAGTGCTCGGCGAATATCAGTGTAAAATTACTGAAGAACGCCAGCATGAAGACCTGGAAAAAGTTCATGAGCACAAAGAACCGGAAGTCCCTGTTGATGAGGATTTGCCAGGTCAGCGTTTTCACGGTGTGGGTGGAAGATTCGGAGCCGCTGGGAGCGGGCTCGTCTAAGTCGTCAGACGCTTTGTCGTCAAACTGGCTCTGGCTGTGGAGGCCCGTGTAGATCATGCAGACGCAGCTCAGGATGGCCACGAGGGCGGCGAACGCCTGGAAGGCTGTCAAGTCCTCCATATTTTGGGACAGCATGCCACAGAAGAGCACGCTTGAGGAGCCCAGCAGGGACGCCACCTGGGAAGTCACAAAGAAGCAATTGGGTAGACGGCCTGTGTCATTTGATTGACAGCAGCAGAATGTGCTCCTACAATTTTTTTTCCTTTCAAAGCTTCACTGGCAAAACATAACAACATCATCCTCCAAGTTTCCCGCCCACCTTTAACTTTACCTGGTTGTACTTGATGAGTCTCAGTCGGTTCTGATGCTGGCTGGAAATCTCGGCAAATAGGGCGCACTGTGCCAGCAGCACAAACGTGAGCAAGCCGTCGAAGGTGCACAATGCCACTGTCAAGTGGACGCCGCACAGCCAATCACCAGGGGGGTAGGACCTCCATGGAAACCAGGCGATGAGGAATGCCAAGGAGTAGAGCGGGGCACCGTACAGGATGGAGAGACGCCGCTGTGAGCAGCATGCCATTTTGGAGTTGTCTTGCAGGTATCCAAAGAGAGGATCATTGATGGCATTCCACAGCATGTACACCACCTGTGCAAAGGCAAACCGCGTTTGGAATATTAGCAGGCTGATTACAAATAAAAATGATTGAAAATACAATAACCTCAACGGTATTCAATTTGGAATTCACGAGCAAACCGCTCAGTGACTTTCCTTTCAAACATTCCTGTAAGACAAGTTTAACAATATACTTCAAAACTGCCTGTTTTCATAAATACACGAACAGCAAGCATATTGATAATCATGTTGACACAAGGCGCGTACTAACGTTGTGACACTCACTTGAGATTGGTGGAAAGCACCCTCGGATATCTGGTACTTGCTGATGAAGAGCTTCACGTAGTAGAAGTTGAATATGTTGTTGATCATGGCAGCTCCCAGAGTGGTCATGGCATAAGCCAAAGCCGCCGGGTTTACTCCCAAATGTCGCAGCAGTTTCATGATGCCTCCTCGCACACCTTTCGCCTTCCGCGGCCACCGCAGCCCCAGATGACGCTCTGCAAACCGTCAAAAATCGGTCAAACGCACCTGCAGTTGAGCATTTCGCAGTTATTAGCGACACAAAGCACCGATATGTAACTAACGGTGTCGTGCCTCTGTGAATAGTTGTGTCAAATGGTGACACACTGCAACCGCCCTGGTAAGAGTTCATTAATAAATAAACTAAGTAACGTTACTTCCTGGACAACAAAGTGTTTGTCAAGAAGGCGGTACTTTGACGAGCATGCTGATTGGTCGAAACGAATTTGACGTCAGGGATGATAGTCTATCACACACCGGAAACCGAAAGCTAAAACCTACTTTTTTACTTTAATATATACACAACTTTGATAACTCAATATTCTGTCAGAACATTGAAAGAATAAAATAAGATTGTCGTTATCACAGAGTGTATTTATTTTCACGGAGTGGAGTTGCTGAGACGACATTTTCTATGTCAACCTGGCGGCTGTTTTATGTACTCGCGACTTGCCACGCGTCTGTGTCGTCAACACCGCCCCGAGTGTGGCTGTGGATTTGCTGTGCAGTTTGGCAACAGGGCGGAGTGCGAGAGCAACTGGGGAACAACTTGTATTCATTCTAGTCAGACGCTGCGGTATCTTGTAACAATGTTAACTGAAGGGATTCTTGAGGATGATTTTGACAAAAATGGAGATTCCTGGTGTGTTCAGCGGGACCTTGAGCACGGTGAGACTATCCACCAAACGTTATTGAGCTAATCACACGCCATCAAACAAAACTACCACAAAAAGTGGGTACAATAGGGTTAGGTGCTAGAGTTTCTGTATTTTTTTTATTATTATTTTTTACAAGCGACCAATATTTATTAGATCATTATATAGTGAAAGATGTTTCTTACCTCATTTGTAATCCTCATGGAGGATTTATATTATATTGCATTAGTTGTATCTAAGTGTCCTGAGCAGTGGATAGCAGTGCCTACGAGGCAGGCAGATTTGTATCTAGGGCAGGGCTCGGGCCAAGTATGTTGTCGTCCTGTATTTTTGACGATTTCAAGTTTGTTTCTACATGTTTGGGACAGATCTCCATTTGGCCGCTAAGCTGGGCAAAACCCTCCTGGAGCGCAACCGCGAGTTGGAGCAGGCGCTTCAGCACATGTACTCCGCCAACCAAGAGCAGCTGCTGGAAATAGAGGTGGCATACACACATGCACACACACACACGCGCACACGCACGCGCCCGGAGCGGGCGAGGAAGTCAGCAGTGGCGTTGACCTGTTTTGCTCACTGCGACTGTCGTTGTGTTTAGCAGCATGCTATTTCGGGAATGAGGCTCCATAAGAGAGCACTGACAAGGAGCGGGTTTGAAAATGAAATTTTCCTTGTAAGCAAAGTGTAAACAATAATCGGGTAGTCTGAGTCGGTGAGCGTCGATTGAAAATGACATTACTTGACTCCAACTCCAAACGTCTTCCTTGTCCTGTTGGCCAGTATCTGGCCAAGCAGGTGGAGCTGCTGCGTCACGTAAACGAGCAGCACGCCAAAGTTTATGAGCAGCTGGACCTGTCCACCAGGGAGCTGGAACGAAGCAACGGGAGGCTCGTGCAGGACAAGCGCCTGGCCCAAAACAAGATAAACAGGTCAGCCTATCACAGCGAGATGAACCTAGCTGGTGGGCTACATATTCACTCATCCCCAAATCCCCTGTCCAACAAGTCAAAGGTGTGGCTCGTACCTCATTTGTCTTCCGTCTCGTTCCAGTCTGACCGAGTCCATCGAAGGACTACAAAAGCACATGGAAGCTCTGCGGAACCGGCTGGAGGTGCTCATGTCTGCCAGGTCCGAGCAGAACAAACAAGAGCGGCTACGCAACCTCCGCGCGCAGAGCGTTTCCTGTCTTGGGGAGCTGCTTTACTTGGAGTCCGACAGGTAAAGAGTGCAGCCCGGTCGAGCGCCCCGGAGGTCGTTTGGACCCGCCCACCTCGACTTTGTCGCGGCTCTGCTTCGTATCCAACTATAGGCGACAAACAGATGGACGGCGGTTGCCCCAGGAATCCGTGGTCAACCCACACCGACGCCAAGACCCAGAAGAGGAACATTGGATCCTTCTTGGATCCGTCCGCACTCTCCACGGTCAATTAGCAACGGAGAGGAAACGTCGGGAGGCAGCGGAGTGCGAGAGCGAACTCGCAGCCAATGACAAGCGAGGCCTGGAGCGACAACTCAGCCTCCTGGCAGGTTGCCAGGCCAGGCAGGTGGAGCTGGAGGCCCAAGTGGAGCGCCTGAGGCTCATGTGGCGCAACGACTGCACATCCAGGTGCATGACTGCAAAATTCCCATATTTTTGTAGTTACATTGTAATGTAGCAATCGGGTGGGCCCCAGTTACCAAGTAAAGAAGTGCAGACTGTTTGGGATGCTAATTTTAGGTTCCTGTGTGACCTAGGAAACCAGACCAACTACTTCTTCCCGACAGAATGTTCTATGACTTATTTGATAAATCCAAAGCGGATAAAGATGGGTCAGGGGAGGCGGCTTACGAGATGACTGAAGGCCAGGATGAGGAGCACCAGGGACAGAGGCGCAGGAGTGCCGCGAGCATGTGGGACGATCACGACAAGATGTGCGTGAGGAGGGCGGAGGTGGTGAAGCAGAGGGGTGTCTTGCTGCTCAACGAGGTGGACGCGCACTACAACGCACTGCAGGTCGCTACCAGCCACGCATTTGCTCATTTAGGGCCCTTCAAATAGAAATATTTATCATCGATGACATTTGAATCCAACTGCAAGCAGAAAATCTACAGAAAACGCCACACTGTAATACTGTCGTGTACAATCTTTGCATATTTGTGGCATAGCGTTTGTAAATTCATTGGATTTTTTTTTTTCTTTTTGAAAAAGGGCTGTTATCCTTCAATAATTCTCTTTTTTTTTTTTTTTTTTTTGCTGAGATCAAAGCACTGCTTTGCGGCCTTCTCAGTACCAATCAATTCTGACAATTACAATCGGTCAGTGAAATGCATGCGCGTATGTTTTAGGTGAAGTACAACGAGCTGCTCCAAAGGTGTCAACAGCCAAACGTGGAGCTCCCCCACAAGTCCGTCCAGGCGTCCCGAAGCCCATCCGTGAGCATCTCCCGTCGCCGCCTCTCCGACTCGCCGACAGAAGCCTCAACTACGTCGGAGGAGCCTGATTACAAGGTTCTCTTCAAGGAGATCTTCACCTGCATCCAGAAGACCAAAGAAGACGTGAACAAGCTCAGACCCGTCAGCGACGCACCCGCCATATGATCTCATCGGTCCTCACCCTGGACTCTTGGGCACTTTCAAACCATTCTGGTGCTTCATATATAGTGGACCATGCGCCGACTTTCTGTTCAAATGCTCCGAGGTTTTAGTCAGGCAGCGGTGATTCTTTTTGTAATTCTCAGTTACTTGAAACAGTGACAGTACTAAAAAACCTGATTTATACATTTCGAAACTATTTGCCGATGTGATGTGTTGGAATGTTCTAATAGGATCAAAAACAGTTTACAGTAATGCTAATAATGACCCTTTTATATATATATATATATATATATATATATATATATATATATATATATAGTGTAATATATATTACAAATTCTATTATTTGACTTTAAATGTCATAAAAATATTTATATATATATATATTACCAGCATGCATATTACATCAGTGAAATACATTGGAACAAGGACACTGCTCTTAGCACTTTCCCATTATTTATTTTTGACTGAGTTTATTTATATTTTGTTGCAAGGAGGTGACTGAATGAAATGCCTGACACTTGTGACTCAAACCTTTACAGATGTAAAAATAAAAAAGTTGATAAAAAAGTAATTACATGCGTGGGAGTAGTTTTGTGTCTTTTTAACAGTGTGTTTATTAGGTAGAACGAATACAGAATGAGTGGAACCAAGTCGAATGCGAAATTGGGGGAAAACACGCTGTCAAAGTCAAAATTCACACCAAAAAAAAAAACTTGACCGTGAATGACGTGAGACTAAAAATTCCCCAAAAGCTCGAGTGGGTGGATAGCTCACGATTCCTAATGAAATATTGAGTAGCACAGCAGCAGTAGTACATTGGCGCTCTCCTGTGACAGCCTGAAGAAACACATGGCTAAAGAAGCGTTGTAAAAAATAAAAAAAAGAGCAAAAGGTCAAAAATCTTCAAGCTTTGTGTTTGTCTAAAATGAATGTGTCAAAATTAAATTCAAAAGAGAAAAAGGTAAAATTATTTGTCTATTTTTATTTTTACAATACAATTGATTTGGAGAAAAAAATAATGAATTAAAATGGGAATCAAGAGTAATACCGTAAAATATAAAAATTAGAATGGAATTAACACTAATTAAATGACAGTAAAAATGGGTTCAGATAAACATTTAAGATTATTATTTTTTTTAATATTTGGAAAATGTTACTTGAAATGTCAAATAAAAGTAAAAAGTGAATCATTTCATCCAATGAGACCGTGACTACAGATGACAAATTTTATTATGGGGCAAGCTTACTTTGGAAACAAGCGCGTTCAACACTGACCTTCCACTCAATGACTGTTTACAATTTTTCACAAAGTTAGCGGTCAGCCAGAGTCCAGCTCAACAAGACGAGCAGTGCACCCAAAGCCATCATCAGCAACATCACCAGCACACGGGCCCCGTGCAGCTGAGGCGTCCAGTGGACCCCGGGAAAACCAGAGCGAGCCTGGCGGGATTTCAGGTACTGCTCCACAGAATCTGCTAGGCTGTAGGATTTGGGACAGTAGCCCAGCTCTCTGCAGGCCTTGTCTATTTTGAAGGTGTGGCTGACGGCTATGTTCCTCACCTGCGCACAAAAAACACGGACACACACACACACACACACACACACACACACACACACACACACACACAAATACACACACACAAATACACACACACGTAAGGCAACGTACGGCCACGTTCGACTCCATTTTCCCACCACGGCCTCGCAACAGCGAGGGTTTGTTTCGTTCACAATCGCGCGTCCGCTGGTAGCTGTCTGACAGACTGAGCTGCGGATGCGGCGACGCAACCTCAGCTTTGGTGTCGGCCTCATTACAAATTCACGAGGAGGATCTTTTCGGCCATGACTGCACTTCTTTACGATGGATGCCAGGTCTGCTCCCCTCCACCCCAATCCCCTCGGTGGGAGACTTGTTCTAAGTTTTCATGTAAGTTTTAAAGGTTTAAAATAAAAATTGTGTGTATTTCCCTCGCCACGCTTCGTGTTCAAAGGAACTCTGTGAGTGGGAAAGGTGTGAAAAAAATAGAGCTTGTTACTTCACTCCTGGTGAGCAGCAGAGGCACCTCCATCACAGGTCTCAGCAATAGGTGCAAATATTCCACCAGGACAGCTGGGGAAAGAACACAAGTGCTGTGACAACAGGCACCACATAGGAAGCCTTTAGATGTCTGAATCCAAGCAAGGCGCTACCTGCTGAATAGACGAGCCAAATGGGCAGGGTGATCAACGGCCGGCTGTAGCCCAGCCTCTCAAACTGCAACAAAAACAAGAAACCATCAATCATGCACGCAATTCAAGAAAACATTCCATTTCCGTTATCATCAGGTGTGAGTGCGAGTGCGAATGGTTGTTCGTCTCTGTGTGCCCTGCGATTGGTTGTCAACGAGTTCAGGGTGTCCCCCGCCTACTGCCTGATGACGGCTGGGATAGGCTCCAGCACGCCAGCGACCCCCTCGCACTCACACCTAGGGACAATTTGGAGTGCTCAATCGGCCTATCAAGCATGTTTTTGGGATGTGGGAGGAAACCGGAGTGCCCGGAGAAAACCCACGCGGACACGGGGAGAACATGCAAACTCCACACAGGGAGGGCCGGAGGTGGAATCGAACCCGCACCCTCCTAACTGTGAGGCGAACGTGCTACCCACTGCACACCGAGCCGCCTGGGTGGATAATAATAATAATAATAATAATAATAATAATAATAATAATAATATTAAAACACTAAAAAGGTCCAATTGTGATCCATATGAAAAATCAGCAAACATTTTTGAACTCACAAGCGGCATTAACCACACAAAGAGGTTAACTGACAGTCCGTCGTTGATGAAATAGGCCTGCCCACTCTAGACAAAAAAAAACAACACATCAACAACACATAGAGACCGAAATTGGCGCAGCATTTCATTCAAGAACTAAGACACGATGCGATATGTTTGGATATGAAGCAGTGCGCTACAGCTCCGTGCAATACCATGCAATCTAATAAAGCCACACAACACTGACAAAATAATATTCAGTGAAGTAAAAAGCACCACAGTAAGATACACACTAACAGCGACACAGCCTTCCTTTATGGTGAGAGCCTCCGCGGCGAGCCTGTGGGCCAGCACCAGGTTGTCCACGTGGACCCAGTTCATCCGGGCCCGCCGGTCGCCAAAGCGGAAACTGAACAAGCGACGCTCCACGTTCACCTAGCACGTAGTAAAAGACAAGGTCGGATTGACCATGAACATGAAAATTCACTTTTGGTGCATTTTGTTGTAGTTGACTCGAACACCCACATAGAGTAGCAACAAGCATTGGAAAAAATAATCATGTATTCGCTTGCACTATGCGAAGCCAGCTCATGTCAAGTCAAATCATTTTCATTGTTGGCTGTGTTCAAAACCTCAAGCTTCTAAGACACTTGAGGAAGAAGAAATGCTGAAGGGCCTGGAGAGGAAATACTGGAAAAAAGACGAAGTGTAACCCGAGAGACCCATAAATAATGCAAATTGTTTCCCGGCGGGAGACGGACGGAGCGATGCGGGACCTGTTGAGTATTTTGGTGGGCTAAAAATGTGTGCAAGTGTTCCTCACCATGACTCTGTGGAGGTGCCGGCGCTCTTCAGGACCGTAGATGCCGCAAGGTCGCAGAACGCAAGTTCTCAGCACACCGCCACCTGAACAGCACACAAACCTAAGCACGGACCTCTCGTGCCTTTGGAGTCAACAAACAAACAATGGCACTGTGGTGGGCTGCGACACCATCTTGAACCAGAAGGCTCTAAGCTTAATTGAATATATAAGGAGGCGGCTGTTAATGAGGTGTCGGGTCACAAGGCAGACAAGAAGGGAGAGGCCTCACACCTGTCCATGTCAACGAGGTGGAAATCTGACATGAGAGGCTGAGAGGATATGAGGTGCCATGACCAAAAATAATCCGGCTCGCCATCACCAGTGGCTTGGCTCGCGCACGATACTACACAACATAGATGGAAGGTACATTTGCTTTCCAAATGCTCATTTTTCCATGATGAGGGCAGCATCATGTACCTTTGAGGGAGCACCCATTGGCGGAGAGGACCATCTGCTCCGCTATGGCTTTGGTCCGTGAGTAGTGATCAATGTGCTGAAGCACACAAAAGCAGACTTAAAACACATCTTGTCAAATGAAAGGAGCCACGGTGAGGTTTTACCGACCATGTCGGGGGGCACGCAGGGGACGGAGGTCTCGTCACCGTCCTCGATGGGCTCCCCTGCGAATACCGCATTGGTGGTGCTGGTGTAAACCAGCCGGGGAATGCTCCTTTCTTTGCATACTTTCAAAGAAGGAAAGCGTTATCACCGTGCTACTTGACGCTTGTACAAGCCCGCCTCACCGTGAAGAACGTTATCGGTGCCGCCCACGTTGACAGACTCCACTTGCTCTCTCCTCAGCTGGTGCCAGATATGAAGACAATTTTTTACTTTGGTGGTACATACACAAATGATTGTTTTGTTGTTGCTTCAATTCAATTGAAGCTCAGCTGCTCCAATCTTTACAGAGGATAAAGAATATATGCCAGTGAGTATTGCAATAAATGCACGAGTTGGCGTTTTGCAATGCTTGTTAACGTTATGCTATAGACACTTGTAAGATTAGATGTGTCACGTGCCGTGCCAGAGATGCTCGGCAACTTGGCTCAGCCACACCCCTTCATTACCGTTATGTTTGTCACCTGCTCCCTCTTGTTGTCTCATGTACTATTTAAGCCCTGCCCGTGTGTTTCTCCCTGTCGGTGTCTACTGTTCTGTTCTGTCCGTGCACAGAGTTCCTTTTCCCGTTGTCTAGGTTGCCCTCAGTCTGTCTGGAGGCTCACGGTCAGAATTTTAACCTTGTCCAAGTGGACTTCTGTCCGTTGGTCTGTCAGTTTACTGGCGGTGAGTCTCTCTCCTGTCTGTGTCGTCGGTTCCCCACCTGCCTCCCTTCCAACTCCCTTTCCCTTCAATAAATCCTGGTTTAGGCTACATTTGGTCTCCCTGGCTAAACTCATTCCTGACAAGATGTGGCCGTTTTAAATACGCCACTACCGCACAGCGCTCGTATCTTAGCTTTTTGTGCACAAGTCAAGGAAAAGAAAACAGAAGGCCGATGATGATGACATACATAATATCTATAAACAGATTCTTTTGTTCAGACAATAAAAATTTTGTGTTACCTGCTGATAATTTTGACTGCTACTCCAGTCTTCTTCAGACGGCTCTGAAGAAGACTGGAGTAGCAGTCGAAACTGTCAGCAGGTAACAACTAAAAAACATTTTATTGTCTGAACAAAAGAATCTGTTTATAGCATTACGAAGACATGATGAATCTCATTCAAATAATACACAATACCTGTTCCGGACCAGACATGCCATAAGATGCTGAGTGGAACACGCAGTCGACCCCGTCACAAACGTCGAAGAGGGACAAGTAATCCCGGATGTCGCTCTGCCACAACAAGAGAGGAACAGTCAGGTTCAGGTGATTCACGACTGCCGTTTTGCTCCAGCATAATGAGCAAAGGCCAAGTGGCACGAGAACTGAGCGGTCTGTGGAAAAAGAAATGACTATAATTAAGTTAAGAGCGACCTGAGGCGGGCAGGTGAAACCCGAATCATGCCGTCTGACCTCTGCGGCCGGGTCAGCAGCGGCTTGTCCCTTTTGAGCCACATGGACGAGGCACACGAGAAGCTCGCTGATGGCATCTTGACGCAAGTGCCACGTAATGCGCTTGAGTTGCAAGTGTGCACCGACGAGATGTGCGGCGGGAGAGCGAGGCAGGTGCGCTTGTTGCCTCTTAGCTATTATATTCTGTGTGCCGCTGGACACCAAAATAATGGCCCCATCACGTGACCCCATGGAAAAAATGCTGGCAAGCTTTCGGTGACTGTGCAAAACAACTCTCGGGCCCAATATATTGTACCTGATGGAAGAGCGCTCCATCAGGGAGGTCCAGCGAAGGTTTGTGGAGGTCCAGGAGGATGACGGACATTCCCTGTGCAGCCAGTGCCCTCCCCAGCCTGAAGCCAAAGTATCCCCCACCACCAGTCACCAGCACCTTCCGAGCAGATGAGCCTGCTTTGGAGGCCCCGCGGCCCAGGTTGCTGTGGCAGGCCGCCGTGCCATTGGGCCGGTGTCGCAGGGCCGCGGGAGGGGGGAGGTTGTGCAGGGACTGTCCGCTAGCCTGGAGGCGGCAAAGGGAGACGCTCTGGCAGGGAAGTTGCTTGACCTGGCAGAGGGAACCTCGGCCCTCGCTCGTGTTGCCGCCACACAGCTCCATCCGCGCATTGCCTGCATGGACGACATGGAAAATGAGAAGAACAAGATGCTCAGGTGTTGCTGTCTTTTGTTAGATGACGCAAAAAAACAACCTTGTCCAGAAAATATACATCCACTTTGTTGTATGGATATTTTTTCCCATTAATTTATTCATTTATTTATCTAGTTGTTGTGTAGCTGTATTATAACTGCTGTATTTCTATATTTGACATGAGACAAAGATAAAGATGAGACATCCTTTGTTATTTCCAGTGGAAAATTTAAAATGTTACAGCAGTTCAATGAAATAAATACATCCATAAATTCAAAGTCCTGTATCAATGATTGTATTCTAGTGTTACAGTGATGACCATTTTGTACTTTTAATAAATATATAATTCACATGCTGTATTATGGTTCTCCCTGAAATTTTAGTTACTTTGCTGAGCTACATTAATTATGTCAAAAATGGCAAACATTTCGTATCATTCGGTGTATAAGCAATGTGGGGTTTTTTTTTTCAATTCACAAACGTAAGCTTGACTGTGATGCTAATAGGAAATGAACGACAATAACACATAATTGTGACATTGTGATTGCAACAACTTGTTACAAGTGTACATAAATAAGCAGAGTAGAAAAGAATCATTTGTATGTTGCTAAGGAACTTTTTTCTTCTCTGCTAATTCGAGCAATCAACACAAAATACAGCATTTAATAATCAACAAGGCATATTGACGAAAGACACTTAATAAACAACAGCAAACATTCTTTAGTGGACGGAAACTTAGCTGTCTGCTATTGCAGCGGTCCAGCGGCGGCATTCATACTTGAGCGGCGTGAGAAGCAGCCTCGCGCTCTTGCGCTGTCTGTCACCTGCCGCACGTCCGCCGTCACCCGCGCACTCTACTACCGTAACACTAGACAGCAGTGCGCACCCTCCTTCCACGTGCCACTCTGGTCCTCTTATGGGGACAAGACATGCTCTTTTTGTTGGCTCCGATTTCCTGAAGCGGTTTTGAAGCACCAGAAAATGCAGAGAAACCTCAAATGACTCAGCGCTACCATGACATTTGGCACACAGTGATTCAAATCAATAACTATGCAAGGCATTTCAATACAATCTCAAAGGCCAAATTGGTTCCACCATCTGAATCATTTGCGTGCCGTTGTAATGGCCGCCAAATCTATTCAAATGGTCCAAATCATTCGTTCCTTTTATGGTGCTTGGACTTAACCAAATAGATTGAAAAGCTGCAAACGTATTCTTGGTGAGGAAGAAGAGGGCGGTAGGGGGGCGGCAATCTGAAGTCGAAGTCAGAAGTTCGAACGTTTGTTTGACGGTTTGTACACAACACGTGCAGCAGGACGAGTCAGTGGACGACACATCCCATTAATATGAATTGTGAGACAAAAATGTTACTGGTGGAGTTTAGGTCTTTACCATTCTATGTTGCTGAAACAGTTAAAACTGCAAAAAAAATAAATTGGTTTGCTAAATTGGGTTTTATTTGTGAAATACACACATGTGTTTAACCTTTCTCTTTTCAAATTGCAGCATACCTAATATCAAGAAAGAGGTGTTTGTTTCCATATGTGTCTGTGGGGGGGATTCACTGGGGAGCCAAGGGGGCGCCAGCCTGCAAAAGTTTGGGAACCACTGTTGTAAACTAACAAAGAGATGGTAACCTTTGAGGGTCTTGAAAAGGTCAACCTGTTAAATGATGTAAAAGTGAGGTGGCAGCAGGTGTGCAGCAGCGCCACGCTCTTCCTGCACGCTTTGTTTCCCGAGAGGATGTAATCGGAGCCGTCATGTTTCATGTAGGAGACGGCAAACCTGAGTTGACTCAGCAAGTTGTGCAAGCAGTGGAAAACACTCGAGTGGGGATCCAGCCACCCATCCATCTCACAATCAATCAATCAATCAATCAATCAATCAATCAATCAATCAATCAATTCGGTCTGTGTGTGAATGTGTGTGCCATTCTCAATAAATGATGCCTTGCACACTTGTCACTCAGTCTGTAACCTTGTCTGTCCTGCCGTGCAAGCAAAGATGGTGGAAAGTGGTCGGGGACATTCTGCCGACAGATCATAGAAGAAAAGCTAAGACCAATTCAAACGTGTTGCGTACTTAGTGTGTGGTGGTGGGGTCCTAATGCAATCAACAATGTCCTATTTCTAACTGCAGAGGGCGCCAGATTGCGTTGTTCTATTTCTAACTGCAGAGGGCGCCAGATTGTGTTGTTCATCATTCAGAATGACCAAACTTTGTCTTGAACAACGAGCTTGCGCTCAAACTTTATTTTTCACGCATCGCCAGTCCCTCTTCTTCGGTTCGTATCGCTGACTTAAACATTACTGACAACCATGCAAACCCCTGCTGGTCACATTGAGCATTAGAGTTTGCCATATATGACACAACCATGACTATGAAGCGCTTGTGCACAATCGGATCCAGGAAGTCCGAAGTTCCAAACGTCTCAGGAGCTACAAATTGGGTTTAATGCGGTCACCCAGAAACAAATGAATTCACATTATCTCAGATGGGAAACGTTGAAGTCTGGGAGTCCCTCCTGCCAGCTCAGTGGCCTAGTAGTAGAGTGTCCGCCCTGAGACTGGAAGGTTGTGGGGATGGGTTAAATGCAGAGGACAAATTTCACCCGACCCGACCCCGGATAAGCGGAAGAAGATGGATGGATGGATGGGAAACGTTGAGGGACGTGAAAGTGATGATAATAATAAAATAATAATAATAATAATAATAACAATAATAAATTATATTTGTATTGCACTTTACATTCGAAGAAAATCTCAAAGTGCTCCAGAAACGCTTTTTTTTTTTTTTAAAGAAATGTCTTAAGACCGTTTTTTGTGTCAACCCACTGCGGTGCTCTCAGGTGGACTGGTCGGGGATTCCACAATATGGGAGAGACAGACCAGAAAGCCCGGTCTCTCATGAAACAGAGGTTAGTTTTGGAGGTTTTACTAACACATATACAGATTAGCGCGTGCGCGTGCACGCACACACACACACACACACACACACACACACACACACACACACACACACACACAACTAGCATGAACCACAGTTACCCACAAAAACACACTGGAGTCAATTACATGGTAGTCCTCGTAGCATTCCTTCTCTTTGGCTCTGTATGACTGTATCGTAGTGTACTGCTGTCTGGTGGTGAAAGCAGGTACACCAGAATGAGATGAAAGAAATGTCCATACTAGTGAAAGCAAGAGAAAGATCACAGCAAGATAATGGCATAGCTCAAGCAATCTAACTAATCACACGTGTCAAAGAGGCCTATTCTAACAAAACGATGAAGTGACGTATGAAATGTGGAACTTTCGGTCAACAAGAAGAATGACTCGCACCGTTTGCTAGTAGTCACACACAGCTTCTTTAAGCTTTTTATTCAGTGATAAATAAATTCCCGTGAGCATTGGGTTTCAATATCCGATCAAGGCGAGCGACAAATGAAGAGGGCAGCCTTTGGCGGCATTTGAAAACAAAACAATGAGGTAAGGAGTTCTCTTTTTTTTTGTGGTGCAACTATTCCTGTTAGCTCTACCATCATATGTTGTTCCCAATACAGAAAATGCTGCCATGGTATCTGTACATCATTATCAAACAAAAACAGGGCATGTCACAATAGTCAAGCAACAGCTAAAGAGAGGAGGGCAAACAACACAAAACTCAGGACTTGGTGACGGAGCTTTGTCATCGTTGACTCTCAAAAGGTGGCCTCCACTTTGAAACTCAACGTGTGCAGCGACAAAGACGTGAGCCATGTGGCTGAATTCCCTCCAATTGTCACCCTGCTGCTACGAGCGTCCCGGCCGGGCGTGTAACAATGTCATGTTGCCAAAATTGATAAACAACCCCATGACCGGACCTGACCTGACCTGCAGTCCCTACGCCTTGGCAGGCAATCCAAAGGAGGAAAAAAACATGCTAAAGCCAGCCAGCTCTCTTCCCGTGTCGGAGCATTCCGCTAATCGTCACCATTGACAAAAGCCAATTCTCACCTTGTGTCAGCGCAGCTTTTTTTGTCAATAGCGGGTGCTATATTTAGCTGCGCAAGTCGCTTCCAACAGCTTCGAAGCAGCACGCATATCTGCACGCCCTTGTGGCTGCACTTTACGCAAACAAGCATGCTAACAAATAGAGGAGGAGGATGTAAATTCACAACATTTCTGAATAGCCGTCCTGACAGTTCATGTCTTTTGTGTTTCATTTCGATATATATGCAGTGAAAGAACTGGAAGAGATTGGTTTGTAAATACATCACACGTGACAAAAAGAAGTACCACTGGCGCCTTGAGATATGAGTTTGGACATGTTCCGCGACTTTGCTTGTAACTCCAAACACTCATACACTTGAGTCGGGCAAAGAGGTTGACGGCAGCTCATAGAGCAAACCTGTAAGTCAAGTCACTAGTATCTCAAGGCACCGTTGGATTTAGTTTTACTTTCAAGGGAATTTAAGTTCATTACGTTTGCTTTAAAGTTGGAGAAGCAAGAAGCTCGTCAATCTAAGGTGCCATTCTCCTATGCTGTGTGTGTGTGTTAGTGTGTGACCTCAGGTATGTGCGCTCACCTCCGCTACCCGCACCCCTTCTTCTTGGGGCAGTGGAGTGGGGGGTGTTACGTTACGGGCGAGCGGTGGATGACCCAGGTCAACAGCTAGCACCTCCTCCTCAAAATACTTCTGTGGAAAAGCGAACACAATAAAAATGTACAACAACAAAAATGGGATAAAAATGAACACTGAAAATAGCTACAAGGCCCCCAAGATAGCAACACGGGCAGATGCGCGACGGTGCTCGCATATGCCGAGGGCGGCGCAGGGGAGTCAAGCGCTCGGGGACTGCGTGCGGGCGTTGACCCTGCAGTTGCCATGACAAAGGCACCCTTCCTGGTAGAAATGAACTGCGGCGGGCCGGCCGGCCTCCTCCCCCGAGCTCTCGCTGTCTCGACGTACGCTCATCTTTCTGTTGTTTGTTACTTCAACAGGTCCCGGAAAGCCTCGGCAAGAGTTTGTCGCGCCGCGCGTCCAATAAATCCTGACAAATTATTTTCTTTGTCCAGAGGCGGGCGCAGGTCCACACGTCAGCCCGGGAGGCAAACTTTGCCGGCGAACAGCAGTCCGACTATGGTGAAGAAGATGGAGAGGACGAAGAGCACGTAGGAGGAGCCCACCACCGTGTTGTTGGGCAGCTTGTAAGGTTGGCCTCCCACCTCGTTGATGTAGAAGCCGATGGGGAAGATCAGTGCCGCCATGCAGAACAGGATCACTTGAGGAGCACAACAGAAAACGCATTCAACCACTTTGTGCGCTTTTTACTGGCAACAGCGAGACGCGACCCCACAGAAGCAGGACGCTTCGATTCAGTGAAGGCTCCCGAAACATAGGAGCGCCGTGCTACCGGTCACATTCGTCTGGCATGGTCTTGTTTGACCATGAGCAGCGCAGCAGGGAAGCTATTGCTCACCATTTCCATAGCAACAACTTGCTTTTGTTCCAAGCGTAATGGACGGATAAAAACTGCACGTTTGTGCCTGTACTCATAGAAAAACTCAAATATGTCAACATCGGCACGAGCTAACAACCGCGTCAACGTCTGGGGATCTGTGAAGGTAAACACTTGAAGCGAGTAACTTGAGGACTCCGCATGGACGACAAACTGTTACGTGCCATAAGACGCAAGAACTCCAGTTCTGCGGCTCACTTACTGCCAGTGAAGGCAATCCAGCGGGCGTACTTGGTGGCCTCTCTGCGCCAGTGCGATGCTACAAGGAGTCCGCAGGTGACGGTGAGGGAGATGATACCCATGATGATGAAGAACAGCGTGGTGACCCACTCAGGGGGCAACCGCGGGGGGATGCAAGTCCGGTCCCGTCCGTGGATGGTCTGACATTGCCGGACTAGACCGACTGTGAGGGCGCCTGGAAGGACAAATGACATTTTCAGCAAACTCACCAGAGTGACTGTCTTTTCAAAAAAATTTAAATGAATAACTGTAGACGGGGAAGTTTGTGTTAACACGTCTGTGATAGGGCAGCGTGTAGTCTCAAGACGAAACAATATAGCAATGAATCTTAAACAAACAAAAGAGCAGCACAGCACACAGAAAAGCGACGTTCAAACGCTTCCAGCAAATTCAGCAAAACCGAGAGCGGACAATTTCCTGTTGAGAAACCGAAGCACGATGACATCCCTCTGTGCCACAGCTGAACACAAACTGTGTTTTTTTATTGATATTTGAGTAATTGAGCTAAATGAACAATGGTGGTACTGTGAGCATTATTATTATCTTAGTTGGTCAAACCATTTATCTCCGTTGCACATCAAGGTGGAAACTCACGTCTGGTGATAGATGCGGCTGCAGTGGCAGTGGACTGACATCCAAACATGCGCAAGACAAACAGACTTCCATTTCTTTACCTGCCGACTCGCCAGTGTTGATCCAGTCCGGGTTGGCGATGCTTGCTATTGCAAAGATATCTGCCGCCAGAAACAGGCACCCTGAAATGATGGTCAGCTTATCCATATTTTCTCCTTCATCCAATGAGCCTGTCAATGATGGGGGCGAGGAGGAGGCAGGGATTCGTACGTGGGTGTGTTTTTGACGGTCCTTGTCCAAGTCTGACCTCGGGAAGAGGGAGACGGTGGGGCGGCTGTAGGCAGTCTAACCTCGCCCCCCGCCCCACCTAGCACCTCAGCGGAATCCCCGCTGTTGTGCTTCCACTGTTCATGTTTCGTAGGGATGTTTTAGCTTCCTCTCCGCCACGCCGAAGCATCACATCTCAAAGGCCCGCTGCTCGAACAATCGCTCGCGCTCGTGTTGTCCCCCCTCGGATACGTTCAGAAGCATGGGGCAAAAATGTGGCTAGCAGGCGGCTAGCTACTTCCCAGATTCGGGCTCGGTGAGCCGAGCTGCGGCCCGTAGGCTGCTCGACAACCGAGACCAAGACTGGGCTAGCATTTCACACCGAAACCGCAACAAGCCGAGCAGTGGAGGTTTCTTCTTCTTCTTCTTGTTTTTTTTATGCCGTCACCAAGGAAAACGACAGCCCATCACCGTCGCTGCACCCTGGTTCTCCCTCAGTTTGTTAGCCAAGCAGCCTCACTCCTCCCCGCTCCTTGTTCTTCTTCCATGGACCGCTGGTGGAGGAAAGAACGGAGGGGAGGCGACACAGGCGATTGAAGTCCGAAAAGTGGGCGAGCAGCAAAATGGTTCTGTGATTATTTAGCGTCCCAGCCGCGTAGACGCCGTTCACATCCGAACCTCCCGTTCCGGCTCATGACATCAGGCCGAACACGAACACCCACTTGGTCCACACAACTGGCTCACTGCCCCGCGCTGTTCTCGTCCTACAGTCTTCGTTCAATACTCTCGCGATATTATCTAACAACAACAACAACAATAATAATAATAATAATAATAATAATAATAATAATAATAATAATAATATGCCCACGGGGGTCTTGTCCCGGGTGGCCCCGTCTGTGGAATAAGAACGTTTTGTTTATTTGTCTGTTTTTAATCCCAAAGCGTTGAAACGAGTCCACGTGCGATTGTCAAGGGCACTGAGCTAACCAAGGTTGGCCAATGGCCACGTTAAAATAGTTTTGTGCGTTCATTTAGCTTATTCTTCCCTTAAAAGTGGTTAATACGATGTTTATTTATTTAATAAAATAATGATTGTCCAAACATTTTGCAAAATTAGCAGTTGCGCTTTCGCTGAAAATTAGGATATTAATATTAAGATATCTTCTATTATTATGATGTACGTGTACTATTTTCTTAAAATGTGTTTTGTATTCAATTTTTATTATTTATTGAATTTATCTTGGACAATTGCTTCTTTTGTTTTATTGTAAATTATCCAATGCAAAAATACATAAGGTACATTGTTTTCAATCAACAGTTAATTTTGATTATGTATAACTTAGTAAGAAATATTTTGATCAAACTAGTATACATATTTAACCCTTACTTACAAATTACCATCAGCCTGATTTTAAAAAAGTGGCCATTGTCTATCGACCGCAAGCTATACCATAAAGTGACCTTAGTGAGGTTATTTTGATGTCAGCAGTATTATTTTTACATGACTCAAGACAAAACAAAGAAATAATAACACGGTGTGATTTTACTGTCAGTGTTTAATTTACAAAGCTATTCACACAAACGGACCAGAAGAGCCACATAGACCTCAACTGAGCAGCTCCCCCGCCTCCCTTTTTTGGAAAGGGAAGGGGGGTGATGATACTGCTGTTGGACACACTGTAAATGACCGGTCACACAAAATGAGTCGCAGCAGAAAACTCTGGACTAAGTTTTTCTTATTTAATAGAGCAGACGTTTTTCATAACTCGTCCAGAAAAGGGGTATTGATAAGATGTCCACAAGCTGCCATTGTTTTCTTGCCATCCATGAATTTTCTTGCAGCCTTGATTAGATAAAATAAGAGAAATTATATCGTGTGTCATCGTCCTTTCCTTCCTTGGAAGTTGAGCATTGTTAGCATAGTCACTTTCAGAAGACACTCACTTTGACCACATGTTCCTGAGTGACGGCATCGATGGCCTGGAGAACCGCCTCGGGCGGCCGGTATGCTGCGGTCTCCAGGGCCTGAGCGCCAATCTCAGCCATCAGGCCGTCCGAGCTCTCAGTTGACAGCAGATAATCCACTTTGGCCTGAATCCTGCACACAAAGGGTGGGCAGCAATGTTACATCTCTGCAGTCTGGATTCTTCATTTGGATACATTTCAAATCGTATGCTAAAAATGTCAGCTTCTCAACAGTCAATATCCATTGTCCTCCCTGATAGCAGACGGGCTATCTTTGTGCTGGATCAATACAAAACATTGGCCCTTATTTTGGAAAAGAATGGTGAAAATGTTTGGCAATTTCCTGACATGTTAATCAGCATGCCAGTTTGAAACAATGTTGTGTCTTTGACACTGACAGCGTATTTCTGCACTCTTCAGCCCAAACTCACTTTGCTCTTGTGATGTCATCCTCTGTCACGGTGCCCTTGGCCACGCTGCCCACTTGAGCGATGGCCGCTCTGATGTCCTGTACAAGATGGCGACGACAAGGAACATCGGGTGATTTGTGAGCTAAGGTCAGCTTGGCCTTTTTTGTGCGTGTGCGCCAGGACTCACGTCTCTGGTGATGTTTGCTTGCGAGATGGTGTAGACGCCGAACAGACCCGAGTCGGAATATGAGGCATTGAAGGCTGAAGCCTGAAAGAAAAACAGAGACTATTTAAGTCTGGACAACACTATGTTGAAGATCATCTGCAGTGATTCAAAATAAACATTACTTTTGGTCCTGCAGTTTGTACGTATATGTTCCAAGGAACTGTCTTTGTGTTTCCGCCGGAAGTGCGGACTTCACCATATGGATGGCCGTGTACGGCTGCAACCAGCGGCACTAATTGTTGCTGTTGGCTCAACAGGTAACAGGCAACTCCATCCAAGAGGCCAAATGTTTTTCTTACATCAGAGAGCTGCGCGTTTACCTTGGTGACGCCCTGGCTCAGTTTACTGGTGATGCCAGTGCCCCGCTTAACGTGTGGTTCAGCTCCCAGGATCTTTTGCAGCACGGCAAAGGCAGTGGCCTCCGCGCCGCCCGCCACGCCACCTTCGCTGACAACCAGCGCATGAACCTGGTTGTCCTTGTTGTGAACACGAAGCTCACCTGGACGCAACGGAGCGCGGTTACGGTAGACGGCGGGGACAACGCTTTCATGAGGTGAACGAACACGGTCTTTACCGCCACGGTAAGTCGCTTGAATGAATGGTGCTCCGGCCCCACTGCGAACACTGAGGAACCTCTCGCTCAGCTCTGTCAGGTCAGAGTGCTTTACTCCTGAAAACACACGTCGGAGGCGGGATGTTAAAAAAAAAAAAAAAGAAAAAAAGAAAAAGAAAGGAGCCACCATGAGGAGCAGACACTCACCGAGCCCTACGACAGCCATTCGGCAGGTGGTGAAATGGTCCTCCACAAATGAGTGCAGCTACATGTGGAAGACAACAACATAGATGCATAAAAAAAAAAAATCAGCTGCTTGCTAGAAAAAGGCTGAGCAGGTGCATTCAAATGTTTTCAAAGGCTCAAACTTAGACCAAGGAGCAAAAGCATCCATATATTGTGTACGATAAGAAAGAGTAAAGAACAATAAAGCGTACCGTATTTTCCGGACTATAAGGCGCACCTAAAAACCTACAATTTTCTCAAAAGTGTGTGCCTTATAGTCCGGTGCGCCTTATATATGGATTAATTGATGAATTTGTTGATCCATATTGGTTGTACACAGTGCTCTGCCAAAATGTTTCAGTACGTTTTCGTACGACTAGTAAATTACAAGGTCGCATCGCTTCCCAGCATTTCGTCAACGGTGGTCAGGGGGCGTCACTGAATAGCTGTACCCGTGAGGCTATTTCATTTCAAAATAGGCTGCTCCGTTAATGTTTCGAGTAAATTTACGGATCAATATGGAAGGGAAACATAGGTAACCAGTACCAATGTGTTAGATCAAACTTTAGTCAGTTCCGATCATTTTATCGGAGCTCGTTTGAGAAACGCAATTGTTTACACTTTGCTGAGGCTCATGGGAGTCTGCGAGCTGAGGCTCATGGGGGTTCGCGGGTGGCTAATGCTATAGTGATAGCTGCTATATGCATGAGGCTATCTCATGTCAAAATAGGCTGTTCCGTTAATGTTTCGAGTGAATTTACGGATCGATATGGAAGGGAAACAATGCGTTAGCTCGAAGTTTAGTCAGATCTGATAATTTTATAGGAGATAGTTTGAGAAACGTGATTGTTTACAGAGGGCTCATTGGTTATTGGCTGATGGATGCATACCTCAACCCTAGTCAACCCCAGTTTGTTGCAGAATAGCTTCTATTTTACTCTGGTGCGCCCTATGTATATGAAATAATTTCTAAAATAAAAAAATCAATGAGGGTGCGCCTTATAATCCAGTGCGCCTTTTGGTGCGTAAAATACGGTAGATGAATGTTCAGAAAGAGTCCTTTGCTAGAACTGTGCGGTTGATTGTACAATAAGTGACAATGTCAACCGGTAAAAACAGATCCACATTTCAAAGTTTGAAAAAAAAGTGCAAATTCATACTTGCTGAGGAAAGACTTTTCCGACCATGTGCTCTGGGCAGTACAGCGATTTGGATAGGGCGTTTTTATAAGCCGCTTCATGCAACTTCTCAATCACGCCTGAATGGAGAAGACGGAGGAGACTCATTCCAAAATGTGCATTGGGGCGCCTTGGCTGGGATGAAAAAACATCATCATTTGGCAACATGTTAATTTGATGATCAAGATGGGAAGGGCAAGCGGCGGCCCCCTCAGTTCTTTAAACCAGTTTACAATGTTGAGGGTGCGGCCTTGAGCACAACAGTTTGTCAAACGCATGTGGCCACAAAAGCCAATTGCCACGCGGTGACCGGGCGCTGAGACCACTGACCTAGCTGAGGAGATCGCTTGGCCTGATCCTTGTCGACAATCACCCTGGATGTCAGGTCACGCACCTCCCAGGGCCTGAACTCCTGTGCCGTGGTCACGTTGACCAAGTACTCCAAAATGTTATCTCTGCTCATACACAAAAACATTGATGTCAGCACCCGGCACGGCATCCATCTCGGAGCGGCAACTCAACAGAAGTGGGCCGACGGCATCCATCCTTACAAGTCGTCTCTAAAGCAGCGTGCGGTGTAAACCATGGTTTCTCGGGACAGCGCGGCACTGCGGGCAGATGGCCGAGAGCACAAATAGGGTCACGCTTACACTTGTCAGATAGGCACTCGGCAAGCACAAGAGGCACTGACTTTAGATTGGCTCCAAGTGCTTCGACGCCACGGCAGAGTTTGAAGGCAGAAACGCCTTTAGTGGTCTGCAAAACAAAAGGAACCTGTGAGGAAAAATCAAACCCATAACAAACCTGGTCCGGAACGCCACGTTGGACAGGGCCACGACAAATGGCCTATTCTTTATCCTCTTGGAAGAGTGAGCCAGAGTTGCGGCTGCCTTCGCTGCAAACATTTGGCAACTCATGGATAATTACAATTCTACGACGTTACACCATTCCTGTATGGTTTCACAAAATCCAACACTGCAGAGTGGTGTTTTTAAAAAAAACAAAAAAAACAAAAACACAGGACAAAACGTTTGCTAGGTATTTTGGGGGACTAGAACAGCTTCATAGCATTTCTATTTATTTCAATGATGATGGTGACACGTCCGGGCGAAAGATTCAAAGGGATTGAACACGTGCCAACTTACCAGGTTGGCAGCCAGCCGCAGCACATGAGCGACACCCTGGTTCTCCACAGACTCATAGCGACTCCCCGCTTTCACAAAAACACCCACGCTGGACAGTGGTGAGTAGTTCTCCAAGGACGCTATCACCAACCCGTTTGGGAGCTTGGACACCTGATGCGAAGCAAACGCCTACCTTTGACCAAGGCCGGCAAAATAAATTAATCCGTGAAGCAGCACCAACCTGGACATTTTGAGGAGCGGGCAGCGACACTCTGGACGACTTGTATCCCGTGTAGGACTCAGTTAGCGCTTCACTTGGCCTGGTAGCTGCATAACAATGGTTCTACATGAACCACAAAGAGACACAAATTAAGGCTGGGGATACGGCCTTGAAATAAAATATTTTTTGTAAACATACTTAATCAGCTGTGACCACTCTGCCCACGGGGAAAAAAAATCAAATTACTCTCATTTTTTTTTAAAAAAGGCTTAAGGCATTGCATTTTGACATCTTCACACAATTAGTGTGGCGATGAGAGCCAAAGAAGCCGAAAAGAAAAATTGTCATTAGCCTAGTCCTACACTAAAAAGAAATTGCATTTGACAACACTTAAATGCATACACTTTTCCACTGAAACTCAAACAGTGGCGGATTTCATGAGGCAAAGTCGACCTCCAGAGTCCAGGCAGTCTCTGTCTAATAGTGTGCACGTTTACATTGCATTAAAGGGAAGTTGATTGAGTGTAAACCAGACCAGCAAAACAAAACACGTTAGCATCCATCTTGATTTAGTCACATTCAAGTTAATGCAAAGTTGAGAACGGGACAAGGATTGTCCGTTATTATTTCAGTCCATACGGTTGGGACATTTTTAATTGGTACTGTACCGGGAGATTTTTCCGATGTAAATTATGAACTTTGGCTCATTCAACACGGGTGGGAGAAAAATTGCTTTACTAATGCAGGGAAAAAAAACAAGGCATTCCGAATATGACCTTCAGGTCGTGCCCAACTGAGCCAAGTAGACGAGCACACGCGCATTGTCGCACATTTGACGTTCGGCACACTTGAAATGACCCAACAGAGACAAATGCACATAAGCTGCAGAATTTATTTATTTTTATTCTTAAAAAACGCCGCATGAGCCAGCCCTCACAAGCTAAGTAGCCGGTCGGCTCACCACAAAACCAAGTGCAAGTTCACATTTGTCAACTAACGACCGGTGGCCAAACTAAAATGAACTGCAGTGACAACAAGAAATCCCACAACTCACAGAGAGATTGTTTAAGGATCGAATTCCCCTCATGTCTCCAACGTCGACGGCCTGAGTAGGACAGATATGGCGGACGAGTGACGTCAATGCGTCCGCTCCACAGCGGCGTCTGATAACCACATTCGGTACACTTTTAAAAAGCCAAATAGTTTGCAATCAAACGTTCTATTTTTACAAACTCCGTTCTGTTCATGTGCCGTGCTTTATTTTTTGCATACCAGAGTTGGTCCGTATGTCCTAAATAAAACGTAAAGAATATCACACAAAAACGAAACACAATTTATCATAGCGTACATTTCGATCAGAGTATGACAGCTTGTTCACAACGGACACAAGGGTTCTTTGGTACTGATGTTTACTGTGAGCTTGGTTTTCTTTTACAAGACAAGACAAGCAGATGTTTTAAAATAACATTTTATTAGTCACTTGATTCTATTTACTGACACAATTACAAAAATAATCAACAAGAAGTTAATACAATCCTGGGAAAAAAACATCTGCAATACAAAGCACAACTTACATTTGTCAGAGTACCTGAAAATAATACCTTAAAAATATTCACAGTTGGATTTTTTTGCCCATACAGGATATTGCTGATAGAACAATTGTCAGCATGTCCTTCTCACAGTTTGACATAGTTCAAATAAATAATCCAAAAACACAGCTACAAGGATCATTGTGCCGTGTCCCTGTGTTGATGGCGCGAAAGGCGACTCGTGGACATTGTCACTTAGCTGTTTGGCAAAGCGGGGAAGTAGTGTGACGCACTGTCTTTCCTCAGCAGAAGCGACACACAGCTGAGCCAGCTTCGACTGGTGGGCATCTCGCCGACAATTTCCCATGTGTCCGTCTCGTCGCAGTATCTCTCGATAGTGTCGTGATATCTGACGGGAGGGGAAATCAGCCGTCAGTTTGTTAACACGACAGAAAATGCAAAGGTGTCGACAGCTTTAATTTCACCTAACCTGTCCCATCCTTCCTCCCCTCCCAGGACGTAGATCTTTCCATCCACCACGGCAACGCCGGGCCGGTAGCGTCGTTCTTTCATGGGAGCGCACATGGTCCACTGGTCGGTCTTGGGGTCGTAACACTCTACCTTGTCTGTGTTTTCCTTGGAGGCGTGCCACCCACCTAAAGTTCAGAACAAAAAACCTCAGGTTGCCATTTGATTTAATCAAGCACCTTAACTTGATACCCTAGTTAGGATCACGCGAGATTCGAACATTTTCATGAGTGATTCTTTTGTGTGCCAATGGAGGGAGCTGGCGTAGCACACGTGAAAAACTACTGCTGCGGGGCACCACAATTACAAATGAATTTGGACTGAGTTTTTCTAAATATGCATTTAAATTTTTTTTTTTTTTTTTACAGTTTTTAGATTTGCAACTAAAATAGTAACAAAATGTGTCATCATAGCACCCATTGACAATAAAGCTAATGCTTCATTTTCTGTTCAGTGTCAACCTTTGACACAATGAGAGTCAGCTCAGTAGCCTAGTAGTAGAGTGTCCGCCCTGAGACTGGAAGGTTCTGGCCGGGTCATACCAAAGACTATAAAAATGGAACCCATTGCCTCCCTGCTTGGCACTCAGCATTAAGGGTTGGAATTGGGGGTTAGATCACCAAATGATTCCCGTGCGTGGCACCGCTGCTGCTCACTGCTCCCCTCTCCCCCAGGGCAGGGGATGGATCAAAATCACATGGGGATGGGTTAAATGCAGAGGACAAATTTCACCAGACCCAAATCATTGGGACTTTAACTTTGGGACTTTAAGTAAATACAGTGAAGCCAAATACTGTACCTATGACATAAATCTTTCCATTCAGTGTACAAGCCGCGGAACCCGAACGACTAATCTGCATCCGAGAAACCTCCGTCCACATAGCAGTTTTCGGGTTGTACACTTGTGTGAGATCTGAGCCGTCGCCGTCTTCCAAAACGGCTCCGCCTGCAGGACAGATAAAACGCACACACCGTCAACAAGGGTCCAGGATCGTTTGACAATTTAGAATCTTAAAGTGAGGCGCTTAATTATGAATTAGGAGTAGGTGGGCAGCTTGTTCTACCTGTTACATAGAGAAGACCGTCCAGCGCCACGACAGCAGGACTTGTGACTGCCATCTTGACGCAGCCTACAAACTGCCAGCAATTGGTGTGAGGGTTGTAGCACTCCACCGAGGCCAGACGAAAGTGACCCTCCCAGCCGCCCACAGCATACACAAAACCATCCAGCATCACAAGGCCTGCCAGCAAGGACGAGAGAGAAAGATGCTCATGTAGTCCAATGGCTTTTTTTTTTTCTTGTTTTTTTGTTGTTGTTTTTTTTCTTATACGATGGCTGTTTTTTTTTTTTTATAAATACGATGACGCAGAAGTTGCACTTCTTGTTGTGGGGAGTGAATGGAGAGCGCTGTGACGTGAAATGAGACAGACTCACCGAGTTCTGAGCGAGACGTGTTCATGGGAGCCATTTCCAACCAGGTGTCGGAGCACGAGTCGTAGCGCCACATCTCCCTGCTGGCTGAGCCGTCTGGAAACTCTCCACCGGCTAAATAAAGGGCGGAGTCTGCAGGCAAGACAAGAGCAGGCGCACACGTCTTGGTGGGGCTTGTGATCTCTTGGAGATTAATTGAAGTTTACGAGGATAATAAGAACCATGGACTTTACAGTCACATTTGTCTCAACCCACCTGACACTACCAGCCCGTGCTTGCTCACAGCGAAGGGCAGGCAGGCATGGTCCCTCCACTTATTCGTCAGGGGATCGAAGCTCTCCACACTGCGCAGCACTACTTTGTCATCCTCGCCGCCAACTGTTATGATTACTTCCGAAGTCCCTGTTACCATGGTAACATAAGGATGGTAACAGAAGGTAACATGATGTGAAGGGTGGCACTATTTTTGACAGTCAAATAAATTACTCCCACGCAGCGTCTAACATCTGTATTGGTAAAATGTTGACCTGTGGATCGGCGCGGCCGTACCCGGGAGCAGAAGAGCTCCCTTCGGCGGTCCTTCAGCAGCAGGTAGTCTTTGGCCTCTGAGATGAGCCTCTGGCATCTGCGGTTCTCCTTCACCACTTCCAGAGATTCAATCACGTCATGCAGATAGTAAGGACTTATGAGGGGCAGGCGGACGTGCTCCAAGACCTGCAGGAAAAGAGCAAAGAGTCAAGCACGCGGCAGCTACGAAGCGTTCACTTCAAATCCCACCTTGTCAAAGCTCTGCTTGCGAGTTGGACATTTATTTAGCCACAGCATGGCGGCCTCGAACACCAACTCCTCTCTGGACACATTGAGGTGGTCGCTGGCGAGGATTTCAGTTAGTTTGTCCACACACAAGGTTAAGAACTCCTCCTGCGAGGGAGAATTCAAACATGAATCAAACCGCCCGAGATTTGAGAAAGTACGACACAAATAGTACAAAGGAATTGACTGAGTGGATTGGCGGCTTGGGCTCCTTAGTTTATGGCAGGCTTTCATTCCTCCGGCCGCAACGTAACGCACCTGTTGGCAAACGCTGCTAAAGTGACTGAGAATGTAGTCCATGCTTCGTTTCTCCAGCAGTTTACAGGAATGGGCCTCAGCAAAGCAGTGGATCCCCACACAGTTGATCTCATCCATCTGATGCTCCATGAAACCACAGCAGGCCTCTCTCACGGCCATCACGTCCAGCATGTTGGCTGCTGCCAACAGCGCCTGGACGGAGCAGAGTCGATCAGGTTTGTGAATTGTGTCAAGGTCTGGCATAACAGTGCACAAGGGTAGGAAAGCTTTGCGAGTATATGTTCTGTGAAAAATGTCAAAGAACAGAATTTGGCAAAACCTACCTGGACATTTGCTTTGGAAATGTAGACCTCAGACGTATAGGCATAGCTCACCAGCATGCCAACCATCTGTGGCTCTACTCCATTGATTGCCACCCGTTCCTGTTTGGACTCCTTCAGGGCAGTGCTAAACATTGTCTGGTGAGTGGTCAGCAAAGGGGGATGAGGCCAAGCACGCGTTCCGCAATTAGGTCATCTGGGGCGGTTAAAATGGGGTGGCCTGAAAGGCACTTTAAGGTGGTATTGACTCATGCGTACCTCAAAGTAAGAGCTGAAGGAGGCCAGCACGATGCGGTGACAGGGGAACTCCTGTCCCCCGCAGCACAGCGTGACATCGCAGAAAGAGTTTTTGAGCCGCAGGGCGTTGAGACCCTGCAGGACCGTATTGGGGTGCCGGGCTTCCACAAAGAGGTAGCCTTCGCCGCATGGGAATCCTGGAGCAACATCTTCCTGGATGTTGCCAATGAGAGAGTTGTCTGCCACAATCTCAGACATTTCTAACGCTGGCAAGAAACCCTGCGAGTCCGCCCGAGAAAGGGAGGGTGAAGAAGAAAAGAATTGACACTCTGAAATGCTCAACACTGGGTCGGATGCACTCAAAAGGACTTGGTCTAAAGCGGGGGCTGGCAACCCGCGGCTCCAGAGCCGCATGCGGCTCTTTAGCACGCCCCTAGCGGCTCCTTGGAATTTTTGCAGAAATGCGTGAAAATGGAAAAATATGTTGTTTTTTTTGTTGTTTTTTTAAATATGTTTTATATATGGTAATCAGACACAACCATTCTCATGCTGTAAAATGTATGAAGTTATAAATATATTAAAAATACCAAATTTAAGAATGGCGTCAAATAGCAAAATTGCGTGCGTCATGGTCTACGCACAGCACATGCAAGTTGTAAACAGGTGTGTGAGTAATTGGCCATGGATTCAAAACGCAAAAAGAGAAAGATTGCTAATGAGAACATAGGCTTTAAGAAAGAATGGACCGAACTATTTGCTTTCATTGCCAATGCTGAAGTATTGCCTGCATGTTTGATTTGCAATGAGAAGTTGTCAAATAACAAGAAGAGGAATTTGGAGCGACATTTTCAGATAAAGCACGCTAAATTTCCTGACGATCACCCAGTTGCAAATGAGAGGAAACGTGCAATTGCAGTGCTGGTGGAGAAATTTGAGGGCCGAAAAAACATTTCCAAAAAGTGGATTGCATCTCCAAACTCTACTACAAGTTTTGTTGCAGCCCGGGAGATAATAAAGCGCGGAAAACCATTCACCGATGGCGAGTACATGAAGGGATTCATTCATTAAAATATCAGTCTCTATTCGTCTCTAAACGAAATCATTCAGAAACTAAAGACATGCCTCTCCGCACAAACAATATCACCGATCATTACATCAAGGACATCAATTCCGATATCGAACAGACAGCTCTGCTATGCAGGTACGTGAATTCTAATGGGCCGCGAGAAGAAACGATCGAATTGATACCGCTATTATTATTATTAATTATTTTATTAGTACGCATACAGCTTATGTATTGACAGTCTATGTTGCCTTATAAAAGGCTTTTAGATTTTTGCGGCTCCAGACCGGTATGGTTTTTATTTTATTTGGGCCAATATGGCTCTTTGAACATTTTGGGTTCCCGAACCCTGGTCTAAAGTCATTTCAACTAGGTTAGAGAAAACATCTCACAAGTCAGTGAGATCCCGAGATTAGCTTGTTAGCTCGCTGACTAATGAGGCTTAAGTAGCAGTGTCACGGTGGGAATTTATCAGGGGGTTAGACTAGCTCTTTGACTGCCAAACATTTTAATTAATGGCGATATTGCAAGCTTAAAAAAAATCGAGTGCACTCACCAGTAAGCATAATCGTTAAACGACAGCATTAAAAAATACTTTCGATCCGGGCAGGTGAAACGGAACGCAGCCGCTTTTTCTCTTAATAGGCGGTTGGCAAAGCACTTTTCGGGCTCATTACCGCCACCTATAGGCAAAGGGGAAATGTAGTGTAACCGAATGCTGACGTTCTTGTATCAGACACAAATACCCGGACACTACGAAACAAAAAAATGTGAGAGTCTGAAAGTATGAACTTGCTCGTTAATCTATGCAGCGTGAAATCTGAAATCTAACTGAAAACTGATGTACTCACTTGTGACTTGTTCTGTGAAATGAATGGCAAGAGGTTGGAAACAGGTTTATTGTACCTTCTGACATCTAATGGAAGAGCATTTCATCATCGTTCCTCAACTATACTTGACTGGTATAGTGAATGTTATAGAGCCAAGGAAAGTCAAATTACGAAGATTTTATTCATTATTCAGTTTGAATGTTTTACAGGTGCATAGATGAAACTAAAGATTCCAAGTGTCATCTTTGATTGAGGTCCTCATAAGCAGCTGTCTCCCAAAGCACCCGGTCTCGCTAGTGCATTCTTGCGACGCACAACAGCTTCCAGGATCTTCTTTCGGGGTCCCAACTGGTCTGAAAGTATGAACTTGCTCGTTAATCTATGCAGCGTGAAATCTGAAATCTAACTGAAAACTGATGTACTCACTTGTGACTTGTTCTGTGAAATGAATGGCAAGAGGTTGGAAACAGGTTTATTGTACCTTCTGACATCTAATGGAAGAGCATTTCATCATCGGTCCTCAACTATACTTGACTGGTATAGTGAATGTTATAGAGCCAAGGAAAGTCAAATTACGAAGATTTTATTCATTATTCAGTATGAATGTTTTACAGGTGCATAGATGAAACTAAAGATTCCAAGTGTCATCTTTGATTGAGGTCCTCATAAGCAGCTGTCTCCCAAAGCACCCGGTCTCGCTAGTGCATTCTTGCGACGCACAACAGCTTCCAGGATCTTCTTTCGGGGTCCCAACTGGATGCGAATGCCTTTCAGGTCTTGGTCGGAGCAGAGCATGAGCGCCTCCAGGTCCAGGTGCTCTCTCGTGAAGGCCAGGGCAAACTCGGGCAAGGAGACGGATGACAAGAATGCATCAAGCGGAGAAGTTTCCTCCTCCTCGTCGTCTAGGCCGAGGTCGTCCTGCTCCCACGGGACCTCCGTTTCGGTGTTCGCCTCAAAGCCAGAGAGGTCTTCCTCTATCTTGTCGTTCTCAACGAGGTAGCCCAGGTTTTCATTGTTCCCACCGGCGACGTCGTCTGTGTCCAGGCTCATCCTCTTCATGAAAATAAGACCACCCAGGCCAGGCCTGTTGAAGATGGACTGTTTGACTTGGCCCGCCGATTCATCATCATCATCTCCATAGCTGAGCTCTCCTTCATCTTGAAGCATGCTCTCGTCCCGCTCATCGAAGATGTCTAAAAACTCAGCATTCTCCGACGCTGCATCCTCCTGCTTCAGGAAAATGACATTGGCGTCTCTTTGCAGAGTGGCCATGTCTTTCTTCCTGAGCTTCTTTTGCAGTGTGCCTTTCAACCTGGCTGACAGCGAGCCGGATTTGTCGGATGCAATGAACTTGGAGAAGTGATCATCGACGCCAGGTGCAGCGCCCACACTCAACGAGGCTGACGTGTCACCTCTATCTGAAGCGGAGGCGGCGCCGTCCACCTCGCGGTACATCTTATCCATCTTGCTTTGGTGTCGCCTCTTCACCTTTTCGCAAATTTTCACCCGTTTCTCCGCTTCCCTGGCAGCCTCTTTCTTTAGCCTGGCAACTCTCTTTGGATTCTGATTGTTCTGCTGGGAGGCGGCGCCGTCCAGGAAGCGCACGCACTCCATGCGATCCCGCGAAGCGGCCACGTCCATTGCCGTATGCTGCTCGTTGTCCAGCGCAAACAGGTTAGCGTCAAAACTGACGAGGAAGCTGAGGATGTGCATGTGGCCGTTGGCAGCGGCGTGGTGCAGCGGCGTGTTTCCCCAGATGTCACTTCTGTTGGCGTCTCCCCTGTCACACACAAATAGGATGACATCATCTTATCCAAATTATAGACCTAGAAGTCGGTAAATAGGCGATCTGCTTTGATGGGGAAACTCGTCGTTTCAATATCTTTTTTATTGTGAAACTTTCAGAAAAAAACCCCCAAAACAAACAGCCATTTTTTTTTCCATCAACAGACTGCAAATGTTGGAAAATGCGCTTTTTGCATCGATAAGACAAACATAATCAGCCCATGATCGAACGCAGACAAGAGTAATTGGTAAGCCATTAAGATGTAAAGTCCTCTACAGGCGCGCCTCGGTGTTCCAGCAATAAAAATCATTACAGCAGCAACTGTCGTGCATGTCCTGAACATTGCTCAGTTGTTCACCGCCACGTTACAGAAACGAGCCTCTGACAAGATTGTCAGCGAGAATGACGTGCGAGTAGTGAACAGGCTCTATTGTGGTGTCTGATGAGGGAGGGCTGGAGATGGCACGGTGAACAAAGCTTTCTTTTGTTTTGCGAGACATTTATTCCTTGCTAAAACATTTGGCTCGGCCTGACAGCAAGTTGCTACAGAAGTGGAACAGAATTTTAGATAAAAAGAGAAGGAAGTTGTTTCGAATAACAACGTACTTTGTTATTCAAAACAAGTAATAGACACGTGTCTATTCCTGTTTATATAAATTAAAAGACTAGAATTGTATGTATTTTTTGAAGATAAGGTGAGATATTATATTAAGGTCATCTCACCAAGTTGCACCAGGAAAGGATGAAATCAGATCAGTTTAGAAGTCCACTTGGTATATAGGCTATATTATAATCCAAACCCACTCATCCACTGTTCATTTTTTTCAATAAAGCGCACATTCAATACGCAATTCAATTCTCACCCCCTGCTGCATATGAGCTGAAGCGCATCCACATGCCCGTGAAAAGCAGCCAGCAGGGTGGGCGTCATGCCGTCTTCGTCCGGAGAGTTCAGGTCCTTCCTGGTGGCCTCCTTCAGAAGGTCCAGGTAACCGTCAATGGCTGCCTTGTGGTACCTAGACATGGCGGTCTTTTTCCAGGATTCCAAAGCGAGAACACAAACAAATTCTTCACCTCCGTCAAGAGCCCAAAGACTTCATACCAAGTGAGCTCGTGCAGGGCGTCGACGTCAACAGCTCAGAGCCATAAAACAATGGCAAAGTCCAGGTCCACTGCTGCACCTCATCTCCTGCACAATCGCAAACCTCCCACTGTGTGGTCATGAGTCTGGCCTTCTTTACTGATTCCGTCCTACAATACTCTTATATGTCAATCCGTGGTTAATGATAGCCACCGCACCTAAAATTGCTCAATTAAAATGTGTCCATTCTTTTTTTCCCCTTATACTTCTTAAAAATGTACTATAACGTTGGATACGGATAAATGTCTGGGACCCTTAGATGGCGCTCGTGAGGAATTCTGTCTTGTGCGCACCACGAAGAAGGAATGCGGAAGCAAAAATGAATGGGAAGGGAAGTTGTCAGTTATCAACGATCTTTTTGTCTGATAGTTTGACATCTCCGCATGAATGATTGACAACCGACACCTATTTACAATAAGCCAGCCGGACAGTTAAGACTCGAAGTTCTTGCAGGACCAACCGTGTGCGGTGACCGAGAAAAGGCTGTCAACATGTCCGCCAATGGAAGCTCACCGGTCGGTCTGCTGTCTTACGAGACTCTGGTCCACGCTGTGGCAGGGGCAATGGTGAGTGGAACAAAGAGAAGTGCCATAACAAGACACGGCGTGGTGTGTCTTGTGCGTAATACGCACAACGGTGATATGTGCGTCATCTCACCGGTTTCTGCTCATTGTGAATCTCGGTTAGTAATTTTATTTGTCTTTTCAGGGCAGCGTGACAGCAATGACCACTTTTTTCCCTTTGGACACAGCTAAAAGTCGGCTTCAGGGTGAGTTCCTCCCTGAAAAAAACACAAGTGGCCTGATTTTTGAGATACAAGCTGGTGTTTGGATGTTTTTCTTTTTTGACTCGCCAGCAAAAATTTGAAATAAGATTGCTGTTTGACGTCAGTGAGTTCAACTCGCTTTATAAGAAGCAGCAGCTTCAACATCAAAGTGGCTTCAAGTCATTGAGTGCCAGTCCTAACTGAAATTTACAAAGTTTAAAATGAATAAAATTGCAAGTTGTGTCTTTAAAACAACCCGGGAGTTTTGTGTCATTTTTGTTGTTGTTGTTGTTTCCTAGTTGATGAGAGCAGAAATTCCAAATCCACGCCAGTCATCCTGGCCGAGATAGCGCAGGAAGAAGGCGTGTGAGTATGCCGATGCATTGGAGCTGCTCGAGTGAGGCACGCAAGTGACTCGACACTCTCCATCATGACGCGTCCGTGCAGGCTGGCTTTGTACAGAGGCTGGTTTCCGGTTATCTCCAGCCTCTGCTGCTCCAACTTTGTCTACTTCTATACCTTCAACACACTGAAGAGGCTGACGGCCTCAAGGCCACAGCAGTCCAGACTGGGCAAAGACCTGCTCGTGGGCATTGTATCAGGTGAATCTCAATCTGCTCCGTGACGCTGGCTGGGAAATGTTCTCGAGGGGATTTGTTCCACTTGTCGCCACCCTAATCGTGCAACCCGGTTGCTTGTGTTGCTCACGAAGGGGCGGTGAATGTGATCCTAACTACGCCTATGTGGGTGGTCAACACTCGTCTGAAGCTCCAGGGGGCCAAATTCAGAAATGAGGACCTTCATCAGACGCACTACAAGGGCATGTTTGGTGCGTGCGTAGCAGCCCCCATCTTGTGTGGGGCGAAGGTGGTGCTTACCTCTTTGTGGCTTTCCTTCTCTAGATGCCTTCTCCCAGATCATAGGGAGCGAGGGGGCGGCCATGCTGTGGAACGGCATGCTGCCCTCTCTTATCCTTGTCCTAAACCCGGCCGTGCAGTTCATGTTCTACGAGTCCATGAAGAGGAGGGCAGGCAAAGGGGGCAGGAAGGTGAACGGACACACAATGTGATAGACTTTGTGGGAAAATGCACGAGAGCCTCAGACATAAACGAGGCGGAAAGTCCACTAGAGAGTTGTGCCTCTTGTCAGATCTTTAAACGAGCTGCTCAAAAGACTTGTGTTCATTTTCGTGCATGGCTGTGCTACAAAACAGGGAAAGGCTAATTGGCTCTTCCACAGATCTCATCTGGTGAGATTTTCCTCATGGGAGCTGTTGCCAAAGCCATCGCGACCACTGCCACGTATCCACTGCAGACCGTCCAAGCTATACTCAGGGTAACTGCTGTATCGTATGGAAAATTGATTTCTTTATTGCATATAAATGCTAATTATGAAAAGTGTGAGCTTAGCACGAACGAGGCTTTACTAAGGAATAAGCATCAGTCGTGTACGATGTTGCAATTGGTCGGTCGTGAGCTTAATGAATGTATTGATGAATTGCAAAAGGCACCGCACGACTCGGTTGCATTCACTCGCCTCCAGTTTGCAATCCGAAGGGGAACTTGCCTGACGCTGGCTGCGGCCCGTTGTGTTTGACCCAGGAAACATTAACTGCCCCTCTACATTTACAAAATGTTCCCTAAATTGCGTTCCTGCACATTTGTCAATCATTTCCCCACAGGAAACTTTTTATCCCTCTGGAACCACGGTAGTTTGTTTCTTGCATTTTGTGGCATCTCTTTGCAAACATGGAGATGTGTCCTGTAGTGGCAACATTTCTTTTCCGACCAAGGTTTGACAGAGTTTGTTTCCTGCGTTTCAAGCTCGTTCGCTGAAATTTACATGTCGATACATCACATAAGGAGGTTCAAATGATAAAGTAAAATGCACTTGATCATACAACTTAGTCTAAAGCGTGACTAAACATTCCTCTGACCTATTTGACCACAAAAAAAATCTTAATCACTTTCTAATAAATTGGTTCTAACACGTCCGTCTTTCCGGCTGAACTGAGCGTGTGTCCTCTTTTCAGTTTGGCCAGTACAAAGGCGATGGCAAGGGCGGCCTGATGGGAAGTCTGGCAAACATCATCTCCTTGTTGATGGAACGAATTCGGTAAGCGCCGCCCGTTCTCAAGACGCACCGTCGAATGCCAAGCGTATGTAGTCAGAGTTTAGACTTCTGGTCGGTCGGTCGACTGGCTCGGCCAGCCGTCCGTTGCTAAACCCTTGTTGCGTCTGTGACAGGAAGCGTGGCCTTCTGGGGCTCTACAAAGGCCTGGAGGCCAAGCTGCTTCAGACGGTGCTGACGGCTGCCCTCATGTTTGTGGTGTATGAGAAGATCACCGCCGCCACCTTCAAAATGATGGGCCTGCACAGGAATCTCACGCACTGAGTGGGTCGTCGCTCGCGCTCCCAATACCCGATTGGAGAGGTGAAGGAGATCAGTCAGATCAAATGCTCCGTGTGGTGGACTTCTTCACGTGCACTTTGGTTAAACCGACTAATGAGATGAAATGACTCGTGCCAAATGATGTAAAGTGCTTTTTTGAGTTGTTGACTTGAATGGAAAGTCCTCATGACTGTCAGTCAGTGACACGACACGGGCTTCTATCACTTGTTTACATGATGAAAAAAAAATCACTTGGATTTACATTTCCAGTCATTTTTTTTACAAGTCAAGAAATTATCTTTTAAAAAAGTGGTTTGTACTGTTTTAGTGGTAAAAAATGGGTTAGTAAAAACATTACAATTCAATTCAGAGACTGAAAGTTTATTTCTTAATAAAGGTTTGACGCTTATGCTAATTACTTCCTGGAATGAATCAACTCGCCCAACCTGTTTGTAAAACATAAAGGAGTGCCCGCATACTTTGCGGAACTTCGACCTTTTCGCAAGCAGTGTAAAAAGATATCCAGTAATCCCTCGTTTTTCGCTGGGCTTACGTTCCGAAAAGAACCTGTGATAGATGCAATTCATGAAGTAGAGGGATTACTGTGGTGCCTCTTTAGCCCATTTCTGTCACGTACCATTCAGGCAGGAAAGAATAAATGGAGTCGCTGTGGATAGTGACGGTAACGTCACTGCACTTTTTTCGGGAGAACAGGTAGACCACACTGGAAGACCAGAGAGGAAAAAAAGATTACAAAATGAAATTGTCCGAGTGCTGGAACACAAATGCCGTAGAATTAGCGCAGATGTAGGAAATGTGACTTTGTAAATGATCATCAGCATTCACATAAGTCAAAGTACTTCCAACTCACCGAGGGTCGTCTCGGGTCACCACGCGCTTGACAAACGACAGAAACTCGCTGCAGAAGCTTAGGCACACCGACGGCCTCCAAGTCAAGTCCTTGCCCTGGCCCAGAGAAGACAAATGCGTTCGTTGTAGGTACGGTTCTCTCGCCACGTGTGGCCTCGGGCAGCCTATACCTGAACCAGTTTGGGAATTTCGTCGGTGCAATAAGTCCGCACGGACACGACGACCCCATCATCATTCTTGAAGCCGGCCACAATGTGAGGGACTCCAAGAAGGAACGACTGTGCCCACCACTTGAGCAGTTTGAACCTGATGAGGAAAAAATGCTCCGGAGTACAGTCGTATTATGAAGCTGGGGCAGGGGGCTGAGTACCATGACTAATTAAACATTAATTTTACGAAAAACTACCTTGATTTAGACACGTCTTTCATCTGAGCTCCAAGGTCATGTTACACCAGTGTCAGATTGCATTATTATTGGTCTTTGAATCAAAGTTGACGTCACACCGATGTAGAAATCGACTCGTGAAAATGCCAGACTGTATTTGGCATGAGTCGAGACTTGCGCGGGATACATGACTCGATTCACTAACATCTCCTTATAGTCAGGCCTCATGAAATGTGGGGAAATGTAATTTACCTGTGCTATTTTGGAGGCTTGACAAACCTGTGGAATTTGCTTCGCTGTTTATCTGTGCGAATCTGTCCTGATGTCTTGAGCTCCAGGTAGCAAGCGGGAGGAGCCAGAGCATTGGGGTCCTTGTCCCGGCAGTCCACCTCGCCGGAGAACAGCAGCCTGTGGTCCGAGAGATGAGTTCGGACCACGCTGTAGAAGGCCTCGTTGGCGTTGACCACGCCGCTCGAATCGGGTAAGCCGTCAATGTTGTCTTTGGGGGGACAAAACATTTTTGTCCCAAGCAATTTCCAAATAAGTAATGATATGTGTACTAACAATTTGAAAATAATCACTTGCGGCGTGATACCTAGTTGCTTTTTTTTTTTCTGTGTCATAAAATGTCAAAGACACTGCACTAAAGTTCTCCAGTTGGTGTCAAGAAACACTGTTGAAGTTGATAAACTTTGTGTTTTGGGGAAGAGCTACAAAAGTTTAGCCTAGTTAGTGGCAATAGGGAAGTTTTCAATGCATCTGTAAACCTGTTAAGGTGAGGTAGGAGGAATTTGAAAGGATATAAAATTATTTTGGGATTACACTTTAACTGCAAACAACAGACTCCGAGACCGCCAACTAAGAAAGTCCTACCTGCGCATATGTACTGCTCAAACTTGTACCCCCAGTATATATTCTCTTCGTGGCTCTCGGTGCGCTTCTGCCGGTCCTGGCAAGCGCTGTCCGTTTCCACTTCATTGATGTAAATTACTCCTTTGAACTTGGTGACGGCCAGGGACCACTCAGTCATAGCCTCATACGGTGTGCATAAAACTTTGGTCAAACGGCCTCGGGATGTCACAAAGTCAAAGTCATCCAAAGCACTGGGGAGGAAAAAACAAACAAAAATGCCAAGTGATATTGAGACCCAAAAGTAAGGTCACGTGGAGCCTGGAGATATTTGATTAATTGCTTCCATGGCCTCGCTCGGACTAACGGCCGCGGAGTAGTAACTTACGATGACGCAGCTGCCTTCTGCATGAGGTTGGATTTGTTGGCCAAGATCCAGTGCAGGATGTGTTCCAGGTTCTTCTTCACAGTTTCATCTCTCTTTATGTAGCGGTCATTGTAGCCATCCCTCAGGTCAAAATTTGGGCTCTGCTCAGGATTCACAAAGTATCGCATTTGACTCTTGTCGTGGTGGAAACTTCTCTGCGTGTCCAGGGAGAAGGAGCCCTCCTCCACTCGCTCTTTGAACGGAGGCTCCTTGCCTACGTACACCTCCTTTCTGGTGCTCAGCGTCTCACGGTACATCGTCTGAAAGTGAATGAGAGTATTCCAAATGAGAAGCGAGGCGGTTGAGCAAAAATCAGTTAGAAGCGGTGCAGGGCAGATGTATCATACATTTTAATTCCAGCGCAAGTTTGCTGGTGTGGGATTCCCTATTTTAAACAATGGGAATCCATAATTGCTCCTTCATGCGTTCAAATGCCCACCATCCCAATTTCCGTACATGCACATTTTACTTCACTGAGTCAGGAACAACTCTCAGCATCGTACTGGTAGCTGTTGCCCCAAGAAGAATATAATGATCATTTTGGACTTAGATCAGTACCCGTGTAGCTGACAGCCACTTAATCATCGAGGATATATTCTCAGACCTTTTCACCTCAAACATTTGCTCGTAATCAAATGAAAGCATAAAGTAGATTTGCTTGATTTTCTACTCTATCACCAATTTGAGCACATAGAAACGGGAAGAGTCGCACTCACCTTATCCGAGATGGGGTGTGAATGTGACGATCCCACAGCACTGCTGAGACTTGTTTTACTCCTTCGGTTGGTTTCGTTTCTCCTGAAGTGGTACTCTTGAGTTTCCATTCTCAGAAATCTTCGAGTGTTTGTTTCACTTTGGCAGAAGTGAGGAACACATCTGCCAACAACATGACTTCACAGTGTTCAGCCTGACCGAGGGCCTCATATCTTTGCTTTAACAAAGCTCTCTGTCTAGCTCCAGAGTCCCTTAACTCCCACAGCTCAGTGGCCGAGTGGTAGAGTGTCCGCCCTGAGACTGGAAGGTTAAGGGTTCAAACCCCGGCCGGCCGGGTCATACCAAAGACTATAAAAATGGGACCCATTACCTCCCTGCTTGGCACTCAGCATTAAAGGTTGGAATTGGGGGTTAGATCACCAAATGATCCCCGAGCGCGGCACCGCTGCTGCTCACTACTCCCCTCTCCCCCAGGGCAGGGGATGGATCAAAATCACATGGGGATGGGTTAAATGCAGAGGACAAATTTCACCACACCCAGATGTGTGTGTGACGATGATCATTGGGACTTGGGGCACTTTAGTTGCATTGTCCCACAGGAAACAGGTACTCAACACACTCCGAGATATCTAATCAGTCGAGGACGAGGATGCCAACCGACTGAGGAGAGACTCTTCACTGCCAAGGTCACGGAAAGGCTAAGGTTCTGTCAGCCCGCTTCATTAGCTAGGCAGCGTTGCTACAGCCACAAACTCCCTTTAGTGTAGCAACGCCTTTTTAACCAGGGCAACCTAAAACATTAAAAGAGGAGACAGCAGACTAAGAGCTCAGAACTGATTGAGATTGTCTTCTCCTCTTTGTTCCAGTATATGACCTAATGTCTGATGGTACTTAGACCTGACACAAAAGACAAACATATGCCCCCCACCCCTAAGTGCAAGCCTGTTGGGTGAAAGGCCTTGTCCCTGCCAATTTTTCCCTTCAGTGAAGTAAATCTAGGTCGCACATAGTTTTTGGCCCGACATGAGACAATTTTGATGCTTTGTTTTCAGTCCTCCAAAAAAGAAATCACGAGAATGAAATTACTTCTATTGTCCGAGAAGACGTTCACTACTTGACGGGGAGCGCTTATGAGTGTATTCAGACCTGACTGTTTGGTCCACTTTAAAAAGACCAGGGTTTGATTCTAATGCTCGTTCGAAAAGAACCGGACGGAGACCCACTTTTCAAAATGGTCTCGGTTTGCTTCCAAAACGAACTCTGGTGCGGTTTGCTTCAGGTGTAAATACAAAAGCAGTAGATCTGAACCAACAGCTCAAATATGCAGAGCAGGAATGCAGCACTTAGGACTCGCATGTTTTCCTGCATTTCCGGTTCTGTGCGCCGCCCTGGTCACTGCTGTCCAATGGGAGCACAGATCGTCACAAGCGTGGATGTGTTAACAAAATAAACTTCACTTGCAAAATGTACACTTTGAATAGGAATCGCACCAAACGAAAAAAATGATGTCCGCTTTGAATAAAGCACTTCCAAACATGTAAACAATGGAATTTTTTAATTTCTTTGAAAAATAGCAGCAGATGATAGCCACTTTTGAAATTTCCACAAGAGCGTGACATTTTAGCATTTCTCACGTTTCTCCCACACGTCGTGTTGCTAGGCCACAACACACATCTTCACCGGATTGCGGCACGCGGCATCAAAACGCTACAAGCCGCCAGCGCTTCTGTAAGAGCGCCGATGCTGCGGTTTCGACAGATCTTTGTGTGAACGTTTGTTGTTGTGTGTTCTTGTTTAATCGCCCTTAAAAAAAAAAAAAAAAAAAAGGATCTGGAGTCTTCGTTGAGCGAGGGCACTTCTCAGACGAGAATCTTTAGCTCATTTCCTTGACGTACCAGTCCGGCAGGAAAGAATAAGAGGAGTCCCTGTGGACCGAGTATGTCACATCACAGCCGGGGTTCCAGCCCAACAGATAGACCACTCTGAAAAACACACTAATCATTTCAGCTCCTCATGATTTGTAACAAGATAATGTATGTATTATATTTACAGACAAACAAGGCAAAAATTGATTTTTTTCTTCATTAAATATGCTGTGAGCTCACCGAGGATGGTCTTGGGTCGCCACACGCCTGACAAATGACAGGAAGTCGCTGCAGAAGTTCATGCAGACGGTTGGCCTCCAACACTTGTCCTCGGCCTGCTCCGTAAGACACAGACACATCGCTGCCATTGTCCGCTTTGCATTACACGCGACCAACTCACCTTGATGAGCCGCGAAATCTCGGAGATGCGAAAGGTCTCCACGGAGACGACGACTCCGCGATCATCCCGGAAGCCGGCCACGACGCGAGGGACTCCAGGGAGGAAGGACTGTGCCCACCATTTGAGCAGTTTGAACCTGACGAGATCCAAGAGGTTGGTTCATCCAAGACGAGCCCCAAACGGCACGCGTTTGACCCCACCTATGAAAGTTTCTGCGCTGTTTGGGGGTGCAAATCTCTGCGGACGTCTTGAGCTCCACGTAGCAGGCGGGAGGTGCCGGAGCTCTTGGATCTTTGTCGCGGCAGTCCACCTCGCCGGAGAAGAGCAGCCTGTGATCCGAGAGACGCGTTTGCACCACCGAGCAGAAGGCCTCGTTGGTGTTGACCGTGCCGCTTGAATCGGGGTAGCCGTCCATCTTATCTTGTAAGTCAAAACAATTTCATTTGACTTGGTGATATTCATCTACTCAGCCAAAGACAGTGATCGTGTTACGGATATCTCGCAATAATTATGCTGGTGAAGCTTGCTTTCGCGGAAATGCCTCATGCATGCAGTTGAGTAAACCACCCAGTACCGACATAGGAGGAAACGTGCTACGTTCGGGTCTGAGCATTAAAGTATACAAGGTGCCTCCCTACCTGCACACATGTACTGCTCAAACTTGTAGCCCCAGTACATCATTTCCCGGTGCCTCCCGGTGCGATTCTCTCGGTCCCGGCGAGCGGCGTCTGTTTCCACCTCGCTGATGTAGAGGGTGCCCTTGAACTTGGTGACGGCCAGCAACCAGCCCTCCCGCGTCTCGTAGGGGGTGGTCAAAAGTTTGGTCAAATGGCCTCGCCACGTCACAAAGTCCACATTGAAACCTCTGCGGGGAGACAAAGAAAAAAAAAAAAGTACGTTTGGCCACGTGCTTCTATTTTTGTCCAAATTGTATTGCTTCTGGAACTTCTGCTTTCGTAAGGATACGGATTCAAAGCAACAAAGCTAGCCGACTGAAAGGCTAAGTTACTGCTATGTGGCTCTTAATAGGCAATGCCATTCAATTAAAGCATGAAATCATGATGCAAAAACTCTTTTGATTTGGTACATTGTGTCTAGTCGCTATGACTGTGTTTTTTTTTTTTTTTGTATAAGGTACAGTTTGGTGTATTGCTTGAAGAATTTCCATTCATTTCAGTAATTTTGTTTTAGGTTGCGATTGCTGTTGTGAAACAAATCCAAATTGCGTCTGTACTGTGACTTCATAAGTTCGCAATTCTACCCTCTACTTACGATGAAGATGACGCGTCCGACCGCCGTGTCAGCTTCGGTCTGTTGGCCAGGATCCATCGGAGGATGTGGTCCAGCTTTTCCTTCACATTTTCATCTCTCTTTATATAACGGTCCCTATACCCATTCCGCAGGTCAAAGTATGGGGTTTTCTCAGGTTCCACGTAGTACCTCATCTGCCTGCTGTCGTTGAAGAACCTGCGTTCTGAGTCTAAGGAAAAGCAACCAACTTCAACTGGCTGCTTGTACAGGGGGAAGTCTTTTTCATACAGCTCACTGCTGGTGCTCAAAGTTTGAGGGCTCAGTGGCCCGGAGGAGCGGTTCTGGTGGTGGTTTGGTTCGGAAGATTTACTATGTAAGCTGGAATTGTGGGATCGGTGCTGGTTCATGTTTGCCTGATATGGAGACAACGCAAAATCATGCCAATTCTGCAAAAAATTAAGAGAAAGTACAAGAAATTATGCAGTGAAGAATCTCAATTGGTAAGTCGCGAGCAGCGGGTAAGAAAATGCAGGTTTGTCCATAATACAGTTAGAATAAATAAAGACAGGCATGATGTGTTACGTCACAAATGTGCTCCGGGAAGAAAAGTAAAAAATAAATAAATAAATAAATAAATAAATAAAAAAATCGCACAAAACACACTTAGAAACAAACGTTGTGGAAGGCCTCTAAGGGAGGAGTTACAGCTGTTATTACACCAAAGGATATTTGATTTAGATGCAATTTTTAACGCCAAGTCGGAATGAAATGACAGATGATACTTTACGCAACTAGGTGTAGTTTCATGCAATAATATTGCATATGGACGCGAGTGCATGTGCATTCATCAACTGAAAGTGTTGGGCAGCCTGAGGACTGTATAGGGCAGGGGTGGCCAACCCGGGGCTCACGGGTTTTTTGTGCGTGTTGCTTCGCTTGAGTTCAATATGGTATTTCCGTCAAACGCGTATGCGCATGAGGTGAAATCCGGCAAAAGAGGGGCAAACCCATTCGAGGAAACAAATAGTGTCAATTTCCCTCAAAATGGCAGGGAGAAAATACACAGCTAAAAGAAAATATGAAGATGAATACAGGACGTTTTAAACAAAGTGGGAAGTTTAGATTTTTTTGTTGAACGTAACGGCAAGCCATTCTGCCTGATATATCAGACGTCATTAGCTCATTTCAAAGCTTCAAATCCTGAGCGCCACTTCAGCTCACTTCATTCTAATATCAATAAGGAGTTTCCAAAAGGGACTGAATTTTGCAAGCGCAAGTTGGACACTTTGAAATGTCAGGCAGAAAAACAGGTACAGTTTTTCCCAAAAATTACGAAGCACTCAGAGACTGTCACGCTTGCATCGCATAGACTGGCTTGGGACATTGCACGAGCTAAAAAGCCATACAATGAAGGGGAGTTCGTTAAAAACTGCCTCACTGACGGTGCTACGTGGCGCGGCGTAACGGCTGTAGTCATGCGTGTAAGATCCGAGGCAAACTAAAGGGAGATCGCCGGAGCTGTCAATCAAACGGCGCGCACACGAAACAAACCGCGATCGGACAAACGGCACAACAGTGGACAGTCCTGACAATTGTAGTGTTGTGATAATTAGACGCTACCCCTTTAAGAGACTGAGGAAGTGAGAGGGTGACGTACAGTGGGAGAGAGAGTTGTTGCGGGACGGGGTAAGTGAGGAGCGAATGTGTTGCTACCTGTAACTGTTGAATAAAAAGCCCCACCGTCGTATTCCTTTTCACATGAGGAAGAAAGTAGAGGAGGAATTCCAAAGGTTGGAGGAACACATCACACTCTGTACTCAAGGAGGGTGATGTTGTCCTGATATAACAGAGGAAAACAGGAAAACTTGTGACACCGTTCAACCCAAACCCCTACAAAGTCATCACAGTGAAAGGAACAATGGTCACTGCACAGAGACATCAACACAAACTCACAAGACATAGGTCACACTTCAAACTCTTGAAAAGAAAAACTGAAGTCCCAGTCACAACAGGAGACGGTGATGACTGTGACGACGACAGTGTTGATGGACAAGCTGATCCTGAAAACGTTAACCCTGAAGCCAGGAGGCGACGCCCTGTGAGGGTAAACAGACGACCTCCTCAAAGACTTATCACTGAAATATTGCAAAGGTTACATAGAGTGATGAGACACTGACAAATTCTCGGCACCGTTATGTTTATTATTGAAACAAGAGTAATGTGTTAAGCCTAGTTATTTGTTAAAATATTTGTATATCTGATTTAAATTAATAATACTGTACGGAATCACAATTTCATATTGCTGTATTTTGGAAGCCACTTTATTTCTATTAATATACACTCTGTCAGGGTAAGTAAAGCCAACACTAAGGAAGGCCGTTCCATTTAAAAGAAAAGGAGAGATGTAGTGTTATGATCATTAGAGAGACTGAGGAAGTGAGAGGGTGACGTACAGTGGGGGAGAGAGTTGTTGCGGGACGGGATAAGTGAGGAGCGAATGTGATGCTACCTATTAAAGCTCCGATTCAAAACATCTCAACTGAGAGGACATTCAGTTTCTACAAGGACATTCAGTTTCTACAACAATTAAATGTATGTACTCACTTTGTGCAAAAGACGCACACAATCACAGCAACACGCTCAGTGGATATCAACAACTTCTAACTCCCGTCTGTAATTTACCGCTGCGCAAAAAGCTGCAACAATCGCGAAAATCGGAGGTAAATCACGCGAGACTTAAGGCGCGGTGACGTGACTTTCGAACACAACAACATTCAACCCAAAATATATATTGATTTCCAGCATCGACATAGGAACCTTTCTAACAAATAGACTAAAACAAATTAATTCTATCCGTAGATAATCAACGTTTATAGCACTTAAGTCACTTACTTCGATGAAGAATACCCCAGCCGGTAACACGGTTTAAGAATACAAAAGTAGTGACATTTTTCTGATTTATTACTAGTTGGAGTCGTAAGGTAAACGTAGGGCAGTGGTTCTTAACCTTATTGGAGGTACCGAACCCCACCAGTTTCATATGCGCATTCACCGAACCCCTCTTTAGTGAAATATATATATATTTTTCAAATTCAAGATATCAATGTTTATTACTGATTCACAATATGAGCCATGCATGAACATCACCTTGTTCAAAGAACATAACCAACACAATGCATGAACTCAAAAATTACATACCTGCAAACCAGTGTGACTTCTGCTGTTGCCTTTGCGAGACCAGTTCAGATATGCGTCGTCACGAATTTACACAATAAATCAAGTGTGTTTGGACCTGCGCAGTGGAAACTCTGCCGAACCCCTGAGACCGACACACCGAACCCCTAGGGTTCGATCGAACCCAGGTTAAGAAAAAAGAAAAGGGGCGTAATGGAAGCTAGGAAGCTAGCTAGCGATTCGTGGTTCGATTTACTTCCAAACAGCGCCCCGTGCTGTAATTATATGTCACTGGCGTTTGTCTCGGAACCTAGATCGCATCATTAAGGCTAGACCTGCTCGTTAAATTCGTAAAAATTAGCCCCAAATAAACACGACACCACATCCGCGTCACACAGGTAACATGTTTGACCATAGAGGGCAGTATTGTCATTGAATTTGTATTTCCGTAGAAGAAGAAAAAATCCACGGCAATAATTTCGGCATATAATGTCAAGCTAATTCGATCGAAATGATATTTAAATCTCTACTATTGCCAAGAGCAACCTCCCAGGTAAGTGCTTAAAGAAACGACGTGTTATTTCAAATCACATCCCACTATTTTCTTATCACTTTTCATGTTCCTAGTCGAAATAGAATGTCAGCAACTTTTAAAGTATCCGATTAAAAAAATGAATGTCTTTCTTTGTACCAGCTAAAACGAAATCGAAGTTGCATAACATATTTTTCTACATTCTCAGGTATGAACAGGAAACGTGCTCTAGTTAACGATTTTTTCAAGGTGAAGAAAAGCCGAACCGCCACCGAGAAGTTTGGTGTGGAGTGTGATGAACAAGGTGGGTGCCACTGCTAGTCTACAGCTAGGGTGACCAGATTTGGGTTTCTTAAAAGGAGGACACTTTTTTTTGTATGGAGGGAGCGGGTGAATTAATTGGAGCATCGGCGTATGTTATGACCCAAATGACATGTGATGTCTGTATAGCAATGGTATTTATTGGCCCGAATAACACAAAACGACATGTACATCAGTGACTTTGGATGATGAGCTCTCGCCCCTCATTGCTTTTGTGTGCTTGGCTGAAATTACGTGTGCCTGCAGGTCGTTGGCACCTTTATTTGCCACAGACACGCAAGTAGGCAGGCGCCTTACATGTCAAACACTCATAAGGACACGCTTCATAAGGATCACGACCCTGGTGAAAGCAGGGAATTTTTTTATTCAACTTCTCCGTGAAGTGCATCTTCGTTTCGCCATTGCTTGCAAACACTCGGTGTACAGTAGACTGGCTAGCCAACCCTACTTCCTTCGCGCGCGCGCACGCACGCACGCACACACACACACGCGCACACACTCAAAGTGACTAAATTTGAGGAGAAGTGCGTGACTTATTTGCGAACGATACAGAGAAACCTGGAATTGAGTGAAATGGAATGGAGTGGCAATACTATTGACAATGTACTGGACATGTATTACATGTTTCGGACTATAAGTCACTCTGGAGTACAAGTCGCACTAGCCATAAAATGCACAATAAAGTGAAAAAAACATAAAAGTCGCACTTTTGGGGCAAATTTATTTGTCAAAATCCAACACCAAGAACAGACATGAACCAGCAACAACAGGCTAAACGATACGGTATGCTAACGTGACATGTACACAAACGAGGAGCTGAGAAAAGGCCTGAGTAACATTCAGAGTTATTCAAATAAGTATTACATAAATAACACGTTTATCAAACCATCCGTGTCACTCCAATTCATTAAATCCATCAATCGTCCTTTATGTAAACAATGTCGCGTATGCGCCGCATATGCGCCGCACCGCTGACGTCAGATTCGTTGTAAATTGCATTTCTAATTATTCCACAGACTCGTATAACGATATATGAAGTAGATTTCAAATAATTATCATATAACAACAATATTATCAAACCATCTGTGTCACTCCTAATCATTAAATCCATCAATCAAATTCCTCGTCCTTTATGTCAACAACGCCGCGCGCGCGCCGCACAGATCTAGTATATAACTACCGTAATTTTCGGACTATAAGTCGCGGTTTTTGTCATAGTTTGGGTGGGGGGGTGACTTATACTCAGGAGCAATGTGATTTTTTTTTTTTTACAAATTTTCAAAATTCAAAAATCTGCGATGTAGTGAAACCGCGATTAAACGAACCGCGATGTAGCAAGGGATTACTGTAATTTGAACTGCGGCGGTTGTTTACATAAAGGGCAAAGGATTCGATCACGGGATGACGAAGATGACATAGGGCCCCACGTACTACCGGCATCATTAGCGGCTTTGTTTGTAAGTGACACGGATGATGAAGACTTTGAAGGATTTAATTCAAGATTCAAGAAGAATTTATTCGCCATGTTTGAGCGTGCCAAACAAGGAATTTGACTTTGTTACATCACAGTCTCTGTTCAACATTTAGGTGACTAACAACACTCAGGACATGTGAAAATGACAAATGACAATATTCTCAGCCATCCCCTGATCTTAAACTCCCATGAGGGCAAGGAATAACTAAAATCTCCGACTAGGGAAAGTGAGAAACCTTGAGAAGAGACCACAGATGGGAGGGTCCTGCTTCCAGGATAACCAGGCTGCAATGGATGCAGAGAAGACACATCGTGGAAACAGTGTAGACAATCCAAAAAGGTGTGGAGAGCAGGATGTTATAGCACAGCAATGACTCTGAGACTCTAAGAATGGTGTGAGTTCATCAGAGCAACAGCCTGGGGGAAGAAGCTGTCTCTGTGTCTGCTGGTTTTGGCATAAAGAGCTCTGTATCGCCGTCCGGAGGGGAGTAGTTCAAACAGACTGTGACCTGGGTGAGAAGGGTCTGTAGAGATGTTGCTTGCGCGTTTCCTGGTCCTGGACAGGTACAAGTCTTGGATAGATGGGAGGTTGATTCCAATGATCTTTTCTGCAGTCCTGATTGTCCGTTGCAGTCTGTGCTTGTCTTGTTTGGAGGCTGATCCAAACCAGACAGTGATGGAGGTGCAGAGGACAGACTGGATGATGGCAGTGTAGAAGGTCTTCAGCAGCTCCCGCGGCAGATTGAACTTCTTGAGCATTTAATGATTTGGAGTGACACAGAAGGTTTGAAAAACTATTGTGGCTTTTACGCACGCCCGGTCCTTCTCGACGGGAGCTCTCTTTCACCTTCGTGGATGGAAGTCGGGGCTGGTGCTCGGCCGGGTGGCTGTCCGCGGACGGTGGATGGGGCTCGGACATGGCTTTTACGCATGCCCGGTCCTATTTATGGAGCTCTCTTCCACCTCTGTGGCTGGAAGTTCAGTAGTTGTTGGCTCGTTGAATTTTTGTTTTGTTAAATAAAGAGCCGTTTACCAAACCCACGGCTTTCCTGGTACTTTGTTAACGCTACAATATAGTTATATACTAGATCTCTGAAGCGCACGCGGGGCGTTGTTGACATAAAGAACAAGGAATTTGATCGATGAATTTAATGATTTGGAATGACACAGATGGTTTGATAATATTGTTGTTATATAAACTCACGTCTTTCCTGGTACTTTGTTAACGCTCCAATAGTTACATACTAGATCTGTGCGGCGCACATGCGCGGCGTTGTTGACATGAAGGAGGAGGAATTTGATTGATGGATTTAATGATTTGGAGTGACACAGATGGTTTGATAATATTGTTGTTATATAAACCCACGTCTTTCCTGGTACTTTTGTTAACGCTACAATATAGTTATATACTAGATCTCTGCAGCGGCGTTGTTGACATTAAGAACGAGGAATTTGATCGATGGATTTAATGATTTGGAGTGACACAGATGGTTTGATAATATTGTTTTAATCCATCCATCCATTTTCTGAACCGCTTTGTCCCCACGGGGGTCGCGGGCATGCTGGAGCCTATCCCAGCCGGCGGGGGACACCCTGAACCGGTTGCCAGCCAATCGCTGGGCACACAGACAAACAACCATCCGCACTCGCACTCATACCTAGGGACAATTTAGAGTCTTCACTCAGCCTACCAAGCATGTTTTTGGGATGTGGGAGGAAACCGGAGCGCCCGGATGACCGAGCTACTCACCCTATCTTTAAGGGAGAGCGCGGACTCCGTGCGGAGGAAATTCATTTCGGCCGCTTGTATCCTGGATCTCGTTCTTTCGGTCACGACCCATAGCTCGTGACCATAGGTGAGGGTAGGAGCGTAGATCGACCGGTAAATCAAGAGCTTTGCCATTTGGCTCAGCTCTTTCTTCACCACGACGGACCGGTACAGAGTCCGCATTACTGCCGACGCTGCACCGATCTGCCTGTCGATCTCGCGCTCCATCCTGCCCTCACTCGTGAACAAGACCCCAAGATACTTGAACTCCTTCACTTGAGGCAGGATCTCATCCCCGGAGAGGGCATTCCACCCTTTTCCGACCGAGGAGCATGGACTCTGATTTGGAGGTCTGACCCTCATCCCGACGCTTCACACTTGGCTGCGAACCGCTCCAGTGAGAGCTTGAGATCACGGCCTGAAGAAGCCAACAGCACCACGTCATCTGCAAAAAGCAGTGACGAGATGCTGAGGTCCCCAAACCGGACCCCCTCAACGCCTCGGCTGTGCCTAGAAATTCTGTCCATAAAAATTATGAACAGAATCGGTGACAAAGGGCAGCCTTGGCGGAGTCCAACCCTCACTGGGAACGAATCTGACTTACTGCCGGAAATGAGGACCAAACTCTGGCATCGGTGATACAGGAACCGAACCGCCCTTATCAGTTGGCCCGGCACACCATACTCCCGAAGCACCCTCCACAGAACCTCCCGAGGGACACGGTCGAACGCCTTCTCCAAGTCCACAAAACACGTGGACTGGTTGGGCGAACTCCCATGCACCCTCGAGGATCCTGCCGAAGGTGTAGAGCTGGTCCACTGTTCCACGGCCACGACAAAAGCCACACTGCTCCTCCTGAATCTGATGCTCGACCTCCCGACGGATCCTCCTCTCCTGAATAGCTCTTACCAGGGAGGCTGAGGAGTGTGATTCCTCTGTAATTGGAACACACCCTCCGGTCCCCCTTCTTAAAGAGGGGAACCACCACCCCAGTCTGCCAATACAGAGGCTCCGTCCCCGATGTCCACCCAATGCTGTAGAGGCGTGTCAGCCATGACAGCCCCACAACATCCAGAGCCTTTAAGAACTCCGGGCGGATCTCATCCACCCCCGGGGCCCTGCCACCGAGGAGGAGGGTGGACCAGAATTTCCTCGAAGCCGTCCGGAAGTCATTCTCCATGGCCTCGCCAAACTCCTCCCACGCCCGGGTTTTTGCCTCAGCAACCGTGGAAGCCACATTCCGCTTGGCCATCCGGTACCTGTCAGCTGCCTCCGGAGTCCCGCAGGCCAAAACGACGCGATAGGACTCCTTCTTCAGCTTAACGGCATCCCTTACCGCCGGTGTCCACCAGCGGGTTCCGGGATTGCCGCCACAACAGGCACCAACAACCTTACGGCCACAACTCCGGTCGGCTGCCTCAACAATGGAGGCGCGGAACATGGTCCACTCGGACTCAATGTCCCCCGCCTACCTCGGGACGTGGGAAAAGCTCTGCCGGAGGTGGGAGTTGAAGCTCTTCCTGACGTTTCAGAGCGTTTGGGTCTGCCAGGTCGGACCGGCATCTTCCCCCACCATTGGAGCCAACCCACCACAAACATCCGGCCGCAAATCCGATGACACGACTACAAAGTCGATCATCGAACTGCGGCCTAGGGTGTCCTGGTGCCAAGTGCACATATGGACACCCTTATGCTTGAACATGGTGTTCATTATAGAAAATCCGTGTCGAGCACAGAAGTCCAACAATAGAACACCACTCGGGTTCAGATCGGGGGGGCCGTTCCTCCCAATCACGCTCTTCCAGGTCTCACTGTCATTGCCCACGTGAACATTGAAGTCACCCAGTAGAACGATGTAGTCCCCAGAAGGAGCGCACTCCAGCATTTCCTCGAGGGACCCCAAAAAGGGTGGGTACTCTGAGCTGCCGTTCGGTGCATAGACACAAACAACAGTCAGGACCCATCCCCCCACCCGAAGGCGGAGGGAGGCTACCCTCTCGCTCACCGGGGTGAACCCCAATGTGCAGGCGCCCAGCCGGGGGGCAATAAGTATGCCAACACCTGCTCGACGCCTCTCACCGTGGGCAACTCCAGAGTGGAAGAGAGTCCAGCCCCTCTCGAGAAGTCTTGTACCAGAGCCCAAACTATGTTTGGAGGCAAGTCCGACAATGTCTAGTCGGAACTTTTCTGCCTCACACACCAGCTCGGGCTCCTTTCCAGCCAGAGAGGTGACATTACATGTCCCTGGAGCCAGCCTCTGCAGCTGGGGATCGGCCGCCCTGCTCACTTTGCACCTGACCCCTTTGGCCCCTCCTATAGGTGGTGAGCCCATGGGAAGGGGGATCCACGTTTTCTTTTCAGGCTATGCCCAGCCAGGCCCCATGAGCGAAAGCCCGGCCACCAGGCGCTCGCCTTCGAGCCCCACCTCCAGGCCTGGCTCCAGAGGGGGGCCCCGGTGAACCCCATCCGGGCAAGGGAAAACTAAGTCTATTTTCGTTTGTCGTCATAAGGGGCTTTGGTGAGCCGTGCTTTGTCTGGCCCCTCACCTATGACCCTTTTGCCATGGGTGACCCTACCAGGGGCATGAAGCCCTAGACAGCATGGCTCCTAGGATCATAGGGGCATGGAAACCCCTCCACCACGATAAGGTGACGACTCACAGAGGGGATAACTATAACATAAGTTTTTCAAACCTTGTGTCACTTCAAATCATTAAACCCTTCAAACGTGGGGCCCTTCGTCATCTTTGTCATCCCGTGATCGAATCCTTTTTTCTTATGTAAACAACCGCTGCGCTGCTGACGTCACTTGCAGTTCAAATGACAGTAATCCCTTACTACATCGCGGTTCATTTATCGCGGTTTCGCTACATCGCGGATTTTTGAATTTTGAAAATTTGTGCAAAAATTCACATACAAGTCGCTCTGAGTATAAGTCCCCCCCACCCGAACTATGAAAAGAAACGCGACTTATAGTCCGAAAATCACGGTATATATTACATAACGATGATATAAACAACAATTTTATCAAACCATCTGTGTCACTCCAAATCAATCCATCGATCGAATTCTTCGTCCTTTATGTAAACAACACCGCGTGTGCGCCGTGCCGCTGATGTCGTCAGTTGCAGTTCAAATTACAGTAATTCCTCGCTACATTGCGGTTCATTTATCATGGTTTCACTACATCGCGGATTTTTTTCCCCAAATTAAAAAAAAATACGATTCAAAATAAAACTTTTAAATTGAGGAATTGTGGCACGAATGTTGCCCACACGTCTGCAGAGGGCAGGGAGTGCCCACACAATTGCAGTGCGTACACTTGTACCTTTTCATAAAAACATTTAATTAATAATAAGAGTTCTAAAAACAGATTTAAGTGTGTTATACCTTGTTATAGAAAAATCGTTATAATAAAACAGTTCTAAAAACATATTTACAGTATGTACTCTTGTACCTTATTAAAATTGTTATAACAATAAAAGCTGTTCTAAAAACATGTCTACAGTAAGTGTTAGGTATTCTCCATGTTATGTTATTCAGCCGTGCTTTGATTTGAGGTAGGGTGCTTTATTTTGAAGGCCGTTTTCAGCCGATACCATTTCAAATTATTAAATCTCCTGAATCCGAATGTCAGTGAATGGAAGTCATTGTCAGTGAGGCTCCAATTATTCCACAGCCGGAGTGCGCCCTCATGCGGTTTAAAGTGAAAATAACATGTGAAGTGATCAACTATACTTTTAAATAAGTAATGTGTTATATCAAGTAAAAATCTGTGAGTAATTTCACATATAAGTCGCCCCCCCCCCCCCCCCACCCAAACTATGGAAAAAAAAACGTGACTTATACTGCAGAAAATACTGTATGTTTAAGGCAGTTGAACAAAATCCCGGTCAATTTAGAAATTCCCCCCGGACATTTTTTTAGGTCTCAAAAGTAGGACATGTCTGGTAAAAACAGGATGTCTGGTCACCCTACTACAGCTCCGATTGTTTTAAGTGGCGATAGTAACAGTCGGGTCAAAAATGCTCTCCAACCCAAGGTCCGACTGATGTCCGAGCTAGCCTGCAGTACCTCATGACGCTGTCCCCCAGAAAACATTTCAATGACACTTTGCCTCAAATTGTACTCAAGCACCAACTATACAGCATTCACCATGACAAGACTCAGGTGGACAAAGAAGTGGTGAGATTACTTTTTTTTCTTTCTCAATTTCAAAGCGGTTTCTTGTTGTTGTAATAGCATATATGTGACATGCTTTAGTCCAAATGTCAAGAGACATAAATTACACTATACACCCTTTTTGTCTTTTTTCGTACTTGTACTTGACTGATGGACTACCCTACAGCTGGAGCCAGAGAGCAGCCATCTTACATTGTCACTCTTAGTGACGTTCTTTGTTCACTTTTAGCTGAAAACACTGTTTTATGCGTGTTTTACGAAGGCCCCCTTTATGGAGTAGCGGGAGCCTTTTAAGCAATGAACTTCACTGTTTGCATAATTTACCGAAAGCCTTTTAATCAGGAAGGGGTAACTTTGGTCTGTCAAAGCATTTGCCTCTCGCACCCGTTAGACAAAAAGGCCCGTTTTCAATCTTCACCTCAATGGACTGAGTGTAAAAAGCACATACAAAACGCCTACAGAATAAACTGCGTGAGGATGGGGAGCTGCTCATGTTCCAGCTTGGCTTCGACGCCGAGGCGTACGGCCTGGTCTTCACGTCCGACTACAAGGCCAAAGTGTCCGCCGGAGAGGAGGGCAGAGAGACTCGAGGGACCGTGGACAAGTTCTTGGAGAGAGTGTTGTCTCCTTGCACCCATTTGAGCTTCAACAAAGACCAAATGATCAGGGAGTTCCTCTTCACAGATGCTGAAATCACGTATGTCAAGAAAAAATAAAGTGGAATATTTGATGGTGAAACTTAAGGCCTTTACTAGTTTGTGTAATTGTTGTTTTGGCCTCATTTTGTGGAGTGAATTGAATTTGCATTAAATCTCCTGTTCACAGTTGACTTTGTGATGGTAACCAGAGCACTGTAGTAATAGAGCAGGAAAAAAATTCATAAATTTTTGGGTTGGCCTCCAGGCAACTGGTGAAGGCCGGGGTCTTGACTGTGAGGGACGCCGGCAGCTGGTGGCTCTCCATTCCCAACTCTGGCAGATTCACCAAACACTTCATCCAAGGTGGCTGTTGAGATATAAGTATTTGGACGCATTTATCTTGGTCACATTGTGACATGGTGCTGAAAAGATTTTCATTAAACCGCTGTCGCCTCCTGCTAGGTCGCAAAGGCGTGCTGGGCATGGTGAAGAAGTCCAGGTACGGAGAAGCCTTGCAGGTCGAGCTTGAGGGGAGGCGCACCACCTCGCAAGTTAAATTCCACATCAAATACCACATCCACGATCTTATCGGTGCTGAGCTGGTGGACAGGCAAGTGGCAGTCTCACGTTTTGTTATCCAGAATTGTCAACATCGGTGTACAGTGGAACAGTTTAGAGTTCAATAAAAATATTTTGGTGGGAAAACGCGTCTCAAGTCAAATAGAACTTGAATTCTTCTGACAGTTATTCAAAGGAATTTACATCCAAATTTATATTTGCAACTGAATTCTGAAAAAAAAAACACTTTGTTTTTTCTCTCTCTCCAGCATCCGGACAACTTCAGGAACTTTGTTACGATTTGTTGACAAAGCGAAATAAGCTGCTCATCTTGCAATATATCAGCAAAACCTTCTAAAGGGTCCATCAATTATATACTTTGTTCTTGTCAGGCTTTGGATTTAAGTAATAAAAGTCACTTGCATTTTTTGTTTGAATTGCATTTGGGCACATCTGTTAACTAGCTGCCAGGCCTAAAGTCAGTCGACTCTGACGTGACTTCATTAAGAAAGGAGATAAAGTATGTATCATCGAGTCAAAAGTCTATTGTTAATGATGGATGACAACGCTGTTCAATTTTATTGGACTTTATTGGCTTTTTCAAAGACACAAGAAAGTGACAACAGCTTTGTATCCATAAAAATGAAAGCAGTCACAAAGACGTTGGCTTGACTTAAAGCACAGCTTGATATCTGAACACAAAAAACAACAGATGAGCGATGGTTCCTTTAACCCCTTGTATTTGGAAAGGCAAAAAAATATATAGCGATACTAATGTTAACATTTTTCAGTATACATCGCACTTGCATGCCATCGGCGTCGTGACACAAAGACAGGCGTGGTAGAGAGGTTAACGTCGGGTTAGCTGTTAGAGGCAGCGAACGAAAAAGCATATTCCTAGTGTTAGTCCAAAAATACAGTGAGTGGAGTGTAAGATACACACAAAAAAAAATCACATAGCAAAAAAAAAAAAAGTAGTACACTCTACTATGCCAAAATTGACAGTAGCTTTGTTGGCTAAAAGACAGATGCTCATTGTCTAAATGACTTCACTTTGCCAGTAGTGATGCGATTAAAAAAATAAAAAGGTTGCTGATAAATGCCCAAGGAGCATTAATGGTGCTCTTGATTCCCCGCCACCAAAAGTTAAAAAAAATCGACATTGTGACATGGTTTGCAACATAGCTGGGGGGAGGAGGGGGGATGTTTTAGGAGCGTTTGCGGGTTAATAGCACTGTCGGTGTAAAAAAGTAACTGCTGGTGAGGGAGCAAACAGCAGCGCGGATGCGTTTCCGGAAGCGGGAGGCTGCGTTTTGCAACCCGAGTCCCGCTGACAAGAACCCGGACTGTAAACAAAATGAGGGGCAGCAAAAAGTTCGACATTTCCGTTCTCATCTCAGCGGTACACAACGTAACGATCCTTGCAATGTCAATTCAATATCTGAACAGGAGAAAGTAGTCGCTCGAACCGCCGCGACTACATTTACAGGAAGCAATATGTGCGCATTATCAAGTTGCTGTGTATACTGGCATTGTTTCCGCTCGCGTCGTTTCCGCCGTCGCGCCTCCCACCACCGCCAGGATCGGCCTTAAAGAAGGCTGCACTTCTTGCCCTTCTTCTTGACGGGCGGTGGGCACAGGACGGCGCGGATGGCCTCATCAAACACAGTTTTAAGGCCACGCTGGGTCAGGGCCGAGCACTCCAGGTACTTGACGGAACCTGAGTGGGTGGGTGAGACATCCGGTGCAACACAACAATACTAAATAAGTGCGGATGGCCGTGGCATCTGCTTCCCCTGGAGCTGATGACATTTTGTATTTTATTTGGGAGGGACTTACCAATCTCTTTGGCCATGGCCAGGCCTTGGGGATAGGTGATTGGAGTCAGTTTCTTCTCCTTCAGCTTCTCGATGGTGTCTTTGTCATCTCTCAAATCCAACTTGGTGCCCACCAAGATGATGGGGGTGTTAGGACAGTGATGTCTCACCTCAGGGTACCACTGCCGGCCAAGGTTAGCAGAGTTAACCAAAACCAACCAAAGTAGCACGACTGAAAAAACATTTTTGTTAACTCGTGTTTAAGAAATGAAAACAAACAATATTCTGGTAAAAGCCTCTGTGTTTTTCGCATTCCCTATGGGCTTCAAAACAGATTTAGGCGGCATCACGTTGACTCACCTTGGCGCGGACGTTTTCAAAGGAGGCCGGACTAACGAGCGAAAAGCAGATGAGGAACACATCCTGGCGGGCGGGGAGAAACGCTAAAGTCAGAGTGCCAAATGCTAATTCGGTTGTGTGTGCTCGCCGTTCCAGTCAGTACCGTTTGGGGGTAGGAGAGCGGGCGCAGCCTGTCATAGTCCTCCTGTCCCGCCGTATCCCAAAGGCCCAGGTTCACCGGCTTGCCGTCCACCATCACGTTGGCAGAGTAATTGTCAAAGCTGAGAATTCACAGATGCACGTGTACAGACTCAAATCAGATTTTTTTTTTTTTTTTACAATTGAATCGGAAATCAGAAAACTTCTCTACTTGATGCATTAAGTCAGGAACTTTCCAATTCATGAAAGATACAAGAAAAATTCTAGAGCCCTCAGGAAGCTTGAGAAACGAGGGGAGGGGCGTGCATCGCCACAGGGCGCCTTATCTCTGACCGCCACAGTCATGAGGAGGAAGACGACGGCCACTCACACAGTGGGGATGTACTCTCCGGGGAAGGCATTGGTGGTGTAGCTGATGAGCAGGCAAGTCTTACCCACGGCGCTGCAGGAAGGACAGAGAAAAACAACCAATGTTCAACTGTTTGGAACACTTACTGCATTTGGAGTGTACGCAAGACTGCCAAATGTCTGTCTGCTCGGATTGTAAATGCACTGTTGAAAAATGTGTCTTTAAAAAAAAAAAAAGCATTGCGAAGATAGCAATGAGGAAACGCATGTGGATATTGTTAGAACAGGAAATGGAATAGTGACAGGAAAGTCACATTTGCATTTATTGGACTTTATTCAACTATTGCACAATACAGAAACTGTCAAACTTGCCCAAGCAGACTACTTTCCAGCAAAAAATAAAAAATGCCAGAATGACTCAAACAGAAAGTAGCTTTACTTCTCTTTCCTCTATTAACCTTTACAGTTCATAAAATAACTACTTCAACTTGTAGCGCCTTCCAGAGAAATACAAATGTTTTTATAAAAATACTGTAATATGGGTCATCTTCACAGATGTTGTGTTCTGTTCTGGCTTGATGAACAGCTGCACAGACGTTAACTTCCCTTTCCACTCACTTGACAGTGAATTGACATGACCTATTCGCTAATGTTTTCCAATGGCTACAGATCAAGCCAAAAAGAGATATTTTATTTCTGATGGCGCCAGACAAGTAATGTCAGGCATCTTCAAATATTTGACTTTGTTTCAGGTTTACTGTACAGTTAATTTCTTCTAATGAACAGCAAAACGTGTTTAACACATTTCTCTGCCCATTATGTGTCTCTCAAACACACTTTTTAAGCTGACCCAGTGGATAATTTCCCTCCCCATTTGTTTGGCAGTTAATAACTTATACGATTAATGCAATATTTGGTGGATGGACGTGATGCTAGCAGTTAAGACAAGCGACAGTTTAGTTCTATTCTCTGTGGGAAAAATGACAAAGGGAAGCAAGTAAGCACGAAATGAAAGCCTCAGGTCAACATGGCAAATGTCCAACGTCGTGCGCGTGTACAGCAGATATCGGCGGCGGTGTGTCAAAATCAAGGTGTAAAGGAACACCGCCAGCAGATCCATGCATGACTCTGCTGCTGTGGCGTTCGCCGCCACCACCACACCCAGAACAAGTTAGAAATGCGCACGCGCACCCTCCCACGCGTTCCGAGATCTCTCACACGCACGTACTCATTTGGAGCCCTAAGCGAAAGGAATGCAAACATACGGTGGCCGCAAAGGCTTGCAAAAGTAAATTAAAACGAGGCCATTCTCGGAGTACAAATTGAGTCACAACTTATGAAGCAGAGCCAATTATTTGTACCAACATTCATTTAAACACAAAAATCGAAAATACCGACATGCCTACTTTTACGATTGAACAATTTACAGCCAAGTTGAGGGACCACGAAAGAGGCGTAAAATGTTAAACACGCAAGTTGACGCAATCGCTTGGCTATTATTGTGCAACGTCTAAAATATTATAATTATTATTGTTATGATTACCCATTAAAGTGCGGAGGCCGACTGCCCTCGATTGACTCACCCGTCCCCGACAACGACACACTTGATGGCCTGCATTGCGCCGCGCTCGTTGGAGGAATGCTAAAAGGTTAGCTCCAGGAGCTAGCCGACGTTAGCTCTCAAGTCTTCCCTTTGTCCGCTATGGCTTCGCCGCTAAAATGGCCCGCAAGCTTCACACCAGGTGGTCCGTTGAATTCGCACAAGTGCTCCAAAAGTACGGAAAGAGGCTGTCGTGGAATTTGTGGCGACTTAAGGAGCAGATTTACACAACTCTTTGATGCGGGTGGTTCCCTCGCTTACATTCCCATGCTGTCGAACGGTAAGCTAATGAAGCAAAACAGCGGCCACCACCCCTAAGAAGAAGGGAGAGGTAGAAAAAAACAGCTACCGCCCCCAGATGGTGCATCCGGGCTACGGGAGCGTTACTCCCACGATTTATCTTAAAAGAGACATATTCTACTTCAATTAATTATATTATCTCCATAAATGTAATTAATTAATTAATTAATTAATTTGAAGGGGAACTACTATTTTGAACAAAAGCAACATTTTTGGTTTGCGGTACGTTAAGCTACATAAGGAAAATGCTAGGCGGAAGACTTAATGTGTTACAAGGTTTATGGATCGAGCAGAATTTTGTCTTACAGGCTGGTTCTCTAATTCCGGGAAGTGACAGCCAGTATGCAAGTTTTTTTTTCATAATCAGGATCAGGTCACATCGCCTTGAACGTATCACCAATACTGTACAAAAGTGCAATATAACGACAAGCAACTGCACGACGGACATCAGGACCAGGGAACTTAATTGGTTAAAGACAAAATTAAATTGCTGATACTGTTTAAACTATACCGACAAGAATTATTGTTTAAGGAGGCCCTAGGTGGATTAGGTAGACCAAACAACACATAGAAGCTGAAATACCATTGACATTTTCTTTTTATCAACATTGACTCGAAGCAGTGAAGCCAAGAGAAGCTTTATGTTCGTTTTTTTTTGCCTGACAGTCTAAAGTCGGGGTAGCATAATAAGTACAGGTGTCACAGCATTTTCATTCCTCCCGAATGTCAACAACACCATAAGAAGGAATACGGAGAAAGGCTCAGCCATATGGGTGGAGCACTGCTGCAAACACAAGTCCAAGCGAGCCAACCTCGCCGGTGTCATTCGGCGGCATAAGACATGAACCTTTGCCGCTCAGCCGCCGCCGCCTCTCTCCGCGCTGTAACCGTCGAGTGAGCCTCCGGGGCTGACTCGTTGGCTTCTATGACGGGGCTGTCTCACTTGGTGCTCCGCTTCTCGGGCACCGCGGGGCGCACCTACGGAGTGTTTTCCAAAGGCCTGACCAGGACTTTATTGATATTCTTCGATCTGGCCTGGCGACTGCGAATCCGATTCCCTTACATCTACCTTGTCGCCTCGATGATGTTTAATGTCAGACTTCAGGTACGTCAAGTGAACTACGCAGATGTAGAAAGCACAAATAAGTGTCCTGCCAACAAATTAAATGGCTGAATACAACCAAATTTAAATTCCCTGATTGCAATTAGTAAAATGTATCTTTCCCTTTGTATCAAGCTCTGCTTAAAAATGCCTATAATATTTGAATACAAAATCACTTTGCGTTGTTGTTTTATTGGCGGTTTGAATGGAATAATGACATTTCCTTTCTATATGAAACAATGATTTTCTACGTGGTTGAAGTTGCAATTGTGGAAGTGAAGGCATCATTACGTTTCTGTTGTGAATGTTTAATTTTCTTGCCCTCGCTCTTCCATGGTCAGGTCCACATTGAGATCCACTGACGTCGGTGTCCATGAACGCCCAGCCTCCCGATGAAGACGAGGGCGCGCTCGCCGCCGGCCACAATGACGAAAGCAGCTAGCAACGTTTCCTCACGCCATCCCGCTGCGAGTCCAGTTCCTTGTTGGGGAGGACGGTCACGGTGGCGTGCACGCAGACGATTCGTGAGTGGAGACGATTGGTCCCGTTTCAGATTCAGGAGCCGCTTCCGATTTTTTTATCCCCATTTTGCTCTCTGGAGGGCAAACTATGATCATCCACTATCATTGAAATTCGGGGAAAAAAAGGAACTAAAGGGGTTCGTTAGCCAAGGTTAACCAAGCTGCCACTTGTGTGAGTGGGCTGTCAATTTCCTGTCTGCCATGACGGCCACAACAATCAAATTCTGAACCTGTAGCTGGACACGGAGCGCACAAGCATGACTTTTTGTGCGGATGCTTGAATTGAGGTTGCGTTGAAGTCCACTGGCTACCTCACCTCAGCTCCCCGAGTGGAAGCTTTGCAGACTTAAATGCAAATGTGTATGTGCTCATCTAGACATTATGTTCACTTGTTAGTTCTATAAAAAAAAGGTGGCCTTTACAAAGGAAAAGAGAAAATGCTTTTCTCTTCTGTCTCTATTGCTGTGAGTATGTGTGAGGATGAAAAAAAAATAATTTGTAATAGCAATAAATTAACTGAGATAAACCATAACTTTCTTTCCACTAAATCAATAAAATTCTAAAACGTGGTCAGGTAAGATTTGATCCGTTACGTGGCGTGTAAGCACGATCAAAAAAACTTCTGTTATTCTTTGTTGCCGGGTACACTCCTTTTTCAAGAACAAGAACAGAAAATCAAAATGCGTCGTAGATGAAAAAAAGTACAAATTTGTTGTGAAACGAAAAGTTTTCATTTTTTAGAGGGGAAAAAACGCAGCGAAATGAAAGCACCAGATGTTCACAACTGTTGATGAAGGGGAAGTCTGAGCAGCTCTGCTGTTAAAACAATCTTGTCCACAAGGGGGCGGTAGTAATTTATGTTTGACTGGATTGCTCCCCTTGCTGAACCCAAAAGCATAAATTGCCTTTTTACATTTCATATTTAATCTTAAAGTTAAAACGAACCAAAACAAAACTGTAATGTGCTAGCAAAAATGGTTACATAAGTTCTTATTCAATCATTTTTTTAGTTAATTGGTCTTATTTTGGGCGGCTTGGTGGCGCACTGGGTATCACGTCCGCTTCACAGTTAGGAGGTTGTGGGTTCGATTCTACCTCCGGCCCTCCCTGTGTGGAGTTTGCATGTTCTCCCCGTGTCCGCGTGGGTTTTCTCCGGGCACTCCGTTTTCTTCCCACATCCCAAAAACATGCTTGGTAGGCCGATTGAAGACTCTAACATTGTCCCTAGGTATGAGTACGAGTGCGGATGGTTGTTCCTCTCTGTGTGCCCTGCGATTGGCTGGCAACCGGTTCAGGGTGTCCCCTGCCTACTGCCCAATGACGGCTGGGATAGGCTCCAGCACGCCCGCGACCACCGTGGGGACAAAGCGGTTCAGAAAATGGATGGATAGATGGGTGGTCGTCTTTTGGGGAAACATGCATTTTATTTATTTGATGAAGACTTAGTTACACGATGCAATTGCATGACAAATCCTGACTCTTGAATCTTGAAATGATGTGGCTCAATGGTGCTTTTTCAAAAATCCAATTTGGCCCTTGAGTGCAAAAGTGTGCACACCCCTGTTTGAGAGCATAGTCGTCCCAAATGTAAGTTTGGGTCAGAAACAAACTTGTGCGACCCTCAGCTAGCACCAAATGTTCCCAGCAAACTTCCCATCCAGTCGCTCATGATGCCAGGCTGCAGTGTAAAAAGCATCCCATGTTGCCAAGGCAACCACATTTTGCTTCGTGACAGACAAGTCCGACGCCCCCTCCCCGCACTTGCTGGGGAAAAGAGGATTTATTTTTCAGGGGTTTGCCAGAGGAAAATATTTTAATACAGTCATTATAGAGAGGAGGCTGGCACGCATACGTACACCGGTGGAGATCTATAGATGGATACATCAATTATATTCACGCCCCGCCCCCTTGCATTGCTAACTGCCACTTGTAAAATGTAAAATGGGCAAGTGAAATAAAGAACATGAAAGCACGTTTTGCCGTTGGCATCTATGCCAGCTCGCAGATAAGAGACAAGAGCCACCGCCACAAGATGTGCTGCGTGCAATCAAAACAAATCCACACAGTCTGCTCCAAGGTGTTGGAGTTTCAAAACAGTTTTTTGTCCAAAGGAGGTGATGTCACAGATGCCTCCATGCGATGCAGAACAGAGCCCCGTGTGTCTGGGAAATCATATCTCCTAAACAATGCAAGGCATCGGCATCATTTATTGATCCGCGATTGGTCGTTGGCTTGAACCGAGCAACCGCAATGTTGTTCTCAGTTGACGGCAAGTGGCGAAGGTATCAAATTCTTTTGAGTTGCATTTACACCTTTGACGTTTGGCTGTTGAAAGTTTGAGTTCAAGATTATTTCATGTTGTATTCTTTCCTGAAGGGGGAAAAAAACCTTTGCTGTTAATGTCTTGCCAATCCCAATCACGCGGAACAGCACAATGACCACGTTGATGTTGGCCGCCAAGTCATATGCCGAGTGTTTGGAAGAATGCAATGGCGGAGCGTTGAGCCAAAGTGGGAAATCCTGCCACTTCCCGTCAGCCCTTCCAAACATGCCATCAGCCAAGGTCACCCTGCCAAGGATGTGCGAAAGCCGCTCACATCCTCTCGCTGTGGAACCTCATTGCTTGAGGGAGGAAACCGCACAGAGCGGGTGCTCCATATTTTAGAGGCACGCGAGACAGAGTGAAATAAAGTATCAACACACTATGTTTGGACACCCTGACATTGGAAAGTAATTTTAAACAGGTTAAAGGATGCAGGGATTTCTCCAGACTGGGTCTGCAGTGGGGCGTGCCGGAATGTCCCTCTCGGCATCGCCGTAACGACATATGAAGCGGCTCAATCAGGTCACGTGAAGTCGGTCAGGAAATGTGCAGACGTATCCCCCCGCGACGCTCAGCCTTATCTGCCAGACGTATGCCTCCTCAGGGGGGAGGAAGGGCTGAAGGGTAGGACCTCCCCCCCGCCCTCCCCCCCCAAAAAAATCATCACTACAAACCATAAACACCTTATGACATCAATTGTTGGCTTTGTTTTGCGGTGGCGCTGAATATTTGGATGGAGGGAGGGAGAGAGGGAGACTGGTGGTTAGCTCGGTGCAGGGTTAGAATCCGGCCTTCCCGTGTGGAGCCGGACAACTTCCTGGCCTGAAACTATTGAAGAAGCATGAACTAAGCCTCATTTGCGAAAGGGAAACTGCAGTGCAACGCCTGATACCTCATCCGGTTGTTTCTTCCTTTCAAAGATTGCAGCAGACTCATTGGGATGCGTACGTGGCTAATACAGCTGTAGAAGCCTGACCATTGCAATATTAATAAAAACGGGAAGTGGTAGCAGCCAGCCCCCTTCGCTGGCTGGGGGTAAGTGCAATAATCCAAACCATGTGTGTTGTAAAACCACACTCAGGCTCCATTTATGTGAATGTGTGTTTTCCATTCCTGATATCCTCACCTGATAATTACTTAAGACTTGTTGCCATCGTTTCGGCTACACTGGCTTCCTCTGGAACTCCAAAACAGGCAGGTAATCTTTTGCAAAACGTCTCCACGATTGAGATAATTGACATGATTGGTTCATATTTGTCACATTTTGAACATTTATCTTTTTGCTCAAAATAAAAATCCATTGAGGGAGATATTTATAACTTTGATTTTAACATTTCTCAGCTCACCGAAGCAAGGATAATATCCATCCATCCATCCATCCATCCATCCATCCATCCATCCATCCATCCATCCATCCATCCATCCATCCATCCATCCATCCATCCATCCATCCATCCATTTTCATAACCGCTTAGTCCCGCGGGGGCCACGGGTGTGCTGGAGCCTATCCCAGCCGTCTGCGGGGGACACCCTGAACCGGTTGCCAGCCAATCGCAGGGCACACAAACAAACAGACAAACATCCATTTGCACTCGCACTCACACCTAGGGACAATTTGGAGTGCTCCATGGGCCTACCAAGCAAGTTTTTGCGATGTGGGGGTGCATGGAGAAAACCCACGCGGACCGGGGAGAACATGCAAACTCCACACAGGGAGGGCCGGAGGGGGAATCGAACCCTCCTAACTGTGTGGCGGACGTGCTACCCAGTGCTCCACCGAGCCGCCTACGAGGTTAATAATCATTTGAAAATTGATAGATGTGGACGTATATAAAAGTGACAGCCATTGAACGCATCAGCAGTGAAAATAAGGCATACGATATTTTTTGTTTTGTTTGAGTTGACTAATAAAAAAATATATAATTTCTTGAAAATGTCAGCATTTCTTGAGTCCGTTAGTGTGTCTAGTGAGGTTCGTCAACGATTACCGCTCACGGTTTGTGTGGGAGGCAGCGTTCCACTGGGCTTAAACGCCAAAACACAACACATTCCGTTTTAATCTTTCAAAAGAAATGTGACCGTGGCTCCCCAGTGCAGTGGCAACTATCAAGCTTGTGTTTTTATTTTGAAATTACTTTTCCAGGTTAGTGTTAGGTGCCGAGAGGACGCTGCACAGCGTTTAGCTGCCCGTTACCATAGGAAAGAAGGAAGCGTACTTGGTATAGCCAACGCACTCCGCAATCGAGGGCCACCCACTGACTCGGCGCTCCCGCCGCCTCCTAAAACGCATCGTTTTCGATTGACAGGGTCCAAGTGACCAAGGTGGTAGTAGCGCAAATGGAGAGCATATACCCCCAAACGAGAAGCTGTCCGCGAGACGAGCCGTGCGTCGTCTGACGCTGCGCCGGCCCTTGAGGATTTAGGACGCACGTTCGGGCGGGTATATTGGAAGCTCATTCGTGGCCCTGAAGTTTCTGTCAGCGGGGATCCTGAATCGCATGCTGCTAGCATGGACGAGGACAATCAAGGTATGACATGTTCCGTGCGAAAATAGGCTCATGACGGTCATGATCTGGACTAAAAGTTGGTTTTCCCACCCGGAGTAAGTGTCCTGAAAGCATCTCGGGGGTTGCACCACATGTGATAAGAATGATTGTCAAATGTGCATTGTGCACATCACCCCTCACTGCATCGTTGTCATCATCATGATGCAAGTGTCATTTTATTTGATTTATTTTGGTCAGCTGGACCCGTGAGTGATAACGTTGTATTTGAAACACCAATTAGGATAAAATATGATGAATAAAAATACATTAAAGCCAAGGATATGAGGGGAGAAAAAAGTTGTAGTTACAGCAGCCATAGGTGCAAATCTGCAATAGAGACCGTCCACGTGAAAATCTTCTTCGAAACGAGGCCATGTGTACTTGCTTTACGTTTTTTGGTTGCTCCCAGTTGGAATTTATTGGCACAAAGCTAAAGTAAATGTGGTTGACTTGAACGTGAGGATGTTGAACTGAGCTGTAAAAGTGTGGATGATAAACGGGCATTTGCAGCCGGCACAGAGAAAGCACACGTGCTCTTTTCGAGCACGGATTCAATTTCCTTTCAGTGGAACAAACAATGACACGCATTCAAGATGAAGCGAGACAAGGTTGAGTGGAAAGGATCGTAGACAAATTGGCCCTTTTCAGAGTCTGCTTCATGTCTGGTGCCTCTGGAGTCATGTGGAGGTCTTGAAACTGGGTTTCAGCAACCACGCATGCTTGTGGGTCGTGACGCTGTGTTCAGGTTCACTGAGAGGAAGAGAGGGTGCGACGGATGGGAAAAGCTCCACTGATGGAAGATTGGGTGATACACGCAGGAAAAAGGTGCATCCTGTGGGCTGCACTGCTCGGGCCACACCCGACTGCCCGCTTATCAACTATTGATACCCGTTATTGAAATTGGTTTGCCTGCTTGGAGTTTTGTCTAAATCTGGACTACTTCCGACAGAATTTATGATCATAACGTTGCATGTCACACATTGTTGTTTCGCTTTTGGCTCCGATATCACAAGGCGGGGTGCAAAAAGTGTTTTCCCGAAGCAGAACCTTAACACTAATTTCTTCTGATGGCATTTTGCAAATGTTTGCTCACTCCCAGCATGGCCCCGTGTCTGGAAAGCAAAACCAAGTTTCCTTGCGTGCGTGTGAGTTTGTGTGTAGGCTGGCCCGCGCGCCAGCCCCCAGCATCTTGCAGCCTCCTCTGGCCACTTTACAGGCACAGAAAAGATTTGTGGCACTCAACAACTGGGCTCACTGCGCTCAGTGACTCATTCAGTTCATTGACATGGGTCAGCACATTGTTTAAATCTTTCAAATTTTTTGCTTTTTGCTCTTCTGCTGCCGCTGCATCTTGCAAAATTCATGCAGCGAGAGGAGGAGCCACGACTCGTGGTGGCTGTCAAATGAATGGCCTCCACTTGACCACAATGGCACATCCGATTCAAAGGAAGAGAAGCATTGCCAAGCTGTGCACAACGGCGGCAATTGACAAAGAGAGGAGTAGCGGCAAGGCAGCTGGGTTTGTTCAGACCCACTGGTTGTTGTTGGACTGTGCAGAGAGAGAGAAACAAGAGGCACAATCTGCTAGACTTCTATGTGAAAATGACCTACTTCCTGTCAGCTTACTCTCAACCGGATTGCTGTTTTATGATGAGCCTGTGTGTGTGTGTGTGTGTGTGTGTGTGTGTGTGTGTGTGTGTGTGTGTGTGTGTGTGTGTGTGTGTGTGAGTGTGTGTACGCGTGCGTGCGTGCGTGGGGGCAGGACGCCGGTGTGTGTCCTGCAGCGGAGGTTCCTTTGGCACGGTTAAATGGCAGAAAACTAGGTGTCCCTGGGGACCTGCAGAGCCAGATTGTATGTGTGTGTGTGTGTGTGTGTGTGTGTGTGTGTGTGTGTGTGTGTGTGTGTGTGTGTGTGTGTGTGTGTGTGTGTGTGTGTGTGTGTGTGTGTGTGTGCGCACGCGGGGGAGTGGGTGGGTGGTTGCGTGCGTGGGTGGGTGGGTGGTTGCGTGCGTGGGTGGGTGGGTGGTTGCGTGCGTGCGTGCGTGCGTGCGTGCGCGCGTGCGTGCGTGCGTGCGTGCAGCGTGTTTGAGGTCTTTTCAACTCCCTGCAGTGTTAATTAGCCAACAACAAGTGGATCAAATAAAATGTTGAAGCAGCCAGGCCAGCGTGCCAGATGCTTAGGCGTGTCTGTCCACTTGCTTTTATGTGACACAGGCACTCTTGCAAGCGTCCTGTCAAGATGGAAGACGGTGGTGCCTTGAGATACGAGTCACCTGACGGACCTTTATAAAAAATGCACGCTGTCATTCGGACAATTCTGGGGGCTTTGGCTGAGTGTGAACTGGGGATGCCGGTTCCTTCTCGTGCTCACTTTGCCCACTGTGCGCAGTACCCGAAGACCTGTCGTCGGAGGAGCGTGATGAGCTGCGTAACATCCGTCGCAGGAAGAAGGAGCTGCTGGATGATATTGAAGTGAGTGGCAGGCGGCTCCTCCTGTTGCAGTGGCGCGTTGTATGCTTTTTAGACAAGTGACGCCATCATTAAACATATTATGACCCTTATTAGACGCTTATGCTTTTTTCTTTTTCTGCAGCGGCTGAAGTTTGAGATAGCTGAAGTCATGACGGAAATCGAGCAGTTAACCTGCGTGGGAGAAAGGTGACTATTTTATTCTATGAATATGAGAATGAATGATTTAATCGATTTTACTGGTTGGCTGCTATATGCTGTTGTTATAAAGAAACAAAACAAACAAGACGTGCAGGAGCATTCACGCGAATTGTCAAAAGCGACACGCTTGACTGTGGTTACTTTGCCTCTCGTGTGTGTCTGGAACAGGAACGGCTCGTATTTGTGTGGGACGTACGTGCGTGTCTTGTCATCCCCCAGACTAAACATTAGCTCGGCGCCTGGCGTAAGAAGCTTTCATGTGGATGAGGTGGAGTGAGGTGGCGCGTCCCAGATGCGGCAGCCATAGCAAACACACAGCCACGCCAGGCTGAGAGGCTCCCCACAGGGCTCCTGCAAAAATGTGGCCTCAACTGCCGCTTTTACAGCTTTTATTAGGAAAACATATCGTAAACAAACGTCTTCGGCAAGCGGCGAGCACTTTGTGCAATTTGATGCTCACCTCACGGCTGTGTCCGTGTGTCCTTCTAACGCAGCAAAAGCACACAACGAAACAAACAGATGGCCATGGGGAGGAAGAAGTTCAACATGGACCCCAAAAAGGTCAGCAAAGGATTCTTTGAGTCAGCTCGTCCTTGTAACGCTGCCTTGAGCTTGAGTCTGTTTTTTTTCATTTGAAGGGCATCCGCTTCCTTCTGGAAAATGACCTCCTACACAACACACCTGGGGACATCGCGCAATTTCTCTACAAAGGGGAGGGGCTTAACAAGACGGTGATTGGGGACTACTTAGGGGAACGGTGAGTCCCGCTCCGGCATTCTCAGACATCCCGTCTTGCCTCCAGCCAATCGGATTGCTTGTCTTTCTCAGCGATGACTTCAACATCAAGGTGCTCCAGGTTTTTGTGGAGCTTCACGAGTTTGCGGACCTCAACCTTGTACAAGCCTTAAGGTGAGTCGGAGTCTTTTGGGAAATGGCTTTGCGGGCCCATCTGCCGCCGAGCTCTCGTTCAAACGTCGTCGTGTTACAGGCAGTTCCTGTGGAGCTTCAGACTTCCTGGCGAAGCGCAGAAGATTGATAGAATGATGGAGGCCTTCGCCTCTCGCTACTGTCAGTGCAATCCTGGCGTCTTCCAGTCCACAGGTAGCACACAGCCACACGCACTCGCAAGCTGGAGCCTGAGTCCTGGGTTGATGTCCTCTTTTGACCCGCTCAGACACCTGCTACGTGCTTTCGTTCGCGATCATCATGCTGAACACCAGCTTGCACAACCCTAACGTCCGAGACAAGCCGCCTGCCGAGCGCTTCATCTCCATGAACCGGGGCATCAACGAGGGCGGTGACCTGCCAGAGGAGCTGCTTAGGGTGAGACCTTCCGCTCCTGAACTTTGTGCAATGCAAGGTCAGAGGCAACCCTTTGGGTGTACGCTTGTCCTGGTCGGAGTCCAAAAACCGGTGCTCGGATGATTGCTCTTATTTTTGCTCTTATATTACTCTATTTTGTTTTTTTCCCCTTCTGTCGCTGTCCAGAATTTGTACGAGAGCATCAAGAGCGAACCGTTCAAGATTCCAGAGGACGACGGCAACGACCTGACGCACACGTTCTTCAACCCAGACAGGGAGGGCTGGCTGCTCAAATTAGGTCGGTGGGAGCGTTTCATTCCCGGCTGCTGAGCTTCTTTCGCTTCGTCGCCTTAATGCCGCTTCTTGATGTATAAACGAGCCAGCAGGATCGCCAATGGCTCCATTCGGGTAGCCCCCACGTCCGCGGCCATTTCTCGCACCGGTTTCTGCCATAACATTCCTAATTGGACTCTCTAAAAATAACCCCTAGAGCAGGGGTGGGCAATTATTTTTTCCATGGGGCCACATGAGAAACTGAAAATATTGTGGAGGGCCGGCCAAAAGGCTGAACTCAATTCTTTATATTATTAATTGCATTTCTTTATAAAAAGCAGTAAATAACATTATTTTTGACAAGCTGGTAAGAGTATATATCATAATTAAGTAATGAAAAAGTGAGTTTTCCTTGCAAAAAATGTCATTTATTCAATCAAATTTTCCCAAAACAATGGTAAACAAAATGTGAACGTTTTTTACTATCTGTGACATTTATCCAATAAACTTAGATGCAGGCAATCAGGTAATCAATATCTCTGAAGAAAAGCATGTAATTAAATAATTAAATCACTAAAACAACATAATAAAAACACACTAAACATGCAAATAAAAATAACCACACTACAATTAAAATCATGCACAACTCAACCATAAAAACATGCTTTAAAACTTCTACCTTCTTACATTTTTAAATTCTTTTTTCTTGTTCAGTGAGAGAAATCTAGTCTCTGCTGTGCTTTAACGAGTGCATCGAAGTGAGGTTGCATGTCTGAGGTGGAGATGCGAAGCACAGCTGACAGATGATCGCCAGTGAGATGTAATGCCGACTCAAATTGTAGTCTTTAAACACGGCGATCTGCTCCCCGCAAACTAAACACACGGCTTTACCTCCGACTTCAGTAAATAAATACTTAGCAGTCCAGTTTTTGTTGAAAACCCTGCATTCGGCATCTACCTTTTTATAGCAGCGGGCATTTCTGAGGGCTTAAGTCTTGTGACTTGCTAGCAACAATGATCCAATCATGCGCACGTCTCGCACGCCTTGATATACGTATTGCGTCATCATGTACGTGAATAAAATACAACTTCAAAATAAAAGCAATGCAGCTTCAGTCCATGCATCAAGTAAAATAAGAAAATATGTTTATTTTGTAATTTCCAATGAACCTTACACGGGCCAGTCAAAGTCAACCAAAGGGCCGTATGTGGCCCGCGGGCCGTACAATGCCCAGGTCTGCCCTAGAGGATGTGAAGCAAGGGGCTACAAGCTCGTGGACGCAAAGCGGAAATTTGGCCCGGCTCTGACGTCTATTGAAATGGAAGCAAAGCAAAGTCACTTGTGGCCTATTTAGCGCGGACTGGTGTCAGGCGCCAAGAAAACAGGAAAGAAATGGAAGTGGAAAGCTGGCTCAGAACACATGCACACACACACGAGCGCGCACGCGCACCAGCGCACACACACACGCGCTTTGACAGGATTTGGAGCGCAAGCAACGGTTTTCCACATCCTTCTTGATGTGTTGAAGTCTTACCAATCGCTTTGTTTCTGGGCCACGTGATTTTGATTTGGGTGCAAAAGAAGTTGCCATTTTACAAGAAAAAAACAAAGAGTAGGAATAAAGCCATGATGGAGTGCAATTCAAGAAATCAACAAACTGAAGAGGAAAACGTTGTTGGTCTTGCCCTCAGGAGGCCGAGTGAAAACCTGGAAGAGGAGGTGGTTCATCCTGACGGACAACTGCCTCTACTACTTTGAATACACAACTGTGAGTTTCAAGTTGGTGAAAACTCTTGCTTGTCGTCTGCGCTCTTCTGTTAACGTCACCCTTCTGTGGCTGGCCATTCCTGCTTGCTTTTGTGTTGGCAAATGTGCGTCCTTGCTTTGCCCGGCCGACCGACCGATGGGGTGCCCTCCTCATGAGCTACTCCATCGGCGCGGCGCGTTCTCCAGCCTGCCGTCGACAAAAGTCATTGCGCGCCTCATCCAACAGCAAACGGATGGAGCGGCTCAACCGGTTGCTTTGTGTTCCAGGACAAGGAGCCCCGAGGTATTATTCCCCTGGAGAACCTCAGTATCAGGGAAGTGGAGGAGCCCAGGAAGCCGGTGAGTGTCGCCACCTGCTGGCCAAAAGTGGACGAGTCACACCAAGTACAGATCTGGCAAAATGATCAAGTTGCTGTTTGCGCTGGTGCAGAACTGCTTCGAACTGTACAACCCAAACCACAAGGGTCAGGTGATCAAAGCCTGCAAGACGGAGGCGGACGGCCGCGTGGTGGAAGGCAACCACGTGGTCTACCGGATATCGGCGCCCACGCCTGAGGAGAAGGAGGAGTGGATCAAATCCATCAAGTAAGAGCAAAAGTGCACATGGCGCGATACTCGGAAGGGCACTCGAGACAAAAGACTCACGTGCAATTAGAACAGAGTGCAATTTGTTAGCCCCTCTGGCATTTGGCTTGTTATCATCAAGAGGCGAAGTTTCTCTGCGTCGACTGGGGCTTACAAAAGGGCGCCAAAACAGCACCTGCGATGGCGCGTCAGTCGGAGGAGAGCGTCACTTCCACGCACAAACCGGGAAAAAAACATGGAAACCAAACTAGGTCACTGCACAAACTCCCCATCCCCCCCCCATCTAATCAAAGCAAGGGCTTCCATCATTTCCATATCAAAGATGCTGGAAACGTCTCCTCCATGGCAGATCCCGCTCACCCACTTGTGTTTGCGTCCAGGGCCAGTATCAGCAGGGACCCCTTCTACGACATGCTGGCCACCAGGAAAAGACGCGTCGCCAGCAAGAAGTGAAGCGTATGGCTGCAAAAGCCGCCAAAACGGTGATGTGTTTCTTTTTTTTTGGGTGGGTGGGTGTTGAAGTGAGTTGCACCTGGTGGAAGAGGGACCAGCTCTGCACACACACTCGCGCAGACTTTTTGCATCGGCCTCCTCCCTCGCTTCATTTTACCAAAACATCCTTCAGATGCACATGCATGTGGACCATCTGAGACCACGTGCCTGCGCATGCATGCGTGCGTGCGTGAGAGAGATCCTCGCCACTGTGCTGCAGGACAGAAACATCCTTAAAATGCCATGAGTCAGCTGGACTGATTTCCTCCACTAGTGAAGGGCAGACAATTATTAACTTGGATTTGTTTTTGTGATGTAAAGTCATTCAAGTTTTTTTAGGGCTACACTGAAAAGAAAAAAAAAGCAATACTTGGAGAGCAAAGCCATAGATTTTCAACAAAAACCACTAACATAAGGAGACAAATGTGAGTTTTAATATATAAAAAAAATATTTTCTTGAGGAAAAAGTCTTTATTGTTCAAGATCACTGACACTAAAAACTATCTCCCAAAAATAAAAATGTAACATGAAAGAAAGAAATTCAGTTATATATAAATTATATTTTACACAAAAAAGTCCTATCATGAGAACAATTTTAAGGATGAAATTATTTCTCTAATAAAGTTGTCATATGAAAAAGTTAAGTTTTTTCTCAAGAAATATAAGCAAATATTTTTTTTTAGAATAAGGTTATTCTTTTACACTAATAAAGTTTTACTGTGAGAAAAAACGTTTTTTACAAGTGAATTTACCTTAAGTTCTTCGATTACAATATAAAAACCGGTCTGAGGAAAAAAAAGGATTTTCAAGGAAAATTACGTTTATAATGATATTTTACGAGGAAGAAAAACAGCAGTCATCTAGCAAAAAGGCCTCACATGCCAAGAAAAACAGTTGCAATAGGAAGAGGAAAAAAGTCATTCCTGAGTTTCAAAAAAAGAAAAAAAACGAATCAAGTCGAGCTGCTGTGATCAAAAGTTGCCATTTTGTAACACTGAATTCATCTTGACTATAAGTCCTAAAATCCGAAGTTGTCATTTTATAAGAACAAAAAAGTAATTTTATAAGAAGACTATTATATTCTAAGGACTTTAAAAAATGTTTTAAAAGAATAAAGTAATTTTACACAAATAAAATTGTAATATGAGATTAAAAAACAAACAAAAATAAAGTTATTTCAAAGGAATAAAGTTGTAGTTTTTCAATCAAAGTTGTAATTGTACAAAAATGATGTCTATTTTCAACAATAAAATTATCATTTTTTACAGAAGAGGATTTTTTTTGGGGCGGGTAAATACCTACCTGGCGGTCTTGTCAAGTTACACTTTTGTCAATGTTATTATAAAAAAAAGCTGTCATACTGTCCTGTAATGTGTGTACTTGGAAAAATACATTTTCACACACATTCAAAAAAAATACAATGATGTATACTTATTGCTGACTTTGTTTTTTTTTTTTAATGATTTTTTTCCCCGGTTCTGAAATGTTAATCTCTTAACTTCCAATTCTTTTCAGTGTGGCCTTAATACGCCTCGTTTTTAAGATGTTGGCCAGCAGTCTAATGAAGCTTTTGGGTTTGTTTGTTGTCATCGTGGAAACATGTTTTGTTTCTGTAATCTTTGCTTGCTATTTGTGCTATCTGACTATAATATCACTTGTTAATCTTATTTATTTTTAATCTGTGAAGGATTTAATGCCGCCTGTAAATGTGTTTGCTATGTATGTATGTAAAATGTGTTTGCTTCAATTTGGGAATGGTTTTTAGAGCGAGAGAGAGAAAGAGAAAGAGAGAGAGAGGGAGGGAGGGGGAGGGAGAGAGAGAAAATTGTGCCACGACTAACGTGTGTGTGATATTCCAGAAAATAGTGCGTAATGTGACATTTCTGAAAATTGTAATGGTGATGATGACGATGATAGCAATATTCAGGATGAAGATGTCAGATGGGTGATTGTGAAATTGAATACTTTACTTGAAAACTTTACTCTACGTACTCTCCATAAATGGCTGTCAATGCTGGAATCCACTCCCTGCCTCAATTAGAGAGATCCCTTCTTTTGATGTTTTTAAAAGGCGACTGAAACAGTGGCTTAAAAAACTCACAAATTTGTAATCACTCTTAGTAAATAGTCTGCTGGGACGGTTAGAAGTTTTTCCACAGTGTGGATATAACCTTTTTATACAATGTTTTTATCTTTTTATCTCCCTATAATGTATTAGTCTGTCTATCTGTATGTCTGCTCTGTCAGGCTGAGTAATGCAATGTCAAATGTCTATTTGTCTGTCTGTCTGTCCTGTCTGTCTATGTTCTATGTCACGAGGACAACAGATGAAATTTAGCTCCGGCTAATTCCGACTGGTTTTACACTGGGATTATATGTCTATATCTTTAGTGTTCACCAAACTGGTACTGTCCTGTCTAAATAAATACATAAATAAATAGATGGAACGGTTAGTTTTCTATGCGATACTTTCTACTTCTCTTTAGAAGTCTTCTGATTCAGGGCACATTATTCTTATTATGGTGAATTATTTTTGACTGCCCAGCGCGAGCTTCTCGTCGCTCGCGTTAACTTTTCTATGTCAAATATATCGGTCACATTCATTCATCTCACATAAAGAATGAGAGAGTAAGCTTGCAGCGGATGTTGTTGATTCTTCTTTTTGGAGTGAATTGTTGGATTTGCATGTGGTCCCGAATGTGCGCTTGTAGCAGTGACATACTGGCGTGCCACGTTTTGTTCGTTTTTTTGGTTCCCCAAGAAACTTGTGCCCCTTCCTTCAACTACAAGAACAACCCTCGCTGACGTAAGTGGGGAGAGGGCGCCCTCTCAGGCCTGTGTTGTCTAAACACAGTCTCGCAAAAAGAACTTCAAATTTTGTTGTATTTGATCACATTTTAACGTTCAGTTTTTACGAAAATAACGCTAACACCCTCAAGCCATTCAGGTTTTGTACAAACCCACCTTGAAAGAAGTTAGGCCCACACAGTCTGCCACCGCTGCATATTTGTTATACTTTATTCGTACACAGCGGTCTCCATAGAGCAAAGATGAGAGGAACACCAAGAAACAAACAAACATTCATGGCCGTGCTTCGAACTTCGGCAAAAATTCGTCTGTAGCTCGGGAATGTCATTGTTTAAAACACACACGGAAGCTTCGAGTTGTTCCATTTTGACACGTGGGCCTAAAAAAGAATGTACTCTGCCCATTTGACGAGCTCCTCTCATCCGGATTCTCAATGTGAGACACGTCAACGTTCTTCAATACTGCACGCAAATGAATTGGAGTGAAATTTGGCAGCCGTTCAAATCGGGTGGAATCCAAGAACTCCAGCCGACAGAATTGAGCGAAAGCGAGGCGATGCATTTTTGGCAACAGAAGCGATTCGATCCAAATGTGGAGTGATGGACAAACAAGTGTGCGCTGCTTCATGCAGAGGTTTTTGTTCATGCTTGGAACACGCCTTGCCTCACACACATGCACACGGCCCCAACCCGCTCTCCAGTCTACATGTTGGCCCACAACACGAGAGTATTTTCACAATGCTTGACTACTGCTACTTGGACTGCCGAGTGTTTTGGGACTTGTAAAACATTTGAGGAGCTCCACGGCGGAGAGGAAACGTGACCGCAAATCCAAATCTCACCTCGAAGACGGTGGGGGGAAAGACGAGGGGGCGGTCGGGGATGTCCAAGCACATTCAGTTAATGGTATAAAAGCATTTAGTAGGCGAAAGTGTTGAATGGGGACGGCACACGTACAACAAACACAGGCGGCTTCAGACATATGCCGGACATTTTGCGGTGCTCAACTTTACACGTACGAGTTTGACAACGGGAAAGCTGGCGCAGAGTTGCCAGGTCGGCATGCAGCAGCTTAAGGAAAGAGCTTCTCGGAGCTGGATTGATCAACAGTGCCGCGTAATGGGCCCAAAACCTGCCGGGCAGCCTGTGCTCATTCCATTCAAAGTGCAACCCCTCATAATGCTTGGCCACTCATACTTTGGCGCCAGTGTTCTTTTTTTGAAATCTCCAAAGTCGACACAGGTCGTACTTGTCGTGCATTGTGGCAGGAGGGAGGCGGGCCAGGGGCGAAAGCACAAGGAGCAAGTCTGGGGGGGGGGCTTCACCGGGAGCTGCTCCTCAGTCACATCATGCAGAAGTGACAGCTAGCTGTCGGAACTTTAGACGACGAGACGGGTGAAAGGGGCCGGCCGGTCCAAGGCAGTCCAGAGCGGTGCCAGCTCATACCACGCTGTGCAGTGACGGGTGGACAAACTGCGGGTTGATGTAGGAGAAGCCGGCAAACTCGCTCTGGTCGATGTTGGCGATCATCATCTGGTCGGGCGGCGTCAGCATGGGCTGCGTGCGCGTGAAGAACTTGTCAAAGTTCTCCGCTCCCTTGCCGCCCTACGAGCACATTCAAAAGGGAACACGCTGAGCGACTGCAGCTTTATTTGTGATGTGGCGTTGGGAATTGCACAATACCAATTTGGGCTTGAAGGGTGGCTGAATCTCCTTGTTGGCCAGTCGCACCCAGTCGATGCGACGGAAGAAGGCCTGCTCCCGGATGTCCCGCTCGCCCTCGGGCCCGCAGCCTAGCCGCTTGGACGGGTGTTTGGTCATCAGCTGGCAAACACCCAGCAAGGGCGACAAAAAGCCACTTGACCTTCACTTTTCATTCTTGCAATCTAAATTGCATCATCATCATCGCACGTACCCCTTTGCAGATGGACACGGCTTCTTTGGACATGGACTTGGGGTAGGACACGTTGTGCTCCATGATGGACTGGAAGAGCTCGTCCTCATCCTCGCCGTCGAATGGCGGCTGCGACGGACAAACGCTCAATGTCAAGTCATTTTAAGGTGAGGAGGCGAGAGCTACGCATCCTTCACAACTAGATTTGTATCGCAAAAGACCAGGCCGTCCCCTTTGTTGGCGTTTCTGGCAACCCACACCGACTTCGGGCTAGGACAACTCATCAAATTGTGTTAGCACTCGTACTTATACTAGCGTTCCTGTTTAGGGCTAGCCGTGGGCCCAAGGACCAGAGCATTAATAGCTTCGTGATGTAGTTGAGAGGAAATATTGGTGATTTTTAAAGTGAGGCACCCGGGGGAATGGGGTTGGCTTCTAATTGTTGGGAATTTTGGATCGCAGAGGCAAGTAGTCATAAAGGGACTGCATCTCATGTCGTCCATTGAAGTGCGGTTCTTTACCTGTCCTGCCAGCATCTCGTAGAGCAGAACTCCATATGCCCACCAGTCCACTGACTTGCTGTACGGCTGGTAGGCAATGATCTGATGAAGAAAAGGAGAGCGAAGCTTAAAAATAACAGGCAGAGTCGAGGGGGGGAAAAAACATGCCATCCAAGCCAAGCAAATTAACTATGGCCAGCTATTCACAGAGGCGCAAACAAAGACATTTTCCCCTGCGCCCCAATTTACCAGCGCGCATGTCAGTCCCACGCACCCGCGTGCGTAGAGAGTTGATGGCGTGGTGAGCGCTTCCTCACCATGCGCGCCTCACCTCTGGTGCGATATAGTCGGGCGTGCCACAGAAGGTGCGCGTGGACATGCCCTCGTACATGTTCTCCTTGCACATGCCAAAGTCGGCGATTTTGATGTGGCCCTCCGAGTCCAGCATCACGTTGTCAAGCTTCAGGTCTCTGGAGAAGAGAAGAGGGAGGGGCATGTAGTGACAGCCGCACGCTGTTGAGCGTTTCTTTTCTCTTTTTACTCTTTCATTCGAGCCTGTAGCTGGCCCCTGAGAACAGTATTCTTATTGTTTTTTCTCTCTGGGGTGGAGTTCCCCAGTTCGGGCGCACGGTAGCGCATGTGCTCCCAAAAGCGCCAAGTCATGGTGTCAAGTGCGTTAAGGCAAGTTTTGCTTTGTTTCAAGTTGTGGTCATGCTGAATGAATCACGTTTTGAAGCGAGAGCAAATTGATTTGATTACGAGCTCATGAAAGAACTCATTTTGATCGCCGTGAATGGGAACAGCTGATCGAGTGGACGTCGCTGGATTTTCGTTCCTATTGTAATCGACTGGACATGACTGGATGGGTCTTCTTTGGATTCTGACGTGGAGTGCACAAACTAGCAGCTTCCCAAGCTGCTACGGATCACGGACACGTTTGGATGTCAGGTCGGCCTACTTTTTGTGGACTACTGAATGAATAGCCAATTCAACATTGTGTGTGCACTTTTATAGAAACAAATGCGATGCGTTGCTTCCAAATAAGATGTTTAATTGAAAAGTCTTATGTGAGTTTGGTCATGCATGGTATGTATGTATTTTGATGCTGGGAGAGGGGATTCCGCATACCTGTAGATGATTCCTTTCCGGTGCAAGAAAAATAGTCCGACGGCAATCTCGGCTGCATAAAACCTGTTGGGAACAAAGCGGAGAATAAATAATGACTCAAGTCGTATTGCATCGCAGTCATGGATGGATGAAAAAGACAAGGTAAAGAAAAAAAACATACACGGCCTGTGGCTCCTTGAACTTGCCCATCCGCTGAATATGATACATGAGGTCTCCTCCGTTGATGTACTCCATTACAAAGTAAAGGCGATCCTAAACACAAAGGAGACTTCTGAGTGGCACGATAGTTTAACTCAGAGCAAACCAAGCCCTCCCCCACCACCACCACCTAAACAAAACCTCTATCTATTTTATGGACCGCTTGTCGTCAGAGGGGTCGCGCATACACTGGAGCCTGTCCCAGCAGTCGTCGGGCAGTAGGCGGGGGACACCCTGAACAGGTTGCCAGCCAATCGCAGAGCACACAAAGACGAACAACCATTCACGCTCACACCTATGGGCAATTTGGAGTGCTCAATCGGCCTATCAAGCATGTTTTTGGGATGTTGGAGGACACCAAACAAAATAAAGGGATAATATTGAGTTTGTCCAGCATCTCATTCCAAATCCTCCCAAAAATGATTAGGCCAACTGGTGTTGTAGCACAGTAGAAGAGCAAAGTGCAACTACGACATGCTTGCCTGCCATCTAGTAGTGATTGGTGAAATTACATGTGCGTGTTTGCACCCACCACGGTCTGGAAGCAGGAGTGGAGCTGCGTGAGGAAGGGCGGCTTGTCCCTCTGCGCCAGCACCCTCTTCTCCACCATGGTGCATTCCACATCATCGTCCTGAATGACTACGTCCTTCTTCAGGATCTTGATGGCGTACAGCTCCTCGGTAGACTTCATCTCGGCCAGCATCACCTTGCCGAAGCTCCCTTTGCCCAGCAGGGCCAGGAAGTTGAAGTCGCTTAGGCGCAGACGCTCGGCGTTGCCCGACGGGAAGCTGAAGCGCCGGTGGTCCGAGGGCGTGATGACTTTCTTGCCGTGGCCCATCTTGGCTTTCTGCAGCAATCAAAAGCGCACGTGGGTGACGACTGCTTTAGGCACCGACATTCAAACAGGCCGGCTTTTCCATGACCAAGGTGGCCGTTGCACAAAAAGTAAACAGCCGAGAGAATTGAGTAGGAAATTGCACCAGATGAGCGGCGGAACCAATGCTACGCCAACAAAACAACAAATTCCAAAATGTGCTTTGGTGACTAAATCCTACTGAATTCTCAAGGGGATGGGCGTAGCAAAGGATAGAGTTCAAGAAGCTGCTTATTAGACAAAATGGTCGTCTTTTGCATAAAACAGTGTTTCTAGTATCAAGGACCCAACGGAAAAAAAATCATGCATACATAAAAATACATGAACATAACACTGCAAGAGAAAGACAGTGTATTTATTGTTTCTAATGTCCTGACTTGATTCCG